>NC_090323.1:218670589-219295589 GCF_040869045.1 Eurosta solidaginis | reverse complement strand
TTAATTATCATAAAATTATTGATTATTTATAAAAAACTGTCGTAAGTTATCAAAAGCAATGACTGATCTCTAACGAAAAGTTATCGATTATTTATGAAAAATTTATCGAATATTTATAGTGAAGTTACAATATGACAAAAAATTTTGCTAACGAAAGGCTATCGATTTCTTATCAAAAAAGTTTGTAATTTATTATCGAAAAATTATCGTTTAAGAATCGAAATGCTATCGATTTGGTATCGAAATTTTTTCGATTTGCTATTAAAAAGTTATTGTCGTGTTACCGAAAAATTTAAGAACAGGTTCACATATACTTACAGATTCTATATCAAAAAAATACAAGTTACAATATGACAAAAAAATTATCATTTTGCCAACGAAAGGCTATCGATTTCTTATCAAAAAAGTTTGTGATTTATTATCGAAAAATTATCGTTTAAGAATCGATTTGGTATCGACATTTTTTCGATTTGCTATTAAAAAGTTATTGTCGTGTTACCGAAAAATTAACGACAAGTTCACATAAACTTACAGATTCTATATCAAAAAAATATCGTTTTTGACTATCTAAAGCTATACCCTACCGTACTTCTGTGACATTAGCAATCAGTAGTACGCGAGTTTCATTCTCATTGTACTTCTCCAGCTGTTTTCCAATAGCTAAATATAAAGATTACAGATAAGTGCCATTGACAGGGCCGAACTAACCATACGCTCATACGTTTACGAGAACGACTACGAAAATAGCTATATAATTTTGAATCGTTTTTAATAATAAGCTACTACGCTTTTACGTCTATATGTCATAATACTTAACGCTAAAACGCTTTACGCTAGTACGCTTTATGCTAATACACTTTTGTATTTGCAGGATTTTACGCTAATACACTTTAGGTCGGTTTTATTGATGCTCACACGCTTTTACGATATTACGCATTTGCGCTAGTGCGCTCTTTCGCCAATACGCTTTTAAGCTAGTTCGCTTGTCCTCTACTTTTTAAATTTAGAATAATATACGAAATTCAAATCCGTTAAAATTATGCCGAATAAACATTGCATATAAAATGACTCTAGCATATAAAAGGCATATTTATTGTGAAATAAGTGAAACAGAATTGTCAGATATTAAGTGAAAATTCAGAAAAATGGTAGAAAAAAGAAATGAGCGTAGTATACATAATTAATGCCAGATGTGTTTACTGACAAATTATAAGACAGATTCGCTAACCATGCCATGCTGTGGTCTACGTCAAGCATTGAACAAAGGAGAGAGTTCAACCTCGCCTGCTTCCAGCGTTTTAGGATTATTATTGACAGGTCCTTCTATGTTGAAAGTTTATCTATGTGACCCACCCTTGCCCTCTGGTTTTAAGACTTCCCTGGTTCCTCGCGTCGAAGATTATTATCCATAGCAATTATTTTTCGGCATGTAAAATATATCATCCACCTGATTGTTTATTTGGAAACTGTAGAGGCGACCCTACTCCGTAGGCTAAGTTACATTAAATACCTGCCAATACTTTCGGTATATTGGAACTCTGACTGTGCAGGGGCACAGCCTATCCGCCAACTTCATCATGGGATCCAAAATTTGTCTTTTTGTACTGTGAAAATCTGCGCTCTTTCCAACACTTCAGTCCACGCGCTCGTGCCTTGTCTTTGGAGGTTTTGAACAATTTCCGCTAGCCACCTTAAGCTTGTAATGTTGTCGCAAATTATTGCCTTTACGCCATTGCACCACCTTACCAAATCAACAGTTATAAACGGTCAGTAAGCTCCCTTTTTTCAAATCTTTACGTTTCGGTAAACATCTGTCCGAAAAGTTTGCGATAATCAACGAGAGCCACTGTCAGAGACTGCTTCACCACATCACTCAGGAAAAGCCGAACTCTAAGTGTTACCTTCTTTTGGCCCATCGAAAAAAGCCGGAGACTTAGTGTTATTTTGGAAGTAGTTGCTACCTCGATATTGGCGTCCATAAGTCCAACAGCTTTAGACCCAATTATCTTGTTTATACGAATAATCTTTCCGCCTCTTAAAACCCGGTCTGTCGCCTTTAGTCGAACGTTGCCTCTTCATCCTGCAGCTGAAAGCTTTTTCCTCCTCGTACCATTTGTAGTACCGAGTGTTTCTCGCAGCAAAACTCTTGCTTGGTCACCGACATTCCGCCGCCCTGCTATGGGGTGAATCGGCATATATGCAATCCGCTGAACCTCTTAGCTACATAGTTGGACACTGTGCAGTTCGGCTAAAACCTCACAAAAGCGCTTAATAAAGCGAAAACAAGCAGTAAAAATATGCTTACGTCATTTTTACCAAAATGGCCATAAGCTCAATCGGAATTTTCCTAAATGGCTGTAAAGGCAAAACAGAAAAGCTGACCTTTTTCCCGCTGGCCTTGCGGCGATTGACTTTTTTCACTACACCATTTGCAACTATTTGTTTTAATTGCAGGTTGTAGTTGTTGTAATTCAGTCTTTCCGCGCTACTGCGTCTGCTAGCCAAGTTGTGCACCTACATACTCCATGGCATATCATTTCCTCGACTTAGCATTTTTGATGAGAAGAGAGCTGGTTATAAAGGAAGTTGAGAACGAGAGGGTTTTACCTCAGCTGAGTGTACAAAAACTTTCAAGTTAATGCGATAACATTAAATGCATTGAGCTCATTAAAACATTACAAGCCAACTATTAAATTTTTGTTATCCCTTAGCTCATTACAAAAACGTGTCTAATTACCAAAATCAATCGAGCATGGTTTGAATTGGAAAAGTTAGAATAAAAATTTGTTCAAGTGTCAAGTTCTTGTTTTTAAATATTAATACGACGATACCCATAGAGTAGATAACAACATCGCCTGTATATCCATGCAATTACATACGAATGTGTTTATGTGGCTTTAAAATCGGGTATGTAACACAATTCCGACTTATAAAATCTCGAAAGACATAATCCCGAAACGGACAAATCCCGACACGACCAAGTTCCGACAACACGTAAATTGCAATATAACACACATCAAGTCATAAAAAATACACATATTTGGTAATATTCTATTATTTTAGACTTCTTAGCACAACAACACTTACTTGATCCAACAACAGCAATGCGATCTACAGTATTGCAGCGCAGAACACCTTTTTGCGTAGGCGTAATGTGTAGTAATGAAATTTAAGAAATGTTGTAATTTGTCTGTATTGTGAGTTGTTGGGATTTAGAGTTAGGACGGATATTATGTTGTAGGGAAATTGTTTTGTCGGTATTTCGTTATATTGGGATTTTGTTATGTCTGGTTTGTGTCTTTTCGGGATTTTTGAAAGTCGGGATTATGAGGTGCACCCTTTGATATCATCTTGTTTCTTTAAGTTAAAAATAATTCTACCGGGCTTTAAAAAAATAACACCAAGCCGTTCCAACACCGGCTACGCGGTCCAAAGTATTTTTGCGCAGAATACCTTGTAGCATTCATTCATTCAGTCATGTGAACAAACACATATTTTCGTTTTTCTTGAGACGCATTTACTGTTACATACATATGCATTCATTTTGTACATACATACGGTCTACGTCTACGTCTCGTAACTTAAGGCTTCTTCTATTTCAAATTCCTCACAAACAATTTTGACACCAAACCGAAAACAATAGTTTTACTTTTCCATACTCCTACTATTGATTCTGGTGGCTGACTATTCAGCCTAAGTTCATTAACAAGGATAAAACTGATTATTTAGCCCCAACGCTATAAAGAAAAGAAATTGAACAATAGTTTTTTTAAAAATTACTGGTGGATTATTCAGGAATAAAAGTAAATGGAACAGTGCGAGCAACAGTAACGTTTGAATTGGTATACAAAAGGAATCACAGCAAAGGAAGTTGGTGCTAAACACAAATCTACGTCCATAGCCATCCAGGAAAGGCCAATGCGATGCATACGAAGTGGAATAATTAGAAGAGCCGATTTGAAGCAAAAAAAAAAAAAAAACAAAAAGAGGACAACATTACAACGAGCAGCAAATATTTATTATAATAATAATTATTTTTAAGTAGGTAACACTAACAATATTCCGGCAACCTAACGGCTGCCTATTGACAAGCAAAAATTAAATTTTTTGCTGTCAAAGCCAGTTTGACCAAGTTTTTAATAAATTGATTAAATTAAGTTTAGATTTGCAAGAAAGTAAAAACGAAAAACCCGAGAAAGTCAAACAATTCTCTAAACCACTGACAATCGAGGAATACAGGAAGAGAAATAGAGTTAAAAAAATTAAGGAGCCTAAAGTCCCAAAGCCAGTCAAACTAAAAACAAAAGAGGAGGAAAACAGGCTATCCATAGGAGATCTATAGCAAAACTATACGAAAAAATAAATTTGAGTACAGATAGGGAAGAAAAAATCAAATTACAAAAAGAAATAAAGGAGTTAAGGAATATATACAAAAAGAAGCATCAAATAATAGTAAAGAAGACATAAAAAACCAAGATCAGTAATATAAGCATTAGGGTGTCGAAAAAAAAAATATAAAATATTGTAAAAGCATTGATTTTAAATAACATGGAAAGAGTTAGGGTGGTTAAAACTTATGTAAAAGGCCCACTTGAGACTTTAAAAATGAATTGAAATTGAAGATGAAGAAAAAGCATTAGTATGGTTGAAAAAATGGTGGAAACTTATTGATATGCCTAGGGAAACAACAATATGGAATATAAGGAACCCAATAGCAACAACAACTGAAGAGTTATATAGGTACGAACTCAAATATATAGGAAGAACTGAATAATATAATGAGAAAAAATTAATAAAGGAAAAATAAAGAAAAAAAAAAAACAAAATTTCTACATTCATATTTTTCACGATGGGAAGCCAAGAATCAAAAATAGAAAAACCAACAGCAAACGTTGTAAACTCAGTCCAAGTAATAGATCATACTTAGGCACTGGATACCATTAAGGTCACGCTTCTAATCATCTGTGTAGTTAGTTGCATTAGTTTGTTTCTGAAACTCTATAGTTTTACTTTTCCATACTATAACCTGAATAAATATTTAATAATTAATATTGTATGTATTGTGCGTTGTCGGGGTTTGGAGTTTTTGGGATCTTGTGAAGACAGGATATTATATCATCGGGAAATTGTATTTTCGGTATTCGTTCTGTCCGAATTTTGTTATGTCTATATAGTGTCTTTTGGGATGTTTGAAAATTGTCGGGACTATGGATGTCGGAATTATAAAGTGCACCCTTAAAAATCATTTTGTTTTGTTTTAATAATTTTTCGCTAAAAATAATTCTACTGGGCTTAAAAAAGCCTTAGCCGATACAACACCGGCTACGTGATCCAAGGTATTCATGCGCAGAGCACCTTTCTGTGTAGGCAATAATGAAGTTTTAGTAAATTTTTCTGGGTTGTGTGCTGTTGGCATTTGGAGATGTCGGGATTTTACATAGTCAGGATACTATGTTTTCCGGAAACTGTCTTCTCGGCATTTCGTTATGTTAAGATTTTGTTATGTCTGGATTGTGTTTTTTCGGGATTTCTGAAAATTGTCGGGATTCTGAAAGTCGGGATTAAAAGGCGCACCCTTTAAAATTATCTTGTTTTCCTTAAATAATTTTACGCTTAAAATAATTCCACCGAATAACCCTTAGCCGTTCCAACACGGGCTACGCAATCCACAGCATTTCCTCGTGGAATAACTTTTTTGTAGGCGTAAAGTGTAATATTAAAATTATCGTAAATTTTTCTGGATTGTGTGTTGTCGAGATTTGGAGTTGTTGGGATTTTCCATAGTCAGGAGTTGTTGGGAAATTGTCTTATCGGGATTTCTTTATGTCGGAATTTTGTTATGACTGCACCTATGAAGTGCACCCTTTAAAATCATCTTTTTTTAAAAATTGTTTACGCTAAAAATAATTCTACCTACGAATAAAGCAAAAGAACATAAAATTCTCATTTAATCAACATAAGTGGGTGGAGTGGGCTTTTGTACATACAAATATATATACCTAATATAATACTTTGCACAACCACAATGAATTGAAATTTATACGCCATCAAAATAAATAGACAAGTATCTGCATTTGTATGTATGTAAGTACTGACGTAGCAATGGACGACGGTAAGCAGACTAAGCTTTAAGCTGATTTCATGACCTGTGAAGGAAGCATCTTAAATCGATTTAAAGTGTTTGGATGAAAGCAATTAGGGGGCGTTGTTGCTCTTATGTACATACATATGTTTTTTTTTTTATTGTGTAAGTGTGCATGTATGTATGGCTGTTATTCAGGTTTGATCATGGTTGAGTTCCTTTACACACAATCATTTATATAAATACAAAGACTTATTGGGTTTAAAATAAATTAAATTCTAAAGCCTAGTAAACGTTTTATAATCTCAATTCGTTTATCCTTCTGTTAATTGAAAGTGTTTGCTAGCGTGTACTTATATTTGTATGCGCAAACATACATGCATATAGATACAAATCGCTCTATGAGAATTTTCATTGATTTATCTGCAGCGTTGCTCACTTCAGTGGTAATTCAATGAAGGATTTTAAGGTATTGATTGTGTGTAATCGAGTATTAAGTCTGCATTAGTTCTCAACATCTGGCGAATGATTTGATTAAAAAAGAACTATATCTAGGTGGTAATTATTAGTTGTTTTGTTCGCCAAAATTTTCTACCCAATAGTACCATTAGGTCAGGACGAGGCGATACTCGTATACACCTATGGTTCCAAAGTACTAACAACAGAATGAGATCTGCGGTATATGTGCTGATCCGGAAGTAAACAGATACTATAAGCTGCTAGATCACTGTAACAATTTTCAAGCGGAAGAATTAGCCGTAACCAAAGCAATAGAAACACTAAAGAAAAATAGCTTAAACTGCAGCTTGGTCATTAAACAAACTTCTAGTAATATCATGGACCAATTCGGTCAGTGTGAGATCCTCACGGAGCGGCCATTTCAACCTTACCTAATCTACCTTTCAGTAAAAGCTATGTATATTGAAAATAAGCGCCATTCGGATGAACGTACGGATAAGTGGGGCAGCGTATGCGAATCTACGCATGAAGGGAATGTTTCTGAACGCCACTAAGCAATTGGAACTTCAGTCTATGCGTTTAAAATTAAATAAGTAAAATAAGATAAAATATAGTAAAATAAAATCGAATAAAATAAATAAAAAAAAAAATCAAATAAAATAAAAAAATAAAATGTAATAAAATAAATAAAAAATTAAATTACAGAAACTAAAATAAGTAAAATAAAAAAAATAAAAAAAATAAAATAAAATAAAATTAAAGAAAATAAAATAAATAATAAAAAAATAAAAAATAAAATGAAATGAAATGAAATACAATAAAATAAATAAAATAAAGTAAAATCGCGGGCTCGAATCGAGCTCAAGGCCTAATAATTATTTTATAATTATTATTGTTATGGCAAACTTTTTCTTAAATGAAAAAATTTTTAAATTAGAAGAGAAGAAAGAAAAAGTTTAGACAACTGCCAAAGCTCGTTGTATAGATCCATTTCAAGAATTGCTCAATTCCATCATCGGCAACGTTTAGGCGCCGCTGCTTTAACCATTCAGCTATCACAGCCGTTGTTTGTTTGTCTTCATTACAACAAAAATTGTTAAAATAAAATAAAATAAAATAAACTAAAAAAATAAAAATAAAATATAATAATATAAAAATAAAAAATAAAAAATTAAATTAAAGAAAATATAATAAATCAAATAAAATAAAAAAATTAATTACAATAAAATAAACACTATTTTGAACACAGCGAAAAATTTTATAAGAAGGGTTCTTAACATAAGTGATAAGATGTTTCACAACAAAAACATAGCGATAATTAGAAAAACCCTGGAACAAAATTCTTTTCCCATGTCCCTTATAAACAAACTGATCCATAAACATCGCACAGCGAACGCCAATAACAATACAACCGAGAAAGGTGATAAAATTTATAAATCAATGACATATATCCCAGGAGTGTCTGAAAGAATCAAGGGTTCAAATTTATATGGTAAAAATAAATATGAAATCGTGTTTACTTACAACAACACTCTACGACCAATTTATAGTAATTTAAAGGACAAAATACCAAATCATGAGAAATCCAACGGGGTTACAAAATTCCATGCAACGGCGACGGGTCCCACATATGCGAACAAGTATATGTAGGGACAACTAAACTTAAACTAAAGACGAGGCTTTCCGCACACAAATCGAATATTAAATTGAGAAATAATAATCCAGAAAACAAGACAGCATTGGCTGCGCACTGCAAAGACACGGGACACTATCCAGATTTTGAAAACGTAAACATTCTGGAACATGAAAAACATTATAATAAGGCCTTCATTTTGAGAACCTTATACATTTTGAACACCCCTAATGACATAAAAATGAATTTTAAATCAGATGTAGACCACTGTGTACAAACCTACAGAAATTTGGTCTTAAAACAGCAACATCACCCTGCTGTCAGTTAAGCACACTCATTAAATTTAAGCTGGAACAATAACTCTCGCAATGTTGAGAGCACAAAATACATTAAATACGTACATACATACATATGGGGTATTCCATCCCATTTCGACCAATTTTGAACCCGACCCCTTTAGAATTGGCTGAAAGTTTTCTTCTTTTTCTAGCTTACGAAAGACGTTTTTCAGAAGTTTTTCAAATTTTTTCATCCAACTCAAAAAAATTTTTGAATTTTTAAAAAAACACCGTTTTTGTTTTCAAAATGCTATAACTTTTTCAAAAATTGACCGTTTGGGATCTTCTTTTTTTAAAAAAAATTTGTTTTTAAATGTACTTTTCGGAAAAAATTCAAAAAAATTTTTAAAGTTTTTTTTTTTGTAATTTTTCAGTTTTTCGAGATTTTTCGAATTTCGCCCTTTTTTTTCTCATAAAAAACTTTAGTCAATTCTGCAATCATCCCCACTAATCCCGGAGTGGGCCGAGAATTTTTTTTTTTTATTTAATTGTAAAATTAAACTTTAAAATTTTTTTTGTATTTTTTCCGAAAAGTACATTTCAAAACATATTTAAAAAAAAAAATAATCCCAAATGGTAAATTTTTGAAAAAGTTATAGCATTTTAAAGAAAAAACACCGTTTTCCAAATCAAAATAAGTTTTAAATATTTTGAAAAAAATTTTCGAAATTCGAAAAATCTCGAAAAATTGAAAAATTACAAAAAAAAAAACTTAAAAAATTTTTTTGATTTTTTTCCGAAAAGTACATTTAAAAACAAATTAATAAAAAAAAGATCCCAAACGGTCAATTTTTGAAAAAGTTGTAACATTTTGAAAACAAAAATGGTGTTTTTTTAAAAATTCATAACTTTTTTTGAGTTGGATGAAAAAATTTGAAAAACTTCTGAAAAACATCTTTCGTAAGCTAGAAAAAGAAGAAAAACTTTCAGCCAATTCTAAACGGGTCGGGTTCAAAATTAGTCGAAATGGGATGGAATACCCCATATATATATTTTTAACTTTTGTTGACACATTTTTTATTGTATACATATGATTTTTGTTTATACTTACGGTACATGAAATTGTTTATATTCGCGGGAGTTTTTTGATTTATCTTTATTTATATTTTTCGCTCTTTTGTTTCTACTAAAATTATCTTGTCATAATTTCTGTTTAGTCGATCATATATATTCATATTTGTAAGTCGTATTTTTGCTACGGAAATGTATGTTTAAAAATGTTAATTGTTTTCTTTTCGTGGATTCTTGATGATAACTTCAGGTTGAAGTCGAAATATCGAACAAATAAATATTTTTTGAATACTACTAAAAAAAGAAGTTTAATTCAATAATCTGGCCTAAAGCTCAATTAAAATTATCAAACAATAAAATAAATAAAATAAAATAATATAAAATGAAAAATAACATTAAAGGAAATTTAATAAATAAAATAAATTAAAGTGAAATAAATCAAAATAAAATAAAAAATTGATTACAATAAAATGAAATAAAATTAAAACAAAAATTAAAATAAAATAATATAAAATAAAAATGAAATAAAATAAAAAATGAAATAAAATAAAATTAAATAACGGCGGCCGCTGTGGTACGGTGGTAGCATACTTCGCCTATCACATCGAAGATCCTGGGTTCAGGCCCCGGGCGAAGTAACATCGAAAATTTAGAAAAACGCTTTTTTAAGCGGGGTCGACCTTCGGCAGTGATTTGGCATTTATTTATCTTATTATAAATTAAATTATATTAAATATAATCGATTTAGTTTGAAACTAAAGCGTACCACGTAATTTTATTGCTTATGTTAGACGAGATTTTTTATTGATTATTACATGTTAATCAAAAACAATTCAATTTCAAGGTCTTTATAATGCCCCGCTGAAAAACAGAAGTTTAACCAAATTTATATCATTCTAATTCAATCTGTTGCCCAATGCGCACATTTGTACATAAAAACATTTATGCATAAAGGTTCAACGCCAACTGAGCAAAGACCTTTTTGCTTTTTATATTTATTTACATAACAAATGAATCCAATATAAAATTGATGGCAAATTGGAAAAGAAAAAAATGAAATTATAGGTGACCAAATTACAATTGAATGCTCTGAATAAAAATTACATTTTGATAAAAAAAATAACATTACTTAATGGAACTTAAAATAAATTTGTACGTGATAAAAGGAGCACTGAAACAGATAAATAAATACTTTAGCGTCTAAGTTAATCATGAAGAAATTGGAAAATATCCAACATATGACTAATATATCGCAAAGCAAATTTCAGAGAATATTAGAGTTTTGTTTAAAAGACAATAACTATTTTGTTTGCAATAACAAAATCTTTACCTAAACGTTTGGTATTCCCATGGGAAATCCCCTCTCCCCAACTATCGCAGACATAGTGTTGGATGAAGTTATTAACAATACCCTTTTAGAGCTGCAACAACTACACAATGTACACATACAATTTTTAGTGAAGTATGTGGATGATATATTCGCAATTATTAAAAGAAAGGACACGAAACTAATCTTAGACACACTCAACAAACACCATGACAGGCTAAAATTTACCATGGAATTAAATGAAAATGAAAACATACCATTTTTAGACGTCAGAATATATAGAAGCAGCAACAAATTATTACTTAACTGGTACTCAAAACCAACAACTTCTGGGCACCTAATCAATTAACTTTCCTCACAGCCATTTAAATATAAAGTAAATACGGCTAAGAATTTTATACACAAAGTATTAACTTTAAGCCATCCAAAATTTCATGACACAAATATTGAAATGGTTAAAAGAACCTTAAGAAAAATATTTACCCTGATCACTTAACTTACAATATATTAAAACAAAAAATAACAGAAATAAATAGTATCCCGAACCAATGGCAACCCAAAGATAGATGCAATGAAGCCAAGAAATATTTTAGTGTCACACACATTTCCAGGCCCTCAGAAAATTTCGCGCATGACATTATCAAAAATCCTAATATAAGCCTGGCATACAAATCTAATTCAGCGAATTAAAACGCAGCGGCTGCGCTTGCTAGGCCATGTTATGCGAATGAAAGATGATGCTCCGGCCAAGAAAGTGTTTCTATCGGAACCCGCCTATGGAAGCAGAGGTAGAGGGCGGCCCCCACTCCGTTGGAAGGACCAGGTGGAAAACGATTTAAACTCCCTTGGTGTGACCAATTGGCGCCGGTTGGCGGAGCGAAGGAGCGACTGGCGCGCCTTGTTGGACGGCCATAACCGTTTAGACGGTTAAGCGCCAATTAAGTAAGTAAGTAAGTAAGTACAAATCTAATTGCACGCCAGCAACGTGTTTTACTAAAACAAAAAGTGTGATTGACCAACAACAACAAAGTAACGTCGTATACCTTTTATGTTTATAGTTTTAGTTGATGATGACAAGTGTACCACTAATGATGGTATCGACAGTGTTTGCTTTTAAGTATTTTTTGTTTAAAATTTTGTTTTATTTGTTAATGTAATAATTCACCATCTTCAGTGTAAGTGCATGTAAATATTTTCCCATTTGTGGTGATTGATAATTAATGTTGTTTTTGTAATTCTTTTCCTCAAAAATAAAATTCACAGTCTCGCCCCAGAAGATGCTAAGAAAATCTTAGCCAAACGTTCGGCTGTAAGGTGGAAAAAAATTAGTTTTATTCGCACCCCACATAAACTAGATCAGACCAGCTTCTTATGAATAAAAAAAAAAATTATATGAATTAAACTGATCGGCAATAAATAATTAGATAAATAAATATTAAGTGAATTGATGCGCAACAAAAAGTGATTGATTTTGGCAGTCAACATGAAAAAACTTTTTGTGGTAGCAGCTGCTGGATTTTCATATTTTTCCAAGCCAGCAAATTAAGCCATCGTCAATGTGTGTATCATACATTTATAAGAAACTTGTTGAATTAATTTGCAGCAAACAAATAATAATAAAATTTCACAGATGCTTAAACGAAACTAACTTGTTATTGTTGCTTTATCTGCAATTGTGTTATTAAGCGCTATTTCTTTGTAGACAACAACAATGTAGATAGAATGAAAAGCACGCATACCTGTTGGCGTTAATATAAAAGCATTATAACATCGCATTCATCTACATCAAAGTGCACACGTACAAATACACATACACACACACACACACACGCACACACACACACACACGCACACACACACATATATATACATACACGCAATTGCCACTACGCTTGTAGATTGTATTCAGCGAACAGTCAAATTAAGTTGTCATGAGATTTTTGTATTTCCTTTTTTATGTTTGCACAACTTTTATTTTGCTAATTAATTTCACTTTTTACTTCTTGCGTTTTGCGTTGGTTAATTAACGAACGCTTGGTGAACAGCTAAAAACACGCTAGCTGTGTAACGAGTAAAAGCAAAAAGTTTACGACCCGTAAAATAGTCGATAAAGTTCAAAATTTATTATGCAGCCCTTTCAGTTACATTTCGTGAAATGAGAAAAGAGGGGCTAAATTTAGACATGAATCGTCTATTTTCAAAACTGGCCATATCCAAAATTTAAATTTTTTAGGTTAAGTATTCTATCATACTCTAAAACATCTGCTGTATTTTATATTGTAACGAATTTAGTGCAATTCCGCTTATTTGCAACCTTCTGCTAACGTTCGAATCACTAAACTTTTGAATAAATAACTGCAATATTCAATAATGCAAAATGGTATTTATTAGAGTACTTCACAATAACACTTCTACTTCTCAACAGATAGCGTGCTTAAATCAAACTGATTACTGCTTACTCAGCTTTAACTCCTTTTATACTCTGTAATGTCTCGCTCGAATACTTCTAGGCGTTTCTATTTCTAGAATTTACTACTCGTTTACCAGCAATACATTTCTCAGCTATAACTACAGATGCACTATTATTATAGCTTCTCGCATAGCCCATGCGCGTGTATATGTGAGTGATGCTTCCACAGATGATTGCCTACTTTTGGGAGCATCTCAGATAGGATATGTGCATGTGTTTGTGCGTTGCTTTCCGCTGCTTGTATGGACATATGTATAGACATAATGATTGATTTGTTGATGTGCATACAATTCACTGCATAGTATTGGCTTAGAGATGACAATATCCCTTAGTGTTGCTAATATTCGTCACAATATTAAAATAATTTCTTAACAAAACCGGCCACATTCAAACCAAATTACTATATATAAATTACTCTAAGTTTCATAATCGGCTATATCCAATGGACGGCCGGCCATCTCCAACCGACCAATAGTAATTCGTAATTTTGTCGTTCCCGCATATTCTGCATTTCACGACCAGCGTTGCCATAAATGAAGATTTATCTGCAAAATTAAGATTTTTTTGGGCTTTTTTTTGTAGGAAATCTTCAATCAAATAAAGTTTTTTAGATTTCGTTCTATATCTTACATTCAATTTTGAACAAAGCCTCTGACTTCGAGTGGCAAAGGCAAGGGGTTATGGAAATAGAGAGGCTGAAGAGCATATCCAATGAATTTGCGTTGAACCCTTTTAATTATTGTGGAAAAAATGGGATTCCAAATGACACATCCATACTTTTACTTGGATTACACTGAAGAATTATAATAATATGTCCTCAGAAGCATGGGTTCGCTGCAGGTATGTATGTCTGCCATAACTAATTCGGCCTATTTTTACGGAAGACTCTTTGGATTCCTTTCAAAAGGGCTACCCAATTGATGCGGTCTATGCCGATTTTTCTTAGTCTTTCGATAGGGTATCGCATCAAATACTACTGGTAAAACTTGAATGCTTGAATGTTTCTGGCTTAGTTCCTACATCGTATAGTTTCATCAGACGTTCCATTAAAAAAAGGTAACTAAATTTAAAGATTTGGGTGTGTATTTTGATACCAGCTTACTTTTACCACTCACATAATCTATGTAGTTTCTAAAGGGTACGCGATATTGGCTTTTATCCGTCTTAACTGCTCATCATTTTCAGATCCTTATACTCTCAAACTATTGTATACATCTTTAGGGAGATCGATGTTGGAGTATGCGGTATTTGTTTGGAGACTTTTCATGCTGTCTATGTCATGAGGTTGGAGTTTGTTCAGATAGATTTTGTGCGCTTTGCGTTGCGGTCGATGAACTTCGTAGACCCTGTACCGTCATATCACTCTCGCTGTTTACTGATAAATCTTATGCTCTAGACTCCAGGCGAACACTTTTGCCAATATGCGTTGTCTTTGATATCCACCATCTCGAATCCTTCGTTATAACGATTTGTTTTATATGGGTGTTGCTAGAACTGTTTATGCAATGAATGGTCCCTTAGGATGACACTTTTTCAGTTTAGTGCTTATTCCTATTCCTTGGCGTTTGATTTTAGTTGAAGTAAATTTAAATTTAAGAATCTGATGATTAGACACTTGTCATAAAGTTAATTATTCTGTCTATAAACACCTTGTTTGCTGTTTCAATAAAATTAAAACAAGTAAGGAAGGCTAAGTTCGGGATATAACCGAACATTACATACTCAGCTTTGGAGACAAAATAAGGGAAAATCACCATGTAGGAAAATGAGCCTAGGGTAACCCTGGAATGTGTTTGTATGACATGGATATCAAATGGAAGGTATTAAAAAGTATTTTAAAATGGAATGGGCCATAGTTCTATAGGTGGACGCGTTTTCGAGATATCGCCATAATGGTGGACCCGGGGTAACTCTAGAATGTGTTTGTACGATATGGGTATCAAAAGAAAGGTGTTAATGAGTATTTTAAAAGGGAGTGACCCTTAGTTGTATATGTGAAGGCGTTTTCGAGATAGAAAAAGATATTGACCAGGTTGACCCAGAACATTATTTGTCGGGTACCCCTAATTTATTTATACATGTAATGCCACGAACAGTTCCTGCCATGTTTCCAAGTGCTATTGATTTCGCCCTGCAGAACTTTTTCTTTTTCTTCTATAGAAGTATACATACGTATATATAAGTATATATAAGTATACTTAATATGGTAAGTGTCACACCCATTTTACAAAGTTTTTCTAAAGTTATATTGTGCGTCAAAAAACCAATGCAGCCACCATGTTTCATCCCTTTTTTCTTATTTGGTATAGAATAATGGCATTTTTTCATTTTTCGAAATTTTCGATATCGAAAAATTGGGCGTGGTCATAATCGGATTTCGCCCATTTTTAATGCCAAGATAAAGAGAGTTTAGGTAAGTACGTGAACTAAGTTTAGTAAAGATATATCGATTTTTGATCAAGTTATCGTGTTAGCGGCCGAGCGGAAGGACAGACGGTCGACTGTGTATAAAAACTGGGCGTGGCTTCAATCGATGTCGCCCAATTTCACAGAAAACAGTTATTGTCATTGAAGCTATGCCCTTACCAAAGCATTGGTGAATTTTTGTTCGACTTATGGCATTAAAAGTATTCTAGACAAATTAAATGTAAAAGGGCGGAGCCACGCCCATTTTAAAATCTTCTTTTATTTTTGTATTTTGTTGCACCATATCATTACTGTAGTTTAATCTTGACATAATTTACTTATATACTGTGAAGGTTTTAAATTTTTTGTTAAAATTTTACTTTAAAAAATTTTTTTGTTCAATTGGGCGTGTAAGTCATCCGATTTTGCTAATTTTTGTTTAGAATACATATAATAATAGGAGTAACGATCCTGTAAAATTTCAATAAGATATCTTAAAAGGCTGCCAAATTACAGCTTGCAAAACTTGTAAATTACCTTCTTTTAAAAGTGGGCGGTGCCACGCCCATTGTCCAAAATTTTACTAAGTTTCTATTCTGCGTCATAAGATCAACCCACCTGCAAAGCTTCGTCGCTTTATTCATCTTTGGTAATGAATTATCACACTTTTTCGGTTTTTCGAAAATTTCGATAACGAAAAAGTGGGCGTGGTTATAGTCCGATATTGTTCATTTTAAATAGCGATCTGAGATGGTTACCTGGGAACTTACATACCAAATTTCATTAAGATACCTCAAAATTTACACAAGTTATCGTGTTCACAGACAGACAGACGGACGGACCGACGGACATGGCAAAATGAATTTCTTTTTTCGCTCAGATCATTTTGATATATAGAAGTCTATATCTATCTCGATTAGTATTTTTTGTTACGGGATACCGTTATGCGAACAAAATTAATATACTCTTTGAGCTCTGCTCAGCTGAGTATAAAAATATTCCTAGTGTATGATTCCTTAAAGTCCTAAGTAAAAAAGCTTAATTAATATAAGCCTGTGGTATGATATAGTTAAAAAGGTTAACAAAAGTGAATGAAGAGACTAAAATTACACAAAAATCACGATATTCGTTAACCGAAGCAAGAGCTATATTTGAGATATAGTATGTTGCCGAAACAGCCCTCATAGATTTAGAAACGTCAAACTCAAAGCATCTGATGCAGATGTGATCTCCATACAGTTTTGAGTCATCTGCATAAAGCAAATATTTTGATTGCTTTAGATATAAACCAAAGTCATTTATGAAGATTAGAAATAATTCATGCATAGGCATTAAAGCTTTTATCGGATAACGTGATGGTGTACAGGGGTCGATAGACACTTAAACTCCGAACATCAATTTTATGAGTGTCGAAAAAGATTTTAATTGGGATGCTGATTGGAGGATGAAACGGTTGAGCACGTTTTGTGGTCGTGTCCTGCGCTCACCATACGAATACTCCAGCTAATGGGAGTGGAACAGCTATTCTAGCAAATCTAGAAGCAGTGATTAGCACAGGTCCTAGAAAGCTTCTAGTATTTACCAAGAGAACGGAGTTATTTTATAACATAAGTTCTGGTTTCTGATACAATTTTTTAGTTTTGTCGTTTAGCAATTCCTGGTAACACTATGCACACATTCAGTATATGTGAAGTCCGCACGGACCGGCCATTTTAAACTAACCTAATATATTGCGTGGATCGAAATTTCGTGCCTTTCGACAACGGAAGGAATTATAAGAACTAAAATTTAAACTTAAAGCTTGCATCATTTCAAACGCGACCTTTGCAACCTCCCAATGAGTGGAATTCCAGGACTAGCCATCTGGAACTCCAACTGTGTCTTGATTGGAATCTCATGCTTATATAGGTCGCACTAAAGTTATATAAATGCAGCAATGCAATGCCTTTCTTAAAGTTTTTGAACTAAAAAGCCGTATTAGCAATAAATAAAAATAGAAACTTAAACTGCCTCTGAACGCTTTTGTTTTCGTGGGTATCTGCACAAATCGGTGACCGGGGTGTATGAGTAACCAATTGCTTATGTGCTACATAAAAGAGCAATCCAAAAAGAGTGGCCGGATTTGCTATTGTAACCCATATACATATTCGCCTTTGCACAACTGAAGCTTTGATAATGGGGGAGTTATTTACAATTTTTGAGTATCGCTACATATTTCGGAAGCGGAAGCCGATTTGGAACACAAGATGTCCACATAATTAGAAAGCTTAAAGAAAATACAAGCAAAATTTGCTCACCTAGCCTAAAGGTTACTCACTGGAAGAAATTAGAGGCCTACTAAAATACTGCGCTCAGAAACGCTATGGGCTGTCTTCTTATATTCTCAGAACCTCAGCTACACAATGAGGTGAGAGTACTCCCCATTAGGGCGAGAAATAGAATGCTGAACAAACAGCTCAGAAATCTGGGCATCTCAACAGACATCTGATTGATGAGGCCACAACTCCCAGGGGCTTAGGAGGTCATCTCCGTAAGCATTATGAGGAAATATGGCACCTGAGAACACCGCCGTATGAAGAAAAAAAGCATAAGAACTCGCAGAAGAGCAACGCACCCTCCCTAGGGAAACGCGCGTCACTCTAGCTCAACTTCGATCGGGGTGCTGTAACAGGTTAAACTCTTACCTATCCAGAATCAACCCCGACATACAATATGTATGTCCTGCTTGCAATGTGTCCCCACATGTCACCAACCATCTCTTCAACTGTAATGTGGAACCAACGCCTCTAAAACCCCTCACAATATGGTCCACCCTTATTGAAACTGTAAGTTTCTTTGGACTCCCGTTAGTGAATATTGATGACAATTTGTGATCGGTCGCGCCTATTGAATGTGGCGAAGCACTGCTTCAACACAACAACAATACGAGCAAAATTCACTCCTTTGTGCTCTCATCTGAGAAAAGCACTAAAATTATAACAGCAAATGAAGGCAACCCTTTGGCAGGTATCAGCATAGTGCTCAGTAAAAGATAAGATCTTTAAATATTTAAATCTTAAATCTTAATCTCTAAAGCAGCCCTGCTCGTTCTTCTCTGCTAATTCGTACGTTTGTGTGTTCCTTTTACCACATATTTTCCTTTGAATGAGAAAAGGGCCACAATTACCTACAAACTCAGCCATTTTGCACAGCGCTAGCTGATCTAGATGATAGACCTTGAGAGTGAAACATGAGGATAACATTTTTGCTCGCAATTAAAACGCCATTCGATTTTGGTTAACCTGAATTGAATGCACTGTAGTACAACAAATGAATGAAGTAAAAGCCTTGCTTTCTGTCTACAATTAATTTTTAATCTTTTTTTGTTTAACTTTTCTTTAGCAACAAAACACCAAAAAGGCGGTCAATTTTCAAATTGTATTGCATTAAGTTACTAATTTTATATATATTTTTACATATTTCATGCAGACAAAGTTAGTGGCCAAAATAGCAAAAAAAACATATTCACTAAATATGACGTCAAAACTTAGTTACTATAAAACAGAAAATTTATGCAACAACTAAGCTTAATAAACTAAAAAGTATGCTTAACCAGCAAATTTCTTGTGTTGAGCAACAACAACAAGTCCATAAAAGTGTATGCTAGTAGCTCAGACTAGACGTTACACCACACCAACAACAGCAGCAACAATAACAAGGTCTACAAGTTTTAAAGCTTTCATTCGCATAAATTTTGTATACACAAATAAAACATGTTCTAAAAGTTGTACTTATGTGTGGGGATGTATGAGTGTATGTGTGGGGTGGATATAAAAATGAAATCGCCTGAATGTAGGTACGTGTAAACATGCTATCTGAATAAACATATGTGCATAAGTACATTTAAATATTTATATTGCATTTAGGCAGTGCTGCTCAACCCCTATACACTTGTAGCACTTTTGTTTTTGTTTTGCTTTTGATTCGGAATAGATACAAATTGACACTTCAAATATAAAAAAAAAATTTCATAGCACTCCCAAATGCCCTCACATATAATTTTGAATCATATGAAAATGCTCGAATTTCTTATGAAAGTGCCAAGGAAAAGCACTCCCGTATGAAGCTCTGGCACTTGCGTGGCGGAACGATACAAGGTGGCAGCATGGTGACATACCTTCAAACATAAATAAAAATTCCATGCACTTTGTTTTTGCTAATTCGATGGGCAAATGTCAAAATCGTACTGTGCCGGAAGTGGATGTATCAAATCAAATAAAACAAGTAAGAACGGGACTGTCTTCGGCTGTGCCGAAGACTTCATACCTTTCATGAATGGGGCTGAACAATAATCTTATCCCGTTCGTAATCTCCGAATAATCGGATGTATAAGATAAGAAATATATAGTGAACAGATCTACATACCTTAACGATTTTTAAGATAAATATAAAATAAAAAATAGGTAGGTAATCTGTGTGAGGATGCAAAGCTTCACGTTTTTTGTGGTCTGCATGTAAAAACTATGGCTACGAATCACGTATTTCAAAAATATATGACGTAAACGTAACTTTTTGATGAAATTTGATGAATCTTGAAGCTTCTAGCCGTAAAAAAGGGGTCAATATGACAGTTTATATGAAGTATATAATATATATACAACCGATCTCTATGATTTTTTCAGACAACAATATATGCTATATACGAAAGCATTTTGTGAAATTTGAAGCTTCTAACTGTTAAAACGGGGCAGAAATTGCGCAAAGTTTCTTATCTGAACAATCGGTTGTATGAGATATATACTATGTATATCACCGATCTCAATGATTTTTTCAGACATCAATATATGCTATACACGTAAGCAGTTGGTGAAATTTGAAGCTTCTAGCTGTTGAAATGGGGTAGAAATTGCGAAAAGTTTCTTATCTGAACAATCGGTTGTATGAGATATATACTATATATAGAACCGATCTCTATGATTTTTTCAGACAACAATATATGCTATATACGTAAGCAATCAGTGAAATTTGAAGCTTATAGCTGTTAAAATGGGGTAGAAATTGCGAAAAGTTTCTTATCTGAACAATCGGTTGTATGAGATATATACTATATATACAACCGATCTCTATGATTTTTTCAGACAACAATATATGCTATATACGTAAGCAATCGGTGAAATTTGAAGCTTATAGCTGTTAAAATGGGGTAGAAATTGCGAAAAGTTTCTTATCTGAACAATCGGTTGTATGAGATATATACTATATATACAACCGATCTCTATGATTTTTTCAGACAACAATATATGCTATATAAGTAAATATTCGGTGAAATTTGAAGCTTCTAGCTGTTAAAATGGGGCTAAAATTTGCGAAAATATATATATATATACTATATATATATACTATATATACCACCATATATATACTATATATACCACCGATCTTTATGATTTTTTCAGACAACAATATATGCTATATACGTAAGCATTCGCTGAAATTTGAAGCCTCTAGCTCTTAAAATAGGGCAGTAATTACGAAAAGTTCCTTATCTGAACAATCGGTTGTGGGGGATATATACTATATATACGACCGATCTCATAAATTTTTTCAGGCAACAATATGTTCAATATACGAAAGTATATGGTGAAGTTTGAAGCTTCAATCTGTTAAATTGGGTAAGATATTACAAAAATCCTCTTTTTCTGAAAAATCGGTTGTATGGAGGATATATGCTATAGTGGTCCGATCCGGTCGGTTCCGACAAATGTCTAATCGGACACCCAAATACACCTGCTCACCAAATTTTATCAAGATATCTCAAAAATTGAGGGACTAGTTTGCATACAAACAGACAGACGGACAGACGGACAGACGGACAGACGGACAGACGGACATGGCTAAAACAACTCAGCTCTTCAACCTGATTATTTCGGTATACTTAATGGTGGGTCTATCTATTTTCCTTTAAGGACTTACAATTTTCGGTTTCGTGACGAAATTAATATACCATTTCATTTTCATGAAAGGTATAAAAACGGGTAGGTACTTTGTGTGAGGATGCAAAGTTTCAGGTTTTTTGTGGTCTGCGTGTAAAAACTATGACTACGAATCACGTATTTCAAAAATATATGACGAAAACGTAACTATTTGATGAAATTTGATGAATTTTGAAGATTCTAGCCGTAAAAAAGGGGTCAAAATGACAGTTTATATGAAGTATATAATATATATACGACCGATCTCTATGATTTTTTCAGACAACAATATATGCTATATACGTAAGCATTTTGTGAAATTTGAAGCTTCTAACTGTTAAAACGGGGCAGAAATTGCGCAAAGTTTCTTATCTGAACAATCGGTTGTATGAGATATATATTATGTGTACCACCGATCTAAATGATTTTTTAAACATCAATATATGCTGTACACGTAAGCAGTTGGTGAAATTTGAAGCTTCTAGCTGTTAAAATGGGGCCGAAATCGTAAAAAAAATATATATATACTATATATATATACTATATATACCATCATATATATATTATATATATCACCGATCTCTATGATTTTTTGACACAACAATACATACTATATACGTAAGCAATCGGTGAAATTTGAAGCTTATAACTGTTAAAATGGGGAAGAAATTGCGCAAAGTTTCTTATCTGAACAATCGGTTGTATGGGATATATACTATATATACCACCGGTATCTATGATTTTCTCAGACAACAATATATGCTATACACGTAAGCATTTGGTGAAATTTGAACATATCTAAACGATTTTTAAGATAAATATAAAATAAAAAATAGGTAGGTAATCTGTGTGAGGATGCAAAGCTTCACGTTTTTTGTGGTCTGCATGTAAAAACTATGGCTACGAATCACGTATTTCAAAAATATATGACGTAAACGTAACTTTTTGATGAAATTTGATGAATCTTGAAGCTTCTAGCCGTAAAAAAGGGGTCAATATGACAGTTTATATGAAGTATATAATATATATACAACCGATCTCTATGATTTTTTCAGACAACAATATATGCTATATACGAAAGCATTTTGTGAAATTTGAAGCTTCTAACTGTTAAAACGGGGCAGAAATTGCGCAAAGTTTCTTATCTGAACAATCGGTTGTATGAGATATATACTATGTATATCACCGATCTCAATGATTTTTTCAGACATCAATATATGCTATACACGTAAGCAGTTGGTGAAATTTGAAGCTTCTAGCTGTTGAAATGGGGTAGAAATTGCGAAAAGTTTCTTATCTGAACAATCGGTTGTATGAGATATATACTATATATAGAACCGATCTCTATGATTTTTTCAGACAACAATATATGCTATATACGTAAGCAATCAGTGAAATTTGAAGCTTATAGCTGTTAAAATGGGGTAGAAATTGCGAAAAGTTTCTTATCTGAACAATCGGTTGTATGAGATATATACTATATATACAACCGATCTCTATGATTTTTTCAGACAACAATATATGCTATATACGTAAGCAATCGGTGAAATTTGAAGCTTATAGCTGTTAAAATGGGGTAGAAATTGCGAAAAGTTTCTTATCTGAACAATCGGTTGTATGAGATATATACTATATATACAACCGATCTCTATGATTTTTTCAGACAACAATATATGCTATATAAGTAAATATTCGGTGAAATTTGAAGCTTCTAGCTGTTAAAATGGGGCTAAAATTTGCGAAAATATATATATATATACTATATATATATACTATATATACCACCATATATATACTATATATACCACCGATCTTTATGATTTTTTCAGACAACAATATATGCTATATACGTAAGCATTCGCTGAAATTTGAAGCCTCTAGCTCTTAAAATAGGGCAGTAATTACGAAAAGTTCCTTATCTGAACAATCGGTTGTGGGGGATATATACTATATATACGACCGATCTCATAAATTTTTTCAGGCAACAATATGTTCAATATACGAAAGTATATGGTGAAGTTTGAAGCTTCAATCTGTTAAATTCGGTAAGATATTACAAAAATCCTCTTTTTCTGAAAAATCGGTTGTATGGAGGATATATGCTATAGTGGTCCGATCCGGTCGGTTCCGACAAATGTCTAATCGGACACCCAAATACACCTGCTCACCAAATTTTATCAAGATATCTCAAAAATTGAGGGACTAGTTTGCATACAAACAGACAGACGGACAGACGGACAGACGGACAGACGGACAGACGGACATGGCTAAAACAACTCAGCTCTTCAACCTGATTATTTCGGTATACTTAATGGTGGGTCTATCTATTTTCCTTTAAGGACTTACAATTTTCGGTTTCGTGACGAAATTAATATACCATTTCATTTTCATGAAAGGTATAAAAATAGGTAGGTAATCTGTGTGAGGATGCAAAGCTTCACGTTTTTTGTGGTCTGCATGTAAAAACTATGGCTACGAATCACGTATTTCAAAAATATATGACGTAAACGTAACTTTTTGATGAAATTTGATGAATCTTGAAGCTTCTAGCCGTAAAAAAGGGGTCAATATGACAGTTTATATGAAGTATATAATATATATACAACCGATCTCTATGATTTTTTCAGACAACAATATATGCTATATACGAAAGCATTTTGTGAAATTTGAAGCTTCTAACTGTTAAAACGGGGCAGAAATTGCGCAAAGTTTCTTATCTGAACAATCGGTTGTATGAGATATATACTATGTATATCACCGATCTCAATGATTTTTTCAGACATCAATATATGCTATACACGTAAGCAGTTGGTGAAATTTGAAGCTTCTAGCTGTTGAAATGGGGTAGAAATTGCGAAAAGTTTCTTATCTGAACAATCGGTTGTATGAGATATATACTATATATAGAACCGATCTCTATGATTTTTTCAGACAACAATATATGCTATATACGTAAGCAATCAGTGAAATTTGAAGCTTATAGCTGTTAAAATGGGGTAGAAATTGCGAAAAGTTTCTTATCTGAACAATCGGTTGTATGAGATATATACTATATATACAACCGATCTCTATGATTTTTTCAGACAACAATATATGCTATATACGTAAGCAATCGGTGAAATTTGAAGCTTATAGCTGTTAAAATGGGGTAGAAATTGCGAAAAGTTTCTTATCTGAACAATCGGTTGTATGAGATATATACTATATATACAACCGATCTCTATGATTTTTTCAGACAACAATATATGCTATATAAGTAAATATTCGGTGAAATTTGAAGCTTCTAGCTGTTAAAATGGGGCTAAAATTTGCGAAAATATATATATATATACTATATATATATACTATATATACCACCATATATATACTATATATACCACCGATCTTTATGATTTTTTCAGACAACAATATATGCTATATACGTAAGCATTCGCTGAAATTTGAAGCCTCTAGCTCTTAAAATAGGGCAGTAATTACGAAAAGTTCCTTATCTGAACAATCGGTTGTGGGGGATATATACTATATATACGACCGATCTCATAAATTTTTTCAGGCAACAATATGTTCAATATACGAAAGTATATGGTGAAGTTTGAAGCTTCAATCTGTTAAATTGGGTAAGATATTACAAAAATCCTCTTTTTCTGAAAAATCGGTTGTATGGAGGATATATGCTATAGTGGTCCGATCCGGTCGGTTCCGACAAATGTCTAATCGGACACCCAAATACACCTGCTCACCAAATTTTATCAAGATATCTCAAAAATTGAGGGACTAGTTTGCATACAAACAGACAGACGGACAGACGGACAGACGGACAGACGGACATGGCTAAAACAACTCAGCTCTTCAACCTGATTATTTCGGTATACTTAATGGTGGGTCTATCTATTTTCCTTTAAGGACTTACAATTTTCGGTTTCGTGACGAAATTAATATACCATTTCATTTTCATGAAAGGTATAAAAACGGGTAGGTACTTTGTGTGAGGATGCAAAGTTTCAGGTTTTTTGTGGTCTGCGTGTAAAAACTATGACTACGAATCACGTATTTCAAAAATATATGACGAAAACGTAACTATTTGATGAAATTTGATGAATTTTGAAGATTCTAGCCGTAAAAAAGGGGTCAAAATGACAGTTTATATGAAGTATATAATATATATACGACCGATCTCTATGATTTTTTCAGACAACAATATATGCTATATACGTAAGCATTTTGTGAAATTTGAAGCTTCTAACTGTTAAAACGGGGCAGAAATTGCGCAAAGTTTCTTATCTGAACAATCGGTTGTATGAGATATATATTATGTGTACCACCGATCTCAATGATTTTTTAAACATCAATATATGCTGTACACGTAAGCAGTTGGTGAAATTTGAAGCTTCTAGCTGTTAAAATGGGGCCGAAATCGTAAAAAAAATATATATATACTATATATATATACTATATATACCATCATATATATATTATATATATCACCGATCTCTATGATTTTTTGACACAACAATACATACTATATACGTAAGCAATCGGTGAAATTTGAAGCTTATAACTGTTAAAATGGGGAAGAAATTGCGCAAAGTTTCTTATCTGAACAATCGGTTGTATGGGATATATACTATATATACCACCGGTATCTATGATTTTCTCAGACAACAATATATGCTATACACGTAAGCATTTGGTGAAATTTGAACATATCTAAACGATTTTTAAGATAAATATAAAATAAAAAATAGGTAGGTAATCTGTGTGAGGATGCAAAGCTTCACGTTTTTTGTGGTCTGCATGTAAAAACTATGGCTACGAATCACGTATTTCAAAAATATATGACGTAAACGTAACTTTTTGATGAAATTTGATGAATCTTGAAGCTTCTAGCCGTAAAAAAGGGGTCAATATGACAGTTTATATGAAGTATATAATATATATACAACCGATCTCTATGATTTTTTCAGACAACAATATATGCTATATACGAAAGCATTTTGTGAAATTTGAAGCTTCTAACTGTTAAAACGGGGCAGAAATTGCGCAAAGTTTCTTATCTGAACAATCGGTTGTATGAGATATATACTATGTATATCACCGATCTCAATGATTTTTTCAGACATCAATATATGCTATACACGTAAGCAGTTGGTGAAATTTGAAGCTTCTAGCTGTTGAAATGGGGTAGAAATTGCGAAAAGTTTCTTATCTGAACAATCGGTTGTATGAGATATATACTATATATAGAACCGATCTCTATGATTTTTTCAGACAACAATATATGCTATATACGTAAGCAATCAGTGAAATTTGAAGCTTATAGCTGTTAAAATGGGGTAGAAATTGCGAAAAGTTTCTTATCTGAACAATCGGTTGTATGAGATATATACTATATATACAACCGATCTCTATGATTTTTTCAGACAACAATATATGCTATATACGTAAGCAATCGGTGAAATTTGAAGCTTATAGCTGTTAAAGTGGGGTAGAAATTGCGAAAAGTTTCTTATCTGAACAATCGGTTGTATGAGATATATACTATATATACAACCGATCTCTATGATTTTTTCAGACAACAATATATGCTATATAAGTAAATATTCGGTGAAATTTGAAGCTTCTAGCTGTTAAAATGGGGCTAAAATTTGCGAAAATATATATATATATACTATATATATATACTATATATACCACCATATATATACTATATATACCACCGATCTTTATGATTTTTTCAGACAACAATATATGCTATATACGTAAGCATTCGCTGAAATTTGAAGCCTCTAGCTCTTAAAATAGGACAGTAATTACGAAAAGTTCCTTATCTGAACAATCGGTTGTGGGGGATATATACTATATATACGACCGATCTCATAAATTTTTTCAGGCAACAATATGTTCAATATACGAAAGTATATGGTGAAGTTTGAAGCTTCAATCTGTTAAATTGGGTAAGATATTACAAAAATCCTCTTTTTCTGAAAAATCGGTTGTATGGAGGATATATGCTATAGTGGTCCGATCCGGTCGGTTCCGACAAATGTCTAATCGGACACCCAAATACACCTGCTCACCAAATTTTATCAAGATATCTCAAAAATTGAGGGACTAGTTTGCATACAAACAGACAGACGGACAGACGGACAGACGGACATGGCTAAAACAACTCAGCTCTTCAACCTGATTATTTCGGTATACTTAATGGTGGGTCTATCTATTTTCCTTTAAGGACTTACAATTTTCGGTTTCGTGACGAAATTAATATACCATTTCATTTTCATGAAAGGTATAAAAATAGGTAGGTAATCTGTGTGAGGATGCAAAGCTTCACGTTTTTTGTGGTCTGCATGTAAAAACTATGGCTACGAATCACGTATTTCAAAAATATATGACGTAAACGTAACTTTTTGATGAAATTTGATGAATCTTGAAGCTTCTAGCCGTAAAAAAGGGGTCAATATGACAGTTTATATGAAGTATATAATATATATACAACCGATCTCTATGATTTTTTCAGACAACAATATATGCTATATACGAAAGCATTTTGTGAAATTTGAAGCTTCTAACTGTTAAAACGGGGCAGAAATTGCGCAAAGTTTCTTATCTGAACAATCGGTTGTATGAGATATATACTATGTATATCACCGATCTCAATGATTTTTTCAGACATCAATATATGCTATACACGTAAGCAGTTGGTGAAATTTGAAGCTTCTAGCTGTTGAAATGGGGTAGAAATTGCGAAAAGTTTCTTATCTGAACAATCGGTTGTATGAGATATATACTATATATAGAACCGATCTCTATGATTTTTTCAGACAACAATATATGCTACATACGTAAGCAATCAGTGAAATTTGAAGCTTATAGCTGTTAAAATGGGGTAGAAATTGCGAAAAGTTTCTTATCTGAACAATCGGTTGTATGAGATATATACTATATATACAACCGATCTCTATGATTTTTTCAGACAACAATATATGCTATATACGTAAGCAATCGGTGAAATTTGAAGCTTATAGCTGTTAAAATGGGGTAGAAATTGCGAAAAGTTTCTTATCTGAACAATCGGTTGTATGAGATATATACTATATATACAACCGATCTCTATGATTTTTTCAGACAACAATATATGCTATATAAGTAAATATTCGGTGAAATTTGAAGCTTCTAGCTGTTAAAATGGGGCTAAAATTTGCGAAAATATATATATATATACTATATATATATACTATATATACCACCATATATATACTATATATACCACCGATCTTTATGATTTTTTCAGACAACAATATATGCTATATACGTAAGCATTCGCTGAAATTTGAAGCCTCTAGCTCTTAAAATAGGGCAGTAATTACGAAAAGTTCCTTATCTGAACAATCGGTTGTGGGGGATATATACTATATATACGACCGATCTCATAAATTTTTTCAGGCAACAATATGTTCAATATACGAAAGTATATGGTGAAGTTTGAAGCTTCAATCTGTTAAATTGAGTAAGATATTACAAAAATCCTCTTTTTCTGAAAAATCGGTTGTATGGAGGATATATGCTATAGTGGTCCGATCCGGTCGGTTCCGACAAATGTCTAATCGGACACCCAAATACACCTGCTCACCAAATTTTATCAAGATATCTCAAAAATTGAGGGACTAGTTTGCATACAAACAGACAGACGGACAGACGGACAGACGGACAGACGGACAGACGGACATGGCTAAAACAACTCAGCTCTTCAACCTGATTATTTCGGTATACTTAATGGTGGGTCTATCTATTTTCCTTTAAGGACTTACAATTTTCGGTTTCGTGACGAAATTAATATACCATTTCATTTTCATGAAAGGTATAAAAATAGGTAGGTAATCTGTGTGAGGATGCAAAGCTTCACGTTTTTTGTGGTCTGCATGTAAAAACTATGGCTACGAATCACGTATTTCAAAAATATATGACGTAAACGTAACTTTTTGATGAAATTTGATGAATCTTGAAGCTTCTAGCCGTAAAAAAGGGGTCAATATGACAGTTTATATGAAGTATATAATATATATACAACCGATCTCTATGATTTTTTCAGACAACAATATATGCTATATACGAAAGCATTTTGTGAAATTTGAAGCTTCTAACTGTTAAAACGGGGCAGAAATTGCGCAAAGTTTCTTATCTGAACAATCGGTTGTATGAGATATATACTATGTATATCACCGATCTCAATGATTTTTTCAGACATCAATATATGCTATACACGTAAGCAGTTGGTGAAATTTGAAGCTTCTAGCTGTTGAAATGGGGTAGAAATTGCGAAAAGTTTCTTATCTGAACAATCGGTTGTATGAGATATATACTATATATAGAACCGATCTCTATGATTTTTTCAGACAACAATATATGCTACATACGTAAGCAATCAGTGAAATTTGAAGCTTATAGCTGTTAAAATGGGGTAGAAATTGCGAAAAGTTTCTTATCTGAACAATCGGTTGTATGAGATATATACTATATATACAACCGATCTCTATGATTTTTTCAGACAACAATATATGCTATATACGTAAGCAATCGGTGAAATTTGAAGCTTATAGCTGTTAAAATGGGGTAGAAATTGCGAAAAGTTTCTTATCTGAACAATCGGTTGTATGAGATATATACTATATATACAACCGATCTCTATGATTTTTTCAGACAACAATATATGCTATATAAGTAAATATTCGGTGAAATTTGAAGCTTCTAGCTGTTAAAATGGGGCTAAAATTTGCGAAAATATATATATATATACTATATATATATACTATATATACCACCATATATATACTATATATACCACCGATCTTTATGATTTTTTCAGACAACAATATATGCTATATACGTAAGCATTCGCTGAAATTTGAAGCCTCTAGCTCTTAAAATAGGGCAGTAATTACGAAAAGTTCCTTATCTGAACAATCGGTTGTGGGGGATATATACTATATATACGACCGATCTCATAAATTTTTTCAGGCAACAATATGTTCAATATACGAAAGTATATGGTGAAGTTTGAAGCTTCAATCTGTTAAATTGAGTAAGATATTACAAAAATCCTCTTTTTCTGAAAAATCGGTTGTATGGAGGATATATGCTATAGTGGTCCGATCCGGTCGGTTCCGACAAATGTCTAATCGGACACCCAAATACACCTGCTCACCAAATTTTATCAAGATATCTCAAAAATTGAGGGACTAGTTTGCATACAAACAGACAGACGGACAGACGGACAGACGGACAGACGGACAGACGGACATGGCTAAAACAACTCAGCTCTTCAACCTGATTATTTCGGTATACTTAATGGTGGGTCTATCTATTTTCCTTTAAGGACTTACAATTTTCGGTTTCGTGACGAAATTAATATACCATTTCATTTTCATGAAAGGTATAAAAATAGGTAGGTAATCTGTGTGAGGATGCAAAGCTTCACGTTTTTTGTGGTCTGCATGTAAAAACTATGGCTACGAATCACGTATTTCAAAAATATATGACGTAAACGTAACTTTTTGATGAAATTTGATGAATCTTGAAGCTTCTAGCCGTAAAAAAGGGGTCAATATGACAGTTTATATGAAGTATATAATATATATACAACCGATCTCTATGATTTTTTCAGACAACAATATATGCTATATACGAAAGCATTTTGTGAAATTTGAAGCTTCTAACTGTTAAAACGGGGCAGAAATTGCGCAAAGTTTCTTATCTGAACAATCGGTTGTATGAGATATATACTATGTATATCACCGATCTCAATGATTTTTTCAGACATCAATATATGCTATACACGTAAGCAGTTGGTGAAATTTGAAGCTTCTAGCTGTTGAAATGGGGTAGAAATTGCGAAAAGTTTCTTATCTGAACAATCGGTTGTATGAGATATATACTATATATAGAACCGATCTCTATGATTTTTTCAGACAACAATATATGCTATATACGTAAGCAATCAGTGAAATTTGAAGCTTATAGCTGTTAAAATGGGGTAGAAATTGCGAAAAGTTTCTTATCTGAACAATCGGTTGTATGAGATATATACTATATATACAACCGATCTCTATGATTTTTTCAGACAACAATATATGCTATATACGTAAGCAATCGGTGAAATTTGAAGCTTATAGCTGTTAAAATGGGGTAGAAATTGCGAAAAGTTTCTTATCTGAACAATCGGTTGTATGAGATATATACTATATATACAACCGATCTCTATGATTTTTTCAGACAACAATATATGCTATATACGTAAGCAATCGGTGAAATTTGAAGCTTATAGCTGTTAAAATGGGGCTAAAATTTGCGAAAATATATATATATATACTATATATATATACTATATATACCACCATATATATACTATATATACCACCGATCTTTATGATTTTTTCAGACAAAAATATATGCTATATACGTAAGCATTCGCTGAAATTTGAAGCCTCTAGCTCTTAAAATAGGGCAGTAATTACGAAAAGTTCCTTATCTGAACAATCGGTTGTGGGGGATATATACTATATATACGACCGATCTCATAAATTTTTTCAGGCAACAATATGTTCAATATACGAAAGTATATGGTGAAGTTTGAAGCTTCAATCTGTTAAATTGGGTAAGATATTACAAAAATCCTCTTTTTCTGAAAAATCGGTTGTATGGAGGATATATGCTATAGTGGTCCGATCCGGTCGGTTCCGACAAATGTCTAATCGGACACCCAAATACACCTGCTCACCAAATTTTATCAAGATATCTCAAAAATTGAGGGACTAGTTTGCATACAAACAGACAGACGGACAGACGGACAGACGGACAGACGGACATGGCTAAAACAACTCAGCTCTTCAACCTGATTATTTCGGTATACTTAATGGTGGGTCTATCTATTTTCCTTTAAGGACTTACAATTTTCGGTTTCGTGACGAAATTAATATACCATTTCATTTTCATGAAAGGTATAAAAAGTTAATAATCAGCTGTCCCATTCTGCCACCTTGTATCGTTACGCTATGGGCACTTGTGTTGATGAAAAAAATTTACGCTATTTATTTGACAACTAAAAATTATTCAAAAATATAATAGCACTGAAAAAAAGCAATCAAAATTGATTCGTAAATAAAATGAAAATATGTACATATGTACATAGATAACTAACCGCAGAGCTGAAATATGTCGGGCATATGACCAAAGAATATAAGCAAAACTGAGCCTCTTTCAACTAAGGGAAGTCAGTAACTAGTGATACCCATTTCTGGTTCGGACCTATGTACACCTAGAGTGCCAAATACATATGTAAGTACTATTTTATTAATAGCTATATTTGCAATTTATAAAGACGACAGATTGGATTTTTATATTTCATATTTAAGGGGGCCATCGTGGTGTGATGGTAGCGTGCTCAGCCTACCATACCGTATGGCCTGGGTTCACACGCCGGGCAAAGCAACATCAAAATTTTAGAAATAAGGTTTTTCAATTAGAAGAAAGTTTTTCTAAGCGGGTTTGCCCCTCGGCAGTGTTTGGCAAGCGCTCCGAGTGTATTTCTGTCATGAAAAGCTCTCAGTGAAAACTCAGATGCCGTTCGGAGTCGGCATAAAACATGTAGGTCCCGTCCGGCCAATTTGTAAGGAAAATAAAGAGGAGCATGTCTTAAATTGGAAGAAAAGCTCGGCCTAAAATCTCTTCGGAGGTTATCGCGCCTTACATTTATTTATTTACATATATTTAACATATATTTATAAATAGGTCACCAACAAACATACTGCTACCAGCTTTGACAAGCTACGACTACATATGAATATGCCTTTTTATACTCAGCGTGCTTTGCACACAGAGTATATTAACTTTGATTGGATAACGGTTTGTTGTACAGGTATAAAGGAATCTAGATAGATATAGACTTCCACATATAAAAATCATGAGTATCGAAAAAAAATTTGATTGAGCCATGTCCGTCCGTCCGTCTGTCCCTCTGTCCTTTAACACGATAACTTGAGTAAATTTTGAGGTATCTTGATGAAATTTGGCATGTAGGTTCGTGGGCACTCATCTCAGATTCTATTTCAAATTAACGATGTCGGACTATAAACACGCCCACTTTTTCGATATCGAAAAACCGAGGAAATGAGATAATTGATTGCCAAAGACCGATAAAGCGATAAAACTTGGTAGGTGGGTAGACCTTATGATGCAGAATCCAAAATCAGTAAAATTTTGGACAATTAGCGTGGTACCGCCCACTTTTAATAGAAGGTAATTTAAAAGTTTTGCAAGTTTTCATTTGGCAGTTGTTGAAGATATCATGATGAAAAATGGTAGGAACTTTATTCCTATTACTATTATGTGTTAAATAAAAATTAGCAAAATCCGATGACCAACACGCCCTCTTGTCAGCATTCATCTCCAGTTATAATATGGTGCAACAAAATACATAAAATAAAAGAAAATTTCAAAATAGGCGGGGCCACGCCCTTTTTCATTTAATTTGTCTAGAAAACTTTTAATGCCATAAGCCGAACAAAAATTTACCAATCCTTGTTTAATTTGGCAAGGGGATTGCTTTTATGACGATAAATATTTTCTGTGAAAATGTTCGAAATCGGTTGAAACCACGCCCAGTTTTTATACACAGTCGACCGCCTGTCCTTCTGCTCGGCCGTGAACACGATAACTTGAGCAAAAATCGATATATCTTTACTAAACTTAGTTCACGTACTTATCTGATCTCACTTTATACTTGTATTAAAAATGGGCGAAATCCGACTATGATCACGCCCACTTTTTCGTTATCGAAAATTTCGAAAAAGGAAAAAATGCTATAATTCTATACCAAATAGGAAAAAGGAATGAAAAATGGTAATTGGATTGGCTTTTTGACGCAAAATATAACATTAGGAAATACTTTGTAAAATGGGTGTGACACCTACAATATTAAGTAGAAGAAAATGAAAAATGTCTGCGAAATCAAAAGCCCTTGGAATCATGGCAGGAATACTGTTCGTGGTATTACATATATAAATAAAGAAACGGTACCCGACTGCTGATGTTCTGGGTCAACCTGGTCCACATTTTGGCCGATATCTCGAAAACGCCTTCACATATTAAACTGAAGGCCATTCCCTTTTAAAACCCTCATTAATACCTTTAATGTGATACCCATATCATAAAAACACATTATAGAGTCACCCTTAGTCCACCTTTATGGCGATATCTCGAAAAGGCGTTACCTATAGAACTATGGCCCACTCGATTTTTAAATACTCATTAACACCTTTCGTTTGGTACTCATGGCATACAAGCATATTCCAGGGTTACCCTAGGTTCATTTTCCAAAATGGTGATTTTTCCTTATTTGGTAAAGAATGAAGGAAAATCGTTCCAAAAAACGTCCGTCACCCTTGGTCTACAATTTTGGCTCTTATCGGAATCATAATTAAAAGTTGTTCGAAAATATTTCAGTGGTGATTAAAAAAAAAAATGATAAAGAAATACGTTCAAATTTAACCAAATTTTCATATTTAAAAAAAATATTCAAATAAAACGAAATGATAACTGAAGAAAGATATCGGCAAGTCGCTCCAGCCCTCAGCTGAGTACATAATGTTCGGTTACACCCTAACTTAGCCTTCCTTACTTGTTTCTTTTGACATTCTGCCTGACAGTCTCAATTTTCATGTAGAATACTTTGACCGATATCTTTAAAAATCGACTAGAGCATAGCTTAACAGCTATTGTCGAGTCCTTAACATTAAAAGAAGATCTGTTTATATATCTCACAGCGGGTTAAGGGGCTTAGAATATATCCAGGGTAGGTATGCCTGTCGTAAGAGCCGACTAAAATACCAAATTGATTCAAGGGGTTATGTAGCGCAACCCTTCCAAGGGGTTGCCAGCGCATCTTATAGCTTCTCCAACACAATTGTCCACCTTACCACCCCACGGAAAATCCTGGTTCTTTAACAACCGAATCTTTGCAACCGCAAGTTCCTCATGAATCTATGGGTGGAAAGGCACAAATTTCGGAGAGTGTCCATATATTTACAACAACAACAACAATTCTTTATATAAATTGTTCGAAGTTTAGTGTATAATATATAAAAGTGAAGGTAAACAGACTGGCTCCACCAAAATATTGGGCCGTATAAGCAGAAAACTCCTCTAAGATTTGTAAGAGGATGAAAAAGAAAGCCCATAGAAAATTTAGAAGATTTTGCCCGAGCATCTCTAGCAATTTTCTTCGTGCTACTGTAATTTTTCCTAATTGATGCCACGGACCTGTATATATTCTTTCTGCTCTTAACGGCAGCTTCTTCCTTATTAACTTAATTGGCGCTTAACCAATTAAATGGTTATGGCCGTCCAACAAGACGCGGTACTCGCTCCTTCACCGGGTTAGCTGACACCAATTGGTCACACGAAGGGAATTCGAACAGTTTTTGACCTACTCTAGCTTTTTTAGCCGAAGCATTGTCTTTTAGCCGCTGTGTTTTAATTCGCTGGATTATGTTCATGTCTGCGTACTGCTCATTCAACACGACATAAAATCTTCTTAAATAATGTTGCTGTTGTTGTTGTTGCATTTACGGACACTCTACGAACGATGGTGATGGTCCTTTGCCGGATATAGATCCGGTATATTCCGGTAACAAGCACCATCGAGATACTAGCCCGACCTTCTCGGGAAAGACTAGTACGACCACATTAAACTTCTGGGCCAAGTTACCCCCAGAACTTATGGCACGGGTGTTCAGGCCGATGATATCAATGTCGTCAGAATACGCCAGTAATTGCACGCAGATTGGTTAGTTATGCATAGTGTATTATTATTTTCAACCTCGTTTAGTTTCGAACAACGGTGGTCCTTCCAAATTCTAATTACGCTGTTGCTTAACGTAATTTTGCACAGCCATATTAGTTACGCGGCATATAGACAGCTCCTTTTCGTGCTATCGAAGGCGCTTTTAAAATTGACAAAGAAGTGATGTGTGTCTATTTTTCTTTGCACGCGATGGCAGATTTACCAGGTCTGAACCCGCATTGTAAAGGGCCCATCAGCGTATTCACGGTGGGCTTTAGACTTTCGCACGAACACTTGACATGCGATATTAAGAAGGTTGATTCCGCGAAACTTGGTGCAGTTTGTGGGATGCCCCTTCTTGTGGACTGGGCAAAACATAGTCAGATTTTAATTGCAGGCATGCACTCGTCTGACCATATTATGCAAAGAAGCTGATGCACGCATCTTACCAACTCTTCGCCACCGTATTTGAATAGCAGGCAATCCACCAGCGCTCGCGGCTTTATTGTTTTTAATCTGGTTATTGGTGTTCTGTCTTCGTTATAATTGGGTACGTTGATTCCATTACCATCGATTACTGCATCGGGCTTATCATCCCTGTTCGTTGCATTGCTCTACGAGAGCAGGGAAGTGTTTTCTCCATAATCTAAGTACGCCCTGGATATCGATTAAAAGGTTCCGTTTTCGTTCTTAAAGAGTGGTCCCCAGAACTTAAAGCTTCCATCTGCACAGTGATCGGTCTTATATGGAGTTGGTGGCCAAAAATACTTCCGGTAGAGATATTAACGTGAAACTTTGATCACGACTTTACAAATATGTGAGAATTATTTTTTCAATAATATTGGTGCGGGTGGTACCTTCATACCGACCCACAACCACCCATTTTCACCGCATGCATACAAAAAGTAAGTAGATGTGGGGGGAAAAGTGGTAAGATGTGTCTATCGCAAATACAATGTTTAATAGGATTAAATAAAGAAATTAAAGTTATTAAAAGATCTTGCATACATAACAATAACAAAACAACAAACACACACAAACGTTTACACTTGCATATCGTTGACTGCATAAAATAGTGTCGTATGTTACATGAGAGCGTATATAATATACGACAATCATTTATCAGTGTGACGCTATCAGAAAACTGTCGCAAAACATAGCTAGTGGCAGAAAGTGGCAGCTGATATTAACACTTTAGAATCTTAAAACTGTATCTAATAATTACATATAGGTCGCAACATGAGGATCGGTGATCAACCCAACTAAAACTTTAGCTGAAACTGAAATATTTGTGCAAATTAACACTACTAATAAAGGCACTGGTGAAATTTTAGATAGCAAAAAAAAAAACAACACAAAAATTTAAAGACATTCAAATTATTTCAAAATTAAGTAAATATCTTTGACTTCAATATTCATTTTTATTTATTTCAATACAATGATATTTTATGTATTCTTAAATAGCTTAAACTTGCACTTTATTATACTCAGCTGAGCAGAGCGAACAGAGTATATTAACTTTGTTCGCATAACGGTAATCCGTAACGGCATAAACTAATCGATATATATATATATAGATCTAGGCGAAAAAAGAAATTTATTTAGCCATGTCCGTCCGTCCGTCCGTAAACACGATAACTTGAGTAAATTTTGAGGTAACTTGATGAAATTTGCTACGTAGGTTCCTGGGCACTCATCTCAGATCGGTATTTAAAATGAACGAAATCGGACTATAACTACGCCTACTTTTTCGATATCGAAAATTTCGAAAAAACCCAAAAAGTGTAATAATTCATTACCAAAGACGGATAAAGCGATGAAACTTGGTAGGTGGTTTGACCTTATGACGTAGAATAGAAAATTATAAAAATTTTGGACAATGGGCGTGGCACCGCCCCTTTTGAAAGAAGGTAATTTGAAAGTTTTGAAAGCCGTAATTTGGCAGTTGTTGAAGATATCATGATGAAATTTGACAAGAGCGTTACTCCTATTCCTATATGTGTGCTAAATAAAAAGAAGCAAATTCCTATGACGAACACGCCCACTTAAAAAAAAGTTTTTTTTAAGTCAAATTATAATAAAAAATTACAAGTTTGCTCCCAAATGTTTCCTCAATGAACTGCTGGCGCTTCTAAACTTTATCTATTTGAGAAAGCAGATTCCTTCCTCTTTCAGTTCCTCCATCTTAACTGCCCTCTTTAAGAAAGGTGACCCTAACACTACTACAAATTACGGAGGTCTGTCTTTGCTAGACACTATCAGCCCAATTCTAAAGGAAAATACCGTAGGAGTTTTTTCCCTTCTCCCATTCCTCGTATTCTAAATAAAAATTCCTTGTGAGTTTTTTCACTTTTCCCTTTCCTCCTATTCTGAACAATGTTCGAAAAAGAGGAAACCGGTTATGGGAGAAAAGTAGGTATTATGAATGTGAGGGAGAGGGAGATTTCTCTGCCATTTCATAGGAGTTTTTCACTAGTTTAATTGAAGGGAATGTATCAAAATAGTTAAAGGAAATTGGTTCTTTTAAGAAAGAACACTTATTTGTACAAATTTGTGCTAAAATATGTATTTACATTCTACCACAATATTCTCACTGCTAATACAACAACAACCACAATATTCTTTATTTTAAGTCGAAAAGTATATCAAAAGCAACGGAAGAGCTCTTCGCATATTTGATGCAGCCATCCAGAAATTGCGCAAGGATTTTTAAGAACGCTTAAATAGATTTGGCATATGATGAAAGACTAATTCAACTCGACCTGGCCGCTAGAAAATAGTTTTGCTGAATGAAAGCAGGCAACTCCGGCAGATTTGTGTTATCCCACCGTCTTCTTCTTCTTATGCTCCTCTGTTGATGTTGCTGTGGCACCAATTCATTACTCATTTCAATACAATGCATTGTTTATAATTCGCAACAATAATTCAACTTTTCTGTTTTTTTCAACAAAATAAGAAATGCGCAATGAAATTTCAATTGACAAAACAGCTGACTTCGAAAATTCGAAATTCCTATTCCCCAATTATTCTTCTCCCTAGGAGAAAAGAATTGGAGGAGTTTTACCGCGGGAATAAAAAAATCCGCGAGAATATTTAGTATTGGTGTGTATTTATAAAATCTTTTCTGGGCTTTTACTTGGTCGCATAAATGCTTGGATCGATTGTAACAATATTCTAAGTGAGTCTCAGTCCGGTTTTCGCAGAGGCTTTTCGACGATAGACAATATTTTTGTGCTTTCAAGCATTGCCCAACTCAATCTTTCACGTAATAAAAGAACTTTTGCCTTTTTTGTAGATTGCTCGTGTGCTTTTGATATGATCCTCCGCAATATTCTCTTTTATAAACTAGCCTCCTTTGGTATTTCAACTCATATGATTGAAATTTTAAGTTTAGTCTATGCTAATACGTCTTGCAACGTTCTGTTTGATGGCAATCTGTCAGAGCCTTTCCCTGTTAATCATGGTATCCGCCGAGGCTGCCTCTTAAGCTCGGTTCTATTCTCTTTGTACTTAAATGACTTAAATTACTATTTGTGCGGGGGTGTCAGGGTTAAGAACATTAATGTGAAGGTGCTTATGATGATCTGGTCTTGCTTGCGGAATTACCGGAACAGGTACAGGAAATGATAAACTCCCTTTACAATTATTGTAGTCAATGGGCACTAACTGTCAACGTGAACAAGTAAAAAATCATGGTATTTAGGAAAGGTGGTAGTGCTCCCGGCTCATGGAAATGGATCTACGGTAGCGAAGTTATTAAAGTAGTTAACGAATACAAATACTTAGGTGCACTTCTCGCTTGTTAACTATCTTTTAATAAACATTTGGAATCAAAGCTAGTGGATGCTAAAAACGCTACTAACGCAACGTGACTGAGCTATATTAATAACCCTCGCATCTGTTTGTCGCAGAAAATAAAAATAAAAGGCTTCCAGTTCCATTATGTTTTACGGCGCGCAGGTATGGGGGGTTAACGAATTCGACCAAGTTGAGAATCTGCTTAGATTTTTCGTAAAGAAACCAATTTTCCTTCCCTCTAATACGCCAAACTACATGTTGCATATGGAAACAGGCTTGCAGCCCCTATATTTACATATGCTTCGCCTGCACATGCTCTATATCGCCCGCTGCTTTAGCCTATCAAATGACAGACTCCCGCGTATTCTAGCAGAGGAGACTTCCAACCTGGTGATTTCTTCGATGAAAACTTGGAAAGAACTTGCTAACACCGTCAATCTACCTTTCATTACGCAGTTGTCATCAGCTAATATACAGCCTTCACTTCCTCGCTCTTAGAACGCTTAGCTGAGTATAATACACGAATTTTACCCGGCCCTTGTGCCGTTGGAGAGTATGTATTTCACTGAGGATTACAGTGCATATGCAGCCAGTCTGATTCCCCCGGCACGTGGAGGTTTGTTGAATCTAAACGCAAGAATCTATAAAAACATATCGTCTCCATTTTGCACAGTATGCAACTTGCAGGAGCCAGAAGACGTTTTTCACTTTATTGACACATGTCCGATATATAAAAACATTCGTTCCCTTTACTTTGGTGAAAGAACTTTAGATATGATCAAGGTGGTTGCCAGTTTAAATGGATTTAACTTCGAGGCTCTGTCCAAGTTTCTCGTAACTCGATAATATTTTATTTAACACGTGGTGCGACAAACAATATACTCTGCTATTGTCGCTAGTGCCTACTTTAATTTATTTATTTAAGTGTTTTGATGTACGCAAAAGCATAAGTCATACTCTGTATCTGATTTTTTGGAGAAAATAAATATATACTACTACTACTTATAACAAAAAATTGAATATCTGTACAGTATATAAGTAAACTATGTCAACATTCAACTCCAGTAATGATATGGTGCAACAAAATACAAAAATAAAAGAGAAAATTTCAAAATGGGCGTGGCTCCGCCATTTTTCTTTTAATTTGTCTAGAATACTTTTAATGCCATAACTCAAACAAACATTAACTAATCCTTTTAAAATTTGGTAGAGGCATAGATTCTATGGCGATAACTGTTTCCTGTGAAAATGGGCGAAATCGGTTGAAGCTACGCCCAGTTTTTATACACAGTCGACCGACTGTCCTTCCGCTCGGCCCTTAACACGATAACTGGAGTAAAAAGCATCGATATTTCTTTACTAAACTTAGTTCAGGTACTTATCTGACTCACTTTATCTTGGTACAAAAAATGGCCGAAATCCGACTATGACCACGCCTACTTTTTTGATAACGAAAATTACGAAAAATGAAAAAAGGAATGAAACATTGTAATTGGATTGGTTTTTTGACGCAAAATATAACTTTAGAAAAAACTTTGTAAAATGCGTGTGACACCTTCCATATTAAGTAGAATAAAATGAAAAAGTTCTGCAGGGCGAAATCAAAAGCCCTTAGAATCTTGGCAGAATACTGTTCGTGGTATTACAAATATAAATAAATTAGCGGTACCCGACAGATGATGTTCTGGGTCACCCTGGTCCACATTTTGGTCGATATCTCGAAAATGCCTTCACATATACAACTAAGGGCTACTCCCTTTTAAAACATTCATTAATACCTTTAATTTGATAACCATATCGTACAAACAAATTCTAGAATCACCCCTTGTCCACAATTATGGCGATATCTCGAAAACGCGTCCACCTATAAAACTATAGCCCATTCTCTTTTAAAATACTCTTTCATACCTTTCATTTGATACCCATGTCATACAAACACATTCCAGGGTTACCCTAGGTTCATTTTCCTACATGGTGATTTTCCCTTATTTTGTCTCCAAAGCTCTCAGCTGAGTATGTAATGTTCGGTTACACCCGATCTTAGCCTTTCTTACTTGTTTTTAACTTGCTCACACTGCAAAAACCAACTAATACCATAACCTCACTTTTGAAGCTATTCTTAAAGAGTACAGTTCAAATACAACAAAAACAAATATACATTTTAAAAGGCCGTTCTAATAAGAGACACTAACGATACATTCAGTGACAAACTTTTCACTTTGATTTTTTTTATTTTTGGCCTATGGAACCGACCACTGTGATCTGTCGGAAAATTTTTTCGTAAAATTTGCAGACCTTATATCTAGTGGCTAGCCGCTAAAGCTCCTCGTACTCACGCCTTTCTGCCTCTGCTTTTTTCTTCCTTTTAAGGTGTCATTTAAAAAAAAGCATTGTGTAAAATTTCATATGATTAGTAGTAGAGGACTATTGATTACCATAATCAATCTCAAAAGAGATAGGTGTGAACATATTAATTGGCCCACCCTATTGTACAGTAATATGAAGTTCGCAATATTCGCTTGTAAGATTAGGTTAGGTTTGGTGGCAACTACCCTGATCGGCGAAGTTCACTTGGACAGCATGAAGGTCCATTGTGATACCACATACAATAAAAGAAAATAACGGTGAAGTAGATAAAGCTACTTAGAGAATCGTTTGTTAGCAACGATAAAGTTCCGAATGATACCCATCTTAACCTTGGATAAATCCTCGGGAGATCCAAGTAAGTCGAGACCGAAGTACTTTCGCCTTGTTCTGGCAAAAGCTAGGCAATCAAGTATAAAGAGATTTGATGATTCCACCTTCCAGTATATTGAGACGGACGGCATGGTTACCCAAGGGACAGTGCCCTGTGTAAACGGCAATGACCATTAATGGGTGAGCCTTAATGAACCCAAGTACTTCGGCAGACCTCCAGCCATCCACTTCCGGCCAGAAACGTCTTGCTACCCTGCAAGAGGTGGTGTCCGCCCAACGTTTGCTGAGCTGACACGAGCCGCAACTATGAAGGAGCAAACCACAGGTGGCCAGCTGAATCCCGAGGTCCGTACAGCCATCTTCATCCGGTTCAGTTGTACTGATGTGGGCTAAGGGATCCGCTTGATATGACCGGGATATCACTATGGCCCGGGACCCAGGTACTCGTAATTATAAAATAGTTCGTTGTAATCGCAAGCGAGGTCAGGCACTCCCCACTGGATCGCACTGTAGTTGAGCTCAAGGCCTTGATAGCCGCTTGCCTATAAGAGTAGATGTTAAATTCCCTAACCGCAGTAAAACTGGATTGCATTTTATACACCGCCTCCTTAATCACAGCAAATTTCGCTTGGACTACACTGCAGTGATCAGCCAACTTAAACGTGCGGCCAACCTTTCCGTCCAACTTTGTCCCATCCGTGATTAAGTTAACCGGTCCACTGCCCCCGATGACTCCTCTCTCGGGGGAATGACTGGGGTGAAGGTTGTACAGGGAGCAGTTATGGGCATACTATAGTCCGTCCAGTCCGGGATAAAGCCGAGCACAGTAAGAAGGCTAGAGTGTTCGAAGTGAGAAAGCCCATATCACATATCACGAAGCCTGACCAACGACCGGGCCGCTGCTGCCTTTCCCGCGATATCTACTGGGTGTATGTTCAGCATGACATTCAGTGCCAAGGTAGGTGTTATTCTGAGGGCGCCACTGATACCGATCAGCGCCGTCCGTTGCACTGACAATAACACTTTGGAAGTGCTCGCCGTATCCAGTGCTTTCCACTTCCAATATTCGCTTGTGAACCCATAACAATTTCTTCTGAACGTCAGCTGAATTACTACATGAAAAGGTCAGTGTGAAGTATTTGGGCGTAGAAGAATTCATTGTTGTAAATAGCAATCTAAAAATACTTTGCTTAATTTAACAAAAACAAGTAAGGAAGGTTAAGTTAGGGTGTAGCCGAACATTACATACTCAGTTGAGAGCTATGGTGACAACATAAGGGAAAATAACCATGTAGGAAAATGAACCGAGGGAAACCGTGGTATGTGTTTGTATGACATGTGTATAAAATGGAAGGTATTAAAGAGTATTTTATGAGGGAGTGGGCCATAGTTCTATAGGTGGTCGCCATTTAGGGATATCGCCATAAAGGTGGATCAGGGTTGACTCTAGAATTTGTTTGTTAATATGGGTATCAAAAAAAACGGTGCTAATGAGTATTTTAAAAGAGAGTGGTGGTAGTTGTATAGGTGGTCGCCTTTGCGAGATATCGCCATAAAGGTGGACCAGGGGTGACCCTAGAATTTGTTTGTACAATATGGGTATCAAAAAAAAAGGTGCTAAAGAGTATTTTAAAAGGTAGTGGTGGTAGTTGTATAGGTGGTCGCCTTTTCGAGATATCGCCATAAAGGTGGACCAGGGGTGACCCTAGAATTTATTTGTACAATATGGGTATAAAAAAAAAAACGGTGCTAATGAGTATTTTAAAAGGGAGTGATCCTTAGTTCCATAGGTGGACGCCGTTTCGAGATATCGCCATAAAGATGGACCAGGGATGACCCTAGAACTTGTTTGTACAATATGGGTATCAAAAACAAAAAGGTGCTAATGAGTATTTTAAAAGGGAGTGATCCTTAGTTCCATTGGTGGACGCCGTTTCGAGATATCGTCATAAAGGTGGACCAGGTGACCCTAGAATTTGTTTGTACGATATGGGTATCAAATTAAAGATATTAATGAGGGTTTTAAAAGGGAGTGGTGGTAGTTGTATAGGTGGTCGCTTTTTCGAGATATCGCTATAAAGGTGGACCAGGGGTGACTCTAGAATGCGTTTGTACAATATGGGTATCAAACGAAAGGTGTTAATGAGTATTTTAAAAGGGAATGGGCCTTAGTTCTATAGGTGGACGCCGTTTCGAAATATCGCCAAAAAGGTGGACCAGGGGTGACTATGAAATTAAAGGTATTAATGAGGGTTTTAAAAGGGAGTGGTGGTAGTTGTATAGGTGGTCGCCTTTTCGAGATATCGCCATAAAGGTGGACCAGTGGTGACTCTAGAATACGTTTGTACAATATGGGTATCAAATGAAAGGTGTTAATGAGTATTTTAAAAGGGCGTGGGGCTTAGTTCTATAGGTGGACGCCTTTTCGAGATATCGCCATAAAGGTAGACCAGGGGTGACTCTAGAATATGTTTGTACGATATGGGTATCAAATCAAAGGTGTTAATGAGTATTTTAAAAGGACGTGGGGCTTAGTTCTATAGGTGGACGCCTTTTCGAGATATCGCCATAAAGGTGGACCAGGGGTGACTCTAGAATATGTTTGTACGATATGGGTATCAAATTAAAGGTATTAATGAGAGTTTTAAAAGGGAGTGGTGGTAGTTGTATATGTGAAGGCGTTTTCCAGATATCGACCAAAATGTGGACCAGGGTGACCCAGAACATCATCTGTTGGATACCGCTAATTTATTTATATATGTAATACCTGCAAAGATTTCAAGGTTTTTTATTTCGCCCTGCAGAACATTTTCATTTTCTTCTACTTAATATTGTAGGTGTCACAACCATTTTACAAAGTTTTTTCCAAAGTTATATTTCGCGTCAATAAACCAATCCAATTACCATGTTTTATCCCTTTTTTCTTATTTGGTACAGAATTGTGGCATTTTTTTAATTTTTCGGAATTTTCGATATCGAAAAAGTGGGCGTGGTCATAGTCGGATCTCGTTCATTTTTTACACCAAGATAAAGTGCGTTCAGATAAGTACGTGAACTAGTTTCAGTAAAGATATGTCGATTTTTGCTGTATTTATCGTGTTAACGGCCATGCGGAAGGACAGACGGACGACTGTGTATAAAAACTGGGCGTGGCTTCAACCGATTTCGGCCATTTTCACAGAAAACAGTTAACGTCATAAAATCTATGCCCCTACCAAATTTCAAAAGGATAGGTAAATTTTTGTTCGACTTATGGCATTAAAAGTATCCTAGACAAATTAAATGAAAAAGGGGGAGCCACGCCCATTTTGAAATTTTCTTTTATTTTTGTATTTTGTTGCACCATGTCATTACTGGAGTTGAATGTTGACATAAGTTACTTATATACTGTAAAGATATTAAATTTTTTGTTAAAATTTTACTTAAAAAAAATTGTTTTTTAAAAGTGGGCGTGGTCCTTTTCCGATTTTGTTAATTTTTATTAAGCATACATACAGTAATAGGAGTAACGTTCCTGCCAAATTTCATCATGATATCTTCAACGACTGCCAAATTACAGCTTGCAAAAGTTTTAAATTAACTTCTTTTAAAAGTGGGCGGTGCCACGCCCATTGTCCAAAAATTTTGCTAATTTTCCATTCTGCGTCATAAGTTCAACTCACCTACCAAATTTCATCGCTTTATATGCCTTTGGTAATGAATTATTGCACTTTTTCGGTTTTTCGAAATTTTCGATATCGAAAAAGTGGCCGGGGTTATAGTCCGATATCGTTCATTTTAAATAGCGATCTGAGATTAGTTCTCGGGAACCTACATACCAAATTTCATCACGATACCTCAAAATTTACTCAAGTTATCGTGTTAACGGATGGACGGACGGACGGACATGGCTAAATCAAATTTTTTTTCGATCCTGATGATTTTGTTATATGGAAGTCTATATCTATCTCGATTCCTTTATACCTGTACAACCAACCGTTATGCAATCAAACTTAATATACTCTGTGAGCTTTGCTCAACTGAGTATAAAAAAAAGAAATCAGCGCCGATGTCATGATTACAGGAGTATATGCGTTTGTATATGCGCCTACACCTACATATGTCCATACAATAAAGGTGTTTGTCTAAAAATGTGTCCAGAAATGTTATGAATGTGTGCGGCTTTGTGTTCCAGCTTTCAATGTATGTATATAGCTTTTGTTTAGCTCTGATTCGTGTAAGTTGAAAAAAAATATCCAAAAGCCCGTTGCATCACATTTAATGTGACTTTACTCGATACAAATTGTGATAATACGCATTAAAGTAACAATGTATACCATACGAGTATTATAGAAGGTGGCATGGCATATATATAATTGCGGATTTGATATCACATTTATTTTGGGCGTGTAAGTCAAATAATCTCTCATCCCCGATATAAATCTTAATAGAACTAAATAACAGAATGTCTTTTGTTCGCTTAAGTAATTCACATGAATGTACATATGACCTGCATAGAGATGTTTGAATTATGAAAGTCATTTAAGTTGATATGATCTTCTGCATACAAATTAGACTTTAAAGCAAAGGCGTGCTAAGCAAAAGCAAGATTATGTTCTCAAAGTTATTTTGAAAGAGAAATACGCTTATATAGAGAACTAAGAATTACATCGTAAGAATTTACATCGCTTTCCTCCTGGTCCCTTAAGCGTAGTGAGGGTCGCCCTCTTCCTCTGCTTCCATAGTCGGGTTCCGATAAACGTATTTTCTTAGCCGAAGCATCATGTTTCATTTGCATAAACTGTCCTAACAGCGTAACCACCGCGTTTTAATTCGTTTGGCTATGTTGATATGTGTATAAAGTTCATACGGATCATTAAATCTTCTTCGGTACTCGTCGTCGCCAATGTGTAGAGGTCCGTAAATCTTCGAAAAGCTTTTCTCTCGAACACTCCTTATACTGTCATGTTGTTGTTGTTATTGTAGCGATAAGGACACTTCCGAAGGCTTCCCGACCATCTCGGAAACGATTTGATATGAACACATGCAACCTTCTAGGCTATAACGCCCTCCCACCACATAGATCAATCAGGAGTTCGGGTTCGCCAGAGCTTCCGTTGTCAATGAAACAGGATTCACCACGTCTAGGTGAGGTTGACAATTGGGTTGCAGAAGCTATATATTGCGCTGGTAACCCCTTGAAATGGTTGCGCAACACAACCCCTTGAATTAATTTGGTATTTTAGTCGCCTCCTGCGACAGGCATACCTGCCGCGGTTATATTTTAAGCCTCCTTACCCGCTGGCGCTGATGTTGTCATGGTCCATGCTGCTGCAGCATATGGCAGAACGGGTACTACAATTGACCGTATTTTTTATGACTCTCGGTTGCCGAGAGAGGTCTCTACTTTCCAATTACCTACCTAGTCCAAAGAAGCATTTATTGGCAGAGCTGATAGTGTGGCTTGTATTTACGCCAGTTTGCAGATATACGAATTATTTTACTTTATGGGTCAGTCCAAATGAAATCAACCAGCGAAAGCAAATTTTTACACCTCACCTCCTCAGATTTGCATGAAATTTGTTTTACAGCATCTATGGACAAATATAACAACCCGTATTTTTCAGTTTTGCTAAAATCGCTTTAGTTATTTTTTTATGAATTTTTATAAATTTTCCGATTTTAATCGATTTGTCTCTTTTTATATTCGGCAACAAAAGGTAGTTTTCAGCAAAAAGCCTGTTATGGACTTATTTTTTAATAAAATGCTGTCAAGCTTACAGTTCTAACTTCAATTTCATTTGAAGTTTCACCAGCATTCTGAAAATGAGGTTAAAAATAACATAGGCCTTGTCTAAATATGTGTTATCACCCTCTAAAGTTGACATTTAGGATTCTTTTTCTCGGCATGGTCTTCTCCATAAATGGTCAAAACTTCTTTCTAACACCTGGTACAAAGCCAAGAAAGATGTAGTTTAAAAGAGAATGGAAAATACTATCATACTGCAAAAGAAAATTTGTGGTTATTTGATGGTAAGTGATCTAAAAAAGGCTTGAATCGTTAGATTTCTTGTAAGATTCAACGTAAGCGCCAAAGCGACGCAAAAGTCGAATGTGTTTGGGTCTTTAAGGTATTATGTTCAAAAAAATTCTATCAATGGGGCAACCTTGACTCTACAGCGGTAAATCGAAATTATGGCTGCCAACAGTGGCGTGGTTGATGACAGCAGGTATTTCGTTTTATCCGCATTCCTATTTTTCTGCTTCTTTTTTCAGATTGGAGCAAGCAGAACGTATGGCGCTCTTGCAGAATATTGTTCCAGTGCAGTAAAATCCTGCGGTTTGTTTTATTTTTTCCACCATTAAATTGAAGAAATTGCATGATATGGGGTCAACCCGCTTGAAACCTCGTTAAGTTTCCGAGAGGTCCTTCCCAGTTCTCACTGAGCTAATTGTTGTTGTTATATTAATGACTAGCAGACCCGGCAGACGTTGTTCTGCCCTAAATTTGGCCTATCTCCATCTTCGTCTCATTCTATCTCTTTCTCAGCCTCCTTCTCTCTTCTCTCAAGTTTTTCTCCTTCTTCTTTATCTCTTATTGCCAGTCCCAGAGGGTGTTATGTATTTTGTTCTAGTCCCATTCCGAGTCTCAGTCCCAGTCCCACTCCGAGTCTCAGTCCCAGTCCTAATCCTGTTCCCAGTCCCAGCCCGTCTCTGGTATACTTCCCGGAAAAAAGCATCGTAAATAATAATATGAGCAAATTTATATACGAAATTTCAGGCAAATGGAATAGGACGTATGTAAATAGGTATGTGGGTATTATTAATTCTTATCTTTATTTCGGCTTCGCATGCATATTTATCAGTTTTGCCAGGTTGATGCGACTAAATCGAATATCACAATGAACTTTAGAGCTCTCTGCAACAGCTTTCATTTGATATCCACAATACACACACATTCTAGGGGTATCCGGGTCCATGTTTTGGCCTATATCTCGAGACCCTAGCCTCCCAGTTGTATGAAAATTATCCTGTACTATATCACTCATCAAAAGCTTTCATTTGAGATCCATATTGTATAAACACATTCTAGGGGTACCCGAGTCCACGTTTTGGGCTATATCTCGAGACCCTAGCCTCCCAGGGGTATGAAAATTATCCTGTACTACAGCACTCATCAACAGCTTTCATTTGATATCCATATTGTATAAACACATTCTAGGGGTACCCGGTTCCACGTTTTGGGCTATATATCGAGACCCTAACCTCCCAGGGGTATGAAAATTATCCTGCACTATAGCACTCATCAACAGCTTTCATATGATATCCACATTATTTAAACACATTCTAGGGGTACCCGGGCCCACGTTTTGATCTCAAGACCCTAGGCACGTAGCGAAAAAAAGGTAGACGTTGGCCGATTCGCAGACCTACCCAATATGCTCACAAAATTTCATGAGAATCGGTTTAGCCGTTTCGGAGGAGTTAAGCCTCTAAAACCGTGACAGAAGAATTTTATATATTAGATAAAAACACTCCCCGAAGGCTTTGGGAACTGTTATCGATGTTGATGGCCCTTTGCCGGATATAGAACCGGAACGTTCCCGTTACAAAGCACCATTAAAGTACTAGCCCGACCATCTCGGGAACGATAAATATGACCACATTAAACCTTCTAGGCCATTCCGCCATCCCACCCTCTACTTCCATGAGGAATTTGGGGTCGCCTGAGCATCGCCTGCTAAATATGTGTATGATACATTCACATTTGTACCAGGATTCCCCTCACGCAGGTGAGGTTGACAATTTGGATGCGGAAGCTTTGAAGCTATAAAGCTTTGTATTGCGCTTATCAACACTTTGAATCCCTCGCTGAGTTGATGGTGTTGCACACCGTCATTTCACACTTCCGTATGAGTTATGCAGGCAAACCAAATTCAGACATAGCGGTCCTGTCGAAGGCGGCTGTAAAATCGGCGAGGAGTTAATGTGAGTGAAGTCTTTTTTTTGGGTTTTTTTCCAAAATTTGGCGCGTAGTGAAAATCTGATTGATAGTTCATTCATCCAGGTCTGCAGACGCGCTGATAAGGTTGAATCAGCGATCCAAGCTGGTGTGCTTCAGTCTTTCGCACAATACGCTTGATATATATGCGATATTACATGCGATACTAAAAAGTCTGTTTCCGCGATAGTTGGCGAAGTTCATAGGACCCCTCTTGTTGCAGACTGGTTATCGCTATTTTTACTTCGTCATAGTACGGTAGGGGAATATTTATTACATCAGCGTCATCGGTCATTCATTCCGATTCCGGGTTTATTTGTTCACTCAGAAAACCGGAATAGGAGTCGAGTTGCGAAATCATTGGCAGTCTGCTACGATTGCAGCCTTTTGAAGTCTAATTTTCCTTGCATTTTTTGTTGTTCTTTGCTTTTATCCGCGCAGATGCGGGCTCGTATTTTGGCTGTAACGAGATAGCTATCCGAGTTGATGTCACGTCCTCGTACGTGTGCACATCTAAAACACTGGAAGCCTGCCGTCCGTCTATCTGTCGATCTGTTTACATGGATTTCGCACAAAGGACTGCTATGTAGCTTAGTGTATAGCTTTATGCTTAAATATTGTCAAGTTCCAGGAAAGTAAGCAAAAAAGGTGTTCAAGACTAAGGGTGATTCAGTTCTTGAACTTTCCCACCGTGTGGCCAAAAATTCCTTTTTTGCTCACCCTGACATCAAATACTCTAAGCACGACTTTTATATCATGTTGGGTGCAGCGATCGCATGAGCGTTTTAAGAGCTCGTAAAATGTGTCATTCTCCTCATCCTCCTTCTCCATCGTCGGTGCATGGGCACAGAGACGAATAAAATAAAATAATAAATTTAAACAAAAAATTGGATTTTACGTGGATAGCAATGAGACATTCGTCCACATGCGTGAACGATAGCACTTGGTAACCAAATCTTTCTCCGAACACGAATCCAAACCCAAAACAAAGATTTTTTTCAAGGCCACTCTAGTAAATGTCACATTTCTCAACTGGCTTTTCTCAATGATTCGTCCATAGCATTTCTTGGATGGCGGTGATGTGGACTTTAGCTTCGACGGTGATATCAACCAGCGGGAAATCGGCACAAATTCCATTAAAGGTACGCATATTCCAGGTGAATGCCCTTGAATCAGCGCCTACGCACATTTATGATAAACATTTACATATATAGCGAGCCGATTTATCCAAGGCCGTAGCCCATTTGCAGACGCAGCTTAGCTGGACTAGGCTGTCGCTTCCGCACACCTAAACGGATATTCAGTGTCTACCTAGGGGATAGTTGGCCGCAAACGACGGAAATAGAGAGCTGTTTAAACCGAATCCAAAAGAATCACCTTGGTCATTCCATGGTGAATGCCTGTCAGCAGATTTACCCACCTATGGCTCTACTTCCCACCTTATTGCATAACGAAACTTATGCATGTGGAGCTTTTAAATTTTTGTTAGTAATGCATATCTTTAGCCCAACATATTGTTATTACTCAAGCTTTTTGTGGCCACCATAAATCTCCTTAAATTTTAAATTCAGACATGTTTAAGAAAGTAAATGAGTATAGAAACTCGAAGGTTGTATGCAAATGTTTTATAGTATTCCTAAGTGTGTGTGTATGTGTTGGGGCATAGTAAGCCAGTACAGTTAATATTTTAAACTTTTAAGCTAAAATACAACAATAATCTCTAAATGTGTTAGTGTGAAATATAAATTAGAAAGTTTTTGGTTGCTTTTTCACAGTTGATATTAGTCTTTTGCTCCAACTCGGGGTTTTATCCTTTTGTTTTTTAAAACTAATGAGCTTTTAAATAACAGTTCATTATAATTAAGGTTGTGGCAAGATGTTCATGTTTGTTTGTGGGTGCTAATGAGCTTGTGGGCAAAGGTGTGGTTTTTATATATTTTTGATACTACACGGTTAAAAATTTAAGCATAAATCTGAAACTTTTTTGTGCTACATATGCACAAGTCAACCGGACGGAATGCAGGAGCAGTGGGAGCATATCTCTAAAACACTTCGTTCCGCCGCCGAGAAAAAAATTAAAAAATGCTGCGTTGCCACCGAAATAAAAGACGCTGCCTACAGGGCTATGTTAAAAGCGAGCGCGACAAGAGGAGTGTTTGAACGCTACTGCGAGCTGAAAAGGCACCCCAGCGAGTTAGGGGGCTTAGAATATACCGGCGGCAGGTATGCCTGTCGTGAGAGGTGACTAAAATACCAAACTGATTCAAGGGGTTGGGTAGGGCTGAATCCAGAAAAGAACCATCAACCTAGATAACACTCCACAAGGCCTTCGGGGTGTGTCCTTATCGCTACAACAACAACAACAGCTGGAAAGGCAAGCGAAACGCCTTTACTGAAGCTTTCATTAATGCAGCTCAGCAATAATCTAATCCCATTCGTTACATCCGAATAATCGGCTTTATAAAGTGTGTAATATATCGAGAATATACATATGTACGTAAGCAACATTTGCTGAAGTGGTCATGAAAAGAAGCGCAGTTTCAGCGTAGGATTCGTGGTGAGTGAGAGACTTTGTCGCCAAATGCTGACGTCCACGCCTGTGGACGCTCGTTTCGCCGCTTTCCGAATAAAAGCGAAATTTTTTAATATATTGTGATGAATATTAGTATCACTAAGCGATACTACCATCACTAAGCCGAAACTAAGCAGTATGTACGCAAAAAAATCAATCATCATCTACACATATACATACAAGGCAAGGAGAGATAATCATAAACACATGTGGTCATCAGCCGAAGTGATACTCACATATACACACGCATAAGCCTATGCGAGAGACTATAACTTACAAATACACACGCACATGCCTAGGCTATAAACTACAAATACACACGCATATAGCTGGTAACCAAGTAGAAGATTCTAGGAGCAGAAACGTCTAGACATTTGGAGAAATATGTGGACAAGGCAACAGAGAGTATAAAAGCAGAGCAAGCTGAGTAGTCAGGAATTAGTTTGATTTAAACATGCTATCAGTTGCGAAGTGAAGTATAACTGTGAAGTATAATTGTACTACTCCCAAAAGTAATCTAATAAAGACCATTTTGCATTACTGAATAATGGAGTTATTTATTCGACAATTTAGCGATTCGAACGTGTGGAGAAGGTTTAAAATAAGCGAAGTTTCACTAAACTCCATTATTCATCTGCGCCCATGCACCGACAGAGAAGAAGGATGATGAGGTGAAATACACTTTCCATGAACGCATACAATGAGCGCTGACCCGCCATCATATAAAAGTCGTCCCAAGCTACTTTAACAGCAGGGTGGGCAAAGAAGGTGTTTCTGGTCCCACGGTGGGAAAGTTCAGCATAAAGAATGGAATCTCTTTTAGTGGTCTGGAGATGATCGACTACGCCAGTGTTCGAAACATGGTCATATCCAGTATGAGGTTCTTGTGTAAAAATATACATACATCATGCTACAAAGGCTGTCCCTCGACCAAAATATACGCAATTAAATGGATCACGTTGTGATAGACGGACGACATTTCAAGCATACTTTTAGGTGCATAAAGCGGCGCCGATACCTTATTCACTCACTCCTCCACGTTGAGCTTTCACGACACGGTTTCTACTGCAGGGTTACACCTAATTTCTAAGGCCTTGACCAATTTGGGACCTTATACCTAATTATGGAAAGGAACTTTCCATTTGTGACAATTTCTATTTCGTACCCCAACTTACGGCGAGCCCCTGCGCACCGAGTTTGTGGCCTCATATAGCCCCCTCTGTGCAGTAATCCTCCTGCAGCAGATCCATCTGGTTAGGGCTGGATGTACTTAAATGTACTTACGACCCTCCATGATCGCTTGTGAAGAGATATTGTTGAAAGCGTCGACATTATGTAAGAAGTCACCTTAGGAATACTCCTTATATTCCTAAGCTTTCCCTGTGTTTAAAACGAACCTATGCAATGCCGTGCCTACCGACTTGCCTTTGGTGTACGCATGTTGTGTTTTGGAAAATAGTTTTTTTTATCCATGTTGGGTTTTAAATACACACTTATCAGCCCCTCAAAGATTTTGAACAGAAATGACGTTAAGCGCAGACTCACTACTGTAGTCTTTGGGATACATATGACTATTGTTGTTGTTGTTATAGCGATAAGGGTACTCGCCGAAGGCCTTGAGGAGTCTTATCGATATTGATGACCCTTTTCCGGATGCAAATCCGGTACGTTCCGATAACAAGCACCATTAAGGCACCAGCCCGACCATCTCGGCAACAACTTAGTTTGACCACATGAAACTTTTAAGGCCATACCGCCCTCTCCTCCCACTAGATCCATGAGGGACTAGGGATAGGTGAGGTTGACAATTTGGCAAGACGCTGGAAACACCTTGAAAGGGTTGCGCTACACAACCCCCCTTGAAAAAATTTGGTATTTTAGTTGCCTCTTACTACAGGCATACCTGCCGCGTGTATATTTTAAGCCCCCTAATCCCCTGGGGGCTACAGAAAACTCACCTGACTGATCTTCCCCGCTTTTGGTAGGAAAACGGCACGAATAGTTCTACAAGAATTGGGTACACGATTCAGTCTTATGTACCCGTTGCATATTGTTTTGGCCCATTGCACGATCGCTGTACAAGATATGTTTTGCATGACAGGGTCAGGTCAAAAGTTTTCAACGCCTATTCGAGCGTGGTATGAGTCGCCAAGCCTGTGAAACCTACATGTTTTATGACGACTCCGAACGGCATCTGCAGAGCAGAAGCATTTTTGGTGAGAAGCTTTTTATAGCAGAAATACACTCAGAGTGTTTACCAAATCAGTGCGGAGAAGCGACCACGTTTGAAAAAATTTTTTTTAATTGTAAATTTGTTTCTAAATTTCTGATCCTTCTTTGCCCGTGACTTGAACGTAGCACATTCCATGAGGTAGGCGAAGCACGCCACCACCACATCATGCTGGCCGCGGAAATGTGAAAAAGCTTGTATTAATTTTAGGCAGTTTCTTTCATAAGCTCACATGGGACATTTTTTAAATTTTGTTTTGCAACAGAATCAGGAGTGGTTTGAAAATGGCAGAAACTTTTCATTTAACTTTTTCGCACAACCTCAACGGCGTCCCCGTCGGCATAGGCCCTGAGGTTAAAGATACAGTCAAACAAACTTTAAAATGAGTTTTTTTTTTTCATAGTACAAATGTTTATTGCATGTAGCTGTTCATGTATTAAAACATTAGCTCGTGGAGAGAAAATATTCAAACTATTCCTTTAAAGCATGGCTAACACAGCGATGTGCAGCGCAATTTCAGCGGCGCTGCACAGTGGTCGGTTCCATAGGCCAAAAATAAAAAAATCAAAGTGAAAAGTGTGTCACCAAATGTGTCGTTAGTATCTCTTATTAGAATATTCTTTTAAAGGGTATATTTTTATACTCGACGTGCTTTGCACACAGAGTATATTAACTTTGTTTGGATAACGGTTGGATGTACAGGTATAAAGAAATCGAGATAGATATAGACCTCCATATATCAAAATCATCAGTATCGAAAAAAAATTTGATTAAGCCATGTCCGTCCGCTCGTCCGTCCGTCTGTCCCTTATTACGATAACTTGAGTAAATATTAAGATATCTTCACCAAATTTGGCACACGAGCTTATCTTGACCCAGAATAGATTGGTATTGAAAATGAGCGAAATCGGATGATAACCACGCCCACTTTTTATATATATACCATTTTAGAAAACACAAAAAACGTGATTATTTACTAAATAGTACACCTACAATATTGAAATTTGACGTATGGAATGATATTGAGACTCTTGATAAAAATTAAAAAAATTTTTTTTAAATGGGTGTGGCACCGCCCACTTGTGATAAAATCCATTTTACATATATTATAATATGATAAATCAAAAAACGTTAAACCTATCGTAACAAAATTCGGCAGAGAGGTTGCCTTTACTATAAGGAATCTTTTGAAGAAAAATGGACAAAATCGGTTAAGGACCACGCCCACTTTGATATAAAAGATTTTTAAAAGGGTCGTGGAGGAATAAAATAAGTCATATCTTTACAAAAAAGGTATTTCATTTCCCAAGTAGACTTATAAATGGGGTGGCACCGCCCCTTTCTTTTTATGTTTCGGAAGCCATAACTCGAATAAAAATAAACGAATCGTAATAAAATTTGGTACACAAATTTTCCCTATAGCCAGAAATATTTCTAGAAAAAATGAACGAGATCGGTTAAAGACCACGCCCACTTTTATATAAAAGAATTTTAAAAGGGTCGTAGAATAGAATAATAAGCTATAAATTAGCAAAAACTAATTTTGAATCAATGATATTTCCTTTTTCAAGTTTTATTGTAAAAGGAAATGGGGAGACATTTGTTTTTAAACGGGCGGTGCCACGTGTTATGTAGAAAAGTAATTTATCTGAAATGAAATGTACATTTGAAGCTCACGCTGAGTATATAATGTTCGGTTACACACGAACTTAGACACTTTTACTTGTTTTTGTTGTATTCGAACTGTACTCTTTAAGAATAGCTTCAAAAGTGAGGTTATGGTATTAGTTGGTTTTTGCAGTGTGAGCAAGTTAAAATTAAAGTGCAAGTTTAAGCTATTTAAAAATACAAAAAATATCATTGTGTTGAAATAAGTAAAAATTAGTATTGAATTCAAAGTTATTTACTTCATTTTGAAATAATCTTAGTGTCTTCAGTTTGTTGTTTTTTTTTTTTTTTTTTTTTTTTTTTGTTATTTAAAATTTCACCAGTGCCTTTATTAGTGTTTATTTGCACAAATATTTCAATTTCAGCTAAAGTTTTAGTTGGGTTGTTCACCGATCCTCACATTGGGACTTATATCTTATTATTAGTCATAGTATTGAGATTCTAAGGTATTAGTATCAGCTGCCACTTCCTGCCACTAACTATGTTTTGCGACAGTTTTCTGATAGCGTCTCACTGATAAATTATTGTCGTATGTTATATGCGCTCACATGTAACATACGACATTATTTAATGCAGTCGACGATATGCAAATGTAAACGTTTGTGTGTGTTTGTTGTTTTGTTATTGTTATGTATGCAAGATCTTTTAATAACTTTAATTTCTTTATTTAATCCTATTAAACATTGTATTTGCGATAGACACATCTTACCACTTTTTCCCCCACATCTACTTACTCTTTGTATGCATGCGGTGAAAGTGGGTGGTTGTGGGTCGGTATGAAAGTATCACCCGCACCAATTTTATGAAAAAATAATTCTCACATTTTTGTAAAGCCGTGACCAAAGTTTCACGTTGATCTCTCTACTGGAATTATTGTTGGCCAGGAACTCCATATAAGACTGAACAGTGTGCGCTGGCGTCAATACAACAAATCCGCTATCGCCAAAAAAAGTTTAAAGCGCCACTGTTTTGCTTTCAATGAAATTAAAAATCAAAGCAAAATGTTATCAAACATCACAAAAAGAGGCAGTTGGTGATTCAATAAAGTATTTCAAATCTTTTTGTAAAAGTTAAACCATGCCAACGTTCAACCTTTCAAATGAAAAGCCATTCATGATAAAAAGTTAAAAAGATTTTTTGATATACATTTATGCTTTCCATTGTCCATTATTAAATTTATTTTGAAGAAAACCCAGCTGTGGTATTGTACCATCTTCAGTGCCCGTTTTTTTTTTATTCTGAATAAAAAATACCCATCCATTCCGTGAGCTTTAAGCTGCCTTTTCAGCGATCAGCTACCATTATAAAATCGCTGGAAAATCTACTTGTTTAGAGTCTGATACACGAATTTAAATTGAAATTAATTTCTTTTCAAGCAGTCCACTGATATGAAAGGGAACGAGTGAAGGATCTCGGCACAAAGGTATGAGCGTAAAAATATAATAGAAAACATACATAAATGTACATATCAATATATAAAAGTGTATTTAATTTACACGTGTATTAGGAGCTTTCAATTTATATTAACGTCGATGTTATTGTTATGTTTCTTATTTCAGCTTTGCTAACTAAAATCTTCTTTTATTTAATTTGACGTGCAATCAGCCTTGCACGTATCTGGGCTTACATACCCATCAAAAAACTCACACCTTATAAAATGAACATGAGGAGCGAAATTTGTAGGAAATTTCTTTGTGTGTATCGTTCGTTATGTAACAACTTATGCCAATTTCACACCGGCGGCCGCCGTGGTGTGATGGTAACGTGCTCCGCCTACCACACCGAAGATCCTGGGTTTACGCCTCGTGCAAAGCAACATCAAAATTTTAGAAACAAGTGTTTACAATAAGAAACAAATTTTTGTAAGCGGAGTCGCCCCTCGGCATTGTTTGGGGAACACTCCAAGTATGTTTCTGGCATAAAGCTCTCAAGCAAAACGCATCTGCCTTGCATATGCCATTCGGAGTCGGCATAAGGCAAGTAGATCCCGTCCCGCCAATTTGTGGCAAAAATTAATAAAGGAGCACGACGCAAATTGGAAGAGAAGCTCGGCCTAAAATCTCTTCAGAGGCTATCGCCTCTTACATATATTTATAGTTCCCGTTTTTTTATTTTAAACTAAAGTACCCGCAGGCTTTGTTCCACTCGAAAATTGGTGTGCCTTCTTCACACTCGCATTATATTTTACTCTATTTTTCAATTTTCTTATAGTTCTTGGCCATATCATATTCCATTTGTATGCCCTTAACTCCCCAATCCCACCTCCACTCCTACACCGACTCCTACTTCTGCTAAACTTCACGTTCCCATTGGAATCTCCTTATCGAATATCGAATACCTGCTTCACGTGGCCGATCTATTTCAATATCTTCGATGGTATGAATCTTTGCGAAATTTTATGAAACTACCACAATTTTTGAAATAGCTTTCATTTTTATAAATAAGATAAGACAAATTCTGCCCGATAATATTTCTCCTTCACTGAAAGAAATGGTGCTAGTAAAATCAACAAATCGGTTCTGTTGTTCTTGACTTAACAGAGATTGGGTAAAATTGATCCAATTATGGTTAATTCGACCGAGTTCTTTCTCAAGCGAACAAATTGGTTTAATGTTTCATCAGAAGAGAAATTGTCGCTCTTAAGTTAACAAAATTCTGGCAAATTGACAGACTCCTAATCAATCTAACTGATTTTTTTATTAACACTACTGATCTCACTGGTCATTTCAACAGCGATCAACAGTCAATACATGAGCAGATTTCAAAGAGAATTTTGCGCTCACTGCGCGCTCTTCTTTGTATTTATGTATGCTGTGAACTATATGTATGCACATATTTACGTATGTATATGGTGGCCGCCGTGGTGTGATGGTAGCGTGCTCCGCCTACCACACCGAAAACCCTGGGTTCACACCCCGGGCAAAGCAACACAAAAATTTTAGAAGAAAATTTTCCTAAGCGGGGTCGCTCCTCGGCACTGTGCGGTAGGCACTCCGAGTGTATTTCTGCCATGAAAAGGTCTCACTGAAAACTCATCTGCTTGCAAATGCCGCAACATAGGTTCTTTCGTACAAAGCTGACGCAACAACTTTTTTTGTTCATTTGACTACTAAAACGGTCAATTACGAATCAACGATTTGTGCGCAGCTGATTCAACATCTTGTTGCGATGGATAAAAATTGACAGAAATTTCGGTTGAATTGACCCATATTTCGGTTGATTTTACCAGTCTTTTTCTTTCAGTGTTGCGTTGTTGTTAATGTACCAGTGAACATAGGCCTTTGTTATGTTATAAAAAAAAAACAAAAATAAATGTAAGGCGCTATAACCTCCGAAGAGATCTAAGGCCGAGCTTCTCTTCCAATTTGCGTCGTGCTCCTCTTGATTTTCCCTACAAATTGGCCGGACGGGACCTACATGTTTTATGCCGACTCCGAACGGCATCTGCAAAGCAGATGAGTTTTCACTGAGAGCTTTTCATGGCAGAAATACACCCGGAGTGCTTGCCAAACACTGCCGAGGGGCGACCCCGCTTAGAAAAATTTTCTTCTAATTGAAAAATCTTATTTCTAAAATTTTGATGTTGCTTTGCCCGGGAGTTGAACCCAGGGCATACGGTGTGATAGGCGGAGCACGCTACCATCACACCACGGTGGCCGCATTATGTTATAGCTTCTGCAAAAAAAAATATATTTAACTCCTTCTCTACCTTCTCTATTTGATCCCTGTCTCTTCTTCGTATCTTCTCCCTTTAACATTCTCGATTTTTCTCTCTTCTACTCCCACTTTCTTTCCTTGCACTTGCTTCCTCTCTTTCCCATCTTCCCATCGCACATTCTTAATTTTTATCTCCCTTTTCTACCCACACTTTCCTCCTTCTCCCTAAACTTCCCTCCTATCCCTTCCCCTCTTGTATTCCCATTACGATCTCTTATTTTCCTTTTTCGAGAGGCGGCCCAAATAATAAATTTCAACTAAATTGCAACAAAAATTTGATTTTGTGGAGTAGATGGGCCCTTGGTGCATTTCCCGGCATTAACAGTTTCTCAAATATTATATTGGAAGCACCCCTAAACCAACCTATAATAATTCGGTCCCTGGTCCATTTCCCAGAAAGAAAGGTTTCCCAAATAAAGAGCCGGTCACGGAAGTACCTCATACAAAATTTCAAGTAAATCTTCCCATACACTATTTATTTATAATAGGTCGGCCCCTGGTCCACTTTTCTCTTCGTATTAATCATCCTCGTACTTCAAGTAATATTCTAAAAAAAAAAAAAAAAATCGCTTGCGCTTAGCAACACATTCAGCGACTAAATTTTATGTTATAGATTATTTGGTTCATCATAGGACGACTGTCTATATTAGAGCTGGGCAGATTTGGTAGAGAATTTGCATAACGTGAATGAATCTCTGTACTATGTATGAACCACAGGGTGAAAGTCAGTCGCACGAAAAAATCAGCTTTCAATAAAGATTAATGAAATATCACAAAGAGTGTAATGAAAGAAAATATACAACTAACTAATCAACTGTGGTCTATGCAAATATAACATCCTCAATAGTAGCCAAATCCGCTCGGTGATGCAACAGAAATCTGTTGGATACCAATTTCGAATTGCGGTTTTCCTGAGGTCAAGTCTTCCTCCATCTGCCCCTGCCAACTCATTGGTGGTCTCCCTCGTCCTTTCCTCTGCTTCCAAACTGCGGTGTCGACTGAAAAATTTTCTTGGCTGGAGCTTTTTCGTCCATTCAACATGCCAGCGAAGCATTCATTCGACATGACACAGCCAGCGAAGCATTTATGCTTTCATTCGCTGCACTGTCGTCATATCTACGTAAAAATAATACAGCTCATCATCATACCTCCTTCGACACTCACTGTTGGCATCACTGATAGAACCATAAATCTGCGCCAGAACTTTTCTCTCCAACACTCCCAGAGCCGTCTCATCTTCTCTAGAAAGCGTCCATAATTCTGAGCCATACATCAGGATAGGTATGAAGAGCGACTTGTACGGCGTGATTTTTTTCGTCAAGAGAGGGCTTTTTATACCCAGCGTGCTTTGATTGGATAACGGTTGGTTGTACAGGTATAAAGGAATCGAGATAGATATATCAAAATCATCAGTATCGAAAAAAAATTTGATTGAGCCATGTCCGTCGGTCCGTCTGTCCGTTAACACGACAACTTGAGTAAATGTTGAGGTATCTTGATGAAATTTGGTATGTAGCTTCCTGGGTACTCATCTCAGATCGCTGTTTAAAATGAACGATATCGGACTATAACCACGGCCACTTTTTCGATATCGAAAATTTAGAAAAACAGAAAAAATGCGATAATTCATTACCAAAGACGGCTAAAGCGATGAAACTTGGTAGGTGGGTTCACGTTATGACGCAGAATAGAAAATTGGAAAATATTGGACAATGGGCGTAGTACCGCCCACTTTTAAGAGAAGGTTATTTAAAAGTTTTGCAAGCTGTAATTTGGCAGTCGTTGACGATGTCATGATGAAATTTGGCAGGAATGTTACTACTATTACTATATATGTGCTAAATAAATATTAGCAAAATCGGATGAAGAACACGCCCACTTTAAAAAAAATTGTTTAAATCAAATTTAAAAAAAAATTGAATATATTTACAGTATATAAGTAATAATTATGTCAACATTAAACTCCAGTAATGATATGGTGCAACAAAATACAAATATAAAAGAAAATTTCAAAATGGGCGTGGCTCCGCCCTTTTTCATTTAATTTTTCTAAAATACTTTTAATGCCATAAGTCGAACAAAAATTCACCAATCCTTGTGAAATTTAGTAGGGGCATAGATCTTATGACGATAACTCTTTTCTGTGAAAATGGGCTAAATCGGTTGAAGCCACGCCCAGTTTTTATACACAGTCGACCGTCTGTCCTTCCGCTCGGCCGTTAACACGATAACTTGAGCAAACATCGATATATCTTTACTAAACTTAGTTCACGGTCTTATCTGAGCTCACTTTATCCTGGTATAAAAAATGCCCGAAATCCGATTATGACCAGGCCCACTTTTTCGATATCGAACATTACGAAAAATGAAAAAAAATGCCATAATTCTATACCAAATACGAAAAAAGGGATGAAACATGGTAATTGGATTGGTTTATTGACGCAAAATATAACTTTAGAAAAACTTTGTAAAATAGATATCTAGAAAAGGCGTCCGCCTATGGAACTAAGGCCCACTCCCTTTTAAAATACTCATTAACACCATTCATTTCATACCCATATCTTACAAACACATTCTAGAGTCACTTCTGGTCCACCTTTATGGCTATATCCTGAAATGGCGTCCACTTATAGAACTATGGCCTTCTCCCTTTTAAAATACTCTTTAATACCTTCCATTTGATACCCATGGCATACAAACACATTCCAGGGTTACCCTAGGTTTATTTTCCTATATTGTGATTTTCCTTTATTTTGTCTCCAAAGCTCTCAGCTGAGTATGTAATGTTCGGTTACACCCGAACTTAGCCTTCCTTACGTGTTTTTCAGCCTTTTCAGTCCAATGTAGCATTTGTTTGCAAGAGTTATGTTTCTTTGGATTTCTAAGCTGGCATTATTTCTGCTTTTAATGCTAGTTACCAAATAGACGAAATCCTTTGCAGTCTAGAATTTATGTATATTGTAGCATTCACTCATTAATTTATTAATTCATTTGTAAAAACATATATTTCAACCCGTTTTGGAATGTCTTAAAATATATTGACTCTTACATACATATTCATACAATTGTTCATACGTATATTTTGGCTCGCTTTGGTACGGCATGAGATTCTATTGACACATTCATTCATTTGTACAAACATATATTTTGTACACCGTGCATCATACAGTAACCTGAGCCTTGGTGTGTTACTTTTTAGAGCTTGCTCACGACAAGCCTTTGCCTGTAGACAAATTATTAACATGATTCATTTATGCTTGCGTTGCACATTCCACAGCCAATTTTAATTATGCTTAGAATGCAGTTCCCAGTGGACTGAATTGAATGCATATGTGTGTTATACTTAGTTTGTAAGTATTAGTGTAAATAAGTATTTAAGCTCATAGAAATTTAGTATAAAAGAAAACAACTTTTGAATAAAGAAAGAATTCAACCTGCTGCCGTTTCAATTGGCAGTAAATGCTATATGGTGCCGCTAACTGGGCACTTCAACCTAGATTTCGATTTTCTCTAATCCGCGAACATTACAATATCCGTCAATAGTGGTGTGGCTGCCAAAGCGTCGTCCTCATTTACCGCAAGACCCAATTTTTTTTTGCTTCTTTATCTAATCCAGATAAGGTAGAACTCACAGCCCGTTTATTCAGGCCAATAATATAAAAATATATTATCTAGCAGAAAGAAGATCAGATATCCAGAATGGGCAATGTCTTCTTTTATGGTTTACACAATTTTGTATTGGGTATTATCAGATTTTTCTATACTTCAGCACTTGGGCGTATGATTATAAATAGAATTGCTGTATACCCAAGTTGAGGCTTATGTATGTATGTATGTCTTTATATGAGGGCAAAAAAAGGTTCTCTACACTTAAATTTCGCAAAGATAATCCGATATTTTATTCCCTAAATGAATATTCAACTATTAGGCATATGTCAAAGCGAACAATGGCAGTTTTTGTGCCAGCTTACACACATTTAAAATAGTGAGCAAAGTTTTCAATATTTCGTTAACTGATGGGAAATGGCGCATGAAATGGAGAAATAATTTGGGAAGTTTCGCATGAAAAAATACCTAAACCTAACCATAAAAATAAATACAAGGCGCGATACAAATAAGAACAGATCTAGGCCGAGCTTCTCTTCCAGTGTTCCTTTTAATTATTCCTTTGGCCTAAAATCTTTTCGGAGGTTATCGCGCCTTGCATTTATTTATTTTTGTCATCCATCACTCGCATAACATGGCCTATCCAGCGTAGGCGCTAATTTCGTACAGCTCATCATTTAATCTGCTTCAGTACTAACCGTCACTAACCGGTAGAGTTTCCTAAATATTTCCAAAAAGTTTTTTATCGAGCACCTCCTGAGCCGCCTCATCTGATGTTGTTATGGCTCATGCTTCTGCACCGTATAGCAAGATGATTACGTTAAGTCAGTTGTAGAGCATGACTTTCATTTGCTCAGAGAGGATCTTCCTTTATAAACCCTGAATCAGACCTAAAATATTAAAGAGAATGTTATTAAAAGCGATCCAACTGTAATTCAGTTTTAAACGCACCAACGCATACACATTTGATTGTATAAAAAAATAAAATAAATGTAAGGCGCGATAACCTCCGAAGATATCTAAGACCGAGCTTCTCTTCCAATTTGCGTCGTGCTCCTCTTGACTTTCCCTACAAATTGGCCGAACGGGACCTACATGTCCGATTACGAACGGCATCTGTTAGGCAGATGAGTTTTCCCTGAGAGCTTTTCATGGCAGAAATACAACCGGAGCGCTTGCCAAACACTGCCGAGGGGCGTCCCCGCTTTGAAAAATTTTCTTCTAATTGAAAAACCTTATTTCTAAAATTTTGATGTTGCTTTGCCCGGGGTGTGAACCCAGGGCATACGGTGTTGTGGTAGGCGGACCACGCTACCATCACACCACGGTGGCCGCCATTTGATTGTATTTGTAGATTTATTTTTGGCTCTTATTGTTCTATAGCTTTTTTTTATTGATTCACCTACCATTGTTTTGATTTGCTTCCGGCAGCTCATTAGCATTTCTTTTTCTTGGTTTCATTTCCATTCACATCCCAAAACAAATTTTTCTTATTTAATACACCCGCAATTCGTTTTTGCGGTATTTCAATAACGAGAAACAGATTTTGTATATTTCTCATGTCCTCTTTTGAGTTAACAAATGTATACACTAATGCTAAATATGTACAGAGTGTATGTATATTATATCGTTATAGAGAAATCTACAAGTGTTTATTTATGTATGTATGTAGTTACGCGTATCCGGACCCCTTGCTGTTCTTCCCGGCTAACTGAGTGTCATTTGTTTAATGTTATTTACAACCCCCCGTTGATATTGCTACAATAATGGCTGTTATTTTTTTTGACAGCAACGACCACTTTTATAACCACAACTGTATTAGGTAGCACCGCGCCCCCACCGCCACTGTCATACTCAACGTCGATGCCAAAAGCAATCCCAGACATAGCATTCACTTTACGCCAATTGTTTTGTATGTCAACGTTTTTATTTATTTTAAATGCATGTATACAGTGTTGGTCTTATAAATAGAAACAATGCCTTTATTTTGCTTTTAAACACCATTTTTGTTTGGGTCGAAGTAGCACCAGTTGTAAAAATCGGTATTAAGCTTAAGTATTTTTTAAAATTCTTTTCTTAGTCAAGCAGCAATTAAGGCAATAATCACGCATAGTACAGCATCTAAATGCGTGTTAGAGTGTAAGCAGTCTCTGGAGAGTATCGGGACAGGGAGAAGCATACACATAAATTGGGTCCCAGGGCATATGGGAATAGATGGGAATGAAAATGCGGATGAACTAGCTAAAAAGGGTGCATCCGTTGAAGCTTACTCGTTAGACGTCCCAATTAGACTGCGCGAAATTAAGCGAATGCGAGAGGTGCACATGATCGACCAAGCAGGAAAGGCGTGGGTTCAAGCGCGGGGCTGTAAAGTGTCGAAGATTATGTGCATGTCTTACAACCTTAGACTAACAAAGTTGCTTCTATCATTAAAAAGAGAGGACTGTAGACTCATGACGGGTATTCTGACTGGACACTGCCTTCTGGGGTCACATGCCTTTAACTTAGGCTTGGTCAGTGATAGCAGATGTAGGAAGTGCGACTGGAGGAGGAAACGATCAAGCACGTTCTATGCTCTTGCCCTGCGCTTGCTAGACTAAAACTGCAGCTATTTGGAGTGATACAGCTGTCAGATCTAGAAGCAGCAAGTGCTTTAAATCCTAGGAAGATTCTTGTATTTGTCAAGAGGACGGAGTTATTTTATAACATAGGTCCTGGTTTTTGATAGGGTTTTTCAGTTTGATCGTTAAAACAAACTTCTGGTAACACTACGGACTTATTCAGTATATGTGAGGTCCTCATGGACCGGCCTGTTCAACCTAACCTAATCTTTCTTAATTTTTGAAGCACCGAAACTATTTTCACTTTTGTAACTTCGGTATTATATATATGGTACTCAAAATCTACAGCAGCGAGCAGAAAAATAACAGTGGCAATTTTTATAAAATTTCAAAATTTAAATTTTTCTTTATTTGTGTTCCACATCTTAAAAACAAATTTTGGTGAATTTTGTAATCAAAAATATGCAAACTAATCTCGAAGCCGTTTTCGAAAAATTTGTTTTGAGTAAGCAGTGCTGTAGACAGACAGTTTTATTCTAACAAAGTACAAGTTGTGGGTAGCCCAAAGTTCGCATTGTTTTTGGACAATTTTTTCCCAAGAGTCTTTCAGAATTTCCACCATATAACATATAAAATGTTCACATGCAGAGAAATCCAAAAGACCTTCTGAAAAAAAAAAAAAAAAAAAAACAATAATTCAGAGACTTATATCTTGTACTTGAATAGACTACACTTGTTTGAGCTATGAAACTGCATCTTCATCATCATTATTTATTGGCGCTTAGCAGTCATAGCGATAACAAGGCACACCAGCTATCCCTGTTTTGCGACAGCTGACTCCGATCGACAGTACCATGGGAGTCTTTCGCCATTTGCCTCTCTCAGCTTGTGGGAAGTCTTCCCCTTTATATGCTTCATAACTGCGGTTTTAAGGAAAATAATTTTGTAAGAGCGTCTTCGTACATTCGCAAACTGCGACCAAGCCAGCGGTGGTTTGGGCTTTTATTCTTTGCAATATCTTCAATGTAAAGCTCATACAGGACCATAAATCTTCCAGAGTAGTAAATTTCGGATCATCGTAGATGACATATCGATGGATTGCTGGATGTCACTGGATTGGATTGCTGAATCGGCAAGTCGATTTCCAGCTAGTCGAAGCTGACAAATCGGTGGATTGGTTGATACCGGAGGATCGATGTCCGAGCAACTGAGGGTTGTTCAATCCGATATCTACAAATTTTCAGGCGATGGACTTGTGGATGGATTTCCAAACAACCGATGATGGTTGATAATTTTATACGGTGGTTTGGCCTCGTTGGTACGAGGGCGATGTACGCACCTGCGTCTGGGAGAAGGAGGAGTTAGACACTAGGTCCCTTCACGGACAATATTCGGACACAAAAAACAGTAGTGGGCGACCAAGGTGACTTACTGACAAAATGTTGCGGACCTGTGTTGACATCTTATCAAATGCAAATTGTATTACTCAGCTGAGCAGAGCTCACAGATTATATTAATTTTGTTCGCATAATGATACCCCGTAACGGCATAAACTAATCGAGATAGATATACATTTCTATATATCAAAATGATCTGTGATCATCCGTCCGTCCGTCCATCTGTCCGTAAACATGCTAACTTGAGTATATTTTGAGGTATCTTAATGAAATTTGGCATGTGAGTTTCTGGGCACTCATCTCAGATTGTTATTTAAAATGAATGAAATTGGACTATAACCACGCCCACTTTTTCGATATCGAAAATTTCGAAAACCCGAAAAAGTGCGATAATTCATTACCAAAGTAATGATCTTATGACGCAGAATAGAAAATTAGTAATATTTTGGACAATGGAGGTGGCACCGCCTACTTTTAAAACAAGGCAATTTAAAAGTTTTGCAAGTTGTAATTTGGCAGTCATTGAAGATATTATGATGAAATTTGGCAGTGGTAACTGTATTGTGACGAATATTAGCATCACTAAGCTGTTAGTAAATAATCACACAACAACAAAAACATGAAGCGGCCACTCTTATGTACATGTACACATTAAAACTAGCAACACTTATGTAGAAGGCGACGAAGAGCTATCCCACACACACAGATGTGGTCATCAGCCGAAGTAGTTACTCACACATACACACGCATAAGGCTATATACTACAAATATGCATGTACTCATATAACTAATTACCAAGCAGGAGATACAAGAATTCTAGAAGGTGAAACGTCTAGACCTTTGGCGGAATATGCGACCGAAGCAGCGGAGAGTATAAAAGCTGCGCAAACTGAACAATCAGAATCAGATTTGATTTAAACACGCTATTGGTTGTGAAGTATAATTGTGAAGTACTACTCGGAAAGTAATCTAAATAAAGTCAGTTTGCAATGCTGAAGATTGGAGTGATTTATTCAATAGTTTAGCGATTCGAACGTTAGCAGAAGGTTTCAAAAAATCGGAATATCCCAAAATTCTTTACAATATGAACGTATGTTGGCGATGCCACTGAAAGTGGTATTACAAATTTCTACTGCAAATTCAGTCGTGTATGATTACAGAACCATCACTGTACAACAACTTGTTTGCTTATTTCACAACTTGCCTTGTACGCTGCTTATTTGTTCACGCTGCTATTGACGTACGTACTTACATTGTCGTACTTTTGTTTTGTTTTTTTTTTTCGTTTTTAGTTGTGAATATATATGTACAATAAATACTTGACGGATGATTGTGCACTTTTTTATTTTAAGGAAAATACTTTTACATTTTGTAAATCTTATTTTTTGTTTAGGTGTGGGTGCGACTATGGACTTATGCATTTATGTATGTATGTGTGTTTATTTGCGCCTTTTAAATATGCGTAAAGCGCTGTTAAGCTTCCTGGCTCACAATTGTTTGTATGTTTCTTTTCTATACCCAGCTGTACTTGTACACATCGTAATAATTTTGATAGCATAACGGTTGATTGTACAGATATAAAGGAATCGAGATAGATATAGACTTTTATATATCAAAATCATCAGTATCGAAAAGCAATTATATAAGCCATTTCCGTCCGTCCATCTGTCCGTCGGTTAACATGATAACTTGAGCTAATATTGAAATATCTTCACAAAATTCGGTATACGGGCTTATCTGAACCCAGAACAGATTTATGTTGAAAATGACCGAAAGCGGACGATAACCACGCCCACTTTTTCGATATCGAAAATTTAGAAAAATGGAAAAATAAGATAATTCAAAAACGAATACGGCTATACAAATGAAATTTAGTAGGTGGATTGGATTTATGAAGCAAAACATATATTCCAAAAAATTTTGGAATATGGGCGTGGAACCACCCATATTTAGAAGAAGAAAATTTGGAAGTTTAACAAGCCGTTAACCAAAATACATTAAAGATATTACATTGAAATTTGGCAGAGACACTGCCCTCACCTAAATATATAAACTTAGTGAAGATAATAAAAATCGGTTGAAGACAATGCCCACTTCTCCTAAACGTATAACCTTAACAAAGTTTGCAACAACTCTATGGTATTTAACTACATTTGACTTATATTCTACCTCAGTAGAGGTATGGTTCAGCTAAGAAAAAAACTTTAATAAGTTTTGAAAATTGGCGTAACCGGTCCTTTTTTGTTATTCTTTCCGAAATGTTTTTAATACCATAAGTCGAACAAAAATCTCTTAATCCGAACAAATAACAATAAACATTTTTTTCAACTCCAAAATCTCGTGCGATTGGTCCTTTAAGAGAGTGGTCTCCGGTTGCTCTCTTTTTCCCACATTAGGGCATAATAGATCCCCTCTAGTTCTTTTTGGGTACAGTTGGGATTAGTAAATTTAAAATCAATGTAGCTCAATAAAATAAAATGTATTACAGGTGGTTGATTCGAATTATTATTATTATTCCACACTCCATTAGGAGCTTAGGATTCAACAAAAGTTTTCGTGCTATTTGCCTTAATTCGTTAAACGATTTGCCAGTTTCCTGAATAACCGTTCTCCTCTAAGTCATTTTTGGTCAAGCAGCGGTTAATGAAGGACTGTAGCTTGGCCTTAATTTCAGCAGTTTCGAGTCAAGTTTCCGAGCCCTACAACAAAACAGACTTCACACATGCGTTAAACATTTTTATTTTTGTGTCTGTTTGAAGGTTGTTAGCGCGCCATACACCACGAAGACTGGCAAAAGCTCCCCGGGGTTTTTGTATTCGAGCGTTTATATCTATTTTTGCACCACCATCTACGGCAAGAATACTTCCCAAGTATGTTAAGCTTTCGGTATCTGCAAAATTTTGACCATCAATTGTGAAATTTGCTTAGTTGTTACCTTTAATGCGCATAGACTCGGTTTTTCTTATATTTATTTTCAACACAAACTTTGACGACTGGTGATGCAGGTGGTCGAGTTTTGCCTGCATGTGCTGGTGTGTGTGTGATAGCAGGACAATGTCATCTGCGTAATCCAAATCTTCAAGACTGGAGTTAAGTCTCCAGTTTATGCCCCTATTATGCGAGTCGAATATTTCAAGCACCCAGTCCAAGACCACAATAAAAAACGGGGGTGATAATATACACCCCTGCTTGATACCTGTAGTCGATTCAAATGCATTGCTTAGTTTGCCATTATGTAGTACTTTGAATTTTGAGTTTTCATAGCTTTACCTTATAATGTTAATAATTTTTTGAGGAACTCCAATTCTCTGCAAGGAAAGCTAGATGCAGTCCCTTTTAATAGAATCAAAAGCCTTCTCATAGTCTACGAAAATTGCATACAACGTGCTGTTGTACTCAATGCATTGTTCAATGATAGCTGGAGTATCGTTAATGTTGTCAATACAGGAGCGATTAGGACGAAAACCAGACTGTTGCTTTCGTAGACGTTCGTTTAGAGGCTAAACAATGCGCTCCAATATAATCTTGTTGAAAACTTTGCTGACCACAGGGGCAAGCAAAATACCTCTCCAATTGTTGCAGTCAGTTAAATCACCTTTCTTTGGTATTTTTACGATGATGGACTCTTTCCATTCTGGCGGTATCTGTTCTGAGTTCCTGATGGCTATAAATAGGGGATAAAGCATATCGGTTGTACTGTCAACATCAGCTTTCAGGAATTCCGCTGGGATATCGTCAATTCCAGCTGTTTTTCTATTTAAACGAACGAATGGCCACGGCGATTTCTTCCTTACTTGGTGGTTGTGTGCATATATTATATATATTATTGATTCGAATTATTTAAGAGAAATGCGGAGCCCGAACCGAACCTAAATGACTTGGAACATATGTTTCATTATCGTCGACCCATATCTGTTGGAATCAGTTGGCGAGTTAATAAGACAAATCTAGATTTACTTATCAATCCTTTGCGAATTTTAATATTTTGTTTAAAATGTACATAACTTCGTAGCGTACGAAAACTAAAAAATGTTTGACAAGAATAGCGATTAGTCGTCAGTCTTCCCATATGGGCACAAGGTGAGTTCGTCCTATCGTTCCCATTCGGGATAAATGGGTACAATTAGTCTCTTTATAGGACGTGCTCTTCAAACAAAAGCGAACAATTCAACGCGTACAAAGAGATCAAAACTGGCATTAGTCGCATACTCCTTTGCGACTCATTCCAGATTCATTATATACTAAATGCATTTTTGCAGGAAACTGTTACGTTGCATTTTTATCCGCTCAAGTTCATTAGTGGTAGCCGCTGTATCCCTTTTGCTTCTTTTGAACTAAAATTAGTTCAGAATAGAGTCATATATGTATTATTGCGCAGCCATTTATTTATTTATTTGTTTAAGTCTATGAATTTTAATCCTTACAGACTATGATACAATGAAAATTTAAAAAATACTTATGCCTAAAAGTAATCGGTGTACCTAGAAAGCAGACCTCAAAATATTCATAAATTCAGCCCTTTGTATAGAAAAATCAAAAGCAGCGGAGTTACTTATTGAGTTATGCTCCCGAATAGCACGCGTAATGGGATCATTACCAGCGTAACTCGTTCTCAAATAGTCGTAATAAAATGGAAAGGAATTTCTGAGAGATCTCTGGGGAACATTAAATTGAATCCTTTCCAGCAAATATGGGCAATCAATGTAGCCATTAATAATATTATACATGAATGAAAAGCACAGTGTAGACCTACGATTTTCCGAAGACTCGAGGCTTAAAAGTAAAAGACGCGCAGAGTAGGAAGGAATTGGCTCCAAAAAGTTTAACGGCTAATGGGCATATTTGATGAAAATTTTTTTTAATTCTCTCAATTCTACAAATGGGCGTTTGGTTACTTGGCAGCTTAAAGGTATAGGGGTCGGAGAATTTTGAGGTATTGCGCCGTACAAATCCGAGCATAGAATATGCTTTCGATGTTACGTAATTAATGTGATTAATGAAAGAAAACCTTTTGTCGAAAGCGACACCCTGGTCTTTAATCTCATCAACACATTTAAGTTCATAGTTAGATATACTGTATTTTGCAGACAAAATGTTAGTTGATTTTGAATAAATAATTTGGAAGCATTTATGCGTATTTAAAGAGAAACAGGAATTCAGGCACCATTGGCGAAGCTTATTTACATCATCCTGCAGCTTTATGGCATCTTCTGGCGATTTAATAGCTGACAATATTTTTAAAGTAAAAACTTTGCAAACGAAAAAGACCTGCTAATGTCATTAATAAATAATATAAATAAAAGTGGGCCTAGTATCCTTCCCTGGGGAACGCCAGAAGTCGCAACGAACGGACTAGACATTTTCCCATCAATGGTAAAAACGCAGTGTCTATTACTTAAATAAGAACGTATCCACAAAAGAAACGTTGAATGAAAACCGAGACAACATAATTTTTTTTATCAGAACTGTGTGAGGAACTCTATCAAAAGCTTTGGAAAAGTCAGTGTAAATGCAGTATAACACTATTAACCACACAAAGCAAGCAACAACAGCGTTTCAGGTGCACAGCTGGGTATGTAATGTTCGGTTTTACCCGACCTTAGACTTTCTACTTGTTTATTTTTATATTTTTTTGCAAGAAAGTATGTATGTATGTATGTTGCTAGATTTGGGACAATTATTCAGCGTAAATACAGTATTTTACAAAAATACAATTTTAATTAACCAAATTTAATGTTGTCAATCGCATTGACGTTGCGTGTCAGACCGTTAATAATTTCCCAACACTCTCGCATGACGCTTTTATGCTTCAACTTTTCAATGAAAACAACAAAAAACAAGTAAGGAAGGCTAAGTTCGGGCGTAACCGAACATTACATACTCAGTTGAGAGCTATGGAGACAAAATAAGGAAAATCACCATGTAGGAAAATGAACCTAGGGTAACCCTGGAATGTGGTTGTATGATATGTGTATCAAATGGAAGGTATTAAAGAGTATTTTAAGAGAGAGTAGGCCATAGTTCTATGGATGGACGCCATTTAGGGATATCGCCATAAAGGTGGACCAGGGCTGACTCTAGAATGTTTGTACGATATGGGTATCAAACGAAAGGTGTTACTGAGCATTTTAAGAGGGAATGGGCATTAGGTCTATAGGTGGACGCCTTTTCGAGATATCGCCATTAGGGTGGGCCAGGGGTGACTCTAGAATGTTTGTACGATATGGGTATCAAAGGAGAGGTGTTACTGAGCATTTTAAGAGGGAGTGGACATTAGGTCTATAGGTGGACGTCTTTTCGAGATATCGCCATTAGGGTGGGCCAGGGGTGACTCTAGAATGTTTTTACGATATGGGTATCAAACGAAAGGTGTTACTGAGCATTTTAAGAGGGAGTGGGCATTAGGTCTATAGGTGCACGCCTTTTCGAGATATCGCCATTAGGGTGGACCAGGGTTGACTCTAGAATGTGTTTGTACGATATGGATATCAAATTAAAGGTATTGATGAGGGTTTTAAAAGCGAGTGGCCCTTAGATGTATATGTGAAGGCGTTCTCGCGATATCGACCAAATGTGGATCAGGTGATCCAGAAAATCATCTGTCGGGTACTGCTAATTTATTTATATATTCAATAACACTAACAGTATTCCTGCCAAAATTCCAAGGGCTGTTGATTTCGCCTTGTAGAACTTTTTCATTTTCTTCTACTTAATATGGTAGGTGTCACACCCATTTTACAAAGTTTTTTCCAAAGTTATATTTTGCGTCAATAAACCAATCCAGTTACCATGTTTCATCCCTTTTTTCGTATTTGGTATAGAATTATGTCATTTTTTTAATTTTTCGTAATTTTCGATATCGATAAAGTGGGCGTGGTTATAGTCGGATTTCGGCCATTTTTTGTACCAAGATAAAGTGAGTTCAGATAAGTACGTGGGCTAAGTTTAGTAAAGATATATCGGGTTTTGCTCAAGTTATTGTGTTAACGGCCGAGCGGAAGGACAGACGGTGGACTGTGTATAAAAACTGGGCGTGGCTTCCACCGATTTCGCCCATTTTCACAGAGAACAGTTAACGTCATAGAATCTATGCTCCTACCAAATTTCAAAAGGATTGGTAAATTTTTGTTCGACTTATGGCATTAAAAGTATTCTAGATACACTAAATGAAAATGGGCGGAGCCACGCCCATTTTGAAATTTTCTTTTATGTTTGTATTTTGTTGCATCATATCATTACTGGAGTTGAATTTTGACTTAATTTACTTATATACAGTAAAGATATTAAATTTTTTGTTAAAATTTTAATTTAAAAAAAATTTTTTTTAAAAAGTGGGCGTGTTCTTCATCCAATTTTGCTAATTTTTATTTAGCACATATATAGTAATAGTAGTAACGTTCCTGCCATATTTCATCATGATATCTTCAACGACTGCCAAATTACAGCTTGCAAAACTTTTAAATTACCTTCTTGTAAAAGTGGGCGGTGCCACGCCCATTGTCCAAAATCTTACTAATTTTCTATTCTGCGTCATAACGTCAACCCATCTACCAAGTTTCATCGCTTTAACCGCCTTTGGCAATGAATTATCGCATTTTTTCGGTTTTTCGAAATTTTCGATATCGAAAAAGTGGGCGTGGTTATAGTCCGATATCGTTCATTTTAAATAGCGATCTGAGATGAGTGCTCAGGAACCTACATACCAAATTTCATCAAGATACCTCAAAATTTACTCAAGTTATCGTGTTAAGGGACGGACGGACGGACATGGCTCAATCAAATTTTTTCTGGATCCTGATTATTTTGATATATGGAAGTCTATATCTATCTCGATTCCTTTATATATGTACAACCAACCGTTATCCAATCAAACTTAATATACTCTGTGAGCTCTGCTCAACTGAGTATAAAAAGTGAATGATAAACGCGATTTTCGCATTGTTTGAAAAAATAAGAAACTGCAAAGTGGAAAATTTTAAGTAGCGCGAGTAATTGACGAAGGGGCATCAGTGTCGACAGTTTTCAAAGGAAAATTAAAAACATTGCTTTTATGTATCGTTAAAGTTTCCTTAGTATTTGTGGTATGCCATGGCGTATGAGGAACAATTTTGCTGGCGTAGAAAAAGTATAGGTCCGGCGTGTTTGTTGCGGGCTGTGACCTGCATGATTTGTGTGGAAGGCAAAACAGCTTATCTTAAAAGCAAAATAATTAATATTAAAATTATTGATACTAAAATTAAATGCAGCTAATCTGCATTTTAACTGAAATGCATATAAATTTAACTTACAACGCACACTGTTCGGTCTTATATGGAGTTGGTGGCCAAAAAAACTGCCAGTAGAGATATCAACGAGAAACTTTGATCACGAATTTACAAATATGTTAGAATTATTTTTTCAATAAAATTGGTGCGGTTGATATCTTCATACCGACCCACAACCACCCATTTTCACCGCATGCATACAAAAAGTAAGTAGATGTGGGGGAAAAAGTGGTAAGATGTGTCTATCGCAAATACAATGTTTAATAGGATTAATTAAAGAAATCAAAGTCATTAAAAGATCTTGCATACATAACAATAACAAAACAACAAACATACACAAAAGTTTACACTTGCATATCGTCGACTGGATAAAATAATGTCGTATGTTACATGTGAGCGCATATAACATACGACAATAATTTATCAGTGAGACGCTATCAGAAAACTGTCGCAAAACATAGTTAGGGGCAAAAAGTGGCAGCTGATATTAACACTTTAGAATCTCAATACTATGAATAATAATAAAATATAAGTCACAATGTGAGGATCGGTGAACAACCCAACTAAAACTTTAGCTGAAATTGAAATATTTGTGCAAATAAACACTAATAAAGGCACTGGTGAAATTTTAAATAACAAAAAAAAAAAAAAAAAACACAACAAACTGAAGACACTAAGATTATTTCAAAATGAAGTAAATAACTTTGACTTCAATATTCATTTATACTTATTTCAATACAGTGATATTTTATGTATTTTAAATAGGTTAAACTTGCACTTTATTTTTAACTTGCTCACACTGCCAAAACCAACTAATACCATAACCTCTCTTTTGAAGCTATTCTTAAAGAGTACAGTTCGAACACAACAAAAACAAGTAAAGGTGTCTAAGTTCGGGTGTAACCGGACATTATATACTCAGCGTGAGCTTCAATTGTACATTTCATTTCAGATAAATTAATTTTCTATATAACACGTAGCACCGCCCGTTTAAAATAAAATGTCTCCCCATTTCCTCTTACAATAAAGCTGGATAAGTGAAATATCATTTATTCAAAACTATCTTTTGCTAAGTTATAGCTTATTATTCTAGTCTACGACCCTTTTAATCTTGTTTTATATCTTAGTTGCCGTGCTCTTTAACAGATCCCGTCCATTTTTACTAGAAATATTTTCTACTATAGGGAAATTTGTGTACCCAATTTTATCACGATCCGTTAATTTTTATTCGAGTTATGGCTCCCGAAACATAGAAAATTGCTTAGTCATAAAAGGGGCGGTGCCACACCCATTTTTTTAAATTTGAAGTTTTTCCTATTTATTGTTATAAATCCACTTGGGAAATGAAATACCATTGATATAAAGCTCTTTTTTTGCAAAGATATGACTTATTTTATTCGTCCACGACCATTTTAAAAATCCTTTATATAAAAGTGGGCGTGCTCCCTAACCCAGTTCGTTAAGTTTTCTTCGAAGCTTTCCTTTTAGTAAAGGCAACTTCTCTGCCGAATTTTGTTACGATAGGTTTAACGGTTTTTGATTTATCATATTATAATATTTGTAAAATTTATTTTATCACAAGCGGGCAGTGCCACGCCCATTTACAAAAATTTTTTAAATTTTTATCAAGAGTCTCAATGTCTATCCACACGTCAAATTTCAACATTCTAGGTGTATTATTTACTAAATAATCACGTTTTTTGTGTTTTCCAAAATGTTATATATAAAAAAGTGGGCGTGGTTATCATTCGATTTCGTTCATTTTCATTACCAATCTATTATGGGTCCAGATAAGCTCCGGTACCAAATTTGGTGAAGCTATCTTAATATTTACTCAAGTTATCGTGTTTTTTTCGATCCTGATAATTTTGATATATGGAAGTCTATATCTATCTCGATTCCTTTATACCTGTACAACCAACCGTTATCCAATCAAAGTTAATATACTCTGTGTACAAAGCACGCTGAGTATAAAAATATACATTTTAAATGGCTGTTCTAGTAAGAGATACAAACGACACATTTGGTGACAAACTTTTCAATTTAATTTTTTATTTTTGGCCTATGGAACCGACCACTGTGCAACTGCCACTCCATCAATTGTAAGACATGACGGGGCAAAAAAATAAAGTTTTAAATATATATTAGTTCATATTTTACTTACTTGTTTGGCGCTTATCCGCTTAAATGGTTATGGTCGTTCAAAAAGGTGCGCCAGTAATTTCTTAGCTGAGTTGACTGACGCCAATTGGTAACACCAACGGATTTTAAATCGTTTTCCACCTGGTCCTTTTAGTGGCGTTGGGGCCACACTCCTCCTCTGCTGCTACAGGCGCGTTACAATTAGCCACAAAATAACATGGCCAATCGTTTAACTCGCTGGTCTATAATGATATTTGCTTATAGCTCGAACAGGTCATCATTCAATCATCTTCGGTATCCGCCGTCGCCAACGCGTTGAGTTCCGCAAATCTTTCGAAAACTTTTCACTCGAATTTCATCTGATATTGATATGGTTAATGATTCTACATCATGTAGCAGGACGGATATGATAAGTGACTTTTAGAGCATGATATTTTATTACCTGCCTAGTCCAAAATAGCATTTATAGGTAAGAGTTTCTTCGCTGGATTTCAGAGCTGATGTTTTTGTTGGTGTTAATGCTGGTAAATAAACGAAGTCTTTTACTTTTTCGAAATTATGGCTGTCAGTAGTGGCGTGAATGCCAAGTCGCAAATTCGCTGACTCTTTGCTCGATGATAACAGTAACTTCGTTTTGTGCTCATCCACCAAGAAATCCATCTTTCCCGCTTCTTTTTCCAGTTAGAAGTAACAAGAATTTACAGAGCGGGTACTCAGGTCGATGATATTAATGTCGCCATTAATTGCACGCTTTTATAGAATATTTTTGCAGAGCTCTACATCTTGTATAATTTTCTCCAGGATCAAATTGCAGAGACCACGCAATAAGGGGCCACGCTGTCTGGAACCTTGTTTAGTTTCGAATGCATCAGTGAGGTCATTCAAAATTCTGACTGAGCTAATGGTGTTGCTCCACATCATTTTGCTCAGCCACATAAGTTTTGCCGTGAACCAAATTCAGTCATTCAGCGGGAGCTCCTTTTCGTGCTCTCGAAGGCTGCCTTAAAATCGGCGAAGAGGTGATATGTGTCAATTCTGTTTTAGCGAGTTTTTTCCAAGATTTGGCGCATTGGGAAAATCTGGTCGATGGTAGATTAACAGTTCTAAAGCCGCACTGATAAGATTCAGTCAGCCGATTTACAGAGGACTTCAATCTTTCGCACAATACCCTTAACAGAACGTTTTATGCGATATTAAGATGGCTGATTCCACGATAGTTGGCGCAGTTTGCAGCATCCCTCTTTTTCTGAACTGGGCAAAGAACACTAAGATTCAACTCGTATGGCATGCACTCGTTTGGACATTTTTTGCATGTGCCTTGCCAACCGCTGTAGTTGTTGTTGTCGTTGTAGCGACAAGGACACTCCCCTGATGCAGATCCGGTACGTTCCGGTAACAAGCACCATTAAGGTACTAGCCGACCATCTCGGGAACGATTTGGTATGACCACATGAAACCTCCTAGGCCATCCCGCCCTCCTACCTCCTCGATCCATTAGGAACTTGGGGTCGCCAGAGCCTCGGCTGTCAACGAAATAGGATTCGCAACCGGTAGGTGAGGTTGACAATTGGGTTGGTGAATCTATGTATTGCGCTGGCTACCCCTTGAAAGGGTTGCGCTAAATACCCTCTTGAATCAATTTGGTATTTTAGTCGCCTCTTACGACAGGCATACCTGCCGCGGGTATATTCTAAGCCCCCAACCCGCTGGGGTGATTACCAAGACTTCGCCGCTTCCAAATCTGATGAAAGTATTACAGCTAATAGCTTTAGTCTTACTAACTAGCAAACGCTTGACACGTGCTCAATACGTGAATTATCGGAGCCCTTTGAAACCAGTTTTCTTCCATCAACCCTTGCTTTCAACATCTGCTATCACTGGCGAAGCCTAATTTAAAAGCATGAGACTCCAGAAGGCAGTGTGATGTCAATATAAAAGTAGACGCGGCAGCCAAAATTTTCGAGGAGTGTCTTTATGGCCACAACAACAATAACAACAAAAGCAATCAAATTTGAATTCCAAGATGAGTTTTAAGGTCTGCATCTGAATCTTGTTGAAACAATTGAAGACGTATTAATGACTTTAAAAACGAAAAGAAATGAATATTCAAATTTCGTAAAGGATTCACTTCTACCGGGTGCATTGATGGTCGGTTGCTGTGCCGCTCGGATACTAAAGATCCGAGCCTAAGTAGCGCAGGGTATGTCATTTTGATGCACATTTCTTCTGACAGCAATTGGTGTTCTTTAAGTATAGTGTGGCTTTTATTTCGAACCATTCGGTGTGGACAATGCACCTGCTGATATATTTTACAGAGCATTTAGCTACTTCCTTAAATTCCGTTCATATATGTATTTTTTATTCCTTTTAAAAAAAATTCCGAATAAACGAATTCGCAATTTTAAAAACAAATAAAGACAACATAAATTTGAAATCTAGCTCGTAAACTCAATGTCGCTTAGAAAAAAAAAAAAAAATCTACTCAAATAAAAAGGTCCACAAAGCAGCAACAGTTGAGGTCCATTTTATTCACCTTCATAATAATAAAAATAATAATTTCGATCTAAATATGTCTGTCCGCGGACGTGTATTGAATTGCAAAAGGCTTTCAATATAAATATTATATTTTAGAAGAATAAAAATAAGTCTTTGATATCTCGAAGCCAAATCAAATAGAAAATTTTGATTGTTGCCAGAAGTTAAGCTCAGGCTTTTCACAAATTTTGTTCAACTCTATACAATGCGCATATTAACCTGGGTCGATTTATATGGACGAACATTAACCGATATCGCGCCATCGTTTTTTCGATAGGATTTGGGCTCAGGAAAAAAAAGTTCCACTACGCATACCCAAAAAAATAATTTTCGAAAAATCAATGGCGCGATATCGGTTAATAAATCCACCCAGTCTAGCGCATATGCATACATATTTATATGTACGACAGAGGCGTTTTTGTAATATCGTGCGAATGGAGGAGAAACTAATGGTGTTTTCTTTTCTGAAAAAAATTTTACACTTCTGATGTACTCATAAATTCTAACATTTTAACTAGATACATGGCACTCTGCAAAAAAGCTGAATTTGAATTTAATAGTAGCTACTTTCTTATACAGTGAGAAATATTTTGTATCTGCATACATTTTAATAAGCTTTTTCCATCTAAATCTGCCCTCCCCCCTCTTCACTTTTTCTTTCTCCCCTTATCCACTCCTCTCTCCGGCTTTTGCGCTTCATCTATCTCTATCTTTGTCTCACCCTATCTCTTTCTCAGTCTCCTTCCTTCTTTTCTTTTCTCTCAAGTTCTTCTCATTATTCTTCATCCCTTATCGCTAGTCCCAGAGAGTGGTATGTATTTTGTTCCAGTCCCATTCCGTGTCGGAGTCACACTCCGAGTCTCAGTCCCAGTCCTAGTCCTAATACCAGTCCCAGTCCGTGTCTGGTCTAATTCCCGGAAAAAAGGATCGTAAATACTAATATAGGCAAATTTATATACCGTCTTTCAGAAAACCGAATAGGACGTATGTAAATAGGTACATATGTGGGTATTATTAATTCATGTCTCTATTTCGGCTTCGCATGCATATTTATCAGTTTTGCCAGGTTGATGCGACTAAATTGAATATCGCAATGAAAATTAAAGCTCTCAGCAACAGTTTTCATTTGATATCCATATTACACACACATTCTAGGGGTATCCGGGTCCACGTTTTGGCCTATATCTCGAGGCTCTAGTCACCCAGCGGTGTAAAACTTACTCTATACTAAAGCACTCATAAACAGCTTTCATTTGTTATCCATGCTATAAACACTTTTTAGGGGTACCCGGGCCCTCGTTTTGGCCTATATCTCGAGAATTTAGTCACCGAGGTGTGCGAAAAATACCCCGCATCAAAGTACTCATAAACAGCTTCCATTGGTACCCATATTGTACAAACCCATCCCAGGGTTACCCACGTCCACGTTTTAACTCAATACCCTATCCAAAACGGGAAATTCTTAGTTCTGAAACATGAAAAACCTTCGTCTTCATCGAAGGAACCTACAGCCAAAATATGGTGATGATTGAAGTGTGGGACATAGGTTTCCATAGGCTACCACAAACCCACACACACAGAGAAGTTGATTTATATATATATAGACTAGAAGGCCCGGCAGACGTTGTCCTGCCCTAAATTTGGCCTATCTGCATACATTTTAATAATATTTTTCCGTCTGACTCTGCCATCCCCCCTCTTCAGTTTTTGCTAATCCTTTTGTTCACTCCTCCCTCCGTCTTTTTCGCTTCATTTATCTCCATCTTCGTCTCATTCTATCTCTTTCTCAATTTTCTTCTCTCTTTTCTCTTCCCTCAATTTCTTCTCATTCTTCTGCATCCCTTATTGCTTGGCCCAGAGGGGGGTACGTATTTTATTCCAGTCCCAGTCCCAGTCCCACTCCGAGTCTCAGCTCCAGTCCTAGTCCTACTCCCAGTCCCAGTCCGTCTCTGGATAATATATTACTCTGTACTAAAGCACGCATCAACAGCTTTCATTTGATATCCATATTGTATAAACACCGTCTAGACATTCACTGGCCCACGTTTTAGCCTATATCTCGAGACCCTATTCACCCAGGGGTATGAAAATTACCCTCTGATAAAGCACTCATCAACAGCTTTCATTTCATATCAATATTCTGTAAACACATTCTAGGGGTACCCCGGTCCACGTTTCGGCCTATAGCTCGAGACCCTGGTCACCCAGGGGTATGAAAATTACCCTTTACTAAAGCGCTCATCAACAGCTTTCATTTGATGTCCATATTATATACACACATTCTAGGGGTACCCAGATCCACGTTTTGGCCTATATCTCGAGACATTAGTCACCCAGTCACCTATGCTATATTTCAAACTAGATCAAACTACACACAGGGTGCAAAACAAGTTCAAAATCGGTTCAGTAGTTTAGGAGTCTATTGGCCTCAAACATAGTGACACGTGTTTTTTATATATTAAGAAGAAGATAAGGAACATAAAAACTTACGTGAAAGTTGACAAGAACCAACAGGGCGACATTATCTTGAGACAAGAAATTGCCGTAGGGCTGGATAAAGACTTTCACACATCCCAATCTAGCGGGTAAGCGTAGCGTGATTAGTGATAGAACGATACGTGTACTGAGTGAGTAGTATCGATACTTTTCCAAAAAAAAAATTTGTGTATTTCGTACTCGCTGCTTTTTTCCAAGTAGTGAGTAAAGTCTCGATACTATACCTCGATACTTTTCCCCGATACTTTACAAGTGCCGATCGTCTGCATGCTTAGGATCAACATAGTTCAGTACAATAACATCATAACTTGAGCATAAATTGAGATCGTCGACAATGCGGTAAAAGCTCCGCATTTAACTTAAACCGACTTTTTCACAATGGTGGAATGGGAGACGATTTCTGCATATGGTGGTAGAGGTAATGTATGTATATATTGTCCAGAATCACTAACTTAAAAAAAATTATGAAACCCCACCCCGTCATGTCCCCATAGCACCACTTACATAGTGTGGCGAGAGTACTCCCCATTTGGGAGAGAAATGAAATGTTGGGCCAGTTCTACGTGTTACGATCCGTGATCCAAACTTATTTTTTAAATCACAATAGCTCTGAAATGGTGGATCGGATTAATGTCATATTCGAAATAACGACAAAACGTACTCGCTAGATCCATAACTTATTATAATTTGTAGAAAAAGTTTGACAGCTGCGTAGTTATAGTTTGAGTGCAAATAGTTTTCAGTCATTAATCGTTACACGTAATACGGGCCCTGAACAAACAGTTTCTGTTTAGTACACAAAAACTTGGGCATCTCAACAGACATCTGATTAAAGATTTCACGCCTCCCAGGGACTTAAGAGGTCATTTTCTAAAGTATTATGAGGAAATACGGACCTGAGATCTCAGCCGTACATAGAAGAAGAACACAAAGATATCCCTGATATCTAGAAAAAGGCGGCGGACTTATATGCCAGGAATTGCCCGGCGAATCAAGTTCCTAAAGTTAAATACCCCGAACTCGCAGAAGAGGAATGCAACCTGCCAAGGGAGACGCGCGTCACTCAAGCTCAACTTCGATCAGGATACTGTAACAGTTTAAACTCTTACCTATCGAGAACTAACCTCGACAGCCATAATGTATGTCCTGCTTGCGACGTTTCCCCACATGACACCAACCATCTTTTCAATTGCAATGTGGCACTAACGCTTCTAACACCCCTTTCTCTGTATTCCACCCCTGTTGAAACTACAGGTTTCCTTGGATTCCCGTTAAGGGATATAGATGACAATTTGCGAGAGGTCGCACCTATTTGATGAGGAGAAGCACTGTTACAACAACAGCAACCAGTATAGATATGGCAGTGCAACATGCATAAATTCTATTTAGTTAATTTATCCACAAAACGTTTAATGCCACAAAAAAACGCCTTCTTGTCCAGGGCCATTTTTGCATTTGGCACCATCAACAACCAACTGGAGCTGTTCAACATCAAAAAGAGCATCGTGAAAGTGATTCTTATGACGGAGCATGACCCAGTGCACGCACATATCGATATGATTATGGAATAGGAGATCCTTAAAATGCAAATAGAAATCACGAATTTGAAGGATATAACTTACTTTGGCGGCCACGGTGGTGTGATGGTAGCGTGCTCCGCCTATCACACCGTATGCCCTGGGTTCAACTCCCGGGCAAAGCAACATCAAAATTTTAGAAATAAGGTTTTTCAATTAGAAGAAAATTTTTCTAAGCGGGGTCGCTCCTCGGAAGTGTCTGGCAAGCGCTCCGAGTGTATTTCTGCCATGAAAAGCTCTCAGTGAAAACTCATCTGCAGATGCCGTTCGGAGTCGGCATAAAACATGTAGGTCCCGTCCGCCCAATTTGTAGGGAAAAATCAAGAGGAGCACGATGCAAATTGGAAGAGAAGCTCGGCCTTAGATCTTTTCCGAGGTTATCGCGCCTTACATTTATTTTATTTTTAACTTACTTTACAGCAAACATTTTTAAGAGAGTTCGCAAAGCGCCACCAGTCACTTGAACTCCTACCACTATTAACCGTCCTGTCATGAATAATTTTTCTTCTTAGTTCGCATGGCTGGGTACCCGGGTACCACAAGGAAGTTCATACGTGAGAACTACTAGTGGAACCTGGGTATACCAGTCATGAGGACTAGTAATGAAATACTAATTTTAGTAATAAAAAACTAATGTAGTAATAGAAAACTAATTTATTAAAAAACCATCTTTATGAAAGTATATTTGAAAAAGTTTTCACTCCTTTTTGTAGACAACTTATTCCCATACGATGCTACAAAATTTTAACTCGTTTCTATTTGTAGATTATTTAAAAATGGCTTTTGAATATGCAAAAGGTACCCTGGTTCCCATCTATGCACAGGACGGTTAAGCTATTCAAACTTCTTGCATCGCCACTCTAGTTTCTTCCTATTTTAGAGCTTGACGTATACTTTTCATGTGGTTTTTACTTCTTTTATATTAGGTCGGTTGAATATTTGTTTTTAAGTAACTTTTCATTGAGCTACAAACGTGAAACTTTACACACAGGTTAGTACACCGTGACAATGCAACAAAAGGAAAAAAAAATCCGTTAGGTGGCGTACGGATCGAAATAATTAGATAAGAATTTGAAAATTTTCAAACCAGCTTTTATTTAACTTCTCAATGACCTAGACGCTTAAAATTTAGAGCTTAATTCAGAGGTTGATGACAGCCGATGACACAATACAAAAAGTTTCGCTAGGGGACGGAACGGAGGGAATTTTGGGATTGATTTTTATGTAAGTTCTCATTGAGCTACAAGCGTAGAACTTAACAGATAGGTTGAGACATCGAGAAAATGTAAGAAAACGATGTTAGGTTAAGTTGAACTGGCCGGTCCATGAGGACCTCACATAGACTGAATAAGTCCGAAGTTTGTTTAAACGACCAAACTCAAAAACCCTATCAAAAACCAGGACCTATGTTATAAAATAACTCCGTCCTCTTGGCAAATACTAGGACCTTGCTTCCTAGGATTTAAGCCACTTGCTGCTTCTAGATCTGACAGCTGGAGTCTTAGACTGGCAAGCGCAGGGCAAGAGCACAGAACGTGCTCGATCGTTTACTCCTCCAGCAAGCACTTCCTACATCTGCTATCACTGACCAAGCCTAATTTAAAGGCATGTGACGCCAGAGGGCAGAGTTTAGTCAAAATACCCGTCATGAGTCTACAGTTCTCTCTTTTTAATGATAGAAGCAACTTTGTTAGTCTAAAGTTGTAAGACCTGCACATAATATTCGACACTTTATAGCCACGCGCTTGAACCCACGCCTTTCCTGCTTGGTCGATCATGTGCACCTCTCGCCTTCGATAAATTTTGCCCATTCTAATTGGGACGTCTACGGAGCAGCTTCAAGGGACGCGCCCTTTTTAGCTAGTTCATACGCTTTCTCATTGCCATCTCTTCCTATATGCCCTCGGGCCCAATATAGATGTATGCCTGCTTACACTCTAATACACGTTTAGATGCTGTGGTATGCGAGATTATTGCCTTAATTGCTGCTTGGCTGTCAATATAAAAGTTAACACGATTGCAGCTTGGGCTATTTTCTTCCAGGGTTTCTACTGCTTTGGTTACGGCTACTATTTCCACTTGGAAAACGCTACAGTAATCCGGCAACCTGTAGGATCTGTTTATTTCCGGATCAGCACAGTATACTGCAGACCCTACACCTTCTACAACTTGGGAACCATCTGCTTACACATGTATCGCCTCGTCTGCCATTTGAGCACCCTTGCGCCAACCGTACACCTCTATTGTGGCCTTAAGATAGCTCTCGAAGCGCAGATAGGGAATCAGGTAGTCTGTTCGTCTTGTGATTGATAACGCTATATTACTATGGCCGTATGGTCGGCGCTCAAGCTGTTCCGAGGCACCAAGCCTGGTTGCAGTTGCTAATGCTATGTTCCTTGCTACCAGGTCTACAGGTGGAATGTGCAGAATGGCTGTCGGGTTGTTTTCAGGGCTCCCGTAATGCTAAGTATCGATAGTCTGCATACCACCTCTAATTTTTTGAGGTATGTTGTTTTTTGTGTGGCTTTCCACCAAACAAGAACTCCATAGAATAGAATAGGGCTTACAATCGCTGTAAAAACCCTATGAGAAAGAGAGGGCGATAAGCCCCACGTACACCCTAACATTCTTTTACATCCATAAAGTGCCGTTGAAGCCTTCTTCACCTTCTCCTTCACGTTGAGCTTCCATGATAGCTTACTGTCTAGGATGATTCCTAGATACTTTGTGCAAGGTTTCCCTTGTAGGGTCACCCGTCCTAACTTAGGCCTGATCCAATTTGGTACATTGTACCTCTTTGTAAACAAGACCATACCCGTCTTATCCGCGTTGACTTTTAACTCGACATTTGATGCCCAGGTATGAATAACCCGAAGCGCCCGGTCCATCAAAGAAAAGTAAGAAAAGGAGAAAATAAAAATAAAATAAATCAAATTTAAGCACTTCCTTTATATAAATGGACAAAAATCAGCGAAAAATGTCACCTTATATAAAGACGTATTGTTGCTAAACTTTGATTTTCAAATTTGGACATAGAAATTGCAAAAATATTTATGACAATTAAAAGTGTAAAGGTGGAGCGCAATTGATTGACTAATAATATCTTCTTTCCTACTAACTTTCCAATCCAAGTAATGTGCGCTCCACTTTTAAATTTCTACTTCTCATAAATATTTTTGCAATTTCTATGTGAAAATTTAAAAATCAAAGTTTAGCAACAATACGTCTTTATATAGTGAGAAATTTTTCGCTGATTTTTGTCCATTTATATAAAGGAAGTGCTTAAAATTTTTTTATTTTATTTTCATTTCATTCAATCGCGTTTTCTTATCTATATGACAGTATACATTTTTTATCAACTCTATATTCAATTTCTTTTCACTTGCGGTTGAACGACCATCATCACTTTTACCTCACGCATCAGACGCCACTGCTTAAGTACACATACACAGACACCATATAACAGTGACATACAAAATCCTTTTATGCTTTCGAAATATGTCGGCAAGCATAATGAGCAGGGGAAATGTAAGTCAACGATTCGGATATCTAACGGATATACTTTCGACAAACACTTTCAATTCCAATTGCATACATACATACATATGCACGTGTGTGTGTATGTGTTACAACTTCGGCTGACCTTTAAATGTATGTACAGTAGGGCGGGTCGATTTAAAAATCGCTCATTGCTCTGTGAAAATCGTATTCTAGGGATCAAAATAAGAAACTTTGCCGAAGGAATCATACCTCTAAAACGAATTCTGATGTCCCCCAATTTGGGTCGAACTTTTGGGTAGGGGCAAATTTTGAAAAATCCCACTTTGACCCATTTAGAGTGCTCCAATCGAGTCCAAATGTATGACCGACCCCCACTAACTTTGGAGGCCCGAGCCACCGATGCCAGTGGCACACCCCCTGGAACCCCGCAGGGGGTTCACCATACAAACATTTCAAATTATTTTATTGCACATTTTTTTATTTGTTTATACGTAATAATAAAATGTTACGTATACGCAGTGGTGCACCTCTTTTTAGTTGGTATGGATATGTTTGTGCTGATTTTTTCATGTAAAGTGCAAAACCGGCGATTTTTTGAAATGTTTGTATGGTGAACCCCCAGGGGGGTTCCAGGGAGTGTGCCACTGGCATCGGTGGCTCGGGCCTCCAAAGTTAGTGGGGGTCGGTCATACATTTGGACTCGATTGGAGCACTCTAAATGTGTTAAAGTGGGATTTTTCAAAATTTGCCCCTACCCAAAAGTTCGACCCAAATTGGGGGACACCAAAATTCGTTTTAGAGGTATGGTTCCTTCGGCAAAGTTTCTTATTTTAATCCCTAGAATATGATTTTCACAGAGCAATGGGCGATTTTTTTGCCTCCCCACAAATCGACCCGGCCTAATGTACAGAGTACACAAATGCATATAAATACAGACAAAATCATATAGATTGTACCTTTGACCATTCTGCCCTACTGTGACTTATAATATCTATTTGTTGCCCACTTAAACTTGATGGTGTTGCGGCGATAAATGGGAATAAGATTTTCTGCCACAATACGCACAAGCACATAAAACGATGCGGCAATGGCGACGAGTGGTGGTCATTCAGTTGGATGTCACAGCTAGCGAGCACATTTTCAAATCCCATTTGTGCAATTTGCAATGCTTTATGTTTCTGTGTTGATATGTGTGAACGCGTGTACTTACATACGTGTATTAGGGCGGTCGCAAAAAAAGAGGAAAAGTATGCTTTTCATAAATGGAGCAAATATGTTCTTGTTTGCTAGACACCTCTTGAATATACTTTCCAAGTATGAGCTTTAATTAATAATAGGATATGATTATCACAGTTTTCAGTTTCGTCAACAATAATAAAATCTCATCAACGAAGGATAACAGAGCCTTCTTCAACGATGTTTGCAAGAAAGTTTTACTGTTCAAAGGTCTTTACGGCCAAAAGTTGTTTTGTTTAGCTCAATATTGTAACGAATTCTGGGAAATTCCGCTTATTTGAAACCTTCGAATCGCTGAACTGTCGAATAAATAACTCCAATATTCTGCATTACAAAATGGTCTTTATTAGACTACGTTGGGTGTAGTACAATTATGCTTCAAAATTATACTGCACTTCGCAACTAATAGCGTGTTTAAATCAAACTCATTAGTTATTACTCAGTTTGCGCTGCTTTTATACTTTCGGTTTCCTCGTTCACCCATTTCTCCCAAGGTCTATTAATTTCGCGAACAGTTGTAGCTCATGCTTGGTTACCAGCTATATACATGTATATTTGTAATTTATAGCCATATGCGTGTGTATGTGTGAGTAACTGTCGGCTGCTGACTACATGTATGTGTGTGAGATATCTCTTCGTCGCCTTCTATTTATGTGTATAAATGATGATTGTTGTGTTCATATACACAAGTGTAGCTTGCTTTAATGTTTTTGTTGTTGTGCCTTTATTTACTGACAGATTAGTGATGCTAAAATTCGCCACAATATTACGTGAATTGTTTAGTAATGGCGGCCACCGTGGTGTGATGATAGTATGCTCCGCCTGCCACACCGTATGCCCTGGGTTCGCACCCCGGGCAAAGCAATATCAAAATTTTAGAAATAAGGTTTTTCAATTAGAAAAACATTTGCAAAAGCGGGGTCGCCCCTCGGCAGTGTTTGGCAAGCGCTCCGAGTGTATTTCTGCCATGAAAAAGCTCTCAGTGAAAACTCATCTGCCTTGCAGATGCCGTTTGGAGTCGGCATAAAACATGGAGGTCCCGTCCGGCCAATTTGTAGCAAGAATTAAGAGGAGCACGACGCAAACTGGAATTAAAGCTCGGCCTTAGATCTCTTCGGAGGTTATCGCGCCTTACATTTATTTATTTTTATGTTTAGTAATGACTATTAAAAATAAGCTCCTAAAATAGAATGATTCACTCCTGCTTTAGACCACATATTAAACCTGCCTCCAATAGACATGCACATACTTTCTACGTTGACACAAACCGCCCTGAGATTTAGGGATTTTGGGTACTGGAAGGTTAAAAGTATCCTAAATTTACATCCGTCTGGAACTTTAAAATTCGATATAGATTGTTATCCCCATAAACTGCATTTTTAGGCCTACTTGAATATTATCCTTCCATGTAGGAATAGGGGTACGGTTCCAGCTAATAACAGCATACAAAACTACACCTATAGCTATTAAAGCACGGGAGCTGGAATTTGTTCGCATGTGTAGTGTTGCGTGGAATTCACCTCACTTCGAACACGCTTAACGTTACAAATATACATACAAACAAACGTTCATATTTAATTGACCCAGATAACCACAATGAGTTAATTCGCATTTGCCAAATCGCCCAATATATTGATTCGTCATACCAAACAGCTTACGCGCGGATCATATTGACAATATGTAGGTCAATGCAATAATTTGATGACAAACCATTATTCATTATTAAGTCATGCACTTTTAGTATGTAAACATTCATGTAAGTACGTATGTGTAGGTTAAGAACTTTTGTATAAATAAAAATGGATTTCGTCAATAAAGAACAATCGCTTTCTAACGCTACACATCTGCGTTTAATTCAATCCCTTGTTTTCACTTATTACACATGTTTGAGCAGAAATCCTCTCAATTTGGCCTACAAACCAATCGAGTTCCGCAACATAAATGACATGCAATCAACTTTTAGTTGTATTAGCTAGAAATATTCCTTATCTGTATTCTGAGAGCGCGAAATTTTAACATGTATAGAGCTCGGTAAAAGTAGAAGAGCACTACGAGCTATGAAATTTCAAAAGCTACATGGCCGGACTACAATGGAAGAAGAGTAAGAGTCCGCTGAGTAGATCTAGGATCGACATCGATAACCTTATAGCGGTTTGCACCGGTAATGAAGAGAGATGGGTACATGAGGAGAGATGGGTATTCTGTATGATGGCCACTGAAGAGGTTGTAAAGACATAACTTCCAAAGAGACTGCTGGCTTAGACCTAACAAACATATAGGCTGTAGCCCTCAGTAGATTCGGACAAAAAATGGAATCAAAACGGGTTTTTGTTAACTAATTGGGCCACCTATCATGAATGGAGTTGAACAATAATGTGATGAAATTTGAAAAATGTATAAAATATGTATGGGACATATATTATACAGTTGGCCAATCTTAGCGATTATTCTAGACAATAACGTCTTTCGTATATGTAAAAATCTGGTAAAATTTCAAGCTTCTAGCTGTCAAAATGAGGAATAAATGACTCTCTTATCTGAGCAATCGGATGTAAGGGATATATATAGCATATACGGCCTATCTGAACGATTTCCCCATCAACAATGTATGACGTATCTGTAAAATTTTTGGAAAATTAGTTGTATGGGAGGTACATGCCATAGTATTATGATCAAATCGGTTCCGATAAATGAGTAATCAGGCACACAAATATATTCGGGCACCGAATTTCACCAAGATACCTCTAAGATTGAGGGACTAGTTTGCATTCAATCAGATAGACGGACGGAGAGACAGATAGACGAACATGGGTCAATAAACTAGGCCTGTCAGCCTAATATTTTCTTACTTATTGGTAGGTCTATCTTTTTCTCATTAAGAACTTACACTTTTCGGGATTTGGGTCAAGCGTAATGCGGCATTACATTTTAATGAAAGGTACACAAATACTGTGTAACTGTTCCTGGAAAAGATTTCGAATCAGTGCACCCCGGATTATAGTATTTGAGTGCTCTGCCCACCGAGCTTACTCGCTCATACTGGGCTTGAATGTCAAAAATTTCAATATATAAACATGCATTTGTAAAGACCAACCCAGTAGAAAACAAGTAAGGAAGGCAAAGTTCGGGTGTAACCGAACATTACATACTCAGCTGAGAGCTTTGGAGACAAAATAAGGCGAAATCACCATGTAGGAAAATTAACCTAGGGTAACCCTGGAATGTGTTTGTATGATATGGGTATTAAATGAAAGGTGTTAATGAGTATTTTAAAAGGGAGTGGGCCTTAGTTCACATATAGAACGCCAATGGACGCCTTTCGTATCTATTTTACAAAGTTTTTTCTAAAGTTATATTTTGCGTCAATAAACCAATCCAATTACCATGTTTCATCCCTTTTTTCGTTTTTGGTATAGAATTATGGCACATTTTTAATTTTTCGTAATTTTCGATATCGAAAAAGTGGGCGTGGTCATAGTCGGATTTCAGCCATTTTTTACACCAAGATAAAGTGAGTTCAGATAAATACGTGAACTAAGTTTAGTAAAGATATATCGATTTTTGCTCAAGTTATCGTGTTAACGGCCGAGCGGAAGGACAGTCGGCCAACTATGTATAAAAACTGGGCGTGACTTCAACCGATTTCGCCCATTTTCACAGAAAACAGTTATGTTCATAGAATCTATGCCCCTACCAAATTTCACATGGATTGGTAAATCTTTGTTCGACTTATGGCATTAAAAGTATTTTGGACAAATTAAATGAAAAGGGCGGAGCAACGCCCATTTTGAAATTTTCTTTTATTTTTGTATTTTGTTGCACCACTGCACTGGAGTTGAATGTTGACATAATTTACTTATATACTGTAAACAATTTTTGTTGTTATATCGGCCTACTGATTTTAAGATCGCGGGTTCGAATCGAGCTCAAGGCCTAACAATAATTTTTTATCATTATTATTGTTATGATAAATTTTTTCTTAATTGAAAAAATGTATCATAACAATAATAATGATAAAAAATTATTGTTAGGCCTTGAGCTCGATTCGAACCCGCGATCTATATACTGTAAAGATATTAAATTTTTTGTTAAAATTTGACTTTAAAAAAAAATTTTTTTAAGTGGGCGTGTTCTTCATCCGATTTTGTTAATTTTTATTTAGCACATATATAGTAATAATTAACGTTCCTGCCAAATTTCATCATGATATATTCAAGGACTGCCAAATTACAGCTTGCAAAACTTTTAAATTACCTTCTTTTAACAGTGGGCGGTGCCACGCCCGTTGTCCAAAATTTTACCAATTTTATATTCTGCGTCATAAGGTCTACCCGCCTACCAAGTTTCATCGCTTTATCCGTCTTCGGTAATGAATTATCGTATTTTTTCGGTTTTTCGAAATTTTCGATATTGAAAAAGTGGGCGTGGTTATTGTCCGATATCGTTCATTTTAAATAGCGATATGAGATGAGTGCCCAGGAACCTACATACCAAATTTCATCAAGATACCTCAAAATTTACTCAAGTTTTCGTGTTAACCGACAGACGGACGGACGGACAAATGGACATGGCTAAATCAATTTTTTTTTCGATACTGATGATTTTGATATATATACAATCAACTATTATCCAATCGAAGTTATTATAAAAATGTCATCAATTGCCAGGATTACTTTAGTGGGAGTATGTAATAGTTCTCCTTTACCTTCTGTACTTGTATGTTTACGTGTAGTGCTTTCGATGCCAATTCAAAATCAAAAATTTATGGCATAACGAAAATTTTAATTATCTCCTTTCAATTCTTAACAAAGGCAAGGGGTCTGTAATAGTTTATAAACAAGAATATCTGAAACCCATAACTATTCACTAAATATGGCAACACTTGGTTTTGAAAAACTACACTGTCTAACTATTAAAAGACGTACCCGGTTTAAAAATATACGCTGCTCAAAAAAAGTATCCGCTTCAAGAAAGTACCCGGTTCTAAAAAATATCCGGTTCTAAAAAGTACCGAGTGCTAAAATAGTATCCGGTTCAAAAAATTACCTAGTTTACAAAAATGGCCGTCTCTAAAAAATCACACAGTTCTAAACAAGTAACCGGCTGTAAAAAAGTACCCGGTTAAACAAATCACTCAATTCTAAAAAAGTTTCCGACTCAAAAAGTTACCCAGTTTTCAAAAATAGCCGATTCCAAACAATCACACTGTAAAAAATTTTTCGATGCAAAAAATATTAGTAATAGGATAATAATGTATGAAGTCTTTGTCTAAATCTTTTTTTTTCTGAGTCCGAAGACACGTACTAAGTATTAAACGGTTTTATTTAGCTTGACTTGACAGGACGGCCGGCACGAATTTTGTAATTAAAATTTCAGTAACTTCTCGATAAGCTACAAGCTTCAAACTTGGAATATACTAGTTCAGAACCCGATGACAATGCAAAAATAAGAATAGAACTCCGATAGGTGGCGCATGGATCGAAATATTTCAATCGTATTTGTGGTCCAATTAGGCTCATATTTGGAACACATAATACATACAGGAATAGAAAGCGACTTATGAAAAAAAACCCGCCAGGTGGCGCAAGGATCGAGATGTTAAATAAAATGGCATTTGTGGTCCGATTTGGCTTATATTTGGAACAAATTTTACATACAAAAATAGAAACCGCTTTATGAAAAATAAATCTGCTAGGTGCGGCAAGGATCGATATATTAAAAATACTCGTATCTGTGGTCCATTTTGGATCATATTCGGAACAAATATTCCATACAGTCCGGTAGAAGTGACAAAAAAAAAACTTTGCAGTTCGAGGACTTAGATTGTAACAAATTGCCAGGAAAGAGTCCTTGAAAAAATGCGTCACTAAAAGAACCAAATAAAATGAGAAATAAAAGGCAATTAAATAAAAGCGTTGGACGCGTGAAATTTCTAAAAATGTGAGGCGTACCATAACCTGATTAAGGTTCAGTTGGTCTTATATATGACTATAAATAGAAATCCGACGCGCCCAAAGCTTTTATTTAATTGGCTGATCAACGCCCTAGATTGACGAGGAGTGTGATGACTAGTACCTAGGACCTACCTAATTATTTTCTAGCTTTTAGTATTATAGTAGAGTATTATAGTGAGTATTGTTTTCAATAAAAACGCTTAACTTAAATTTTTTTTTTAAATAATTTTATTTAGATCTGAATTATATTAATTAGCCGTAGATTACTTCCCTGAAAGATTTTCTAAAATTTCGTTTGTGGGGAATGTAAAATTATTATTACAACTACGTCCTTATTCAGAAGAAAAATCCCCCAATTTAAAGATTTTTTTTTTTTTTTGGAAATGTCTTTCTCATTTAAAAACGTGTTACGTTCTGAGCGCATTCTAGAAAACAATTTCGATTTTTGTGTTGGCCCACCCTAGTATGTACATATTTATTTATTAGCACTTTGATTCTTTTTATACTCAGCGTGCTTCGCACACAGAGTATATTAATATTAATTGGATAACGGTTTGTTGTACAGGTATAAAGGAATCTCGATAGATATAGACTTCCATATATCAAAATCATCAGTATCGAAAAAAAATTTGATTGAGCCTTGTCCGTCCGTCCGTCCGTCTGTCCGTTAACACGATAACTTGAGCAAATATAGAGATATCTTCACCAAATTTGGTACACGAGCTTACCTGGACCCAGAATAGATTGGTATTGAAAATGAGCGAAATCGGATGATAACCACGCCCACTTTTTATATATATAACATTTTGGAAAACACAAAAAACCGGATTATTTAGTAAATAATACACATAGAATGTTGAAATTAGACACGTGTGACTTCATAAAAATTTGAAATTTTTTTTTTAATTGGCGTGACACCACCCACTTGTGATAAAAGCAATTTTACAAATATTGCCAATCATAAATAAAACAAGTAAGGAAGGCTAAGTTCAGGTGTAACCGAACATTACATACTCAGCTGAGAGCTATGGAGACAAAATAAGGGAAAATCACCAAGTAGGAAAATGAACCTAGGGTAACCCTGGAATGTGTTTGTATGACATGTGTATCAAATGAAAGGCATTAAAGAGTATTTTATGAGGGAGTGGGTTCTATACGTGGACGCCATTTAGGGATATAGCCATAAAGGTGGATCAGGGTTGACTCTAGAATGCGTTTGTACGTTATGGGTATCAAATGAAAGGTGTCAATGAGTATTTTAAAAGGGAGTGAGGCTTAGTTCTATAGGTGGACGCCTTTTCGAGATATCTCCATAAATGTGGACCAGGGGTGACTCTAGAATAAGTTTGTACGATATGGGTATCAAATTAAAGGTATTAATGAGGGTTTTAAAAGGGAGTGGTGGTAGTTGTATATGTAAAGGCGTTTTCGAGATATCGACCAAAATGTGGACCAGGGTGACCCAGAACATCATCTTTCGGGTACCGCTAATTTATTTATATATGTAATACCACGAACAGTATTCCTGCCATAATTCCAAGGGCTTTTGATTTCGCCCTGCAAAACTTTTTCATTTTCTTCTACTTAATATGGTAACTGTCACACCCATTTTACAAAGTTTTTTCTAAAGTTATATTTTGCGTCAATAAAACAATCCAATTACCATTTTCATTTTGGTATTTGGTATAGAATTATGGAATTTTTTTAATTTCTCGTAATTTTCGAAATCGAAAAAGTGGGCGTGGCCATAGTCGGATTACGGCCATTTTTTATACCAATACAAAGTGAGTTCAGATAAGTACGTGAACTGAGTTTAGTAAAGATATATCGTTTTTTGCTCAAGTTATCGTGTTAACGGCCGATAGGAAGGACAGACGGTCGACCGTGTATAAAAACTGGGCGTGGCTTCAACCGATTCCGCCCTTTTTCAAAGAAAACAGTTATCGTCGTAGAATCTAAGACCCTACCAAATTTCACAAGGATTGGTACATTTTTGTTCGACTTATGGCATTAAAAGTATTTTAGTTATTGGGCGGAGCCACGCCCATTTTGAAATTTTCTTTTATTTTTGTATTTTGTTGCACCATATCATTACTGGAGTTGAATGTTGACATAATTTACTTATATATTGTAAAGATATTAAAATTTGACTTAAATAAAAATGTTTAAGCTATTGCATAGATTTTGTCGCGGGCTTGGCGACTAAAGCAAAAAAACCGATATTTGTCAAAATAGGTTCGAAAAGGTTCGAAAAAGGTTCGGTTTTAACAACAGTCCAAATACATAAAATTGGATCTCTATCATAAAGTTAAAGTTAAAGTTTAAGTTAAAGTTATAGTTAAAGTTAAAGTTAAAGTTAAAGTTAAAATTTAAGGTCAAGTTAAAGTTAAAGTTAAAGTTAAAGGTCATGTTGAAGTTAAAGTTAAAGTTACAATTAAAGTGAAAGTTAAAGTGAATGTTAAAGTTAAAGTGAAAGTTAAAAATAAAGTTAAAGTTAAAGTTAAGGCAAAACTTGAATTAATATCAAAGAAAACAAAATGTTGCATAAATATTATAATTGCATAAGTTGATAATATGCAATAGCTTTGGCGCGCAGTCCCCGAGTGCCACAAGTCCGTATTTTAAGTGGGCGTGGTCGTTTTCCGATTTTGCTAATTTTTATTAAGCTTACACATAGCAATAGGAGTAACGTTCCTGCCGAATTTCATAATGATATCTTTAACGACTGCCAAATTACAACTTGCAAAACTTTTAAATTACCTTTTTTTAAAAGTGGGCTGTGCCACGCCCATTGTCCAAAGATTGACTAATTTTCTATTCTGCGTCATAAGTTCAACTCAACTACCAAGTTTCATCACTTTATCCATCTTTGGTAATGAATTATCGCACTTTTTGTGTTTTCGAAATTATCTATGTATATCGAAAAAGTGGGCGTGGTTATAGTCCGATTTAAATAGCGATCTGAGATGAGTGCCCAGGAATCTACATACCAAATTTCATCAAGATACCTCAAAGTTTACTCAAGTTATCGTGTTAACGGACGGACGGACGGACATGGCTCAATCAATTTTTTTTTTTCGATACTGATGATTTTGATATATGGAAGTCTATAGCTATCTCGATTCCTTTATACCTGTACAACCAACCGTTATCCAATCAAAGTTATTATACTCTGTGAGCTCTGCTCAACTGAGTATAAAAATTGTTAAACTTATCGTAACAAAATTCGGCAGAGAGGTTGCCTTTACTATAAGGAATGCTTTGAATAAAAATTAACGAAAACGGCTAAGGATCACGCCCACTTTTATATAAAAGATTTTTAAAATGGTCGTGGACGAATGAAATAAGCTATGTCTTTGTAAAAAAGAGCTTTATATCAATGGTATTTCATTTCCAAAGTGGATTTGTAACAATAAATAGGAAAAACTTCAAATAAAAAAAAAATGGGCGTGGCACCGCCCCTTTTGTGACTAAGCAATTTTCTATATTTCGAGAGGCATAACTCGAAGAAGAATTGACGGATCGTAATAACATTGGGTACACAAATTTTCCCTACAATAGAAAATATTTCTAGTAAAAATGGACGGGATCGTTTAAAGACCGCGGCAACTTAGATAAGAAACAAGTTTGAAAGGGTCGTAGACTAGAATAATAGGCTTTAACTCAGCAAAACTGGTTTTGAATCAATGATATTTCACTTATCAAGTTTTGTTGTAAGAGGAAATGGGGAGACAATTTTTTTTAAACGGGCGGTGCCACGTGTTATATAGAAAAGTAATTTATCTTAAATGAAATGTGTGATTGAAGCTCACGCTGAGTATATAATGTTTGGTTACTCCCGAACATAGACACATTAACTTGTTTTTTATTATTGTTGCTATTTAACCCTTTTTCAATGTGCAAAAAAGTTATGGGAATACGGAACAAACATAAAATCAGAACGAGGAAATAATTTCCGGCGTTTGAGCGATTCGATGGGTGATAGACCGGAAATCAAATTACTGCATTGGTTTCGATGTTAAACCGCTATTTTGAGGCACAAAGTGAACGCAACTACCGGTTGAGTTTGTTAGAGAGTGGATTTCTTATAAGTGTATATATATACATATATATGAATTATATAAATATATGACTGTGCATGCTGGTACTTGGTATTGGAATAATCGAAGGGGAGGGGCGCTTGACAGAGTATGGGTTCTTGCAGTGATTGCGATTGGGTGAACGTGCATACTATTGTGCAAATTTGCTATTCCTTTGTTGAAACCTAACTTTTTAATTGCCAGATATAATTATGAGATTAAAAGTTGACTGCAAAGCATTAATAGTTAAATTAGAATCACAATGACGTTATAGTGAACATTGTGATAAAAATATTGCGATGCTGGTAACTCTGTTCTTTTGGAGGGGCTTTCATCAATCGGGAAGTGAGCTGTTGTTGTTGTATTAACGATAAAGACACCTCCCGAAGGTTTAGGGGAGTGTTATCGATGTTGATGGTCGTCTGCCGTATATAGATCGGGTACGCTCCGGTAACAAAGCACCATAAAGGTACTAGCCCGACCATCTCGGGAACGATTACTATGATCACATTAAACCTTCTAGGCAATTTATAAAGCTTTTGTGTCCTGTGTGAGCTTAAAAAATCACAACAAATGAAAAAGTTTAAAAATCAAAACTAAAAACAATTTCACTTTTAACTTAAACAAACATACATACATACAAACAAGTCATCAAAACAAACTTAAAATTCCATTCGCATTATTGAATACGCCCGAGTATGCGTAAAACACTTCAAAATGAAAATAAATGTTGTGCATTGTTGTTGTTTACGAGCATAGCAGAAAATGAATTGTAAGTGTCTTTTGGGGCAATGCGTACAGCTTTCACTGCCAAAGTTTAATGCGCCCTTATGTGCACACATCTTACCTTTCAGTTAATGCACCACGTACTCCCATAGTACGTACACACACACACGCACACACACACGACTGCGCGTAAATGTATGATTGTTTATGCACTCATTCACAGGTAGCCCCGTGCAGATACGCTCTCATTTTGTCGAACTGAATGCCAAGTGAGCTTTACTTATACATATTTTGTGAATTCATGGCATGGCTGCTTGAACTGTTATTGCGGCAATGCAGAGAAGTCGTGAGTCGATATGAGTAACTACTACATGCAATACAATCTGACGTTGCAATGCAGCCAATGCTTTATCCACATTGCATGTACTAGAGGTTTACGCCGATCACTTTTCAAATTTTCAGGAGTAGCTCCTTGCGGAGGGAATATCCCTCGTTCACTTACTCCAGAGAAGCTTCGAACCTAACACCGGTCTTTGGAATTGGTACTGCTGCGTCTGCTGAAAAGAAATTGAGATACATAAAATGGTCACACTTTTGTCTGTATATCTCGTGCAAAGCGTAGTTTCAACAGGAGTTATAACCCCTAATAATCGTCGCGAACAAAATTTCTTTAAATCACGCACAAAGGCGACTTACGGTTGCTGTTAATGGTCTTTGAATACTCATGACTCTCGTGGCACAGGTAGCCTCCAGTTTTTTCGGCTGTTTTAAGAGCTGCTATTACCGATGTGTGAACAGTAGCAATCACGACCACCCGTCGCTCCCACGCCTCCTGACCTTCACAACATATGCCAGCACAAAAGCTATAGGACTGTGACTTCGAACTCATACCTTCGTTGACGTCACTGTCCTAGAAGCTCTAGGTGTAGCTCCGAAGACTTTCTAACGGATATTTTTGTTGCGCTATGTTGCTGAGCTACACCAGAGAAACACCTTGAAACGTTGGGGAGTGACTATTCGGCCAAGGATACCACCCTCGAAATCATAAGCAGTCTAAGTGGATGGCAATGCGTAACTCATGGTTGAAAATCGTATAATCCTCGACGCATCTACATAATTACAATTTTACAAGGACCTTGTATAAAATTTTAAAATGTAGACCAAAGTTTGCAAACGTTTGTGTTCACAACATTGATTTCAATAGTCTTCCTTAAATCAAAACGATATTTTAGAATGAAGGTCGACCGATGTTAAGTTCAAAGATGTTAACTGCTGTTTTATGGCCTTATGATATAAAAGCTCATTATGAATGACTAGTTCGACTGTCCACTACGCTAGGATAGTAGCACACACGGTCATTAGGTCGACTCTCTTGAGAAAGTTTTTGCTTCACCACTTTGAGTGTCTTGAGAAGGACAAAGCCTCACCTGGTAAATATATGTGCATACGTATTCACCTTTGTAAAAGGAGCCGTAACGTGTAGGTGATATTTAAACTTGGTTGACAGTCTATAATCAATGTGATTCACTCCGAGGGACACTATTGTGTAGTTTCGCAAATAGACAAAAGATATTTGATTGTAAGCCCAAGTGATTTTTCAAACCCTTCTCATACGTACATATATCCTCAACATAAGTTTAAGGTAAGAATCATTTCAAAGGCGTTTTTATGCCCCTAGAACCTACTAAAGGGTCTTGTATCACTGATTTCGCTCATTCCTTCAGCCAATCGCAATATAACATTTTTTTTTTAAATCCACACCTTTTTTTGGTAATTTGCTCTTTTTAATAACTTCAGGACAATTTGAAAACATATTCGGCTTAGGTCATTTTATTTGAATTTATTGTTCATCATAATTTTTGAAAAAAAAAAAAAATATGCAAAGTGAGCATAAAAATTTATTCTCAAACTTTTCTTTTAGTGCTTTAAAGCACAATTGTTTTAATAACTTGGTGAATTGGGTGATGGAAAGGTATTAAGCTGACATAAAAGTGCCTGTTTTTAAATAACTTTTGAACAGTTGGAAAGAGTTAAATTTCGCAATTAGTTTCTTATAACTGGCTGTGATGCGCATCCGTTTCGACATGAACAATAAATGGCCTAAACAGTCTTAAGCGAGTAGAAAATATAGTAACGCGCCGGACGCCGCCGCTGCCCCGCCGATATTTTTGACATTCGGCGGCGGCGTGCGAAAAACGACAAAAACCGGCTGCGGCGGCGGCGTTTATCGGCGGCGTTTAGCGGCGGCGTATATCTCTAGTATGTACTTATTTCTTTGTATGTGTATTAGGGTGAGCCGATTTGTATAGGCGAAAGTTAACCGATATCGCGCCATCGATTTTTCGATATGATTTGGGTTCAGGAAAAAAGTTCCACTCCGCATACCCAAAAAAATAATTTTCGAGCCTGCGAAATTTCATTTTTTTACTTTTTCTCGACTTTGCTTTTTAAGGTTTTTTTCATGACCTTCTAAAAAAATTTTCATATGTATACCCTGTCCGACCCAAAAATGTCTGCTAATATTTTTTCAAAAAACTGTTACCGCCAACGTTTTTAGCGGACATTTTTGGGTCGGACAAGGTATACATATGAACATTTTTTTAGTAGGTCGCAGGCTCGAAAATTATTTGTTTGGGTATGAGTAGTGGAACTTTTTTTCCTGAGCCCAAATCCTATCGATAAATCAAAGGCGCGACATCGGTTAATAAATCGACCCAGTCGAATTTGTACATACATTTACATCTTTGCAGGTATGTATGTATTTGTGCATTTCCTTCTTGCTTTACTTTGACATCATATCTGTTGCTCCTTAAATGAAAATTTCCAATTTCTTCTGTGACACCACTTACATACATATTTACTTAGTTTTTGCTCCCCAATCGATGACCAAGTTAAGAGCTACGACAAAATATGGAGCTTTGCAAGTTTTTTCTGGCCATTGAACTTAACTAACACTTTATATGAATGGGCGTAGGTATATGTATCAGTGATGATAATGATGGAACAATTGTGCCTTGTTTGGGTACGTTTTTGTAAGCCACGGTACGTTGATATTACATTGGTATATTTGGTACAATTTTGTGGAAACACGTGAGCCTAGTTTCAGATGCATTGGCAGTTTATTTAAACGCATACTCATACGAAGGGTACGAACTTGCTGTTGTTCTAGTAGCATTGAAGATTGGGTTAGGTTATTTAAGGTTGAACTGGCCGATCAATAAAGATCTCAAATAGACTGAATGTGCCCATGTTGTTACCAGACTTTGTTTGACGACTGAACGGAAGAACACCAATCAGGTGCCAGGACATATGTTATAGAATAACCCCGTCCTCTTGGCAAATACTAGTAGTTTAGTAGGACCCAGAATTACTGCCTCGAGATATGGCAACTCTGCTGCCCCTGATAGCTGGAGCCTTGACCTGGCGAGTGCAGTAATTAAATACAGAACGTGCTTAACCGTTTCTTCCTGCAGCTCGCTTTTCCTACACCTGTACTTACTGACGAGGCCTAACTTAAATGCATGTGACGCCAGAAGGCAGTGTCCAATTAGTGTGCCCATCTTGAGTCTTAAGTCTTCTCTCTTCAGAGATATGAGCCACTTTGTGAGTCAATTATCGCAGGCTTTGCACTTGATCTGAGAAAATTTGCAGCCCGGCGCGTTTGTTCGCGCCTTTGCTGCTTAATGGATCATATGCATCTTCTGCCTCATTTTGATTGCTTCCAAACGCATTGGACGTCTATTTTTGTTTAAGCGAGTGTTGCACACTCTTTTGCCAACATTACCTTCTATCCCCTTATGACCGGGAACCCAGAATACATAGATGTATGGTTCGAACTGAACGAAGTGTTTTCAATGCTTCCGGCTGAAAAACGCTGCAGTAATCCAGAGATCTGCTAGGATCTACTAGGATGTACTTATTTCTGGATCGACACAGCAAACAGCAGACTCGACCACTTCCGTTAACTTGACGGCATCTTAATACACGTGAATTGTATGTTCTGTCATTTTGGCACCTTGGCACCAACCCTTCGGCTCAATTGTGGCCCCAGAACTCTTTCGAAGTCCAGGCATTCACCGATATATTCCGTTTGGTCGATATATGATGGCAGCACCGAAGATTTTGGGGACTTTTATCGATGTTGATAGCCCTTTGCTAGAGAAATACTTGTTACCCTCCAGAGCTAACAACATAAGGTGCTAACGCAACTATCTCTTGCCCGATTTAGTGCTGCCATCAGCTGGAAGCCAGCATTATTACTAGCATTTAATTATTTATTTAAATTTTACTGTACGTATTGCACCACATTGTATTGTATTGTACAGTTTCGTTACGTAATGAGCTGTGCTATACTGCAAAGAACCATACGGTATTGTAATGTATTTTACTTTAATCTGTTGTACTGTATTCTATTGTACTGTACTGTACTGTACTGTTTTTTACCGTCTCGTATTGTACTGAAACGTATTGTGTTGTACGGTACCGTAATGTACCTTATTGTACTGTACTCTTACCTCTCATTGAGATAGAAACTGGAATTCTTATCTTTAGATCGTGACACCGCGACCATGCAACAAACAAAAAAAAAAAAAAAACAGTTTCCGTTAGGTGCCACGCGAATCTAGATATTAAGGACAGTTCCACGATTCGGGTTAAATCTTGCGATACATTTTTGAGCTATTTCCCGTTGAGATCGTTTTCGAGAGGCCAAATAGAGTAATTTTCTTATGGCAAAAAGTTCCGTCTCTCACTTAGGAGTCTGGTTTCCTTTACAGCAAGGTTTATGTATTCATTTCGGACACAAAATACTTTACCTGCATCGACATAAGGCTTTACCGTAAGAGTGCGGATGAAGCACAGGGTCTGTTTATGCTATTAGAGTTCAAACGGCTATATTCCTGCTTGCCAGATTTCTTCGTAGTATTTACAGAGGCGTCCTTATGTTGCGAGGAAGTGGATCGGAATCAATTATTTTTATTTTCAATCAGATTTCTAGGAATTGGCTAGAAATTCCTTGTTGATTATTTTATTTATTTCGGAGTCAGAAAGGGATATTCCATGACAGCTCTGAACGCAGTGGTTTAACAGTCCTGCAGCCTCCTGCAATTCATTTCTTTTAAGATAGGTACCACATCGTGGGCGCACACCACATGAACGGCTATTCAATTGCCTTATACGTCGTTAGCAGCGTTTCTTTGTTTTCACCACAAGTGCTGCTAGCGAGAAGCTTGAGAATTTTGCTGCAGCTTTGTTCTTAGGGTGCAATAACAGCTACATGTTGATGGAAGCGTAGGTCACTCTCCAACCTTACGCCAAGTATTTTGAGGCATCGGGTAGTTTCTAGCGTTACGCCACGCCATTGATGTCGGATAGTGCTGACGTTTATTTTGTCTATGTCGTAAATAAGGTCGCAGTAGAATTGGTCCGCCACGTTAAGTTACCATAGGTAAAGGAACTAGAAGTCTTACGGAAATAGTCATAGATAGGAAGGGCCAATACCTGTTGCTATTTACGATTGCAATGGAAATTCATTCTGTTGGCGAAGATAGCTTCGAAATTTAACAAAATGGGGATAGGACACTACTCTGAGGTACTTATTGTTTCATTTTTTTAAATTTTGTTGTTTGGCTACTAAAATGTACCGATGCCTGCCGACAATTAAAATAGCTTGGGTTAAAATTTCTAATATTACCTGGATTGGTAGGCCCTTCTATGCCTTGCAGTAAAATGTTATGGTTGAAGTCTAGCACAACGAATATTGTTGTTGTTGTTGTTGATGTGGCAATAAAGAGACTTCGCAAAGGTTCACGGCTATCCCGGAACTTGGTGTCGCCAGAGTTTCGGTTGCTCAAGAAACAGGATTCGCAACGGTTAGGTGAGGTTGACAATTGGGTTGGAGAAGCTATAAATTGCGCTGGCAATCTCTTGAAAGAGTTGCGCTATACAACCCCTTCAATCATTTGGGTATTTAGTTGCCTCTAACCCGCTGGGGTACGAATATTGCTCTATGGTGGGGTTCTTGATTTAGTTAGCTAGTTATAAAACATATACGTCGGGTTATCAACTTTGGTGCTGAATACTTGACCGAAGCCATTCTCTTGACTTGAAAGAAAACAACTCTTATGGATAAAGTGAACATAAGAGACAAATGGTGAATGAGGAAAAAACGAAGTAACTGCTGTCATCGAGCAAAGAGTCGGCGCATATGCGATTTGGCAACCACGCTAAATTTTGAAATAGTAAAAGACTTCGTTTATCTGGGAACCAGCATTAACACTAGCAACAACATGTGCTCTGAAATTCAGCGCAGAATCACTCTTTCCAATAAATGCTACTTTGGACTAGGTAGGCAATTGAAAAGTGAAGTCCTCTCTCGGTAAACGAAAATCACACTCAACAAGTCAATTATCGTACCCGTCCTGCTATATGGTGCAGAAGCATAGATCATGAAATCAGCAGATGAAGCGGCTGTCGGGGTATTTAAGAGACAAGTTCTTCGAAAGATTGACGGATTTCTAAACGTTAGCGATGGCGCGTAATGATAAACTGTTCGAGATACACGCAGACATCAACGTAGTCCAGCGAATTAAAACGCAGCAGTTACGCTTACTAGGCGAATGACAGATGACGCTCCGGCTAAGAAAGATTTTTTATCGGAATTCGCCTATGACAGCAGAGGAAGAGGGCGGCCCGCACTCCGTTGGAAAACCAAGGTGAACACGATTTATACTCCCTTGGTGTGTCCAATTGGCGCCAGATGGCAGAGCAAAGAAGCGACTGGCGCGCCTTGTTGGACGGCCATAACCATTTAAATAGTTAAGCGCCAATTAAATAAGTAGGAATAGATAAACAACGAGATATAAGGACGATAAAGATGAAAGCGGTTTTGGTGTGATCGAAACAGCCATGCCTCAAATCGGGAGTTCAAAACACTATTTGCATGCCATCACAATGCGTCTTATTTCGTGTCAAAGTGTATCGCAGACAACGACTGCTTTTTCTGTCTTCTTATATGTAGGAGAAGAAATTATTAAATTTCTTTTATTAAAAATTTACCCTCCTCTCCTTTATTGTTCACACTTGTTTGACCTAATTGGTAAATTTGTTTGGTAAAAATCAAGAAACCTTGTTTATCATCACTAACATGTACTCAAATTTTTTCCTATAAGACTGTGGTAGTACTTTCTATATATTTGTATGTAACTGCACAAGACTTATGGATCGGTAATAGCAAATGGGAATTGCCAAAAGGTACAAGTAGTACAGTTTTTGTAAGTTAGTCATGTTTTTATAGCAGAGCATATTTATATATGTATTGCTATAGCTATTGCGTTAAGCTTTTCCTATTTTTCTGAACGAAGACTTGCAAGTTAGATAAATTTTATATTCTATTGCTAAACGAAATATATCTTGCTCAAATTAATTTTTAATGTGATGTATTCAAAGTCTTCTCAGGCATAGTGCTTTGGTTGGAAATATAATAAATATATATAAAAATGAATTTGTGTGCGTTAGGTCGTTCAAAACTGAAAAACGGCTACACCGAATTCAATATTTTTTTTCTATTATTTTCGATCTGATTCGGGGATCATTTACGACACAAAAATTTATTTAAAAAACTTCAATAAAAAAAATATTTTAGCTATTACTCAAAAACGGTTTGACCGATTTCAAAATTTTTTCCTTTCCTTTATTTCGATCGGACTGACTGTTCATTTACCTCAAAAAAAAAAAAAATTTTTTTTTGGAAAATCTTCAATTTATCTTCAATTTATCAATATTTTAGCTAATAGTACGAGTTTGGTTGTTATTATTCATGCGGCTTTGGTTGTTTTACGCACCAGTATATCAATCAGAGTGGATGGAAAAAATTTTGTCAGATGTTGCCCTAAATAAATTTCTTTTATATAACCCTTTCGTATATGCAGCATAAATTTAAATTTTTCCAATTTCAACTTTTGAGAATTCCACAAGACTTTTGTTCACTAACAATTGCCGAATTGCCTTCTATTATTTTTATGCAACATATGGATTTTTTGGTTACTATATTATTTCATTACAACTATGAACTTAAATCTGCAGCCGAAGACTACAGATCTTATGACACTATGCGATATCCATTAAGCTGGATACCACAGCCTAATTTTTCAAAAATTACAATGCCGACTTAAAACGTTTTATATAGCTTTTTTTATTTCTGTGAATTTGGTAGTAAAAATATTCGCTAATGATAAAATATAAAAATAGAGAAAACATATTTTTAAATTAAAAAAGCTTCATTCCAAACACATTCTGCTAATAAACGTGTAGATTCGACCGTTTGACAACTTACTGATATTGCGGATTGTTGTTTATGACTAAAATGTTTGTTGTTTTCAAAAGGTTTTAAAAATAATTTAGCAAGTATTCTATCTACAGTCAAAAAGTATTTCATTCAAATTACAGTAAGTTCAAGGTAATGGTTGTAAACCACAACAGGCGTACAAGGTACTGGAAAAGTAAAGTTATCAGTTCCATGCTCGGAAGTTATGAAACATTTTTAAAGAACTACAAAAGAGTACAATGACAGAACAACGTCTGTCGCGTCAGCTAGTAATAAATATAATAAATATGTATAAACATGGTTTCCACACTTTGTTGTTTTATACGAGACTAAAATTTAGTATTGAAAAGGAAGGTACCAATATTTTTATGATACTTAATGAAATAATCTATACCATACGATTCAAAAATTGCCCCAATATAATCTGTAAAGCGATTCCGGAACGCTATGAATTTGATTCAAAATAGCCCTCAAACTTTCGAGAAATTTGATAGTCCCTATATTACACCGAAATTGTCCTGAGTTGATCCCCAAAATGGTGTTTTGCTTATCTAAAATTTCGACAACAATCCGGAACTAAACCCAAAATAGTTTCAAATTGATACCGAAAATATTATCGAATTAATCCGGAAAAGTTTCGTAATAGTCCTGCAAACAGTCCCGAACTCATTTGTAGACGCGAAACCAAATTATACTAAAATGATACCTAAACTAAACCCAAAATTATCCAAAAGCAATCCCGAAATGATTAGAAGATAATAAGGAAGTGTTAAAGAAACAGTCCAAAACTGTCTCGAAGTAGTACAGAACTGCTCCCAAACTTGCATCTAATTTGTCCTGAAGGTATACCATAAACAGTCACAAAATGATACCGAACAGCCCGAGTTGAATCTGAAATAATTTCAAAATAGTACCTCCAATAATCCTAAATATAATCCCGAAAGTAGCCCGAAATAATTTCGAATCGATTTCAATTCATATATGATCATGGTATGTCTCGAAATGATCCAGTTAGAGTGGCTGTTTCTATATTCTTCAATAAGAGACCATGAAAAATCATACATGACCTTTCATGCTTAGGCTGACTTAGAAAGTTCAACGTGATCATATCAAATCGTTCACGAGATGGTTGTGCTAATTTCCGTAATGTACCGGACAAGTATATTACTATCATAAAAGGAGAAGAATAAACAAGCTTTGGCGAAACCAATATTTCGCTGCCTGTCGTACACTTTCAGCCAGAAGGATCTCGTCACCTTTACAGAGATAGAGTCGGCCGGTCGACCTCCGAATTTCTGACAACCCATACCGTGCAGTTGTAATCATGCGACCTAAAAGGTTTGATTGACAAATGCCGCGGATTCACATTCTCCCAATCGTTAAATACCTCGATGTAATTGCAAATGTGATCAGGTACGTCCACACCCTTCTCAATCGCACTACTGTCGAACTCAGCCCTTTCATAGCACATTGGTTACCCGCGTAGATTTAAAATATCCTAACCGTAGCAGAACTGGATTGCAAAGATATCGACCGCAATCACATTCGCGTAAACTTTCGCTTGCAAGAAGTTGCAGTTACATTGACTTTCTGAGTGAGAAGTGAAGCTTGCACAGGGGCAAGTTGTCTTGTTTGCGATTGATGCCATCTTGACTGCAATATCCGCTGGATGTATAGTTAGCAAGATATGCAACGCCAAAGTAGGTTTTTTTCTAAAAAACCCGCTAATGGGAAAAGTCTTAATCGATATATTACTCCCCTAAAGTTTTGGTAAGCTCGAAGTCTCAAATGCGTTCCAATAGACCACTACTTTGCCACCTTCTTATAAACCCTTGGCAAGAATCTCCAACTCTCACCGATAGACTCTCCCTCAACAGTACAAGGCAATCTACTGTGTCTTTACATTGGTCTTGTTCGCTGTTCATAATAGTGCCCAGATACTTAACAGTACGAGTAAGTACCAGCAGTATTCTTCCAATCAAGTGAGTCCTGAAGTGAGGATGACAGACCCTCGTGCACAGCCAAAGCCGACGATGCAGGTAGAACTTCTATTTAACCGGGAGATTGGGAAAATGATTAGTCAACAGGTCCTTTAGGAATTTGTAGCTAATCATTGTACAGTTCACAAGCCCCCAAATTAAGGGTTACAGAGAGAGAGTATTGTGTTTACACGATTGTCGAAAATTTTTCTCGAATTTCCTTATTTCAGATTTTCAAATCAACCAACTCACAAGGGCCACCTGAATTTGATACTTACATATTGGAAAAATTTTCCGGCATTGCTTGTCAGACTTGGTTTAGAGACAAACCGGCTACGTCGTTGCGCCATCATCAGTTGCTTTGGTTGGTTGTTGATTTCGTTGGTTTATTGTTTGGTGTTTATTTGATGATAAGTTTTTGTCTGTTGTACCTGCGTTAATACTTTTTTTTTAAGTTTTAAAGGTTCAAATATTACGGTACCTGAATTTATAGAAGAGCCGCCTACGAGAAGAGCTATGTTCGTCGAGAAATGTCGAATGTTCGTCGTTATCACTTGTTGATGTGAAGCTCTCCTACTCCCAGTTGTTTAGCGATAACTTTTTTATTTATTTTACATCTAACTTTATTCCCATAAATATTTCGTTACTGCCGTTATTTATGTACATTTGTATGTATTTACATTTATACAAATTGTTTTGTCACGCTTAACTTTATTGTTGCAAAGGACATTGTATTACGCAGCGTAAGTTATTCGCTATTGTGTTTCACGTAGTTTCCCTAATTTTAGTGTTTGTTGTATTGCTGTCAGTCGGTTCGTACTCTCTACATAATCAAAGTGTTGTTACGTGGTCGTTTAGCAAATCGCGTGCTAACTTATCTACATTCTACATCTCAATATGTACAAATGAGTAAAAGGGCATACCTATGTCAGCGTAATGGACGACACTTTTTTCCACGAAATTGACCAGGGACTGGGATTGGGACTGGGACTTAAACTTGGGCTGGGACTGTAACCTTAGTTGGGACTGGGAATAAGGGTTGGAGAATGATAAGAGGAACTAGGGAGAAAAGAGGGAAGGAGAGTGTGACTGAGAAAGAGGTAGAGTTAGATTGAGATAGAGAGATAGGAATAGATGGAGCAGAAAAGAAGTGAGGGAAAATGCACAGAGGGAGAAAAAGATCCAAAGAAACAGAAAGGCAGATCTAGGAGTGAATAAAAAATAAAATAAAATAAAATAAAATGAAATAAAATAAAATAAAACAAAATAAACTTAAGTAATATACAAAAAAAAAAAAAATTAAATGAAAAAAACTAAAAAATAAAAATAAAATAAAAAAACTCAACAAAATAAAACAAAACAAACTAAAATAAAATAAAAGAAAATAAAATAGAAAAAATGAGAAAAACAAAATTAAATTAAATAACACGAAACGCAATAAAATAAAATAAAAAGAAAAAAATAAAACAAAATAAAATTAAACGAAATAAAATGAGATAAAAGAAAATAAAAATTAAAATAAAAAAAAAATAATACAAATTAAAATCGAATTTTAATCGGGGAGTTGTTGTGTTGTTATACCAAATTTTTGGATTTATAATCGAAAAATTATGTGCATGTTATCGCTAAGTCATCGATTTTTTATATGATTGTTACCAATTTTGTATCGAAGTGTTATCGAGAAGTTACCGATTTATTATCAAATATTTATCGATAACATACCGAAAAAATATCGATATATTATCAAAAGGATATTAATTTGTTTTCGGAAACTTTTAGATTTTTTATCGGAATGTTAACAATTTGTTTTCGACGTGTTTTAATTAATTTGTTACCGAAAAATCGATCGGTTTTGCTATCAAAATGTGTTGAAAAGTTGCCGATTCCTTATTGGAGTGTTACCAATTTTTTATATTATCGATTTGTTAACGACGACTGAAACAGATACCGATAAAACTTCAATACATATGTAACCCATCGATAACAAGCCGATAACAAATCGAAAGCTCGAAGATAATAATTGACTGTCCAAAATAAACCGATAATAAAACAATGACTTGTTGGTATCGGTTGTTTCCGATAAGAAGCCGACGAAGCCCTTCTCAAAAAGTCCGAAATTATTTGCTTCTGGTAAACTTCACGAGTTCATTCTAATAAGTAGATTTGAATAAAACTTTATATTAATTTGAGGAATTTTTTTTTTTATTTTCTCATCAAGAATACTTGATTGAATATTTCTAACAATATTTACATGCACGAATTCGCCCAATGAATAAAAGCACTCCACTGTAAAGTTGAGTACCTCGAATAGAAATCCGCGGCCATGAAACCGAGAAAAGAAATTAGTTTTAAAATAAAACAAAAAAATTCCTTGTACAGACACAGAGAAGGATTATCATAAACAATTTCTTGTCATTTTAATAGATACTTTCCTCGTTTTTCCTCTGTTTTGACAGGTGGGTTCCAATAAAAATATTTTCTTAGCCGGAGCATCATCTTTCATACGCATATGTGGCCTAGCCAACGTAGCCGCTGTATTTAACTTCGCTCATCATTAAACATTCTTCGGCACTCGCCGTCGCCAACGCGTATCGGTTCGTAAATATTTCGCAGAAAATTTCTCTCCAACACTCCCAGAGTCGCTTCATCGATGTTATTATGGTCGATGCGGATACAATAAGTGACTCGTAGGGCATAATTTTTGTTTGCCGACAGAAGACTTTACTTTCCAAATTGCATACCCAGTTCAAAGTAGTAGTTATTGGTAAGAGTGATTCTTCGATTCGTATTTCAAAGCTGATGTTGATAAACGAAGTAATTTACTATTTGGAAATCATGGATACAAACAAAACAAATACATGGATACAAATGTACTGATTCATCGCTTGACGACAGCTTCATTTTGTCCTTATTTACCATTTAACAACAAACCCATCTCTTTTGCTTCTCTTGTTTTTGCATTTTGGAGTAAATCAATGAAGTCAGCGTACGCCAGTTATTGTTTGCTCTTATGGTAAAGTTCTGCAGTTGAATCATGTTCTCCAGCATCAAATTTAAGAGATCGCATGTTAGGCGCTGTCTGAAACTTTGTTTAGTTTCGAACGGCTCGGAGACGTTCTTCCTAATTCTAACTGAACTGAGAGCGTTGCTCAATGTCATATAGCGCAGCCGTATAAATTTCGCGGCGGAAACTAAATTCATACATAGCTGTCAATGTCAGATATACCTGGTCTGAAGATGCACTTATAAGCTCCAATCAGCCAATGCCATGCTGGTTAAAACGCGATTTTTATCTAGCGCCAATTTATTTAAATTTTAATAGATCTCAAAGAATCAAATCCAAAGAAAAAATGTACTTACTTTTCATTCAGGCACACAACAGGGACTGTGAATTCCTTCATTGGTTTTTATTTTAATAAGCACGTAGGGTCAATTATATTATATTGTTAATAAAAACCTTTTTTCTTTTCTTTTTTCCTCTTTCAGCTCACCAAATTTCTGCATAAACAATTCATTACAACACACAAAATAAAAAAACGACAATTATCGCAGCTATAAATCAATTTATATCAAACATAATTAAGTGCAAAATAACAACTTAAGTGCAGCCACAAGTAAACGAGTCAATTAAGTGATTGGAGTGAGATCGAAGAAGTGGAAATTATTCTGTTAACATACCCTAATTGCATGCACATATCCATACATATGTAATCATATGCAAGTACTTATCAAAGTTGATAATAAAATAATTTGATTAATTAAAGTACACACGCACATGTGCAATATGAAATGAAAAATATAATCTGGATGCTTGAATATGAAAAAATTCGAAAAACAAAAAAGAATAAATTTATGCTGGATATTTTAGTATAGAGTGAATACAGTTACCATCTTTTGTTTTTTCCAGTTTTTAATGTTAAAATAAGTTATAAGCTTGTTGAGAATTTTCAGTAATTTTCCTACGATTGCCAATTTAAACGAAAAAAAAATTGCAGATATGATCAATATTATTAACTAACATAAATAAAACAAGAAAAGTGAAACAAGATTACTTCAAGAATGTATACGTACGATATATGGATGACAATTCCAGTGTTTTTTAAGTCCCGAAAACTCTGTTTTATAGGACTTTAATACCGAGATTTTGAAAATAGCAACTTAATATCCGTGTTGATAGCGAACACACACACAAACTGTTTTTTGTCAAAATGGAAATTTTGTTTAAATCATTTTGGTTCTATTAGTTGGTCGACAGCGAACACACACACAAAATGCTTTTTTTGTTCGGTGAAAAATAGAAATTTCGTTTAAATAATTTTGGTTATATTAGTTGGTTGACAGCGAACACACACACAAATTGCTTCTTTTTTTTGGGGGAAAATGGAAATTACTTTTAAATAATTTTGGTTATATTAATTGGTTGACAGCGATCACACACACACACAAATTGTTTTTTTTTGGGAAAAATGGAAATTTCGTCTAAATAATTTTGGTTATATTAGTTGGTTGACAGCGAACACACACACAAACTTTTTTATTGGGGAAAAATGGAAATTTCGTTCAAATAATTTTGGCTATATTAGTTGGTTGACAGCGAACACCCACACAAACTTTTTTTATTGGGAAGATGGAAATTTCGTTTAAATAATTTTGTTTATATTAGTTGGTTGACAGCGAACACACACACAAACTTTTTTATTGGGGAAAAATGGAAATTTCGTTTAAATAATTTTGGTTATATTAGCTTGTTGACAGCGAAGACACACACAAACTAGTTTTTGGGAAAATTCAAAATTTTGCTTAAATAATTTTGGGATCGCGGGTTCGAATCGAGCTCAAGGCCCAACAATAATTTTTTATCATTATTATTGTTATGATACATTTTTTCTTAATTGAAAAAATTTTTAAATTAGAATAGAAGAAAGAAAAAATTTTAGACAACTGCCAAAGCTCGTTGTATAGATCCATTTCGGGAACTGCTAAATTCCTTCATCGGCAACGTTTAGGCGCCGCTGCTATAACCATTCAGCCATCACAGCGGCCTTTTGTTTGTCTTCATTAATCCTACTTCTATTCTGGTTCGTGCCAATTGATATTCACAACACTGCGACATCTGTTGCAGAATGGCTGTGAAAATTGGACTTGTTTGTTGGCAATGCTGCCATAGTGTCATATTTTATTGACACTTTCCCCGTGCTCTGGGATGTATTAACAATTTTTGGTTCGAATCGAGCTCAAGGCCCAACAATAATTTTTTATCATTATTATTGTTATGATACATTTTTTCTTAATTGAAAAAATTTTTAAATTAGAATAGAAGAAAGAAAAAATTTTAGACAACTGCCAAAGCTCGTTGTATAGATCCATTTCGGGAACTGCTAAATTCCTTCATCGGCAACGTTTAGGCGCCGCTGCTATAACCATTCAGCCATCACAGCGGCCTTTTGTTTGTCTTCATTAATCCTACTTCTATTCTGGTTCGTGCCAATTGATATTCACAACACTGCGACATCTGTTGCAGAATGGCTGTGAAAATTGGACTTGTTTGTTGGCAATGCTGCCATAGTGTCATATTTTATTGACACTTTCCCCGTGCTCCGGGATGTATTAACAATTTTTGTTGTTATATCGGCCTACTGATTTTAAGATCGCGGGTTCGAATCGAGCTCAAGGCCCAACAATAATTTTTTATCATTATTATTGTTATGATACATTTTTTCTTAATTGAAAAAATTTTTAAATTAGAATAGAAGAAAGAAAAAATTTTAGACAACTGCCAAAGCTCGTTGTATAGATCCATTTCGGGAACTGCTAAATTCCTTCATCGGCAACGTTTAGGCGCCGCTGCTATAACCATTCAGCCATCACAGCGGCCTTTTGTTTGTCTTCATTAATCCTACTTCTATTCTGGTTCGTGCCAATTGATATTCACAACACTGCGACATCTGTTGCAGAATGGCTGTGAAAATTGGACTTGTTTGTTGGCAATGCTGCCATAGTGTCATATTTTATTGACACTTTCCCCGTGCTCTGGGATGTATTAACAATTTTTGTTGTTATATCGGCCTACTGATTTTAAGATCGCGGGTTCGAATCGAGCTCAAGGCCCAACAATAATTTTTTATCATTATTATTGTTATGATACATTTTTTCTTAATTGAAAAAATTTTTAAATTAGAATAGAAGAAAGAAAAAATTTTAGACAACTGCCAAAGCTCGTTGTATAGATCCATTTCGGGAACTGCTAAATTCCTTCATCGGCAACGTTTAGGCGCCGCTGCTATAACCATTCAGCCATCACAGCGGCCTTTTGTTTGTCTTCATTAATCCTACTTCTATTCTGGTTCGTGCCAATTGATATTCACAACACTGCGACATCTGGTGCAGAATGGCTGTGAAAATTGGACTTGTTTGTTGGCAATGCTGCCATAGTGTCATATTTTATTGACACTTTCCCCGTGCTCTGGGATGTATTAACAATTTTTGGTTCGAATCGAGCTCAAGGCCCAACAATAATTTTTTATCATTATTATTGTTATGATATATTTTTTCTTAATTGAAAAAATTTTTAAATTAGAATAGAAGAAAGAAAAAATTTTAGACAACTGCCAAAGCTCGTTGTATAGATCCATTTCGGGAACTGCTAAATTCCTTCATCGGCAACGATTAGGCGCCGCTGCTATAACCATTCAGCCATCACAGCGGCCTTTTGTTTGTCTTCATTAATCCTACTTCTATTCTGGTTCGTGCCAATTGATATTCACAACACTGCGACATCTGTTGCAGAATGGCTGTGAAAATTGGACTTGTTTGTTGGCAATGCTGCCATAGTGTCATATTTTATTGACACTTTCCCCGTGCTCTGGGATGTATTAACAATTTTTGTTGTTATATCGGCCTACTGATTTTAAGATCGCGGGTTCGAATCGAGCTCAAGGCCCAACAATAATTTTTTATCATTATTATTGTTATGATACATTTTTTCTTAATTGAAAAAATTTTTAAATTAGAATAGAAGAAAGAAAAAATTTTAGACAACTGCCAAAGCTCGTTGTATAGATCCATTTCGGGAACTGCTAAATTCCTTCATCGGCAACGTTTAGGCGCCGCTGCTATAACCATTCAGCCATCACAGCGGCCTTTTGTTTGTCTTCATTAATCCTACTTCTATTCTGGTTCGTGCCAATTGATATTCACAACACTGCGACATCTGTTGCAGAATGGCTGTGAAAATTGGACTTGTTTGTTGGCAATGCTGCCATAGTGTCATATTTTATTGACACTTTCCCCGTGCTCTGGGATGTATTAACAATTTTTGTTGTTATATCGGCCTACTGATTTTAAGATCGCGGGTTCGAATCGAGCTCAAGGCCCAACAATAATTTTTTATCATTATTATTGTTATGATACATTTTTTCTTAATTGAAAAAATTTTTAAATTAGAATAGAAGAAAGAAAAAATTTTTTTATGATAATAATGATAAAAAATTATTGTTGGGCCTTGAGCTCGATTCGAACCCGCGATCTTAAAATCAGTAGGCCGATATAACAACAAAAATTGTTAATACATCCCAGAGCACGGGGAAAGTGTCAATAAAATATGACACTATGGCAGCATTGCCAACAAACAAGTCCAATTTTCACAGCCATTCTGCAACAGATGTCGCAGTGTTGTGAATATCAATTGGCACGAACCAGAATAGAAGTAGGATTAATGAAGACAAACAAAAGGCCGCTGTGATGGCTGAATGGTTATAGCAGCGGCGCCTAAACGTTGCCGATGAAGGAATTTAGCAGTTCCCGAAATGGATCTATACAACGAGCTTTGGCAGTTGTCTAAAATTTTTTCTTTCTTCTATTCTAATTTAAAAATTTTTTCAATTAAGAAAAAATGTATCATAACAATAATAATGATAAAAAATTATTGTTGGGCCTTGAGCTCGATTCGAACCCGCGATCTTAAAATCAGTAGGCCGATATAACAACAAAAATTGTTAATACATCCCAGAGCACGGGGAAAGTGTCAATAAAATATGACACTATGGCAGCATTGCCAACAAACAAGTCCAATTTTCACAGCCATTCTGCAACAGATGTCGCAGTGTTGTGAATATCAATTGGCACGAACCAGAATAGAAGTAGGATTAATGAAGACAAACAAAAGGCCGCTGTGATGGCTGAATGGTTATAGCAGCGGCGCCTAAACGTTGCCGATGAAGGAATTTAGCAGTTCCCGAAATGGATCTATACAACGAGCTTTGGCAGTTGTCTAAAATTTTTTCTTTCTTCTATTCTAATTTAAAAATTTTTTCAATTAAGAAAAAATGTATCATAACAATAATAATGATAAAAAATTATTGTTGGGCCTTGAGCTCGATTCGAACCCGCGATCTTAAAATCAGTAGGCCGATATAACAACAAAAATTGTTAATACATCCCGGAGCACGGGGAAAGTGTCAATAAAATATGACACTATGGCAGCATTGCCAACAAACAAGTCCAATTTTCACAGCCATTCTGCAACAGATGTCGCAGTGTTGTGAATATCAATTGGCACGAACCAGAATAGAAGTAGGATTAATGAAGACAAACAAAAGGCCGCTGTGATGGCTGAATGGTTATAGCAGCGGCGCCTAAACGTTGCCGATGAAGGAATTTAGCAGTTCCCGAAATGGATCTATACAACGAGCTTTGGCAGTTGTCTAAAAAATTTTTTCTTTCTTCTATTCTAATTTAAAAATTTTTTCAATTAAGAAAAAATGTATCATAACAATAATAATGATAAAAAATTATTGTTGGGCCTTGAGCTCGATTCGAACCCGCGATCTTAAAATCAGTAGGCCGATATAACAACAAAAATTGTTAAATAATTTTGGTTATATTAGTTGGTTGACAGCGAACACACACACAAACTGATTTTTTTGGGAAAATGGAAATTTCATTTAAATAATTTTGGGTTTATTAGTTGGTTGACAGCGAACACCCACACAAACTTTTTTATTGGGAAAAATGGAAATTTCGTTTAAATAATTTTGTTTATATTAGTTGGTTGGCAGCGAACACACATATAAACTCTTTTTTGGGGAAAAATGGAAACTTCGTTTAAATAAAATTGGTTATATTAGTTGGTTGACAGCGAACACACACATAAACTGTTTTTTATTTCGAAAAATGGAAGATTAATTTAAACAATTTTGTTTATATTAGTTGGTTGATAGCGAACACACACACAAACTGATTTTTTTTTGGGGAAAATGGAAATTTCATTTAAATAATTTTAGTTATATTAGTTGGTTGAGAGCGAACACACACACAAAATGGAAATTTCGTTTAAATAATTTTGGTTATATTAGAAATTAATCTACGAAAAATAAAATAACTGTTAAATAAAAAAAATCAAACATATACTAACTGTCACAACCTCGAAGTTTTACTAATGGAGTGATTTAAAGTTTATCGCAGCAACAAATAATAAAAAAAAAAACGAATAAGCGCAAAACATCACACAAACACAAGGCAACAATTATTTAAAGTAACTGAATATGCACACAAGTACAAAAACTTACTAACTTTCTTAAATAGCTGTTAAATTGTAGTTAACTACGTCAAACAACAAAACCTTAAAGCTATTTAGTATTCAATTCAAAACAGCGTACATACATATATTTACTAAGTGTTTGTGGAACACCATTGACAAGCTGCGGGCATTGAAATCTACTTCTAACAACTAGAGTTACTGAGGCGCACACAGACAGCGCTTCTACCCGCATTGGCTGGACATAAGTAAATTGCCCGCAACCGACAAGCCAACCGTGAAGACACAAATTAAATATTGCTGCCATTGTTTGGGAGTTTATTAAATTGATTAGCCGTAACTAATTGGAGACAACCAAGCGAGTACAGGCCCAGGGCGTAACGTTATAGCAATATACACACATACATACATAGAGCAATAACAACAATAATATCAACAATAAACAAAGCCACAACTGTGTAAGCGCACAAAAGAGTCATGAAATCCCAGCTGCAGGCAGCATGCAAAATATAGTGAAATGCTTAGTGCAATATAGCAACAACAAAAAATAACAAACAGCCAGAATAAAACAAAAACAATATACAAAAACACTACAAAAAAAAAAAAAAAACAATAACAAAACTATAAAACATACAGCATCAGCTTTAAGTAAAAATAAAAATTGTTGGGATAAATTTGCAATTATATACGCACACAACAACATAACAATTAGCAGCAGTTAAGGTAATACATACACACTCACATAGTTTATACCTATACACATACACACATTTTCATTAAAACACTAATACACTAATATACATTTTTGACAAATTGAGGGTCACGTTGAGGTTTGAACCTACTTAATCCACACTAATACGCACACATACGCACGCACGCTCCCATTGCTTAATGAAGAGCCATATTTCATCCACTGTTGGGGTATAATTTAATTAGCCAAAATAGCGCAACGTTGGAAACAGCTCAAGCAGCATATCCTCAATCAGCAGCAGCAAAATAGGGCCGTACAACCTGACGATCAGCTGCAGCCGCAGGCGCAGCAGCAACAACAACAGCAGCAGCAGCTGCAGCCGCAGGCCCAATTATCAACATCGCAAAGGCAGCAACAACAACAGCAGGGGCCTTCCAAACAGGCGCAACAAGCAGCAGCAGTCGAGGCGAGGCAGCAGCAACAGCAACAACAAAAACAACAGCAACAACAACATAAACAACAGCAAACGGCGCACCAGGTTTTCCAGAAAGTAGCGCTTGCAGGGCTACAACAACAAAAACAGCAACAACAACAACAGCAGCAACAAAAACAGCAAACAACAGCACAATCTCAATCTCCCAAGCAAACTGCAGTCGGTTTAGCAACTTCAGTTACATCTGTTGGCACAACAACAGCTAACGCCACCACAACAAATCACACCACATCAGCTACAAGTACAACAACAACAACGGCCACAACGGCGGCCAGAGTATTTTCACGTTACGATAGCATTGAAGAGCTGCAGCAACGTAAAAGTCGAAGTGGAAGCGCAATTGGAATAACACCAGTGGTTGCGGCAGCCGCACAGGGTGCACAAGGAGCGCGTGGCAGTATAGCAGTCGGAGTTGGTGGTGGCGGTTTGTATGCAGCATCCACAGGTGCACGTTTACCAATAGCAGGTGGCAGTGGTGTGCGTAGCGCAGCAGGTTCGCGTAGTGGCAGCACTGTTGCTAGCATTGATGGACATCGTACGATTTTAAGTCCCAGCAGTGGTGCAACGATTTCGTCAGTTGGTCAGCAACATCAGCAATTAAGTCGTGGAAGTGTGAATGGCTATACAGCAGCTGGTGGCATTGTTGGCGGTGTTGTTGGTATTGGAGGTGGCGCTAGCAATTGTGGGAGCGGTAGTGGAACACAATTGATTGGTGGTCAAATATCAGCAGCACGAGCGCGTCAATCAATAAGTTCACCATCCGGGGTGGGTGCACAAGGTGGTACAGCGGTTGTGAATGATTTTGGCAATACAGGCCTATTACAGATAGGTGGTGGTGGCAGTGCTGCAGCTGGCGGTCAAGTTGGTACTGGTACAACTGGTGCAGGTGGTGGCAGTGCAGGAGGTGGTGGTGGTGGCGGCATTGTTGTTGGTCATCCTGGTGTACCCAAACGCCAAGGCAGCTTTTCAAATGTTTTCTCAAAAATAATTGATGGTATGCCCGCCGGTACAATGTTTTCCAAATTTAAGAGTGCCAATACGGCGTCATCTTCGCTACAAAATATCACCGATGCAAATCCGATTAGCCAATACTTTGAAATTGGCAAGCAAGTTGCATGTGCTGGTCCGGAACTGTTGTGGCGGATACATGACGGCTATCGGAAAAGTGATGGCAGGGTGAGTAATATTATTATAATTCGTTATTTGTCTAAAATATGAAATATCGTGGTAAGGAAAAGAGTACATCCTTAAAAAAGCGGATGATATGGCTAAACAGCGCGCGTGCCTCGAAGCTTGTACCGTATACGTCCCAAGTAGATTAAGCGGCATGGAAGGAAGGTGAGAGTAGCACATGATCCACTTAGAAAGAAAGTCGTGAAAGTAAGTAAAGGGTTGCAAAGTGTCGGACATCATGTGTAGGTCTTACAACCTTAAATCACCAAAGCTATCTTATCATTGAAAGAAGGGACTGATGATGAATATTCTGACTGAACACTGCCTTCTGGCATTATATGCTTGCTTAGAGGTCGCAGTTATTTCATAACTTATTTTTCTGGTTTCTGATGAGATTATTCAGCTTGGTCTTTTAGAAATCTTCTGATAACATTATAGACTCCTGAGTTTTTGTGACGTCCTATCGGGCTGCCTTGTTCAACCTAACCTGACTCCTATTAACCTTACTAACAATCTGTGACCAATTTGTGGACAGCGTTATTGATGCAATATGTTCTGAATATATTATTCGCCTTTTGGTGTTCTATGACACGGTTGGCCCATTCAATTTGTGCACTGTTCGGTGGCATTAATTTCACCCGAATTTTGAAAACATCTCGTCCGTGGCAACTTTCCTCAAAAAGTTTAGTATATTCTTTATATAATCTATATATTGCGCTATATTTACCTGGAATTTGAACCATTTTAATGCAGAGTTTTGAGTCTATCTGCATTTGAACCTGGCTTTGAGAAGATGGTTGGTGTCTTGTGGGTACAGATTGCATTCAGGAGAAACATTGTGTATGCCGGTTTGATTCTGGATAGGTAAATGTTTAACCAACTGCAGTATCCCGATGGAAGGTGTGCCAGAGTGACGCACGTCCTTCTAGGAAATCTGTTCTCATTCACTGCGAGTGCCAGACTGACGCGTATGTCGTTAGGAAGTATGTTCTCTTTCACTGCGAGTTTCTTGAATTGAACTCTGAGAACGGAGTTTACCGGAAATTTATCGGCGAAAGATATTCGCGACTTTTCGTGGATGAGACTGGAGGCCTCTTTATGAGCATCTTGTTCAAAGGCTGACTTCTAGTGTGCCAGATTTCTTCGTTATGCTTGGATAGATTTCCCTTTATATCCCTGGGGGAGACAGGGCCTCGTAAATCAGTTGTCTGTTAATCCTTATTTCAAATGTCATTTCTCTTGTTTATAGAGGGTATTCCCTCCTCACTATGTAGATAGTGTTTTGGCGACGTAAAAAGATATCCCATGGCATTTCTGAGCTTGGTGTTTTAGAAGGCCTTCGGGAACCTTTAATGTGTCTTCAGGCTTTTTACTCCATATCACATAATAATTAAGAGTCACATCACCTAGATGAGTCCTTGCTTTACCAGAGCGACGTTAGCCGGCGTTTCATCCTTCAGCTCACAGAAACGACAATTTTGAGTATCGAATAGATTCAGCTTACTTAGGTGATATCGTAGACCACAGTGTCCCTTATAGTACCCAGTGAGAGCCCTTCGGTCCTGCCTGCTTAGATTAATAACTTTGGCTAATAATTTCGTTGCCGGAAGTATAAACAGTTTGGTCTGTCTTTGCTCTGGGCAGTCAATCCAGTGACGTATGAATTGTTTTCTTTCCCAGATACTTATGGGTTCCCTGGGGTGTGTGAGTCCACAAAAGAGCTCTGGACTATAGAATGCTGCTATAGGACCCTGCTTTGCTATGTAATCTGCATGTTCATTACCTTCATGTCCCTGATGTCTGGGAACCCACCTTAACAAAACCTTCTTTTTTGGCTCCCAGGTCATTAACGATTTCAATGCAGTCATCCACTGGCTTAAATGTAACTGTGTAGGATTGCAAGTCACGCAGGCCTGCCTGGCTGTCCGACATAATGCTCTTCGCAGACATTCTCTACCGCAGACTTATATTGTATGGATTTCTGCCTGAAATAGGGGGGGTAGCGTCCTATTGGTATCGATTGCTTGAAGTTCGGCCCATAGATCCCAGCTCTCGTTCATTCAGTCATCGAATTGCGATCCATCCGTGAAACAGACCTCTGGGTCATTATAAGTATTCTCTGTTTCCCAGTGGTCCCTGTCCACAATGAAACTTCCGTGTGATTCTGAGCTTAGGGGACATTACGTCACGCAGCTTTAATGTGGGATTTCCTATGCATTTTCTTATTACTTTCATATGCCCTATTATGTTTCCTGGCTTCACCTCCGAAATATTTTGAAGTCTTAGTGCACCTAGTGTTGTCTCTTTCTCTACCAGAATAGGGAAGGCAAGTATTCCTGCTACAGCACTAAGTTCATCAGCAGTCATGTTCTCATCGCACCTGTTATGCCAATGCAAACTAGTCGATGTAGTTTGCTTAGTTTTGCTGTTGCCGTTCTTTGCGTGGCATAAGTGACTATTGGCCTTACAACTACACCAAATTTCCAGTATTCCTGTTTTGGAGATATCCCCCATATTTTGCCGTAGAGTCGAGTAGTCGAAGAAAGCTGCTGTTGCTTTGTTAAGGATAGTATCAAAATGAGCATTCCGAGTGAGGGTTCTATCCAGTGTGACCCCTAGGTATTTTGCCTCCATTGATAATTGTATTTTAGTTCCACCCGGGAATGGTTCTGGGATGGATGCTTTCCTTCTCCGGGTGAAAGGTACTAGGACAGTTTTGTTAGGATTGATAGAGAGTCCTTTGTTATCGCACCACCTCTCTATGATGCGAAGGGCTTGTTGCATGCGATCTGATATTGTTACCTCGTGCATCCCTGTGATGCGAATAACTAGGTCATCTGCATACAATTGTATGTCAAATCCCTTGGCTTTCAATAGCTGAAGCAGGTCACCTATGACCAGGATCCACAGGAGAGGGTAGAGCACACCTCCTTGTGTGCATCCTCTTGTAGCCGAAATTGATTGAGTTGTCCCTCCCAGTTCTAAATGGATTTTCTACTCTTTACATGGACAGCACCCCTTCAGCGCTTATGTCCTTGTCAATCTTAGCTTGTTCGATGGCTTGATGTGTTGTGTAAATTCAATGTTACTCATCCCCATTCAAGCGAGCCTGTAAATATTCCACACAATTTGGATTAAAATCACATATGATGAATTTCATATCAAAACCTATAAAAAAGGAGCATTTTGAACCCGACCCCTCAGATTTTGATGAAATTTTGCATAGAGGTACATTTTACCTATTCAATCACCACTTCGTTTTTAGAAATTGGTTTTTTTGAAAAATTGTGGGCGTGGCAAGGTGTCAAAAATGTGAAAAATGCGTGAAAAATTACGGTAATAGGTACTTTTGAGCTGTGATAACTACGGAACGGTTCAACCGATTTCAAAAATCTTGATACCATTGAAAAGGTATTGGAATCCGCTTTCGAAGACGTATACTGTAAGAATTTTTGTTTCGCTGGAAAACCATTCTTTTTTAAGTTTTTTAAAAACTAAACTTGTAAAAAATTACAAAGGTCAAGCACTTAAAACAAGAAAAATTCTTTCAGTATAATAAAATTTTCGCAGTGCACGATTTCGATAGCCGATTAGAATACGTTTCCAATCGTATCAAGATCTTGGAAATCGGTTAAGCCATTCCGTAGCTATCACAGCTCAAAAGTACCTATTACCGTAATTTTTCACGCAACTTTCACACCTTGCCACGCCCACAATTTTTCAAAATTCAATTTACAAAAATGAGGCTGTGTTTGTGTAGGTAAAGTGTACCTTTATGCATATCGGTTTTGATATGAAATTCATCATATAGTATACATATGAACCAAATTGTGTTTAAAAGGAAAAAGAACACGAAAGGCAATACTCAGAAGCTTTATAAAGCATGCATCGGGACATTTATATTGCTGAGTGGATAGAGCCATCTGGCTTAACACCAGTAAGAAGTATGAATGTTGGAGATTTTGAGCTCACAGCTCCGCTCGCGAAAAGCTAGCTGATGAAGAAATAAAGTTATGTTTTTTTAAGTCTTTCATTTAAACAAATAATAAACAAAGAAAGCTCTTTAAATTTAATTTTTACATATATCGCTGCAGGAATGTTCAATATTTGTTTTCGAGAAGAAAATCGCGGAGAAGCTGCACAAGCCGAGACGGAAAGAGACCGTGACGGAATTATTGAAAAATTCAGTAAAAACGATGGAACGATTTCGCCATCCAAGAGTGAGTTGTTATTATTTAAATTTCAATAAGAAATTAACTTTGCTAGAAAAGTATAAATCCCACAAGTAATTGTAATATATGGGAACTTATTAATTTTTTTTTTCGCTACCTTACAGATTTTACAAGTTATGCATACAGTGGAAGAGTCGACGGATACATTGGCTTTTGCAACTGAACCTATTTATGCTAGTCTTTCTAACATTTTGGCGTTTCATGTAAGTAGAGAATTATATATGTAAGTATGTATTGCTTTTCGGCCACCGTGGTGTAATGGTAGCGTACTACGCCTACCACACCGTATGCCCTGGGTTGCACACCCAACAAAACATCAAACATTTTAGAAATAAGGTTTTTCAATTAGAAGAAAATTTGTCTAAGCGGAGTCGCCCCTCGGCAGTGTTTGGCAGGCGCTCCGAGTGTATTTCTGCATTGAAAAGCTCTCAGTGAAAACTCATCTGCCTTGCAGATGCCGTTCGGAGTCGGCATAAAACATTTAGGTCACGTCCGGCCAACGACGCAAATTGAAAGAGAAGCTCGGCCTTATACCTCTTAGGAGGTTATCGCGCCTTACATTTTTTTTTTATGGATTGCTTTTCAATACATGTGAAAATTGTGTGTCAACAAATAAGAAAAAAGGCTCGTTGTTGTTGTAGCAGTGCTACGCCCAATCCAATTGGTCCCTGCAGTCAAAAGCCCAAATAGTCAGCTAACATTCTAGTTCATTGACTAGAATTTTGTGGGGTTATTCATACCAGTTAGAGTAGTTCATTGTAGTGAAGGAACGATATTTCACTATTGGTTATTGCATCGCCGCGATTGAAATATCGCTAATAGTGATAGCTATTACTATCCAAATATATCAGTGATTGGCGATTTTCCTTCATTCGATTCTTTTGAATGACAATCACCTCTGGCAGCATTTCGCCAATAGCGATATTTCTTCATGAAGCGATATTTCTTCACTCGGTTGTGTTTACTTTTAGCTAGTTTGCTCTTTCAGGCGACGTTATTTTGAATTGATATTATTATAAACGACGTTTTGATCTGGTTGGCTGCGAAAATTTGGTTGTATTCATTTATCAAAAATCCGTTTTAATACCGAGTGAAAGATGACAGCAAATTATAGCAAAAGAAGGAGTGAAATGTGGCAATTTTACGAGCCCATAAATGAAACGCATGCAAAGCCCGGTGATAATTGTAAAAGTCCCCGTTCATACAAATATTTCATGAAGTGTTTAAAAGAGATTAAAAGACTGATTTTTTTTGTTTTTAATTACAAATTACGCCAAATAGACCTGGGTCTTTAGACTTTAGGCAGTAGCCGTTAGCAGTTTTAAAAAATTTGTGTTTTTGATGGAAAAATTTAAGAATTATAGAAATATATATCACTCGTCTTATTGTAAACAGATGTAACTCAAAATTAAAGTTTTTTGGGAGAATGCAATTCTAGTTTTGTCATATTTCATGGTTAATTCTCCGGCTAATTTCTGGGGCACTGAAGTGGGTGGCTAATTTTCTGTTAAAAAATATATTGATAGTAGTTCGAAGAATTTGCTTTATTTTTGCTCTGCATTTTTTCATTTAAAATTAATTCACTTTACTATAAAAACATTATGTAGCCAAATACAACTTTCAGAATAAACTCATACGGAGCATTTCTGAATAGATCGGTGTATTATAAAAATAATAGCAAATAAATCATGTTTTTATAGTGTTACATATACAGATTTATTTCGGGTTGATTTTTCTTACATTTAAAAATCAAAGCATTTTCAATTAACAAAATTTATAAAATAAAGATGCATAGCCATCAATTTCCGCAAGTTTATCTCATTGTGTGTAATACGAGACATAATGTCATCAGCCAGTTAATAATATTGCATTGTAATATCTCAGAGAAGCTCGGCCTGAGATCTCTTCGGAGGTTATCGCCTTACATTTATTTTTTTTTTTTTTTTATTTTAATATCTCAGAAAATTAGAATTTCACATTACATCAGTTTACAATAAAAGGTACATATTTTTTTTTTTTATTCCAATTTTGGTTCATATATTCTGTATACTAAACTAAATTAATTCAATCTACTCCGGTAAACAAACTTAAACATTCCTCTTTTATATCCAAATATACAAATTGCACATTGGCTTATTAAAAATAAATTAAAGTGATCACTATAGCTATAAAAAAATAGCCGCGATTCAAAAATCGCCATCACTATTTTCACTGATAGTTCAAAATCACTGTATCGCCCATCACTAGTTCATTGACTATAACTTTGTGTTAGTTAGTATTTTTTCATATCAGTAGTCCCAAACGGAAAACCTATGCCGATGCCAAAACACCGTGGCCATGAGGGCATCAGCAGCCTAGCACATATTTACTTCTACTTGTCGTTCAAAAGCTTTTGCTATTACTTTGTTGTTTAGTTACATAAAGGTCGCCAAATACATTTATGCTTTTGCTATTACAGAATAACGGAGAAAGGCAAGGATAAACCCACTACCAAAGACCGGAAACCCAGTCAGTATCTACCGATATTATCGCCTTAGTCAGTAACAAAAATGTTTAAAGCCATTACGATTCCCTCATTTAAACGAAATTCTTAAGTTATTCAGTCATCAGCATGACTTCCGTAAAGCGCATATCATTACCATCGTTCTGAACTCAATTATTTCTCATAATAGGACGGTGCTGGTGTAGGTTGGCCTGTTTTGACACAGTCAACCACGACTGGCTCGTTCCTTCTGGTTTAGATAGACAGATAATTTATTGAGGATTGCACTGCGATTATTGGCCTATTGCGCCCTCACCTCCTTCACAGCACCTCATCAAAGTCGACTTCTTGATGAACGCTAGCAGTTCTCTTGGCTTGAGGGATTTAATATGGGAATCGAGAGGGATTTAATATCGGTTATACAAGAACTACTTGTATTTTTAATACACCTCCCCTGGAGCCAGCTTAACCCAGAGATAATTAATAAAGGTCACCAAATTAACTTAATATATGAAATATAAAGAATAAAATGATTTTGAGTTAATTTATCAATTTTCAAGTAATTTTTCAACCAGACTAGGCCTAGTATATTAACTAGTAGGATGCAGATGCAAACATCGACTAGTATGTCATTACAATGATGGGTAGACTGATTAGTAAGCCAACTGGTTTGTTGACGTTGAATACACTAACTAGTATGTCAATTGACTGGCAATTGATATTTCGAAGGACATCGCCGTGTTAAAAATACCAGTTGCTAACATGGAAAAATTACAGAAGTCATACTAGTTGTGATCTTTGTGCAAACTAGTATCCTTCTAGTATTCAACTAGTTGGCTTGACTGCAGGGTGGTATTTTTAACACCGCGATGTCCTACGAAATATCAATTGCCAGTCTCTGCATCGGCATCATACCAATTGACAAACTAGTCATTATATACACCAACATCGTACCAATTGACAAACTAGTCAGCATACCCATCAGGGTCATACCAATTAACACATTAGTCAGCCTTTGCGCCAGCATTATACCAGATGGCATACTAGTTCAATTCAACATCAACATACCAGTTGGCTTGCTACTCAGTCTATGCATCAGTATAATACCAATTAACATACTAGTCGATATATGCATCAGCATCCTAATAGCTAATATACTAGTCCTAGTCGGGTTGCAAGTTTACTTGAAAATTGATAAGCTAGATTATTCATTTCATTCATTATATTTCATATACATATGTATTACTTTAAAATGTATCCGTTCTATGCATTATACTTATTTAATAAAAAGTACCTTGTCGACCGAGCTTTGCTCGGCAATCTTCGAGTATCACGCATAACATACTTTGTTCTACATATCATCATTAATCAAACTTTACTTTTTATACTCAGTTGAGCAGAGCTCACAGAGTATATTAAGTTTGAAGGATAACGGTTGGTTGTACAGGTATAAAGGAATCGAGATAGATATAGACTTACATATATCAAAATCATCAGGATCGAAAAAAAATTTGATTGAGCCATGTCAGTGCGTCCGTTAACACAATAACTTGAGTAAATTTTGAGGTATCTTGATGAAATTTGGTATGTAGGTTCCTGAGTACTCATCTCAGATCGCTATTTAAAATGAACAATATCGGACTATAACCACGCCCACTTTTTCGATATCGAAAATTTCGAAAAACGGAAAAAGTGCGATAATTCATTACCAACGACAGATAAAGCGATGAAACTTGGTAGGTAGGTTGAACTTATGACGCAGAATAGAAAATTAGTAAAATTTTGGACAATGGGCGTAGCACCGCCCACTTTTAAAAGAAGGTAATTTAAAATTTTGCAAGCTGTAATTTGGCAGTCGTTGAAGATATCATGATGAAATTTGGCAGGAACGTTACTCCTATTACTATATGTACGCTTAATAGAAATTAGCAAAATCGGAGAAGGACCACGCCCAATTTAAAAACAAATTTTTTTTAAAGTAAAATTTTAACAAAAATTTTAATATCTTTACAGTAATTAGTAAATTATGCCACCATTCAACTCCAGTAATGATATGGTGCAACAAAATACAAAAATAAAAGAAAATTTCAAAATGGGCGTGGCTCCGCCCGTTTTCATTTAATTTGTCTAGGATACTTTTAATGCCATAAGTCGAACAAAAACCAATCCTTTTGAAACTTGGTAGGGGCACAGATTTGATGACGTTAACTGTTTTCTGTGAAAATGGGCGAAATCGGTTGAAGCCACGCCCAGTTTTTATACACAGTCGTCCGCCTGTCCTTCCGCAGGGCTATTAACACGATAACTAGAGCAAAAATCGACATATCTTTACTGAACTTGATTCACGTACTTATCTGAAAGCACTTTATTTTGGTATAAAAAATGAACGAAATCCGACTATGACCACGCCCACTTTTTCGATATCGAAAATTACGAAAAATGAAAAAAATGCCATAATTCTATACCAAATACGAAAAAATGGATGAAACATGATAATTGGATTGGTTTATTGACGCGAAATATAACTTTAGAAAAAACTTTGTAAAATGGTTGTGACACCTACCATATTAAGTAGAAGAAAATGAAAAAGTTCTGCAGTGCGAAATTAAAAACCCTTGAAATCTTGGCAGGTATTACATATATAAATAAATTAGCGGTATCCAACAGATGATGTTCTGGTTCACCCTGTTCCACATTTTGGTCGATATCTGGAAAACGCCTTCACATATACAACTACCACCACTCCCTTTTAAAACTCTCATTAATACAATTAATTTGATACCAATATCGTACAAACACATTCTAGAGTCACCCCTGGTCCACCTTTAAGGCGATACCACGAAAAGGCGACCACCTATACAACTACCACCACTACACTTTAAAACCCTGATTAATACCTTTAATTTTAAACCCATATCGTACAAACAAATTCCAGAGTCACCCCTGGTCCCTTTTTATGGCGATATCTCGAAAAGGCGTCCACCTATGGAACTAAGGATCACTCCCTTTAAAAATACTCATTAATACCTTTCATTTGATACACATGTCATACAAACACATTCCAGGGTTACCCTCGGTTCATTTTCCTACATGGTTATTTTCCCTTATGTTGTCACCATAGCTCTCAACTGAGTATGTAATGTTCGGTTACACCCGAACTTAACCTTCCTTACTTGTTTTATATGTACATATATTATATATTTTGACTTACCAATATTTGATTTCCTTAAAAATATAGTTATTAATTTCAAACATTTTTTAGTTATACACTATGAAATTCTGACAATTTTATTACATTCCAAAAACTTGTAAAATTCACGAATGACAACTATCAGTTAGTTTAACTAAATGTCAACTTACTTTCCTAAGCGCCATCTGTTGGTAAGTAGTTAAATGGTTAGATGTCGTTTTCAAATTGAACATATGCCTCTAGTGTTTAACGGTAGCAAATTACCATGGTGAGATATCTCTTTGCTATGGTGAGAAATCTTTCTAATAGTAATCTGTGAGAAATCGCAATTATTCATTTCATATTTGCCAAAAATATGTATTTAAATATATTTTGCTAGAATTTGCCACGGTGCCTTGATATTGCATTTCAATTTTATTAGCGTGTGTGAAATTAAGAAAATTAAGTCGAATCATGTGTAAGATTTTTTATGAAGATTTTTAACTTTAATGTTCTTCTTTAAAGCTTTAGTAGAATATGAGTAACCCTAAATGGCAGCCGTACTCAAAAATGTCCCTATTGTAATGCGGAGTGAAATGCCTTTCGTTTGATACCCATATCGGCATATCTCAAGCAAATTTTTTTTATTTCGAATAGGTGGCAACCTTGTGAAACATTCTGAGTGGCAACACCTAGGTAGAAAGGCTTAGAAGGTGATACATTATCTCTGTGCCAAACTTCATTTAAATCAGTTGAGCCGTTCCCGAGATCGTTCGGCTATGCAAACATACAAATATACAAGAATTGCTCGTTTAAAGTTAAAAGATACGTACATTAGGGTGGGTTGATTTGTATGGACGAAAGTTAACCGATATCGCGCCATCGAGTTTTCGATAGGATTTGGGCTCAGAAAAAAGTTCCACTACGCATACCCAAAAAAAAATAATTTTCGAGCCTGCGAAATTTAATTTTATTGACTTTTTTCGACTTCGATTTTTAAGGTTTTTTTCATGACCTATTAAACAAACTTTAATATGTGCACCCTGTCCGACCCAAAAGTGTCCGATAAAAATGTAGGCGATAACAATCAAATGAAAATTTTTTTAGTAGGTCATGAAAAAAACCTTAAACATAAAAGTTGAAAAAAAGTTAAAAAAATGAAATTTCGCAGGCTCGAAAATTATTTTTTTGGGTATGCGTATTGGAACTTTTTTTCCTGAGCCCAAATCCTATCGCAAAATCGATGGCACGATATCGGTTAATAAATCGACCCAGTCTAACGTAAATATATATAAAAACTTAAAAAGTATAAATCAAAATTTCTAAACTTGTTTAAATGTATTTTTGATTTCAGAATTTTCAAAAGAAAATTACAATTGTAGCTCAGAATATATATTTGTACTTAATAAGATTTTGAAGTTTCGTTTCTAAATTTTAAAGACATTGGCTGCCCACTCAAATAGTTTGCGGCCAATCTACTAAACCAACGGAAAAAGAACGAGCGAGTCGTGGTTGTGTCAAAACAGGCCAAGCTGCACGAGCACCATTCTATGATGGTTGTTAATGGAGTTCAGAACGGCGGTAGTGATATGAACTTTACGGAAGTCATGCTGATGGCTGGATAACCGAAGAATTTCTGTTAAATGAGGGAATCGTAACGGCTTTAAAAGTTTTCGTTACTGACTGAGGGGATAATATCGGTAAATACTGGATGGGTTTCCGGTCTTTGGTAGTAGGTTTATCCTTGCCATTCTCCGTTATTCTGGAATGGCAAAGGCTTTTAATGACAAGTAGAAAAGATGTGCTACGCTGCTGGCCTTTTTAATGGCTTCTTGAACCTCTGTTGAGGTAACGGTGAGGAGCGACTTGTCATGCTTGTGTTTATGTGCCATGGATTTGGACGATATCTAGCATTGTATGCATGGCAAATTAACTGCAGAAAGCACTCACGCATTTCCACGAGTCCGACAGATGAAATTCTAGTCGAATAAATTATTCAAATACTAACTAGTATGAATAAAACCACAAAATTATAGTCAATGAACTAGAATGTTTGCTGACCAATTTGGCTTTTGACTGCAGGGTAATTGATGGTAAGCTCAAGAGCTGATAAGTTTAAATTAGTTACGTATACGCCAAGGATTCTTTTGATGGAAAAAAATGAAAGAAAGCTAACTTGAACACTAAACATGTATATGCAAAAATCTACGTTCACGCATACATACACACGTGCGATAATTTAAAAGGTTTTAAGTGTTTCCGCATAAAAAAACAGCAATTTTCTTAAAATGCGAAGGTGTGTGGTTCGCGCTGCTAAGTAATTCATTTACAACTAAGACGTCTAAAAAATTCCATGCTATTTTTACAAGCCATTAATATTTATTAGTCTAAGGGATGCACTGTGCGCAATTTGGCAATACCACCCAAAAAATAATAAAAACTTCGCTATAGAGGAAGTAAAAATTAAATTTGTGGCCATGAACAAGAAAGACAATAAAAAAAATTATAATAGAATAATGAAGCCAATTTGCTAGAATACTTATTTTAATAGCATTTAGGCTACAAGACGGCAAGTATTTTATTTGGTCTTCATACACTGGCCGAGCCAGTTTTTTCACTCTAAGTAGATCAAGAATAAGGCAGGACAAATAGTAGTGGAATGCAATACTGGTGGCCATAATTCATCAACCACTAACAAGCTGCTGATTTCTAAAACTAAGCAAATCTTCAGACACTTGACAGTACATCATGACCTGAAGGCTTCTTAGAAGGCGAATACCAAAATTTTCTCTCTGTGGAAGCTGCAAGTTGGGTGAGAGGGGGAGGGGGGCGAAGAGAAGCAGACTGGCAGAGTTGCAGACAAAGCGCCTAAGATTTCTTTGGGAAGGGAATCGCACTTAAGCTTTTATGGGAAGTTAAGTGATAGAAATATGATAAAGGAAATATCTTGTTAGACAATAGTTCTTTGTACCGAAATTCACTAAGGGCATTCACAACTTACAAAAATGTGTCCGGGTAAGAGCAAGGGAAATTTACATAACTATCTCCAGAGACTGCTAAAAGCCTATAGCAATTAGACCGCATTCAATAAATTTTAGATAAGAAAATAATCTGGATATTCTTCATAAGTAAGCAAATGCAAATTTCGAAGACGGATAGAAGGGCTTGGGCGAAGGTACAAATCTGTTGAGGGCCTTTAAGCGCAAAGAAAGCAGCGTAAAGAGAGTCTTATGAAAACAAACTGCTGTGTAGACACCAAATGTTCTAGAGAAGCTTCAAAACTAAGAAAAGTTCTGTCTTAAAGCAAAACAGTTCAGGGTCCGATAAGAAAAGACACGCTTCCAAAGGCAGCCGGTTCTATGTATCAGAGCGACTCGGGATTTTTCCCGACCATGGGCTGTAATTTCAGTGTAACCCCATTTAATTTGTTGTAACCCCTATAAGAAAAGACAATAAGGAAGAGACGTATAATAGCAAAGAGCTCCTTAAGGCACTAATAAATGTGTAGTAGGTAGTGTGTAAAAAAACACAAAAAAAAAATATTTGAATCTCAGTTCCAGATGAAATATTCCTTACTATGCAATAAGTGCCTGGTAAAACGGACATGAAAAAGCACAAGATAATCTCTGATGTGAAGTCTGAGTCATATGACTCAAGGTAAGAGTACTGCTAACGTCATCCTCTAATTAAAGTTGAGAAAACTTTGTTATTTTTACGAGAAAAAGTAAAGGCTTAGCCTAGCAACCTTCCTGCTCAAAACGTTTCGTTTTAGTAATCAAAAGTGGGAAATAACTACGTGATAATAATTCGTTAAAATAATTCTAGACAGAAAGTTCTCTTGGCAGTTCAACGAGGAGAAAAAAAATGCAAAAAAAAAAGCCTCCGTGGCATTACAAAAACGTAAAGGAATGCTGGGGTGTGAGTGTAGCTCATGATTCTTCCTTAGTCATTGGTTGTTAATTGCGATTTTGAAGCCTATTCTGTACTCATTAGCCCTTCTTCAATGTATGGCCACACAAAAAAGATAAGCATATCGTCTTATCAAAAACCAACTAACTACACACACATAAGGACGGGTACGTATGCAAAAAGGTAAAATTTTGTGTGTGCGGGGCAGCGTCAGCACAGATTGTAGGTCCATGTTAGTGTATCGTCCTCTACTACTAGCTCCCGTGCCTGCAGTTCGATAGTGATCTTGAGGTAGAAGGGTCATATAAGTGTGGGTGGGGAAATGGCGAAGGATACAAATAATACAAGGTGGAGCATCTGGGGTTAGCTTTGCTGGTACGAAAATAGACAGATACTATAAGCTACCACATCACTGTAAGGCCTTACAAGCGTAAGTAATTGCCGTGAACATAAACTGCAGCCACTGCTGACACAACCAAACATCTATTGAGGTAGTAATATCACATATTTCAGCAGCTACAAGCGTTTTAGAGTATAGGAAGTCACTAAAAAGAAATGGGCTAGAGAGTAGCTAAGATATAAACTTGGTATCCGGTCAATGGGAATAGATGGTAGTAGAATTGTTTGAATGTCTTGGTTTGAATGTTGTGCTTTAAATTTCTTTCAGTGCTTTGAATTGCTTATACCTACACTGTTAGAGCCGTTGAAGAGATCTTGTTTTCAATCCATGCCGAAGCTGTTATTACCTATATACCTAAGAATGGTTTTCTCTGATGTTGCAAAGTGGACTACTAAAGTAACATTGTTTCCAATCTAAGCATTCGACCTGTTTTGTCGTTGGTTAGGTTTTTGTTTCTGTTGCATAGTCGTTACTAGTGCGGCGCAGCCTCTTAGGATATTTTAATTATCTCGTTATGTCTGCGATAATTTTTCAAGCTTCTTCGAATATTCTGAGCAGTCTACAAATATATGGTACACCACCACTATTATTTCTCCACCACAGTGGTCGGCTATGTAATTTTCTTTATATTTGAACTGGTGATGGTATTCTTTAAAGCATCCATATCCGCTTAAGAACAGGCTTAGGTTGACGTTCACTTCGTCTTTAGTTCGTGACAACCGGCTTTTCAGGTCTGTGATCCAACGTTCTATTCAGTGCCCCTTGACGAGTTGGTCCATCTCAGCTGGTAGTATTGCATGCTGATTTCTCAGACTCGGAACTTGTATTTTCGTTGTTGTTGTTGTAGCGATAAGGACGCTCCCCAAAGGTTTTGGGGAGTATTAGCGATGTTGATGGTCCTTTGCCGTATGCACATGAGGTACGTTCCGGCAACAAGCACCATTAAGGCAATTGCCCGAACATCTCGGGGCGATTTAGTATGGCCATAAGAAAATTCTAGACCAGAATGTGTTCCCATCTCCTTGATCCATGACGAACTTGGGGTCGCCAAACCCTTAAAAAATATGATTTGCCACGGGTAGTTGAGGTTGACAATTGGGTGGGAGAACCTCTAAATTGCGCTGGAAACCCTTTGAATAAATTTGGTATTTTAGTCGCCTCTTCGAACAGGCATATATGCCGCGGGTATATTATAATTTATTTATTTTATTTATTATTTTCATACTCGGATATAATCGCTACTTCATTTGCTAATATATCATTGGCTTACGTTCCTAGTCTTTGTACCGTTGCCTCATGTGAGACTTTTTAAACGCACTGCGCACTCAGAGCACGCATAGGCGGTACGTTGTCTTTACTCCGCGAAGGTATGAGCTGCAAAGTGTTAAAGGCTATGTGCTAGTCCTTTCGCATTGGTCTTATTACTGAAAAGAGAGAACTGTGGGCTCATGATAGACGTTCATACATGGCACTACATTTTTGCAATCACACTCACATAAATTAGGTCTGGTTAAGGACAACAGGTGTGAAGAGAGCGGGATGAAGCATTGGTAATTATATATGGTAACTTTTAACTTAACACAATAGAGGTGGCTGGTTTGCGCAAGATGGCTCAAATGGTGGGCGAGGCGATACATGTGTACACAGATGGTTCCAAAGTAGTGGAAGGAGTAGAGTATGCGGTACACTATGCTCATGAAGAAAAAACAGATCTTACAGGCTGCTGATCACTGTAGGGTTTTCCAAGCGGAAGTATTAGCCGTAACCAAAGCAGCTGAAACATTGGAAGAGAATAGCTTCAACTGCAACCGTGTTAACTTTTATATTGAAAGCCAAGCAGCAACTAAGGCAATAATCTCACATAGCGCAGCACCTATATGCGTGTTAGAGTTTAAACAGTCTCTGGAAAGAATCGGGGCATATGGGAATAGATGGGAATGAAAAAGCAGATGAACTAGCTAAAAAAGGTGCATCCCTTAAAGCTTGCTCCATAGATGTCCCGATTAGATTGGGCGAGATTAAGAGAAGCCGATGATCGACCCAGCGGGAAAGGCTTGGGTTCAAGCGCGGGGCTGTAAAGTGTCAAGGATTATGTTTAAGTCTTGCAACCTTAAACTAACAAAGTTGCTTCTATCATTAAAAATAGATAACTGTAGACTCATGACGGGTATTTTGACTGGACACTGTCTTCCGACGTCACATGCCTTTAAATTAGGCTTGGTCAGTGACAGCAGATGTGGGAAATGCAGGTTGGAGGTGGAAACGATCGAGCACGTTTTGTGCTCGTGCCCTGCGCTTTCCAGGGTAAGACTCCAGCTATGATACAGCTGTTAGATCTAGAGGCAGAAAGTGGCTTAAGTTCTAGAAAGCTTCTAGTATTTGCCAAGAAGACGGAGTTATTTTATAACATAGATCCTGGTTTTTGAGAGGGTTTTTCAGTTTGGTCATTAAAACAAACATCTGGCAACACAACGGACTCATTCAGTCTATGCGAGGCCCTCACTGACCGGCCAGTTCAACCTAACCTAACCTAACCTAACTTTCAACTTCATATTGATATTTTTATCTCCGAAGAAATGCAATATATCCCAACTTGCAAGTGTCCATTCGATTCTCGCTAGATTTTAACATTCATATCATTTTAATATCATTTGCTCATCCAAATTTTTATATAAAATTGCACACTGTCTCCCTTACAGGGAATATTTAAATGAATTTACTAACTGCAACAGCGCTTTCAGAGAGTCAACTTTACCAATACAAATTTGTATATGCATACATTGAATATATGCGTAGTTGTGTTTCTGTGTGTTTGCTTATATATGTAAAATTTCTTTTAGGCAATGAATTGTGCCCGCCACCAGAGCCAGACATTCGGTCACGTGTATCACGTTGCAACAGATAAACTTTTCGCATTTTGGTTTATATTTACCACTAATGTTGGGATGGCGCGCATGTTTATGTGGGTGTGTGTATATATTTATGTAGGTTACACTGTCAACATGCTGCGAGCACAGTTACGTACACTCCCACGTATGTAGTGTCGTCTTCAATATAACTCTCATCCACAAATTTACGCCCACTAAATGGGATTGCATCTACCGTCGTGGCCAGTGGTTTTAGCAATTATGCACGTACGCGAAGACACGTACACGACATATATTGGCTACCTTCTGAAACTGACACTTTGATATGTGTGGTAGCGCATAGAGTTAAAGTGCAGCTAGCGGTTTGTCTAATGTTCACATACAGATGTATTCTACATGGGCGTACGAATGCTCCAACCGTGTGTGCGAATGGTGTGTTTATGGAGGAAACAAGTTGGCTGGCGGAATGTAGAATTAGTAACAATTATGGAATACGTAGGTTAGGTTAGGTTGAACTGACCGGTCCATGAGGACCTCACATAGACTGAATGAGTGCGTAGTGCTACCAAAACTTCATTTTAACGACCAAATTAAAAACCCCTATCAAAAAACAGGACCTATGTTATAAAATAACTCCGTCCTCTTGGAAAATAGTAGAAGTTTTCTAGAACTTAAGCCACTTGCTGCTCACTCCTAATAGCTGGAGTCTTAGCCTGGCAAGGGCAGAGCACGAGCACAAAACCTGCTCGATCGTTTCATCCTCCAATCCGCACTTCCTACATTTTCTATCACTGGCCAAGCCTAATTTAAAGACATGTGCCGCGAGAAGGCAGTGTCGAGTCAAAATATCCGTCATGAGTCTACAGTCCTCTCTTTTTAATGATAGAAGGAACTATGTTAATCTAATAATAATTTTTTCCACTTACAGCCTCGCGCTTCAACCCACGCCTTTCCCGCTTGTTCGATCCTCGCCTTCTCTTAATCTCGCCGAATCTAATTGCGACGTCGACGGAGCAAGTTTCCAAGGATGCGCCCTTTTTAGCTAGTTCATCTGCGTTTTCATTTTCATCTATTCCCATATACTCTGGGACCCAATATAGATGTAAACTTCTCTCTTTTCCGATTCTTTTAGGTCAACAGGTGGATTGTGCAGAGTGGCATACAGTGCAGCCGTCGGGGATATTTTCAGGGCTCCTGTAATGCTAAGCATTGATGGAATACGTAATTTCATAACGTAAATAATTGCTATCTCTCCATATAGGTTAGGTAAGGGTGGCTGCTCTGTGATAGCCTGTAAGGACTAAATGGACGTATAAGTTCATTGTGATAATGCTCATAAAAAATGGGATTTAAGGAACGACCGTGTTTGTTTTGACAAAGCCTAGTTTGTGCTTGATTTCTGCAGAGTGAAAGTTAGCTACGCAATCTAAGAAGCATTGTTTTTAGAATAGATTTCGTGTTCTGGCAAGATCGAGGCAAAAAGGAGGAAGATTTTGACACATTATTTCTCAACTATACAGCTGCAGCATAAATGGATTATCATACTGTTGAAGTGTAAAATAATATAAACTCGTACATTGAATACTTGTCAGTAATTGAGTTCTTTATTTGAAATCACTTTCTTTTATGCAAATTAGTTCTTATAAATGCTTACAAACTAGTCGTATGTAAACTAAGATGGGATTTCTGCGCGGCCACCAAGACAGAATCGTCATGATACTTATGAAGAATTATTTTAATTTTTACCGGGATTTGTCACATTCACAACCGCTAGGGTTAGTGCTGTTATTTGATCTTAGAGAACCTGGGTACCTCTTTTTATTTTTAAATTTACCTACTCGAGTACTATTCTATTATAGTTCATTAATTTGTCCCTCAGGACAAATGCGTTTTTATTTATTTTTCAAGTCCTACATTGCCGGCATTTTTCAGTCTGGTCGATTATTTTCCCAAGTCAATAACTTCCTCAACAATCAGTTTGCTAGTATGAAAACGAAAGCGACATGTCTTATATATCGCAAATTTATATAGCGCTTTGCATATACATATGTATTAGGCCGGGTCGATTTGTGGGGAGGCAAAAAATCGCCCATTGCTCTGTGAAAATCATATTCTAGGGATCAAAATAAGAAACTTTGCCGAAGGAACCATACCTCTAGAACGAATTCTGATGTCCCCCCCCCCCCTTTGGGTCGTAGGGGCAAATTTTAAAAAATTCCACTTGGAAATGCCTATGTTTTTTCTTTTTGGAGTTTATTTTTCTCTTTAGCAATTTATTTAGTCGGAACATATGTAAATGAAAAAATTAATTTAACTTAGTAATAGAAAAGAAATTAAAAAAAATTATTTGAAATTAGCGTTTTTACAACCTCTTTTAAAACCAAGGCATCACTGTGATGCATTTGCATGTCGCATAGTTGTGTGGGTTTTTTATTCAACCGTTTTAAAAAATTAAGGTATCACTGTGACACAATTGCAGATCGTAAAACTTCTTGTGTTGTTTTTTTTAAGCCACCACAAGACACAGCAGGTAGAATTGAAATTGCCCCTACCCAAAAGTTCGACCCAAAGGGGGGGGGGGGGGACATCAGAATTCGTTTTAGAGGTATGGTTCCTTCGGTAAAGTTTCTTATATTGATCCCTAGAATACGATTTTCACAGAGCAATGAGCGATTTTTAAATCGACCGTCCTAATATTTATATATAGGTTCTCTTGTGACTTTACCTTCATTCTTGTTTTTACTGTTGGCTGGTTTTTTAGATTTTTAGTGTTTTGCATATATCCACCGACATAAGATTTTCAATCAAACCTGATTTGTGAAAAATTATTATTTTATCAGGACTGTGATATAAATCTTCTACCTTGACAGCCTTCAAGGATGTTATTTCGATAACTTCCATAGGAACTACTGTGGTATTTAATATGAATTTTATTTTATTTAATTTTCATATAATTTTTGAGTATCGTAGCTATTGCTGCGGTCAATAGTACGATTACACAAATCAAAACAGCTAGCCAAAAATCTGGAATGTTTGGGGTAGTTTTTGTCTTTACCTTTGCTGGTGGTTCGTATTTAATTATTCTGTTTTCTGTTTCTTTATTTTCGGAATTTCCTGAATTTTCCTTTCCTAATTCATATCCGGCTAATATTATCATAACGCCGTATGCTATCTTTGTCCACCAAGCCATGTTGAAACTTTCCTATTATTATTTTCCTGTTACTTAGAAAAAGAATTAATTTGATGCTTTAATAAAATGTTTATTTGATTTCATTTTTATACTCAGTTGAGCAGAGCTCACAGAGTATATTAAGTTTGATTGGATAACGGTTGGTGGTACAGGTATAAAGCAATCGAGATAGATATAGACTTCCATATATCAAAGTCATCAGGATCGAAAAAAAGTTTGATTGAGCCATGTCCGTCCGTCAGTCCGTCCGTTAACACGATAACTTGAGTAAATTTTGAGGTATCTTGATGAAATTTGGTATGTAGATTCCTGAGCACTCATCTCAGATCGCTATTTAAAATGAACGATATTGGACTATAACCACGCCCACTTTTTCGATATCGAAAATTTCAAAAAACCGAAAAAGTGCGATAATTCATTACCAAAGACAGATAAAGCGATGAAACTTGGTAGGTGGGTTGAACTTATGAAGAGAATCGAAAATTAGTAAAATTTTGGACAATGAGCGTGGCACCGCCCACTTTTAAAAGAAGGTAATTTAAAGTTTTGCAAGCTGTAATTTGGCAAAAACGGAGATGGACCATACCCACTTTTAAAAAAAAATTTGTTTAAAGTAAAATTTTAACAAAAAATTTAATATCTTTACAGTATATAAGTAAATTTGTTAACATTCAACTCCAGTAATGATATGGTGCAACAAAATACAAAAATAAATGAAAATTTCAAAATGGGCGTGGCTCCGCCCTTTTTCATTTAATTTGTCTACGATACTTTTAATGCCATAAGTCGAACAAAAATTTACCAATCCTTTTGTAATTTGGTAGGGGCATAGATTGTATGACGTTAACTGTTTTCTGTGAAAATAGGCGAAATCGGTTAAAGCCACGCCCAGTTTTTATACACAGTCGTCCGTCTGTCCTTCCGCATGGCCCTTAACACGATAACTTGAGCAAAAATTGACATATCTTTACTGAACTTAGTTCACGTACTTATCTGAACTCACTTTATCTTGGTATAAAAAATGAACGAAATCCGACTATGACCACGCCCACTTTTTCGATATCGAAAATTGCGAAAAATGAAAAAAATGCCATAATTCTATACCAAATATGAAAAAAGGGATGAAACATGGTAACTGGATTGGTTTATTGACGCGAAATATAATTTTAGAAAAAACTTTGTAAAATGGTTGTGATACCTACCATATTAAGTAGAAGAAAATGAAAAAGTTCTGCAGTGCGAGATAAAAAACCCTTGAAATCTTGGCAGGTATTACATATATAAATAAATTAACGTTATCCAACAGATGATGTTCTGGGTCACCCTGGTCCACTATTTGGCCGATATCTGGAAAACGCCTTCATATATACAATTACCCCTACTCCCTTTTAAAACTCTCATTAATACCTTTAATTTGATAGCAATATCGTACAAACACATTCTAGAGTCACCCCTGATACACCTTTATGGCGATATCTCGAAAAGGCGTCCACCTATAGAACTAAGCCACACGTCCTTTTAAAATACTCATTAACACCCTTCATTTGATACCCATATCGTACAAACAAAGTCTAAGTTGCGATACCTCGAAAAGCCGTCCACCTATAGAACTAAGGCCCACTCCCTTTTCTTTATGGCGACATCCCTAAATGGCCCACTCCCTCATAAAATACTCTTTAGTGCCTTTCATTTGATAGACATGTCATACAAACACATTCCAGGGTTACCCTCGGCTAATCTCTTTTTCCTTGTTTAGCTTGCTCCTGCGCCGATATTCTTTTACAGTTATCGGTTGTGGACCTTGCTTCCCAGTCGTACAGGTTTGAGGAACCTCCTCGGTGGCTTTTATATGCTTTTTTGCTAGTTCTTCACACCTTTTAAATATTGCATGAAATTCTTCTTCAGTTATTTCTAGCATAACTGAGAGATAGCTGTCGCTTATAAGGTTGTGCTAAACGTTAATCTTTGTTTATTATTTATTCTATTGAAAATTTACTCAATATTTTTATTTTACAATAAAAATTTTCCTAAAATCTTTCCAAAATATTTTTTTTTTCAAATTATAATCAGTTACTTATAGTTTACTTTCATTCTTATTTACAAAATATTTTCTTGAAAGATTAGATTTTATGCCATTTTAAAACGTTAAATTTATCCTATTGTAAATTTATATAAAATAAAAATATTCCTAAGCAGAAATTGGAAGATTCTGCTGTTGGTTGAGCAGCCTTGTTCTAAATCTTAGAGATACTTATATTACATGCCGCCAGTCATGCTGCCAGGCTCAAATGGTATGCCGCCAGTCGGAAGAATATCTTATCTTATTCCACTCGATTATGCCCACCCTGTAAAGTAAATGTTAGCCACGGTTACGTCCACATTTGGGAGATGAGCTGATCTTTCAGTTCGACGCATATTACAAGGTCTCGTTAGATTTTCGTATATTTAGTTTTTGTGGTCACTTCCTTAACGTCATTCTATAGTAGAATTCAATGCTTCATAGTTAATCTGATCTCCTTCTGGAATCGTCTGTAGGATTTCTGTTGCTGCCCCTGCAACGATTTTATTTTTTGTTCACGTGGTGGTGGCAAGATTTTCATCGGGATTTAACAAAAAAATTTTCCTTTTGCCAGTACTTGATTGAAATTTCCGCAACTGCTTGGAATTTCCGCAACTTGCCTGTAAGATCGCGGGATTTCAGCAAGCTCTGGTATGATTTCACCAGTATTTGGCAGGATTCTTGATGTAAAGAAAATGCTATTTCAAATTGGATGTTTGCTGCCTACATTTTAGCAATCTGCTTCAGAAATAGCAGTCGCTTATTATAATCAAGGCAAGCTGCAGGATCGCCATGAAGTGTAAAATAATATAAACTCGTATATTGAGTGGTTGTCACTAATTTAGTTCTTTATTTGAAATCAATTTCTTTTATGCAAATAAGTTCTTATAGTTGTTACCAATACGTACAAACTAGACATATGTACATAAACTAAGGATACACAAATGCCAGCCAATATATTATAATGACCTATTTGGATACATATGTAATTGGTTCGACAGTCAATGTGACTAATAGACAACTGTGACGGTCAATGTGACGGGTTGACAAATGTAAACAAATATGCATCGCATATGCAAGCATTAATAACTCATTGTTGAACACCCGCTGAGTTCGCATAAATATTTGGGTCAATTAAATTTGACTACTTGTGTGGTCTGCATATGTGTTTATATACAGTGAAAGTAATATGCATTACAAACTACGCTACACTAGTCAAATGCGTTCTTCATATAATTGTCCCAAACAAATGGTGTAAAGTTATCAGTCAAGCCCACAGGCTGCAAGACAATTTATTGGGCTCGCCGTCACCGGAGCCCGCTCTGTTACTTATTTTGTCATTTAAATTTAAATTTGTAATATGATATATCTTTCGGGGTTGATGACATTGTAACGAATTTACTTGCAATCCTTTTATTTGCAACCCTCTGCTAAGTTCGAATCACTAAACTGTTGAATAAATAATTCCAATGGGTAATAATGCAAAATGGCATTTATTAAAGTACTTCACAATAACACTCAAACTGTGCAACGAATAGCTTGCTTAATAACCAAACTGATTGATAGCTCAAATGAACCTCTACTATTCAAAATAATACTGCTCTTGCTCGCTAGATAGCGTCTTAGTCGAAACTGCTTGACAACTCAAATCAAACTGAATTCCAGCGCCTCTACAATTTTCGCCTTTTATACTCTTTGATTTCAACCTTCGCATCTTCTAGGCGCTTCCAGAATCTACTAGTCCAGCAGCTCTCAAACTTCTCAGCTGTAACTACAATTGCACAATTTTATACATCTTCTAGGCGCTTCCAGAATCTACTAGTCCGGCAGCTCTCAAACTTCTTAGCTGTAACTACAATTGCACAATTTTATAGTTTTTCTCATTGCTTACTTATAGGAGTATCTTAGATATATGCATGTGTTTGTGCATTGACTCTCCACTGCTCGTATACGTACATGGTACATATATGTAGACGTAGTTCTTGTTTCGTTTATGTAGATACTTAATGATTGATCTATTGCTGTGAATTCGCGTCACTGCTTAGCATCGGCTTAGAGATAGCAGCACCCCTTAGTTTTGCTAATATTCGTAACACTGCCCTCCACCTAAGTCTGATCGTCCCGATCAGACAAATCTCTTGATCTAAACGCTGCTGGCATCGCCAAATGTACCACTCTTCTATTGCGTGATTTCCCAATTGCTTGTATGCGGTAGATGACATCACTGATCGTCTTCACAGCTTTGTACGGACCTTCCCAACTGCACCGATATTTGGATGGAACACCTTTCCGCCGGTGAGGGTTTTATAGCAGTACCAAATCTCCCTCCCGGAAACCTTCCAAATTATTTTCCTTGTCGTACCTGTGTTTCATCTTACTACTCATTATCCTGGGTCGTTCCCTCGCACACTGTTGCTTGACCAATGAAGAACTACTTCGCAGAGCTTGATCTTGACGGATTGACTTTTCATCATCAGTATCTTCTTGACGTTTCACAACAATAGTGCGCGCTGGCTTGAAACCACACTTGCATTCTTCCTGGAAAATTCTTTCAGTCGTTTTAGTGCGTCCATTAGGGTTTGTCAATGCCAGTTCCTTTCTCGCAGGTACCTTTGATTTCGCTTTATTTAGCCCATTCGATCCATCAACCTTTGCTCGATCTACTTTCCTTGACTTTCGTGGTCTCTGTCGAATCTCCTCCACCAGCACTCGCTTACTGCTGAACCCTTTTTCCAAACTAAAGTTAAGTGGTATATCCTGGTTCTTATAGCGCATAATCTTTCTCCGCATATCGATCCTGATGCCATGGTCAACTAAGAAGCCCACTCCCATTATGACTACATCAACAATCTCCGCCACAATGAATTTGTGTAGAACCATGACCTTTCCAATTAATACCTCACATACCACTTCTCCTTGGACTTGGTTATACTCGCCAGTGACCGTACGCAACCTTGCTCCCTTCAGTGCTTCCAAAATTGTGTCTACCCAATCTGGTCTTTCCACTTCCACACGGTGAGCTTTGTATGCTGGTGTACTAAATAGTGAGGCCGTTTCCTGAGTCAATGCATGTGATACCGTTTCAGCAAATGTCAGCTTTGGGTTTGCGTATGTAGCTCGCTTCGTTTCCACGTCCCGTATGCCATTTATAAAACTCTGGATTTTTACCCTCTCGGTGTATTCCACGGGTGCGTCCGCATTTATAGTTTTTCTCATTGCATACTTATAGGAGTATCTCAGATATATGCATGTGTTTGTGCATTGACTCTCCGCTGCTCGTATACGTACATGGTACATATGTGTAGACGCAATTATTGTTTCGTTTATGTAGATACTTAATGATTGATCTATTGATGTGAATTCGCGTCACTGCTTAGCATCGACTTAGAGATAGCAGCACCCCTTAGTTTTGCTAATATTCGTAACAATATGAATTAATCTAAGCAGCTCCTTCAAGCCGTCTTACTTCTGGGTTATGCCGTTAAACCAAATAAATGCGCATCTCCGTAGAAGTATGTATATGGCCACAGGATGCTGGTCAAAAGCGATATTATAACAATTAATAGTATACATAGTTATCTATAACTCTTGACGTGATCGATTTGTTTCCAACCCTTTATTTACCAGGAGGTAGCTTGTATTATTCTGTAGGTTTGTAACTGCCATCAGCTGTTTCCCATTAAGCGATGTGTCTTTGGAGGAATCGCAAGACCAGGGACTCCTTTCTTGTCGACCCTGACATTTAAGTCACCAGCATGGCGCCTGTACGTCCTTTGTAGTAGAACTATAGCTTTGTTATACGTGTCATCGAAGTGTTATAAACTTGCTATCGATAACAAAGGTAATCAATTTTTTATTGACAAGTTATTGGTTTTTTTATCGAAATATTAAAAAGCACCGTATGTATGCTTAGGACATTTGTGACATCACATGCTTATAAACAAGGCCTCGTCTGTGACAGGGGATGGGATATAGACTGTGGTTATATGAAAATATGTTGTTTAGACTTTCCGTGTAACCACTAGGCGTATACGCGACTTTCTCGTACTGAATATACAGATCCGACTAAATTAATAAATTTCTATTTAATATATATTATTTTATAAAATGTAAATTTTATTTTGATAGATATTTATCTTTTATTAAGTTTATATTCAACACAATTTCTTTTTGTAATGAAAATTTTTGATAATCACAAAATCAATATTGAATATTAAAAATTGGTAAAACATTTCAAAATTACAAAATTCAAAGTAACTTAAACACAAAGTTAAATGAAAATAATAAGAATCCTACATAGACAATGTGGACTACGAGAGAAAGAGGTTGTTGTTGTTGTTGCTCTAGCGATATTGACACTCCCCGAAGGCCTGGGGGAGTGTTAGCGATGTTGATGGTCCTTTGCCGGATGCAGATCCGGTACGTTCCCGTAATAAGCACCATATAGCTACTAGCCCTACCATCTCGGGAACGACTTGGTATGACCCTCTAGATCCGTCAGGAGTTCGGGGTCGCCAGAGCCTCAGCTTTTAATGAAACAGGATTCGACACGGATAGGTGAGGTTGAAAATTGGGTTGGATAAGCTATATATTGCGCTGGCAACCGCTTGAGAGGGTTGCGCTACACAATCCCTTGAATCAATTTGGTATTTTAGTCGCCTTTTACGACAGGCATACCTACCGCTGGTATATTCCAAGCCCCCTAACCCACTGACGGGTCTCGTCAAAGAATGTTCTAAGGTTTTACGAAAAATCTGTATTTGTTGGTTCAGATAAGTGGAATGCTTTTAACCAACTGCGTACCAAGTTTTGAGTACCCATGTAAGACATAGCTCAAATTATTTTAAAATCTCCCGAGATCATTCAAGTCGGATATCACTTGGAGGTCGTATTTTATTATAGAGTAGCTTCTTCCAACTACGCCAATATAAGTAAGTATTTATTATGTATACATTTCGATATACGCTTGTTTTCTAAAATACCGTTACTTGCTCTAAATCTACACATTGTTTGATTAACGAATTCAAAAGCTTGCCATGTTATTTTAAGAGGAGACTGATACACTTGTTGTTTTAATAAACATCGTTCGCCTCTTTAATGTCCTCCTTCCCTGCTTGAATAACATTTAAATTTAGGTATATTTAACTTACAGCATAAAAACTGTAAACGAAACGTCGTGTCTTTGACAGGTAGTAGCGATTCCCAACTGAATAACAACCGCCCTGGCAAATATGTTACGCCTACATATGTAGGTCGTCTGTGCGTAAGTTAAAGTTCGTGTTGAACCATTTTGTATGCAATATACCACAAACGTACAAGCAAGTAAAGGGCTCATCGCAAATCCCGGAAAATAACTTTCTTAGAGCTCTAAAAATAATTATGATACACACATATGTGTTAATTTATGTATATTAGACTCTTCACTAGAATGAGATAGGTAAGCCTGAAGTAGCTGCAGCGAAGGCACACTAAGTCAACGGCAGGAGACGCGTTGTGATCCCAAAAAAAACATCTTCTCATTTAACCATTTTGAGATACTGATAAAGCCTACAAAGTTCTTGATAGTGTACTCCTTAGACATCTTTACAGCTCCTACAGTATAGGCAGTAGGGTGTTTCGACCCTCTTTGCATGCTCACCAATAAGGCACTGCCCAGTTAGCACTTCTTTAAGTGTAGAAATTGTGCCCCTACTTCGGACGTAAATCTGAGGGAACCTCTAAAGATACCAATTTGTTTGGATGTCCGACACCCTGGAGTTTGTAGCCATCTATCGTTGTATTGACGGTAGATGCACTCTTTCAGCAATAGTTTGTATGTGGTAAAGGGAATAACTAAGCGATCTTTGTCAGAAAGATCCGATTTTGTCGTATTCTGCACTACTTTTTCTTCAATATAACGGTGTTTCCAAACACATGTGAATCTCAAGAGATCCTGGACAATTTATTGCTAGTTCAGAATTGTATGAGTTAAAGACAATGAATTTGATAGCCGCTTGGCTGTAGCTAAAAATAAATATTTCTTCGCTTAAACTGTGTTTTCTTATCCGAGTTGCAGCTTCCATGATAGCTTTTACTCCTGCCTCGAAGACACTATAACGATCAGCTAGCCTCTAAGAGAGTTGAAGGGCTAGGTGTTTTGAAAATATCCCTCCTCCAAATATACCATTCCATTTTGACTAGTCGATGTGTTGGGAAATGCAGCCGTCGGTAGCGTAGCATCGATCCGATTCCAAAACATCCCATCTGGGAATATTTATTATAAAGTTTCCGTCTGAAGCTATTGTGTTCGCACAGCGGTCTGCACTTCGAGGAAGAAGGATGTAATTGTTTAGTATGTGAGAGTATCTTATGGTTTTAGTAGCCTACGAAGGGTTGACATTGGCGCTACTCGGTAGTCCGCTAGATCCTTTGGTAGACTATCAGAAGATCTTCGCTTGATGTTGTCTTTAGAGCAACACTTATGCTGATCATACTACATCTGTGCACTTTTCCCAACAGCTTTAAGTTTGAAGCCTTGCAAGGGCTGGCCACCATTCCTCTACCCCATACAGCAATATGGATCAAATTATTGCGGTATCAACCCATCTGCATAATTTTTGTCAATAGCTCTTCTATACGCGTATAATGCAATGTGCGATTTTTTACGCTGAATGAAGTTATCCTTGCAATTCAGCTGACAAGCTCCACTTAATTGAAATTGACGCTTATTCCGTATTGTAACGAATTTTCTGCAAATCCTCTTATTTGCCCTTTTGCTAGGTTCGTATCGCTAAACTGTTGAATAAATAACTCCAATATTGAATAATGGAAAAATGGCCTTTATTAAAATACTTCACAATAACACTCAAACTGTGCAACGAATAGCTTAATAACCAAACTGATAGCTTAAATGAAACTGACTTTCAAAATAATACTGCTATTGCTCGCTAGATATCGTCTTAGTCGTAACTGCTTGACAACTCAAATCAAACTGAATTCCAGCGCCTCTACAATTGTCGCCTTTTTTACTCTTTGATTTCAACCATCGCATCTTCTAGAATCTACTAGTCCTGCAGCTCTCAAACTTCTCAGCTGTAACTACAATTGCACAATTTTATACATCTTCTAGGCGCTTCCAGCATCTACTAGTCCAGTAGCTCTCAAACTTCTCAGCTGTAACTACAATTGCATAATTTTATAGTTTTTCTCATTGCACACTTATAGGAGTATCTCAGATATATGCATGTGTTAGTGCATTGACTCTTCGCTGCTCGTATACGTACATGGTACATATATGTAGACGTAGTTCTTGTTTCGTTTATGTAGATACATAATGATTGAATTATTGATGTGCATTCACGTCACTGCTTAGCATCGACTGCTTAGAGACGGCAGCACTCCTTAGTTTTGCTAATATTCGTAACAGTATTAATTGACGCTTATTCCATCCACAAGGAAACCGCTCGAAATGCTATCTGCATCGGGTGACACAATGCTTAAGGAATTTTGCCTCAGTAAGCAAAAGCCATACCATCAGTCTCCTTAGGGACTTATTTATTCCCAGATTCATTGGGGCGTTGTTAACGGCGTCTACGCTTATATTATTGGATTCTACTTCAATGCCTAGGAAGGCTGTGAAGGCAATTTCCGTATATTTACTTTTGTTGTACCCATGTTGATAGCCACGAACTGCAAACTACAGTAAGTGATAGTTGAGTAGAAATTGTGTTGGTTTCCTACTCTTTCTTGACAAAGGCTTCGGTTATAAGGCACAGTATAGGTATCTCGTCGTATGTGCATGTAATGGCAACGTGGAAAAAAATATGATATTAGGTTTGGTGCAGGGTAAGGTGCAGATTTTTACAGTAACATTTGTTGCAGTTCCATGTTCTGAAGGAAATTTCTCTTTGATAAAGAGATTTTCTTCAATTCCGCTAGTGAATCATATTTTAGATACAATTTATAAGCCGAATTTTAACCGACTCTTCACTTGTACAGCTCTGACTTCGTTTAATATAGTAGTGGATCAGAAGCTCCTTTGATTTTCTTTCGGGGAATCAGATTCATAATCTCTGACTAGCCTATTCGCTTCGGTCTTATGCCCTGCCATTGAGTTTAGGGTAGGGATTCCCTTTATCATCCAGCAGACAGCTAGGCCCTGTTTAATTCCGAAGAAATTTAGTATTTCTATGATAAATTTCTTAGAACTCTCAATCTTGGAACTTCGGGTAGGTAACCGGGCACACGATATTTCAGCCACGTCGGCCTGCTGCGTTGAAAATCGCTTATAAAAAAGGGTATTATTTGAAATTATTATGTTCATCGTCCTGAAACTTATTGGATAGTATTAGATCCAGGCAAGGTACGTCTATCACCGCCCAGATTTGCACCTAATGCTAAATTCTTGAGAAGCGCTATGAGTTGGTAAGCATCATATCTTCGTCAGTATTCATAAGTTCTCTCTGTATATATATACGTGTCGTTATTGTTGTTGTATCAGTGCTTCGCCCCATCCAATAGGTGCGACCGAACATAAATTGTTATCAATGTCCTCTAACGAGATCCAAGAAAACTCTCAGTTTCAACAGTGGTGGACCAGAGTGAGAAGGGTTTTAGACGCCTGTTTGCGGATATCACTAAGGACCTGCTTGTCCCTTTTCTCTTCATACAGCTGTGTTCTCAGGTGTCGTATTTCCTCATAAAGCATACGGAGATGATCCCTTAAGCCCCTGGGAGGTGTGGCCTCATTAATCAGATGTCTGTTGGGATGCTCAGCTTTCTGTGTATTTAACAGAAACTATTTGTTCAGCTTTTCACTTCTCTCCCTAATGGGGTGTACTTTCTCCTCATTGTGTAGGTGGTGTTCTGGTGACATAAGAAGACAGCCCGTAGCGGTTCTGAAGGCAGTATTTGGTATATTAACCTATTTGTTCACGTTGAGTAGCATCGAATAGTTCGATGGGATTAGACAGAGTGTCTTCGAGACTTTTGTAAGCAACCAAAGTTTTAGACAATTTAAGCACATAAACATACATAGTACGTTTGCTTGTGCCTTTTGACGATGAAGATATTTCGAGCATTAGAAACGAAATAACTGAACCAGTCTAATGCCTATAAGAACATTTGATTTGAAACTTCAAGGATCATCGTTTAGATACGGCTTCTGAAGTGTAATTCGCAACATAAGCCAAATGGTTATCTTGTTACGAAACCAAATCGTCAAATGGTACATGATGAGATTATTGGGATTTAGATTTTTTTGTATCTTTGTGAGAGTTTTCCGACGACTTTTGCAGGCAGGTTTTCCATTCTATTATGTGTATATACACCAGTCGAAAATCAGCAAAATTAGTCAAGACAACAACGGCCATTTAAAAAAAATTCAAAAAATAAAATTCAATATCTATACGGTGTATTACTAAACTATACTTGTATTTCACCTCAGTGGTAGATATTCAATATGCTTGAACGTGAGTACCCATCAGTGGATATTCAACCCGACGGTGTCAAATACGGATCTAATTGCATCATCAGTGGCCCAACTATCAACTCCATGCTGCCTACCTCAAAACTTTGTAGCTGAAACATTAGTACAAAATTAGGTTGTAATAGTGTGTTTAAATCAAAAGTTCTTACTTTGGTCTGATATGAAGTCTACGGGAGCCCCTGCCATTTTAAAGATAATGACAATTGGTTGCAAGGCAACTCCACCTTGAATTCCATTACTACTCTATACCAAGCACAAATATCTCGCTGTAACATGTTCTTATGTCCATCAGATACATCGCACAATTCCACATTTATAATACAAGCATTAAGAATGTGAACAACCTGCTCCGATTCAACTTCTCCAACACATTATGGTTAAAATGTCCATTCGCGGTGAATAAATACTTCGACATCATCTATAAGGTTTATAAGAGACGGCATTGCTATCATGCCTTGAGCACCTGCGCCCCAAGTTCTGCTTACTCTGAACTGGGAAAAGAAGCGCCAAATATGAGTTTAGCGGTATGTGAGGGGAAAACGAAGTACCTGCTGTCTTCAAGCAAAGAGTCAGTCCATTTTCGTCTTGGCAACCGCGTTACTATTGGCAGCCATAATTTCGTAATAGCAAAATACTTCTATTATTTAAAACACGTCGTTGATTCGGGAACCAACATGGACGCAAATAGCAGCTTCAGCCCCGAAATCCAGCAACTCTCGTATTCCCTTTATCACTGTTCTCAATATATGCATAGGCAATTGAAAAGTAAAGGCCTCCCTAGGCAAATAAAGATCGTGCTCAACAAGTCACTTATCTTACACGTCCTTCTATATGATGTAGAAGCAACGACGCTGAAAACTGCGTGTGTTTGAAACAAAAGTTTCAAGTTTCAAACGGTGGGAAGAGGTCCTCCCCGATTTTTACTGAACTGCTGGTGTTGTTCACGGTTGCGATGGCGGCTTCATAAAGACATCCTAGTACTTGTTTGCGCTTGGTGAAAATTTGGTCGAAGGTAAGCCGCTTGGCGGTGGTGTTCTGTCTTTCGCGCAATATGCTTATCAGGACCTTTTATGCTAAACTAAGAAAACCAAATATTACATGATCCCCTTTCTTGTGGGCTATGCTTGGGTTCAAATCATCGGGTATACATTCTTACAACCATATATTGCACAGAAGTTTATGAATGCGCTTTTGTTGTAACCTCATCATACAAAATATTACCAAAATTGTTTTACAAAGATTTCATAAAATTGGGTCAAGCCGTTACCGAGGAATGTTTTTTGCTGCAAATTTCATATTTCGAACTTTGAATTTGAGACTTTCACCCACAAAGAATATTTATCCTTCCTACTGTGTGTGCCAGCCGGAGGGATAGTGCAAGAGTGTGAAAATGACAGAACATGCTATACACGTGTACACCGTTAGTACCAAATAAACGGAGACGGTCAGGTCTGCTGTTTACTGTGTCGATTCAGGAATAAGTAGATCCTGCTAGATTACGGCAGTATCTTTCAGGCGGTGAATAAAGCTGTAGAGATTCTGGAGGAAGCGTGCTTAAGCTGAAGTCGCGTCAGTTTACAGTCAAGTCACGATTAGGGCAAAAGTCTCAAATAATGCTTCATCAAGTATTATCCTGGAACGAAAAATGCTTTTTTTGAAGATACTTCATTCAAGCAGGAATATACATGTTTACCGTGTTTCCGTTCATACTAGGGATAGAAGGTAAAGAAAAGGCTGGCGAGTTGGGAAATGAGGGTGCAGCACTCGCGGAATCGACGGAAAATGTCCTAATCTATTTGGAAGGAATCAAAAAGAGACAGGAGTTGCATATGATTCACCAAGCTGAGAAGTGGGATACAAAAGGGGCTGCAAAATTTCTAAGATCATAATGCGACACTAGATACGCAAAACTGCTAATATCTCTAAAGAAAAATGCCTTAAGGCTCACGATGCGCATACTAACTGGACATTGCCTTCTGGCGTCAGATGTGCGAGAAGTGCGAGCGGCTGCGAGAAACAATAAGCACGTTCTGTGCAGGCGGCAGAGTTTGCAGATCTGTAGGCAGCTATTAAGCTGGGTCTTGGAAAACTGCTAGTATTTGCCAAGAGGATGGAGTTATTTTTTAACTTAAGTCCTGGTACCTAACTAAGGTTTTTCCGCTTAGGTTAGGTTAGGTTGAACTGGCCGGTCAATAAAGACCTCATGGTTGACCAAACGGAAGAACCCCAATCATGTGCCAGGGCATGTGTTATAGAATAACACCGTTCTCTTGGCAAATACTAGTAGTTTTCTAAGACCCAGCTTAATAGCTGCCTAGAGATCTGGCAAATCTGCAGCCCCCAATAGCTGGAGCCTTGACCTGGCGATCGCAGGAAACGAACACAGAACGTCCTCAACCGTTTCTTCCAGCAGCTCGCACTTCTTACATTTGCTGTTAGTGACGAGGCCTAACTTATAAGCATGTGACGCCAGAAGGCAGTGTCCAGTCAGTCTGTCTTCAGAGATATGAGCCACTTTGTGAGTCTAATATCGTAGGCTTTGCACATGATCTTGGAAATTTTGCAGCCCCGCGCTTTTGTCCACGCCTTTCCTGCTTGATGGATCATAAGCAACTCCTGTCTACTTTCGATTTCTCCGAAATGGATTGGGACGTCTATCGTCGGCTCAGAGAGTGTTGCATGTTCCTTTGCCAACTCATCGGCCTTTTCGTTATCTTCTATCACGTTATCACCGGAAACGCAGTAAAGATAGTATGGTCCGGCCTGAGCAAAGTTTTTCCAATGTTTCTTTTCATTCCAGAACACTTCTTGATGAAATACTGTGTGAGATTATTGCCTTAATCGCATCCTGACTATCAATATATAAACGTCCTCTTGGTCGTCAAAGAAATTCGAGTAACACTATATACGCGTTCAGTCTATGTGGGTCTTTACTGACTAGCAAGTTTGATCTAACTAACTTTACTACATGCCAGAGTCATCTCTGCAAGGATTACGTGAAATTCGAAAATCGGTGTAATTAAATTTTAAATTGTGATACAAAAATGTCTACCCTTTCATTAAATTAATTTTCATTAACGGCGTTTTCTTAACTGTAATTACTAAATGGACTTAACAGCAAAACGAAAATCTGAGAAAATTCGTTTGTAAGCTCATACTAAACACTAGAGCTGAATGAAAACAATCAATTTAGATTAAATTCTCGGAATCAATAATAACATCACTACAAATTCTCTTATATAAAAAGCATTTAATAATTTGTAAGGCTGTTCGGTTTTTAAGCTGATAATTGAATTATCCTCTTACAATTTTTGTTTTTGCAATTTTCATTAAAAATTTATATTTGCCACAAATTCCTCTTTTGTATTGCAGGAATCAAAAACTTATGAAAATCTGGCCATGCCAACGAACGCAGGGGCCACTGGCACACAGAGTAATCAACAACAACAACAAAATACAGCAATACCACAAAGGCCAGCTCATGCGAAAGAGTATAATTTTTTGGATATCGAATTGAAATATGGTTTTCTACAGGTAAGATAGTTATTGAAAATATGTATGTATAGGAATGGGATTGTACCCGTTATTTACCATTTTTATGGGCAAATACTATACAAAATACTCGGAACATTCCTTTCTTGTTCTTTTATTTGGATATGTTATGGTTCAACTATATGGTTGACTCATCTCTACAGCAACGACATACCTGTGTTCAGATTGTCAAAATCTGCGTGTTGATGTTAGGCGAATGAAATGGAGAGAACAAAACGAATCAAAATTTGCAATTTTGTGTGTTGTGGAAAAATTATGCGCTAAATTAGATGGATTTATTAGAAAAAAATAACTTAAAGTGATGTAAAACTATTTTTAAATAAAAAATTGACAACAAGGGCAGAAAATAATTGTCAACGTGTTGGTTACATTTTGCGTTTGCCATCCCTTTTTGACAATCCCTATGCCAGAGAAATGAAAAAAGTGAAATTAGCTGATGAGATGAGCCAACCATATAATTGAGCCATGGGATATTTTAAAATCATTCAAATCGAGACTGCTTGGAGTTACAATTTAGATTTCATTTAAAAATAAAACATTTTTTTTTTTAGATTTTCGACAAAGTACGCAATAAACATTCAAAGTCAAAAATTGAGCCGAAAGGAGTGAAAATTTTGAATCGTTTGCGCTCATTATTAATCTGAATTGAATATATTTACCTTGTTGCGTTAGTCTTTCGATATAGGACTGATTTCGTGCTTCATATGATCTCAAATATGTGTCTAACATGATTTCTGGAGGGCTCATTAATAGCCCATATTTATATGACTCTTACACAGGCCTCTTTACGATATAATTTAAATGCCTTATTGGCCTAAGACATATTGTGGCGAATATTAGCATCACTATGATGTTAGTAATAATCACAACAACAAAAACAGCAATCAGCCATACTTATGTACAAGGCAACGAAAAATATTCCATAGACATAACCAACAGCTTGAAGCAGAGAGATATTTTACATACATATATGTAGCTGACAGCTAAGAGCAGAAGTGTTTACTCACACATACACATGCATATGGCTAGAAAAAAAAAAACATAAACTACAGATATGTATATCATGAATATATCTAAATAACCAAACATGAGATACAACTGTTCTAGAAGGCATGTTTGTGAAACGTCTAGACCTTAGGAGAAATAGTTAAACTAGGCTAACTGAGAGTATAAAAGCAGCACGGTACAAGCGATGATTGATTATTTGATTTAAACACGCTATTTGTGAAGTATAATTGTGAAGTACTACTCACAAAGTAGTCTAAATAAAGACCATTTTGCAATACGGGATATTGGAGTTATGCATTCGATAGATCAGCGATTCGAACGTTAGTAGAAGGTGCATAATTATCAGGAACTCCCCAAAATTTGTTACAATATTTTGAATTCTGTAATGACATTATTTCGGGCCTTTAGGAAGAATTTGAACTCATCCGAAGGGAAAATATGGTAAAAAAAAATGTTGTATCTTATTATCGATACAGTCAAATTGTATATATTAAAAAAGATATATATGAAATTCAGAAGAAATACTCATACAAATGTATTTTATGAAAGAACTCTCATGAAATGTTCTAAAGAAAAGGCAAGAGCTAATACATCTTTGATAGAAATGAGTTGTTTCAGAAAAATGTCGAAGTTGTGCCTATTTCTTTAGTTTGAATATTTTTCGTTTCTTCATAATTTCATCAAATATTTCTTCATAAAAGACTCCTACGTGATCGCGTTTCTACCACGCATATTTTTCCAATATTTCGCACTCATAGTGGACTACAGAGTTTTGAGCGCTTAGAGAATTTTTATGAAACCGATATGATGAGGGGAGCTTATAAGCCGCCTGTTATTTATTTATATTTGCTATAGCAGTATTAAGAAAAAATAAGATGCATACATCATTTCTGCCCTCGCTGTTTCTTTGTTTGTATCTTAACAATGTAAGTCTTCTGAAGATGTTTAATATGACCGTGATTTGTCCTGGTGTCACGAACACTAAATGTCTCCAACATGCGCTAAATTCGGTATGCCCCACTTTTAAGAGCTTCCTTTTAAATGATTCGTATTTAAATACAACTTCCAGGTATATTGACAACAAGGTCATAAATGTTCCAAGAGAGTATAATAACAAGCTGCTTATAAGTATTTTAGGAGTCACAACGGACTTTTATTTAGACTCATTTTATAAATAAGAAACTAAACATATAAAACGACCATCACAAGTGCGGGAATGTATTCTTTCAGGTCGCACAAATGAGCTCCGATTTAGATATCTTTTCCGACACTTTTTTGACTTTAAATATTTGCTGGGCAAATTAGAATTTTTGGAAAATCCTGGATTAAAGATTGAAACCAATTCAAATAACGGCGCAATATGTAACTACTTTTGAGTCCCAGCAATATAGTTACATCGGTTATATTACGGATTGATTTTGTATGTTTGTTAGCCATCTAAATATAATTTATAGCCTATTTATATACCCAGCTGTACTTGTACACAAGTTATTATAAATTTGATTGAATAACGGTTAGTTGTACAGGTATAAAAGAAACGAGATAGATATAGACCTCCATATAGCTAAATCAGCAGTATCGAAAAAAAAATTTGATTAAGCCATGTCCGTCCGTCCTTCTGTTAACAAGATAACTTGAGCAAATATTGAGATATCTTTACTAATAGGGGCTTATCTGGAGTCAGAATAGATTGGTGTTGAAAATGAGATGAAAATCGAACGATAACCACGCCCACAATTTCGATATCGAATATTTAGAAAAATGGAAAAAATCAGATAATTACAAATGAATACAACGAAGTTGAAGAAATTTGGTAGGTGGATTGGCTTTATGACGCAAAACATAAATTCCAAAAAATTTTGGAATATGGTCGTGGCACTACCAACATTTAAAAGAGTAAAATTTGTGAGTTTAGTAAGCGGTAAATCAAAATACGTTAAAGATATTGGGTAAGATAATCATAATCGGTTAAAGACCACGCCCACTTTTCCTAAAGTTCTAACCTTAACAAAGTTTACATTAACTCTATGATATTTAACAACATTTGACTGATATTCAGCCCAATTCTAAATATTCCCTCGGAATTTTGTTCTTGCGGATTTTTTTATTCCCGCGGAAAAATTCCTCCAATTCTATTCTCCTAGGGAGAACAATAATTGGGGTATAGGAATTTCGAATTTTCGTAGTCAGCTGTTTTGTCAATTGAAATTTCGTTGTGCATTTCTTATTTTGTTTAAAAAATTTAAAAGCTTAATTATTGTTGCGTATTTGTTTGAAATTAAGAAATAAAATATAAACAATGCACAGTATTGCATTTCATGTGGTATTCACTGAAATGAGTGATAAATTGGTGCCACAGCAACATCAACAGAGGAGCATAAGAAGAAGAAGACGGTTGGATAATACAAATCCGCCGGAGTTACCTGCTTCCATTCAGTAAAGCAATTTTCTGGCGGCCAAGTCGAGTTGAATTCGTCTTTCGTTATATGTCGTTATATTTCGTTAAGCCTCCTAAAAAAATCCTTGCTCAAGTTCCGGATGGCTGTATTAAATATACCAAGAGCTCTTCCGTTGATTATGATATACTTTTCGACTGAAAATAAAGATTATTGTGGTAAAATGTACATATTTTAGCACATATTTTTAAAAATAAGTGATGCATTACCTTTAATTTAACAAGTAAAAAAACTCCTAAGATATGGCAGGAAAATCTCCCTCTCACTCACATTCATAATACCTACTTTTTTCCCATATCCGTTTTCCGCTTTTTCGAACATTGTTCAGAAAAAAAGGAATGGGAGAATGTAAAAAATTCGCAAGGAATTTTTATTTAGAATACGAGGAATGGGAGAAGGGAAAAAATCGCAAGGAATTTTTGGTTGGCTGATTCTACCAACAACAGCATTTCAAGTGCACAGCTGGGTATGTAATGTTCGGTTTCACCCGATCTTAGACTTTCTTTTTTGTTACTCTATTTAACCAATTTACCGGGTATTTACCATTTGCGCATTTTTCCCCATGTCTATGTATGTAAGTATGTAACATGTAGTATATTTATGCCCTTTTGGATATCTATATATATAAAAAGAAGTGTACATTTTGATTGTCACTCCATAACTCGAGAACGGATAGAAAGATTGCCATGAAATTTTTAGGAAACATACAGGAAGGAGAGATGATGGTTAGTTGATTTTGAAATCCCAAATCGGTTTAGCCATTCTTGAGTTATGATTTTTTTTAGAAAAAATTCAAATATGTATATAAAAGAAGGTGGTCTTAGTTACACTACGCATAACTCAAGAACGGATGAACCGATTTGGCTGAAAATTGGTGGAGAGGTAGCTCATAACCAGAGAACGGACATGGGATACTTTTTATCCCGTTCTGGCTAGGGTCTTCAGATCAAAACGTGGACCTGGGTAATCCTGGGTTATGTTTGTAGAGTATGGGTGGCAAATGGAAGCTGTTTATGAGTTCTTTGACACTGGGTATTTTTCGTACCCGTGGGTGACTAGGGTTTCGAGATATAGGCCAAAACGTGGACTGGTCACCCCTAGAATGTGTTTATACAATATAGATATCAAATGAAATCTGTTGATGAGGGCTTTAGTACAGGGCAGTTTTCATACCTATTGGTGACTAGGGTCTCGATATATAGGTCAAAACGTGGACCCGGATACCCCTAGAATGTGTTTGTATTATGGATATCAAATGAAAGCTTTTGAAGAGTGCTTTAGTACAGGGTAGTTTTCATACCTATTGGTGACTAGGGTCTCGAGATATAGGCCAAAACATGGACCCGGATACCCTTAGAATGTGCGTGTATTATGGATATCAAATGAAAGCTTTTGCTGAGAGCTTTAAAGTAATTTTCATTGTGATATTCAATTTAGTCGCATCAACCTGGCAAAACTGATAAATATGCATGCGAAGCCGAAATAAAGACATGAATTAATAATACCCACATACCTATTTACATAAGTCCTATTCGATTTGCCTGAAATTTGGTATATAAGTTTGCTTATATTAGTATTTACGATGCTTTTTTCCGGGAAGTAAACCAGAGACGGACTGGGACTGTGATTAGGACTTGGACTGGGACTGAGGCTGAGACTTAGACTCGGAGTGGGACTGGGACTGAGACTCGGAATGGGACTGGAACAAAATACATACCACCAATAATGAGAAAGACTTGAGAGAAGAGAAAAGAGAGAAGGAAAAGACTGAGAAAGAGATAGAATGAGACGAAAATGGTGATAGATGAAGCGAAAAATACGGAGGGAGGAGTGAATACAAAGATTAGGAAATAGTGTAGAGGGGCGAGGGCAGAGTTAGACGGAAAAAGCTTATTAAAATGTATGCAAATAGAACAAAAATTTAGGGCAGAACAACGTCTGCCGGTTCTGCTGATACTCGTATAAATAAGCAATAACAGCTATTCAAAATTTTGTACAGATTTACGTACGAGAATAATAACAGAAATTTAAAATTAATTTAAAAACTTCCAATTGCATTTGAGCACTCAGTTAAACTTACTAGTCACATTTGGATGCACAATTTAAGCTCCCAAAAAAGTTAATAAATTTTGGAATAGCTTTTTTAAAATATTATATATGTGAAAATAATATGTTAGGGTGTCCGTTTTTAACCAAGTTGTTATTTTACGAAAGCGGTAACAACGGATGGTTCCAAATTAATGAAAGGGATCTGGTATGCTGTTTACTGTGTCAAGCACATCCTACAGGCTGCCAAATTACTGCAGCATCTCTCAAGCAGAAATTCCGGAGGAAGCATGCTTATGCTGCAGTCGCGTCAATATATATATCGATAGTCAGGTGGCGATTAAGGCAATAATATCAAACAGTACTTCAACAAGAAGTGTTATGGAGTGAAAAGAAGCATGGAACAAATTTCGCTCAGGCCGATCCATACGTCTATAATGGGTTCCCGGTCATAAAGGGATAGAAGGTAACGGAAAGGACGATGAGTTGGCAAAAAGGGGTGCAACAATCGCTGAAGCGACGATAGACTTCCCAATCCGTTTGGGATATAGGAGTTGCATATGATCTATCAAGCAGAAAAGGCGCGGACAAAAGCGTAGGGCTGCAAAATTTCTAAGATCATGTTGTTGGTGTTGTTTTATTAACGATAAAGGCACTCCACGAAGGCTTTGGGGAGTGTTATCGATGTTGATGGTCCTTTGCCCGTTCGTTCCGGTAACAAATCACCATTAAGGTACTAGCCCGACCATCTCGGGAACGATTTATATGACCACATTAAACCTTCTAGGCCATCTCGCCCTCCCCTTATGATATTAGAATCAAAAAGTGGGTCATATCTCTAAAGGGAGAAGACTTAAGGCTCACGATGGGCATACTAACGGGACACAACCTTCTGGCGTCACATGCTTATAAGTTAAGCTTCGTCCGTAAAAGCAGGCGTAGGAAGTGCGAGCTGCAAAATGGAAAGTTGAGCACGTTCTGTGTTCGTGTTCTACGCTCGCCAAGTCAAGGCTTCAGTTATTAGGTACGGCAGTGTTGTCAGATCTCGAAGCAAAAATTAAGCTAAATCTTAAAAACTTCTTTTATTTGCCAAGAAGACGGAGTTATTCTGTAACATAGGTTCGAGATCCTGATTGGCGTTCTTCCGTTTGGTCGTCAATCAAATCCTGGTAACACTATGGAGATATGCAGTGTATGTGAGACCTTTACTGACCGGCCAGTTCAACCTAACCTTACCATACATTGAGCCAAAATACTCTGTCCGATTTACTCATATGCTGAATTTTCCGATCATAAAATAGCCGATTGTTTCAAGATTATTGAGCTTTATTGGTAGTATCATATTCTCTTGGCATTCCGACAACCTGTTTTTCTTATTTTTATGTAAAAAAAAAAGAAATTGCGTAGAAAGAATTTACAATTTTAAAATTAAATTGTGGGGAATGTTGACATCACTAGGCTATTAGCAAATAATCATGCAGCAATAAAAACATGAAGCAGCCACTCGTATATACATATACACATTAAAGCTAACAACACTTATGTAGAGGCGACGAAGAATAACTCACGCACCCACATGTAGTCATCAGCTCACATATAGCTGGTAACCAAGCAGGAGATTCTACAAGATGAAACGACTAGACCTTTGGAGAAATATGCGGAGAGTATAAAAGCAGCGCAAGCTGCGGAATGGCTAACCAGTTTGATTCAAACACACTATCAGTTGCGAAGTGAAGCATAATTGCGAAGTATAGTTGTACTACTCCCAAAATAGTCTGATAAAGACCATTCTACAATACAGAATATTGGATTGATATATTAAACCGTCTAGCGATTCGAACGTTAGCAGGAGGTTTCAAATAGGCGGAATTTCTATAAATTCGTTACAATATTATATTTTAAGTAGCTTATAAATGTTGAAGCCTGTTGTGAATGAAATTTGTGTTCATCTATATTTCTATTTTTATTTGTTTACGTGCAGTTGGTGGAAGCTTTATCCTATTTACATTATTCGGGTCACGTTATTCATCGAAATGTGTGCCCATCATCAATTTTAGTTACGAAGCGAGGCACCTGGAAGCTGGCTGGCCTAGAATTTATTGGTGAGTAATTTATTTACCAGCTTAACTTTAATCTTATTTGGTTCAAACACGTGTGTACTTATGTATGTATGCTTGAAATAATGTTATGAATTATTATTAGTCATGTTTGTTTTGATGCGCATTTGCAAGACAGTCAATGACATTAGGAAGGGATACAAAATAAGTCTTATTTGAAGAAGGAAAACCAATGAAATAGATTCAATAGCTGTGTCTAAGTTAACATTTATATACGTTTACCCTTAAACTTTATATGGAATGCTAAGCGTTAAACTTTATCTACTCTTCTGAAATTGCTGCGCAGAAAATTAGTACTCCTAAATTTCAATACGCATTATACTCAGGTGCAACTGAAATATGCGTCTATATTTCACCTCTACACTAATTCTATGTATCACCTCTAAAAATGGTGTGTGTCCACTATTCATCGCAACCAATTCCGCTATATGTTGTACACAGACATACAACAGAGGATTGTGTCTCCGCTTTTTGGTACAACATGTTGCCGCTAGATGGGCCTCCTAAGCATTATCTAAGTGAGGATAAGCGTCTTTTTTACGCGCAAACGTAAACGTATATATGTGTAAAAAAACACGGCTAATGAAAAATACTACAAATAATATTTATAGTATATATATTTAAAAATTTGCCGCTACTTCTTCAGATCCCTTTCGGGTATCTATGTTAGCCGCTTCTACCGCTTGGCTTTCATACCATGAGCCAAGTCAATGATTCGCACGGATACCTTGTTCCCATAAACTTATCTGCCAGCTTATTAGTTTCGTATAGTTTTAGGTAATATATTAACAATTGTTTTTGTTATCGGCCTAATGATAAAGGATTCAAGGATTCAAGGCCTTGAGCTCCAATCTAACCTTGGTAATGTTTTAAGATTAACCTGGTCACAAGGTTTTCCTCAGCCAAATATGCAGAATCTGAAGTATTTAAGCTTTGGTTCCTGAGAAGTATTGGCCTCCATTAAATAAGTAACATTTCATAACTGTACTTGGTAGCTCCATCATTTCTTCTTCCACCACGTTTTTACATTTTTCGCGAACACACCAGGTAGTTTCTATGTATTGATGCAACATTTTGCCAAGGACCGACTCGGCATATTAACTTCTGGGGTAAGAAAACTATGGAAGGACTGACGGTGGGGAGTTGAAGTGCTGGTACGTAATATTTAGTTTTGTACAGGGAGAAATATTTTCGAGGACATCAAAAATGTAACTGTTGTTGATGTTGTAGCAGTGCTTCGCCCCATCCAATAGGTGTGACCGATCACAAATTGTCATCAATATCCTCTAATGGGAGTCCAAGGAAACTTGCTGTTTCAACAGGGGTGGACCATAATGAGAGGGATGTTAGAGGCGTTGGTTCTACATTACAATTAAAGAGATGGTTGATGACATGCGGGGATACATTGCAAGCGGGGCCTACATTTTGTATGTCGGGGTTTATTCTGGATAGGTAAAAGTTTAACCTGTTACAGTATCCAGATCGAAGTTGAGGTAGAGTGACTCGTGTTTCCCTGGGGAGTGTGCGTCAATCTTCCGCAAGTTTTGGGTACTGTTCTTTGAGTACTGGATTTACCAGGCAATTCCCTGCATAAAGTTGTGACGCCTGTTTGTGGAGTTCACTGAGGACTGCTTGTGTTTTTTGGCTTCATACGACTGAGTTCTCAGGTTCCGTATTTCCTCATAATGCTTACGGAGATGACTCCTTAAGTCCCTGGTGTTGGCTCATTAATCAGATGCCTGTTGGGATGCCCAGGTGTCTGGGTATTCAACAGGAACTGTTTGGTTAGCATCTCATTTCTCTCCCTGATGGGGAGAATTCTCGCCTCATTATTTAGGTGGTGTTCTCGGGACATAAGAAGACAGCCCGTGGCGATTACGAGAGCATAGCATGTCATAGGCTGGTGAATTGCTTTATAAGTAGTAATGAGCGTTTCTTTATCTTTTCGCCAATTACTGCCAGCAAGGGATTTGAAGATTTTATTACGGCACTGAAGTTTCGGTACAATTTCGGCTGCATGCTCACCAAAATGTAGATTCTGACCAAACGTCACACCCAAGATTTTGGGGTGTATGACAGTCGGAAGCGTAGTGCCATCGACGTGGATGTTCAAAATGGTCAACATTTTGGACGTCCATGTACTAAATAAGGTCGCGGAGGATTTAGTCGGTGATAATGCCAGGTTTCGCTAGGCGAAAAAACTGGAGAGATCAAAGATGTAACTCTTTCCGATTTTTTGCAATTTAAAAAAAAAAGTCTCGTAAAAGGCTTCAGCGGCTCTGGGAGTGTTCGAGCGAAAAGTTCTTCGACGCGTTGGCGATGGCTATTACCGAAGAAGATTTAATGATGAGCTGTACGAGATTTACGCAGACATCAACATAGTCCAGCGAATTAAAATGCAAAAACTACGCTGGCTAGATCATGTTACGCGAATGAAAGATGACGCTCCGGCTAAAAAAAGTATTTCTATCGGAACCCGCCTATGGAGGCAGAGGAAGAGGCGGCCCCACTCCGCTGGAAGGACCAGGTGGAAAACGATTTAAACTCCCTTGATGTGACCAATTGGCGCCAGTTGGCAGATCGAAGAAGCGACGTCACTTTCTTGCTTAGGTTAGGTTTGGTTGAACTGGCCGGTACATGAGGAACTCGCATAGACTGAATAAGTCAGTAGTGTTACCAGAAGTTTGTTTTAATGACCAAACTGAGAAACCCTATCAAAAACCAGGACCTATGTTACAAAATAACTCCGTATTCTTGGCAAATACTGGAAGCTTCCTAGGATTTAAGCCACTTGCTGCTTCTAGATCTGACAGCTGTATCACTCCTAATAGCTGGAGTCTTAGCCTAGCAAGCGCAGGGCAAAAGCACAGAACGTACTCGATCGTTTCCTCCTCCAGCCCGCACTTCCTACATCTGCTATCACTGACCAAGCCTAATTTGAAGGCATATGACGCCAGAAGGCAGTGTCCAGTCAGAATAGCCGTAATGAGTCTACAGTCCTCTCTTTTTAATGATAGAAGCAACTTTGTTAGTCTAAGGTTGAAAGACCTGCACATAATCTTCGACACTTTACAGCCCCGCGCATGAAACCACGCCTTTCCTGCTTGGTCGATCATGTGCACCTCTTGCCTTCACTTAATTTCGCCCAGTCTAATTGGGACGTCTTCGGAGCAAGCTTCAAGGGATGCGCCCTTTTTAGCTAATTCATCCGCTTTTTCATTCCCATCTATTCCCATATGCCCTGGGACCCAATATAGATGTATGGTTCTCCCTGTCCCGATTCTCTCCAGGGACTGCTTACACTCTAACAGGCATTTAGATGATGTGGTATGCGATATTATTGCCTTAATTTCTGCTTGACTTTCAATATAAAAGATAACACGATTGCAGCTTGGGCTATTTTTTTCCAGCGTTTCTACTGCTTTGGTTATGGCTACTATTTCCGCTTGGAAAACGCTACAGTAATCCGGCAGCCTGTGGGATCTGTTTATTTCCGGATCAGCACAGTATACCGCAGACCCTAATCCTTGCACTACTTTGGAACCATCTGTGTACACATGTATCGCCTCGTCCGCCATTTGAGCACCCTTGCGAATCGTCCACCTCTATTGTGGCCTTAAAATCGCTCTCGAAACGCAGATAGGGAATCAGGTAGTCTGTTGTTCATGTAATTGATGACGCTATACTACTATGGCCGTATGGTCGGCGCTCAAGCTGCCCCGAGGCACCGAGCCTCGTTGCAGTTGTTAACGCAGGTCTAGAGGTGGAATGTGCAGTAATGCTAAGCATTGATAGTCTGTACTTTCTTGCTTTTTTGGTCAACAATTTCGCGCAGCGTTGCTTAGTGCTAAAGCCGATAGGTGTGAATTGGTTCATAAGAGTACATGCAAAATATTTTCTATATGTGTACTTAGCTCAAGTCAATCTCGTGTATGATCTCTCGGACGCTGGTAGATAAATAATTTCCATATCTATTGTTTACCGACATAAATATCTTTTATTCAAAATGTCATCGAAAATCCCAAAAGCCCTTGTAAATGAAATGTATATCATATCTCATTGTTAGCCTTTAATGTACAAACTATGTTAAATTTATAAATAAACTTAAACAACGTATTATATTTATTTTGAACAGAAAGAATGAATGAGACTGATGTAAATGAGTTAGTTCCTTGTCAACCTTGGAGTAATAGAGTATCAAAAATGGCACAACCAAATTTGGATTTTATGGGTAAGTATTTTGAGATTAAAGAAAACGAATACATACATACATACATAAACTAGATTTACTTACATATAATTAATTCGCGAGACGGGGTCATATTGCATTATAATTAATTAATTTTTTATTTTTTTTTTTTAATATTAAAAAAAAATAAAAAAATTGTACACGTCGATTGTTACTCGGACATGTTTCAGAATGTAACTTCTTCATGAGCTAGCTCGGGTGATGAGTTTTGAACACAAGTTCACCTTCGTCCATACTGCTGTTTAGATGGTGTTGAGAGAGATGCCTCTATCTACTCAGCGGTTTGAATGCCCGCTACACGCTTTGTGGATTGTTACTAAGAATTGCCTTTTTGTTGTTATTCCTTTTATACCCAATTTGGTCCATACATATATATTGTGACGAATATTAGCATCACTAAGCTGCTACTAAATAAATGCACAACAACAATAAAGCAGCCACTCTTATGTAGAAGGCGACGAAGAGATATCTCATACATACAAATATGTAGTCATCAGCGGAAGTAGTTATGTACACATGCACACACATATGGCTACAAGCTACAAATATACATGTATATAGCTGATAACCAAGCATGAAGTTCGCGAAATTACTACACCTTAGGAACGAGGAAACCGAGAGTATAAAAGCAAGGCAAGCTGAGTAATAAAGAATCAGTTTTGATTTAAACATGCTATTGGTTGTTAAGTATAATTGTGAAGTACTACTACCAAAGTAATCTAAATAAAGACTGGTTTGCAACACTGAACAGAGGAGTAATTTATTCAACAGTTTAGCTATTCGAACGTTAGCAGAAAGTTTCAAAAAAGCGGAATTTCCCTAAATTCGTTACAATATCTACCCTATGCTTTAAGACCCAAATTCTAGGGAATATTTTTAAGCTCGTTAGATTTATTTACCTTATGTACTCAAAGGTCAAGATAATTTCAAAGCGATGCGAATAAACCAGACATACAACTATGCTAATAATTTCGAATAATTTAGAGTGTCTCTTATCTACTTTTACCTATAGAAATTTTGTTGTAATGGCTACATCCTGTTCAAATTTCCGAACAATATCCCAGTGGCTCAAAAGTTTATAGAACAAATAACGAAAAAGGAATCAAGATATATACTTAAGAACGTGATAAAAACCATATTTTTTATCTTTCAAAGTTCTTCAAAAACTTTTTATTACTAGACGGACTTCCGAGTCACCAAAAAAATTTCGTTGAATTTTTTTTTTATTTCAATACTCTTCTCATGGAATTTTTTAGCATTTTGAATACAATTCGAAAGAGAAAAATTAACTTTTTTATTTTTAATAGAAAAACCTAAAATGCAACTTTGTGCCTCATTAAATTTTAAGCAAAGGCCAAATTGAATTATGGCCATCCGACACATTCGACTTTTGCATTGTTATGGCGCTTACGCTGACCTTGAACACACACGTCTCCATGGCTATGTTCTATATTCAAAAACAACGCAACAGAAACACCAAAGTAACGCAAAAGTAATTCAAAAACTTATGTTTTGCTTTGGTTATCAGTCAATACCGTTGCAGTCTAAATGGTATTAAAAGTCATGACAAGTCGCATGTCAGCATCTTGAACTGTTCGAGACCCGTTTCGCAATATTTAGTGCTTCGCAATTATTTCGCTTGCAATGTCTTGCTCGAGTTTAGCGCTCAGTTGGAGGTTGAACATCATGAAATTCTTCACAGGTCTAGCCTTAAGTACTTTTCGTTTGAGCAGCACTGTATTTTCTATCTTTTGAAATTGGGGAACTGGCCTCATCATCTCCCTTGCTGCTTAGCAATGAGAAATAGTGTTACCTCCGTAACTTAAGTACACTCTGCACATCGGTTTTGAATATATCTGTCATTCGTGAAGTTTTATTATGCTGAAATTTTGTATTCAGTTCTTGATATCCAATACCTTTGGATTTCGTAGAGTATGTAAAATGCGGTTTCGGGAGCTATTCCTGACATCGATCGAGTAATGAATTTGGTTTCGTTCTTTTCAATCAGGAGAAAGGTTATTAATCTCTTCAAATTGGGAGGTCTTAAATCGTGCAGACTGTAATTTTCCGGCTATAGTACCAAATACTTTGGCGCACTCTGAGGGCAATCGCAGCTTTAATTTATTAACATTGCTCTTTGCTGATCTCCAATTTGTTCTTGTCAATCTCGTCAATAATCTAACGGCCTTTGTATATGCCCGTGAAAGGCCGCATCATACGTCTCACCTCTTGTGCTTGGAACGGGCTTCTATTTGCTTTACCCATGCCATACAGACTTAATATTGTGCAATATAAACATCGTCCATAGATTATCCTTAAATTCGCCACCTGCTTTCGGCTTTTTTTGAAGAGAGCTGACTCTTGATTTTTAGATTCATCTAAACATTTCTCTCTCATACGTGAGAGAACGATGGAACAAACAGATTTATAAAATATTTGTTTTCGTTGAGGTTTTCAATAAGCATCAGCTGTTGCTAGAGAGATTGCTGACTTGCTTTGTTGGGGTGGGGCAAAGTCGTCTTTACCATCATTGTAGGCTAAGAACTATAAAGCAACGAAATAAATAATATTTTCTAAACTAACTTAAATAATGTTCAGTTTCAGCTTTAATTGCAAACGAAAAAAGATATTTATTGATCATACAAGTTATCGATCAAGGTAAAAAATAAGGGTTGTGCAAATAATCATTTTAGGAAAAATAAAAACTAGTGCTGCTCAACATTTTTTATATTGAAGTGAAAATCACAATACATATACAAAATTGTATAACACTGACATTTTTTGTATTTACAAAATAAAAGTTTTAAATGTTCAAAAAGCTTAAAACATTTCGTAAATCGCTTTATCATCACAATAGCCAAGAGCCATTATCTAAACTTAATTCTCAAAATCCAACAAAACAACTTCACTCAGCACCGGTTGAATCAATGTTGCTCGCGGTCCAAATGTCCCAAATACAACCTTTGAACGAATGCGCTTCATTAATATCTAATGTAGGTCGATGCAAAATTTCAGCAACTGCTCGATCTAACTCGGAAATGGTTGTGACCGCGAAAAAGTACTTCAGGCTGGACATTTTTAGAATTTCGAGATATTTGTGAAATGCTAAATTTACCGACCCGGAGACCCGAACATCTCAAGACGAGTACACGCGACTTATCAAGACTTTTAATACCATTAATATAAATAAAGGCGTATGCAAGTCAAACAAAACAAGTGAGGACGGGACTGTCTTCGGCTATGCCGAAGACTTCATACCTTTCATGAATGGGGCTGAACAATAATCTTATCCCGTTCGTAATCTCCAAATAATCGGATGTATAAGATAAGAAATATATAGTGATCAGATGTACATACCTAAACGATTTTTAAGATAAATATAAAATAAAAGATGGCAAAATACCCCCTTATCTGAACGACCGGTTGTATGAGATATATAATATTGATGCTTACCGCATCAATTAAGATAGAAAAAATGCTATTTTATATGTCTGTAGGTTAGATACCAATTTATTTGCCGATGATCACGTGTTGATTGTTTGCTGGTTCGAATGAAAAGCAAAGCGAGTAAGCTAATAACGAATTTACAGAGTACAATGATATGCAACAATTTGGTATAAAGCAAATGAACTGTATATGTAAAGAATATAATGAAAATGAACATTTGCATGAGTGGATGTAGGTGTGCTCTGATATGGTGTCGAAACATTTGACAGTGAGTACTCGCTCAAATGTGGGGTTGCCAACTGTGTTCGTTATGGTGTGTTCGTGTACCATTCCTGATCAAATATATTCAATCGAAATAATTTTTACAGGAAATCTTCTTAGATATAGTAGAATTTATATCTCCAAGTTTCACGTTTTTATATTGGAAATTAAGGGAGAAATTGCCAAAAAATTTTCTATCTGAACGATCGGTTGTATGGGATATGTACTATATATAGCTCCGAGCAAAGTGATTTTTTCAGAAAATCTTCTATGATATATTAGAATATATATCAACCGAGTTTCTACTTTCTAAATTGCGGCAGGAATGACCAAAATCGTCTTATCTGAACGATCGGTTGTATGGGAGATATATGTTATAGTGTTCCGATCATACCGTATCCGACAAATGTCTAATATAAGACAAAAATACATCCTTGTGCCAAATTTCATTGAGATATCTCAAAATTTGAGGGACTAGTTTGTGTTCAAACAGACAGACGGACGGACGGACTGACGGACATGGCTATATCAACTCAGTTCGTCGCCCTGATCAATTCGGTATACTTAATGGTGAGTCTATCTTCCATATTTCTCAACGTTACAAACATCGGACCATATAATATACCATTTCATCTTCATGAAAGGTATAAAAAGGCGTATACAAGGCTTATCTCAAATACCGAGGTCAAGCCCCCAAATGCCTGGAGTAATTTTAATTTTCTTAATGAATCAATGTAAAATACAAATTTTTTCAGTGCCATAATATTTTTGAATAATTTTTAGTTGTCAATTTATGAGTATAAATTTATTTTTTTATACCGAAGTACTCGTTCTTCATATGAAAGTGCTTTTGCTTTGCACTCACATATGAAAATCAAAAACTTCCATAAAAATTTCATTTATATATGAGGACATGCGGAAGTGCTTTGAAATTTTTTTATATTTGAAGTGTAAATTTGTATCTGTGCCTATAATTCTGTGCAAAACAAAAACAAAAGTGTTATAAGTGCATAGGCTTTGAGCAGCTCTAGTTATTATTGAACAAAAATATTTAAATTTTCATTCAAATATATTTTGAAGCAACTTTATGCGATAAAACTTATACTTTATCCCGACCTAGATATGGTTGTTGGATTTTTCTCCTGTTGGAAGGTTAGGTTGAACTGGCCCGTCAATACAGTGGACTAAATGTATCCATAGCGTTAACAAAATTTGTTTGACGATCAAGCGGAAGAGCCCCAAATCAGGTACCATGACTTATGTAATCGAATATTATTATTATTAATAGGTCCGAAAGCACTGCGACCTTTGTGCAGATCTATTGTGCAAGACCTTTCAGCCTAAATTTGTATCTGGAGGCTTTTGATATATCTAAGTAACCCTTCAGGTTTTTTACTCCATATCACATAGTTAGTCACAGGTTATTGAATAACTTCGTCCTCTTGGAAAATACTAGAAGTTTTCTAGGACTTAGCTTAATTTCTGCCTCGAGATCTGGCAACTCTGCCGTCCCTAATAACTACGGCATTCACCCGAGACCTAACTTCTATCTCCTATTCAAAACTCTTAGAAGAAAAATTAAGGTTTTTCATCTATAGCTGGAGAAAATACCGTATGCGGAAAACGTGGGACGTAGATTTGCAACGCTTGATGTTAGATTTCTAATAAATGATTAATTATACAAATAGTTAAAACATGCCTTTAATGGGCTTTATGTATATAAAATGGGGTATATTTTCTTGATAACTAAAGTAAAATTGCATTCTGGTGGGTATTAACTCGTAGGCATAAACACAACCTAACAAATCTAATTAACACACCTACAGTTAATCTAAATTTATATTCACATAAAACACTAACAACACATACCTAAATGGCATTTCATTTGCAGCTCCTGAAACGCAATTAACTTCCAAGGGCAGCCTACTTAGTGATATGTTTTCATTGGGATTAGTTATATGTGCAGTATTCAATAGTGGGCGACCGCTGATCCAAGCCGGCAATGTTGTTTCAAATTATATGAAACAATTAGAGATGGTAAGTAATTAATTAATTTATTATACGAAATTACACATACCAATAAAACTAATTACGAAAATATATATTCTAGATTTCCATTAGTTTATATACATATGTATATAAATACTTATTTCTTAGTACATTTTAATTTGATTTGTTTTATTTTATATGCAATTTAAGTTAGTCAAAATGCCTAATAGATATTTGCTTTGCATATGCTAGACTTGATTACATTTCCAACTCAATTAAAGTTGATAATTTTTCGTATTCATATGCTCTCGCAAGTATCCTTGATGTGTATTCTACATACATGTGTTCACTCATACATATGCGATACAAAAAAAAAAAAAAACAAAAAAAAACAACACTATCACCTGTCGCATGTCACCCAATAGATAATATAATTCAGAGTTTTATTCAAAATCAACCTAATTAAATTTTATTACCTTTATATTAAGTCCCTTTCATGTTTGTCCCCTCATTTCCATACGAATTTTTGACCCACGGAAGTCTTTTTCGTTAACTTCCCGTTGAGCTAGACTCTTGTTACTAAGAACATAGTTCTGATCTGGGAGACATTACAATGCAAGTGAAAAAAAATCCGCTAGCTGGCGCACGGATCGAGATATACAGAAAATTAATTTTAAAATGGAAATTTTGCAATCGACTTTTTACTAACTTCTCGGTGACCAGAGATATGAAACTTAGCACATATTTTACGAGTCGATGGCACTACAATTTGTGGAAAACAAAATTCCGCCAGGTGGCAGACGAATCGAGATAAACGAAAATCCCTGAAAAAACGCAGGGAATCTTGCGATCAATTTTTAGTAACTTACCGGTGAGCTAGAGACTTGAAACTTGGGCCGTGAGTCAGAATCTGGTGACAATGCAATATTTTATCAAAAAAATTTCGGTAGGTGGCGCATTGACCGAGATATTAAGAAAATTAGTTTTGATTTGGGAATTTTTCAATCCATTTTTAACTAACTTCCCGGTGACCTAGAGACTTGAAACTTGGCAGGCAGTTTGAGGCTTGACGACAACACAATTTACAGAAAACAAAATTCCGCTAGGTGGCGCGTTAAGTGAGATAAGTACAAATACTTGAAAAGCGAGGGGAATCTTACAATCGATTTTTGAGTAACTTCCCGGTGAGCTAGAGATATGAAACTTGAGCCGTAAGCCAGAACCCGGTAACAATGCAATATTTTATCAAAAAAAAATTCCGCTAGGTGGCGCGTGGATCAAGATATTAGGAAAATTATTCTTTAATTTAAACACGCGCTCCACCCTTATAGTTTTAAATCGCAAATTTCTTTTCTGGGGCAGAAGCAGGTGATAAAAAAACAATAGACAAAAATAGTGAAAAATAAAGGGTAATAAAAGAAAACATTAATCCGGAGGAGAAAGTTTGTATGGAGAGAAGCAAAGAGCGAGAAGGAGAGAGAGTGTAAAATTTTACGTGGGTACCTATCATGAATGACTCAACGCCATGATTTGCCAAAACACACGGTCCAAAATCCGTTGATCACCGGCCCAACAAATTTGGTAACAATGAACTGAAGTTTGGTGTTCAAGTAAATCAGCCTTGGTGAGGTCGGGGGCTTATCTATATACCGCCGTTCCATTTCTAGGCAAAGGGAACCCGGTTACACGGCAGCTTCACCGCTTGTCCCGAGTCTGTCTCAGTAACCAGCCTTAATTTATTGAATTCATAAATTAATAATCATTGCTAGATATGTGCGTGTTGATCGCAATTAAGAAACGAGACGAACCCTTCCTGCTCATCCGGTGCAGCGGTGTATGATACACTGTTGATAACAAATGAGTTTGTTTCCATTAAACCATCTTGGCAAAAGCTATGCACCTTCTCACATCAATACCTCGATGCATCTTTTTCGAATCATCGGTCCCTTTCAGGAATCCTCAAAAGACAATATGAGCTCTGGCACACTCATACAATTATCGATTGTTTTTAGCTGAGGATAGACATCCGTTACCCCTTTTCAGCACTATTTTCACCGACTATCAAAATTAAGTCGTGTGCCCAACCTTTTCTTCTGGTCCTCGGATTTAGTTTTCAATAACTGAAGTTCTTTTGAGACAAGCAAAACAAAGAATTCCGCTGGGGGCAGGTAGTTCCAGGGAAAAAGGAATATGCCCAGCCTAACACCTTTCAGGAAATCCTCAAAAGAAGCCAACTGCTCAGCTGTTGCATGCTACTCGATATACAGCTTTCCAGGGCTTTTGTCAACATTTTTGCTTTGCCAGCTGTGTTCAGCGACACTTTTTTGGGCTCTCTGTCTGGTGGAGTTGAACTTTCGGAGCGGCCTCTCGTATTATGGTCCTCTCTACGAGCTAACCCCAAAGTTCCTGGACGAGCTCTGGCTTCGCCATACCCGATCTCTCAAGAAGTAATTTGATTCACTTACGAGCGGTAGCACTAAGCCGATCATGCTCGAACAAAGTACCAAATATCCCAGTTAGACAAATTTTAACCAGAGTTCGTCAGGTATCTGGTGCTCGCACTAATAAGTGACATTAACCTAGTGCGATTCATCCTATGAGCACGATTCAGATAACACTTGAAATTACGGGTTTTATCAAGTTGCCCTTTCTAGGTCCGCCATATTCGATAAATGCAAGCATGGGGCATCTGATGCAGAGTATGACTTTTCGTCAAGTGTGGTCGCTCTTGGGCTATAAGATAGCTCCTGCGCAATGAGAAATTTGGACCTTAATGAAAGAGAAAAGGGCTGCCGATGGGAGCTGGGAGAAGAAGGCAAATCAGGTAATATGGGCGAGAAAAAGGACGCAGCTCGAGTTCGCGTCCAAAGCGTTATCAGGTGTCATCACGAGGAGGCTCCACCCTTACGGGAGGAGGGTGCAAGCGCCTACTAGTCATTATCTTGGAATGGCGACGGTGTGTGCAAGGCAAGGCATCCCCATCAAAGACATCCTGTATGAAAGATAACTGTATGTTAACTCTGAGAGCTTCGATGACATTTCTAATACAGAAATATTTAAAGAAGTTGCTTTCATTTAAATGGCGTTTTCCAAAATAAGCTAAATGCATTCAACTACCATCTCCGGAATAGAAACATAAGTGCTTTGGTGGGAAAATAACGCGAAGCCAATTCCAAACTTGCTGCTGCATAATATTTTTTTTTTTCTAACAATAACGCAAGTTGAAGTGTTTTCTCAAGGGGCATCTGCATTCTTCTTTGCTCTTGAAAAGTTTAAAGTGCATACAGACGAGCGTAACTTTCAAGTGAATGCAAGCATCGAAGATTGATGAACAAAACGCCATCGACATTGGCCATGAACTAAATAAAAGGACGTTCATACCCACCAAAAAATTGTTTAAGCGATGATGTGAAATACAGAATATGGCATAATAAATACCTGACGTCTTAGGCAGTTGCCTTGTCTGACATAAATATTATTATTACAGAGCGCCATCTATCGTGGCTCTATAAACTTTGCACTGAAGTCAAATTCAGACTAAACCCTGTTTTTCTTATTATAAATTTGGCGCATTGGACAGTTAGGTAAACTGTGGACTTCTTAGGTGATAAGATTCAATAAGTTCGCTGACGATGGGCTCAGTTATTCTTTCTTATGGATTCGATAGACTACACTGAAGTTGCAATCTAGAGATATGCATTCGTATGAAAATTCCCTTCCTGTGTACGAACAGCTCGTTTGGTAGTCTGTTATTTCCCTTATTATGTTCGAGTCGAAATACTGTCACTCTCACTTACATAGTTACAGTTCGGTTTTGTGATATTGGCTTCAATATTTGCCGGCCAATAGCATTACTACCCACTGAAATATGGTTGGCATTAAGTTCTGCGGTCATCTACTGCATTTCTACTACAATTTTTGTGCATTATTTCTGACAGCTATGATTTGATGCTCCGTCTATTCATCGTATACGGTATCGCGGATAGAATCTTCTTTGTACAGTCATAATAATATTAACATAAGTAGATGGCCCTTTTTTCAAAAAATAATGAACGCATTTCGTTTATGTGAGGTCCTGCGGATCGTATAGAGTCAAGCTCTTCTCAACTGTCTAGGAAAGCACATCTGCAAAGGAGTGTTCAACTTTTTCTATCATCCCTTCCCAACCACAGGTCTAACAGAAAAAAGACGTTTGAGTTCCCTTCAGAGTGGCAAATAATATTATTTAAGAAGCAAGCTCTGTTTCAATATATGCAGGATCAAGCTTTTCTGGGCGCCTTACAGTGCTACGGAGCATCTTTGCTGGTGTCCCATCTGTTATCATGAAACTAGACTCGATTGGTTCTGATCAGCTCTCTCGTAGGTTTGTTAATTCCTCTCACAAAATATTTACTTCTGAAGTAAAGGGGCATTATAACCTACGAATTCAATTTTTCAAAACTATAAGTAATCTAGCGCAAACGTTAAAAACAAAGAGTGTAATATGAGGGTAACATTTATTTTTAGAAAAGAAAGAATTATTACTGTATTACAACTCGCTTGGTTTATCGGGATGAAGTTGAAATTGCATAACCTTTGCGAATGGGACCCTGATATAAGTTCAAGAATCGTCCACCTGACCGTTATGCCAGGAGTATGATGGGTCCTACAACCACGGAGTACTTGTTTCTCTATGTTGCTCGGTGCAGTAGGGACATTTTCTAACTCGTTGTGCTCCGATTTTCTTTTCTAAGGGCCGCACAAAGTCTTAAAAGTTATATTTTTCCTGTTTTCCACTTTATCATACGGACAGGAGACTTTGTAAGACCAGTCTCGTATATTGTTTTGTCGAAATCGGAACGAAACCGGGCGGCATGTTAATGATTTTTTATCAAAGTTTTATCGATTCTTTTCAACGAGCTGTGGGCGCGTTATATATTTATTTTAGACGAGTTATTAGTTTCTTATCGCTATGTTATTGGCGTGTTATCGACGGGGTATACGAGTTATGAGGTTGTTATCGAAGTGGCAAAATTTTGTATCGATTACAAAGGTTATCGAGGAATTATTGCTACTTTTTTCATCGGTTATCGATTTGTTTTCTATAAATTACTGATTTTTTTCGATAATATACTGATTTCTCATCGAAAAGTTATCGATTTGCTATCGAAAAAATGTCAATTTCTTATCAATTTAGGGTCGGAGTGTAACGGATTCGTTATTCACGTCTTACCGGCGTTTTAGTTTTCCTGACGTATACATCGAACTGGAAACTTAGTTAGGTTAGATTGAACTAACAGTTCAAGAAAGCCCCCACAGAGACTGTATGTGTCCATCGTGTTAACAGAATTAGTTTGAAGACCAAATAGAAAAACCCCTATCAGGCACCAGGATTTATCTTATAGAATAACTTCGCCCCCTTCGTAATACTAGACGTTTTTTGCGCTCCCAGTGGCTGGAGCTTTGATTTCGCGGGCGCAGATAATGAACACAAAACGTGCTCAACTGTTTCCTCCTGCATATTGCTCTTTACACATCTACTGTAACTGACAAGGTCTAACTTATAAGCATGTGACGACAGAAAGCTGTTTGTAGTAGGTATGCCCATCGTGAGTCATAAGCCTTCTCTTTTTAGGGATGAGCAACCTTCTGTAACGTCGTAGGATTTGCAGGATAAATTTGCAGCCTCGCATCTCTGTCCACAACTGTCTTATTTGATGGATCATATGCAACTTCCCTCTTATTTCGATTTCTCCCAAAGGGATTGGAATGTTTACCATCGAGTCATCGAATACGGCACCCTCCTTTTCCAACTCATCGGCCTTTTTGTTAGCTTCTATTCCTTTATGACCGGGACCAGCACGTGATACTCACGTCGTTTTTGTTAAATAATCTAAGTTATAAGCTTTAAGTTGTGTTACATACATAGGCTCTTGTGGCCGATACTCGTTTGAAATTAGTAGTATGCTACTTTTTGATTTTTATGACAAATTGGCGGACCCAAATATTTAGTACCCATTTTCGCAATTCAACTTTTCAAGGCAGAAATACTTTTGGAACGCTTAAGAAGCCACTGTCGAGCGCAACCCTGTATGCTGTTGCGTCACTTGACACTGACAGCTTTGGTATAATAGTTCAGCACATTACGTCCCTACCACAGTAGCCGCAAGGATTTAGGTGAGGAGGTCTCATTAAGTGTATTATCTGTATTTGTATACCCAGCTGTACTTCTGCATAGGGTATTATAACTTTGATTGGATAGCGGTTGGTTTTACAGGTATAAAGGAATCGAGATAGATATAGACTTCCAAATATCAAAGTCATCAGTATCGAAAAAAAATTGATTAAGCAATGTCCATCCGTACGTCCGTCTGTCCGTCCGTTAACACGATAATTTAAGAAATATTGACATATCTTCACCGAATTCGGCATACGGGCTTATCTAAACTCAGAATAGATTGGTATTGAAATTTAGCGAAATCGGACTTTAACCACGCCCACTTTTTCGATATCAAACATTTTGAAAAATGGAAAAAGTGAGATAATTCAAAGACGAATTCCGTTAAGCAAAGGAAGCGGCACCACCCACATTTAGAAGAAGAAAATTTGGAAGTTTAGCCAGCCGTAAATCAAAAGCCGTTACAGATATTACACTAAAAATTGGCAGAGACACTATCCTTGCCAAATTATATAGACTGAGTGAATAAAACCAAAATCGGTTAAAGACCACGCCAAAATTTTCCTAAAGGTCTTCTCCTAACAAAGTTTGCAATAACTCTATGGCATTTAACTACATTTGACTGATATTCTACTTCAGTAGTGGTATGGGTGAGCTAAGGACAAAACTAAAATAACATTGGAAAATGGGCGTGACTCGCCCCTTTTTTTGTTACTCTTTCCAAAATACTTGTAATACCGTAAGTAAAACAAAAACGGAAATGAGCTCAGAATAGAACCATATACATATTGTAACGAATCTTGCGGAGTTCCTGATAATTATGCACCGTCTGCTAACGTTCGAATCGCTAAACTGTCGAATATATAACTCCAATATTCAGTATTGCTAAATGGTCTTTATTTAGACTACTTTGGGAGTAGTACTTCACAATTATACTTCACTAATAGCGTGCTTAAATCAAACTGATTACTGAATCCTCAGCTTGTGCTGCTTTTATACTCCCGGTTACCTCGTTCGCCCATTTCTCCTAAGGTCTGCATAGACGTTTCACGATCATGCCTTCTAGACAGTTGCATCTAATGCTGTATATCTGCAATCCATGTCCCTCTTCCAGCCATATACGTGTGTATGTGTATGTAACAATTTCTGCTCTTAGCTGCCGGCTGCTTACATATATGTATGTGAAATAATCTCTCTGCTTCTTGCTGCTGATTATGTGAATATTCTTCGTTGTTTTGTACATAAGTGTGGCTGCTTGCTGTTTTTGTTCTTGTGATTATTTACTAACAGCATAGTCATGCTAATATTCGTCACAATATGTATTATGGCGCAGTCTTATAACTCTATTAACCACAGAGAGCAAACAACAACAGCGTTTCAAGTGCACAGCTGGATATGTTCAGTTTCACCCGAACTTCGACTTTTTTATTTGTTATGGTTAAAGTTTTCTTGAAATTACTCAGTTTAATAAAACCCAACATTTTCGTAGTTATACCTTTACAGCAAAACTTTAAAAATTTCGAAGCTGATATTGCAGAACGTACAAAAATAAACAAAACTCACTTTTCTTTAGCCTCAAAGCCATTTTACATTTTCAGTATTCCACAGAGGAAAACGTAATAGCGAATTCTCAAAGCAATATTAACAAAAGCAGCATCGGCACTACTCTCTAACCTCGTCAATATGTCGCGTCTATTTATTACCTTGACTTTTCTCAGTAGCTTTCAATTTATAGCAGATAATTTTTTTTTATTCTTTTCATGGCCATAACCAACTTTTTGAATTGGAATTCAAAAGAAAAATGAAGCTGTGGGAAATTCATTTAGTAAAGGTAAAGAATTTAGCCGTGCAGCTCAACGTTAGCCAAATACATAAAAGCATATTCTTCGGATACTTTTCGCATATTTGATGAATCGCAAAATGTTCATGGTTAAACACATTAGGGTACTCAATTCCGAGGCACAATTTTTTTGTTGCTGTTGTTGTTATAACAGCGCTTCGCCCCATTCAGTAGATACGACCAGTCACAAATTGTAATCAAAGTCCTCTAACAGGAGCCCAAGGAAACTACCAGTTTAAACAGGGTTGACCCATAGGAATGCTGCTGTTAGAGACGTAGATTCCAAATTATAATTGAACAGCTAGTTGATGGCATGTGGGGCATACCGAATGCAGGGCTTGATATACGTATGCGGTGTTGATTCATTACAAGTAAGAGTTTAACCTGTTACAGTATCCCAAACGAAGTTGTGCCAAAGGGACTCGTTTACCTTGGTGGTGTACTTTCTTCTTCTGTAGGGGTTGGATATTGTATATTATAACGGGGTTAAGCGGGCGCAACCCAGCGAAGGTGTTTACCGCGTCTGTGTGTATCAGGCTTACGGCCTCCTTAGGCTTATATGAATGAAATGGCTTAATGAGTAGGTGCCGGATATTATCATAGTCTTTATCCGTCTTGGACCTTGGGCCTGATCAAGCAGTTGTTTGCTGGGATGGCCGGGTGTGTGACAAGTCAGCACCAACTGTCTATTCAGCATTTCGTTATACTCTTTCGTTCACGTAACTGTTGATCAACTGTTTGATTATGACAAACAAAACGCAACTTTCAGTATTACCGATCTGCAACAAGCTGGCTTTGTACGCTGAAAGAAAAAAAGCTGCTAAATTGAACCGAGCTACGGGGAAATTCAACCGATATTTATATAAATTTTACTCCATCGCAAGTAGCTGTTCAGGGGCCACGCACAAGTTGTTGATTCTGAATTGAGTGTTTCAACAGTCAAATCAACAAAAAATAAAAGTTATCAAATGTAAACCACAGCTCCGTTAAAAAAAAATATCTAGAATATTTGCGGGACCCCATTTAGATTTTTTTTTAAGATTTTGATGTAACTTTATCCTGGCCTTAATCCTAAACTATTATCGTACAACGGTGGCCGCCCAGCTCTGTTCTATTAACTAATAATTATGAATGTCACCTAAAGGGTACTAATGAAAACTGTTGGAATAATAGATGTCTGTCAACATTAGAATAAAAATGGCAGAGATTGCTGTGGCACGATAGTCGTAAGAAAAAGTAGTGAGCTCAAGCAACAACTCATTAAGATTTAACGATGAGCTGTACGAGCTTTACGCAGACATGAACATAGTCAAGCGAATTAAAACGCAGCGGCTGCGCTGGCTAGGCTATGTTATGCGAATGAAAGATGACGCTCCGGCTAAGAAAGTGTTTCTATCGGAGTCCGCCTATGGAAGCAGAGGAAGAGGGCGGCCACCACTCCGCTGGAAGGACCAGGTGGAAAACGACTTAAACTCTCTTGGTGTGACCAATTGGTGCTAGTTGGCAGAGAGAAGAAGCGCCTTGTTGGGCGTCCATATCCGTTTAAATGGTTAAGCGTCAATTAAGTAAGTAAGCAAGCAACAAATCTGATTTGTTGATCTTACTTGTTTATCTTACTAGCCTTTTCGAGTTTCGTACCTCTAAAACTTAAGTTCTAATGAATAGGCTACCCTGGTTTAAACTAAAACTAAATAATCTTAAAAATAGAAAAACTAGCGGGACCCCGGTGTGCTTCGCTACACCAATATAAATATTGGAAAAAGAATAAAATATCATAGAATTTTTTAAATCTTTATTTCATTTCTTAATCCAAAACATTTGGGTACACTACATTTTTCGTTTTTCCATCTGAGATATAAATAAACAAACAATTTGGAATGCCTACTCTGAAACAGGCAACGTATAGCTGTCCGTGCGAAAAGCACGGTTCCTCCAAATTCAATCCGCATACTAGAAGCGTTTGTGCTTGCGCCTTGTTGACTGACATAGCAAATGACAGGCGCACTGGAAATTGCAAACGCTTCAATTCAAATGGCATGTCTGTTGGTATCAGTGGGATTCACGGTATAAGCACAATTTCACTTTTCGCTTTGCCGGTCAGTATTGTTGCTTCAATTAAATTCGTCATCAATTTTTTACATTCAGTCTTGTTCCATTACACAATTTTGGTGCATTTAAATTCCGTAATAAAATAACTGATGACCGACCTTCAAATTTAAATAATGTAGTGGCATACCAGACGGTTCCAATGAATTTAAAAATTCAACTGGATAATTCACTGCGTCATCTTGATTCATTGCGCTATCCACTGACTTGTATGTTGTCACCACACCTGGCAATTTTTTCAGAATGTGATGATTGATTTAATTGAAATGTACATTTTTTGGTGCCAGTCTTGCGCGTTCTCTCAACCAATCGTGATTCGTGTAATTTTGAACAATATTTGAAAATACTCGTTCAATTAATACTTCTTTTGATGGGATAATTGTACAAAAATTGTTTGGCAATGTAATCAAACCATTTGTGTTGTCGATTTGAATTTTGCCATTTCCGATCTCTAACAATTGCTTCGAGAGCTGCTCTGCAGACTGATCATTGTGCAACTGAACACGCATGTTTATGTGTAATGTTAATTTTTTCACGTACCGCCACAAAAGGGAAGACTTAAAACATGCATTGATCCCATCTGCCGGTGTTGATCGTGAAATAACGGGCAATGTTTGTCGAAAGTTATCTGACAATAAACTTAAAGCACCACCAAAAAGCCTTCGGTTTCCACGTAAATCTTGCATCTTTCGATTTAATGCTTCCGATGATTTTTTGTTTGCCATTGTACACTAATCCCATAGAATGACCGCTGCTTGTTGCAAAACTTTTGCCATCGCTGATTTTTTGGATATGTTACAGGTTGGAGTTTCAACCACTTGTATATTCAATGGCAATTTTAAAGCTGAATGAGCTGTTCGTCCTCCATCCAATAAAGTTGCAGCAATTCCAAAAGAGTGACACAGCAATTTTCTGTTGCGATCGAATTGTTGCTAAAATCAATGAAATCACAAATATTTTTCCGGTGCCGCCAGGTGCATCCAAAAAATATAATCCACCAGTGTTATCAGAAACAGCTTGCATGACTTTGTCATATATATCCTTTTGTTGATTGTTCAATTTGTTGATGTTGGATATTATAATCGAAAATGGCATTCGTATTTGCGGTGGTTGAGATGAAATCGATGCATCGTGAAGTGTTGCGTCCCAATGAGTGTCATCTTCTAACAAATGCAAGAGCTGACATGCTTCGCGATATATCTGACAAAAATGACCGTGAACTGTTCTTAAATCCTGAAATGATTTTGGTCCTCGAACGTTTACCAACAACATTCGCAAATAAAAACATTCAGCATTGTTGGGATGTACCGTATATATCCTGCCCAAGGCATCTGTTTGGAAAATACCTGGATGACCATCAACTGGTGGTTCTTGTTTACGCCGCTGAAATTTTTTCGATGATGCATTCCAGGTGTAATATTACGGATATCAACATATATAAAATTTCTGGCAAATGTGTCGATTTCACACAATTGAAAAAGAGCTCATTCTACCTCTTTCTCAGTCTCCTTCTCTCTTTTCTCTTCTCTCAAGTTTTTCTCATTCTTCTTCATACCTTATTTCCAGTCGCAGAGGGTGGTATGTATTTTTTTCCAGTCCCATTCCGAGTCTCAGTCTCAGTTCCAGTCTAGTCCTAATCCCAATCCCAGTTCGTCTCTGGTCTACTTCCCGGAAAAAAGCATCGTAAATATTAATATAGGCAAATTTATATACCAAATTTCAGTCAAATCAAATAGGACATGTGGGTATTATTAATTCATGTCTTTATTTGGGCTTCTCATGAATATTTATCAGTTTTGCCGGGCTGATGCGACTAAACCGAATATCGCAATGAAAATTACTTTAAAACTCTCAGCAACAGCTCTCATTTGATATCCATAATACACACACATTCTAGGGGTATCCGGGTCCATGTTTTGGCCTATATCTCGAGACCCTAGTCACCCAGCGGCGTAAAATTTACTCTGTACTAAAGCACACATCAACAGCTTCAATTTGATATCCATAATGTAAAAACACATCCTAGTGTTACCCTGATCCACGTTTTGGCCTATATCACGAGACCCTAGTCACCAATAGGTATGAAAACTATCCTGTACTAAAGCACTCATCAACAGCTTTAATTTGATGCCCATAATGTAAAAACACTATCTAGGCGTACCTAGGGGTACCAGGGTCCACGTTTTGGCCTATATCTCGAGACCATGGGCGTCGATCCTGAATTTTCTTTGCCACTAACCTCACGGAGGCCGAGGCCTTTCCAAAGAATGCAAAACCGTGGAAATCGGTTAGTGCGTTCTGGAGTTATAGCGTCAGGAAGGAAAACCTGCAAATAAGCACCATCTATTGGTATGAAACGTAGCCGTAGCTTGGTGTGATATATCTCATGAACCGCTCGACCGAATTCAATCAAACTTTACAGAAACCATCTACATGAGAGCACAAATGTACCGTAGAAATTTGGTTGAATTTGGTGTAGCCGGTCTCAAGTTATAAAGTAACACCATAAATGTGCACTTAATTTTTGCCTCAGCAATTGAAATACGCAAAATGTTTGATGTGTACAGACGATGTCAAACTATTTCCATCGGTCCGTAATAGCTCTGACTGCACGAACTTGCAATCTGATCTGGACTCTTTTGCCGGATGATGCGCAGACAATAATTTATTTTTAAATGCTGCATTGTGCGTGACTTTAAGGACCCTATGACGTTGAAGGCACTTTATATATCCTAGGTCAGAAGTCGTCTTGAATATTGCTCAATAATATGGAATGCTTTCTTTCGAATAAATTGTTCTGATTTATCTAATTTGTTCATTCCATATATTCCACTGCGTGATCTTCGGCATAATAGATTCACCCCTATTCTCTATTACAAGTCCGTTTCAGTTCTCCGCTCCACTTGAACTGAAAGTAGGTATCCTGATTTCCACTTTAATTGAAAGAAGAGGAAGAATTAACAAATTTTCGAAATCAGCTGTTTGTGAGAAATTGGTGGAATTGGAACACAACAAAATAAAGAAATATTTGTGAAAAATTTATAAATTAATGAATATTTCGTTATTTAACATTTATTTAACATAAATGAAATATGGAAACATTAGCCGTTGCAGTTTTAATTGATGAGGAGGACAATGCGTCCCACAATGTAGACGTGAGAGTGGAAAGACGGACATTAAGGAATATCAGTGATTCATTCACGATGAGCGATGAATTGAAAATTGGTGCTGAAAGTGCTAAACTTTCATACGTGTTAAATATTTTTAGATTCAAAAAAACCTTAGGTTAAATAAAGAGGCATTTAAGTATGTCTTGCATATATTTGATGCAGAAGTTCCGAGAACTACTTTGACTTCCTTAACAGCAATTAACCGCGTAATGGCTGCTTTGAGGTTTTTTGCTGAAGACCGCTACCAGTATGGTGCTGGTACAGATTACAATTTTGCGATGGGTTAGTTAACCGTAACTAAGTCACTATCTTATTTTCTGGATGTAATTGAGCGACGGATTTGTCCAGAGTGGATAAAATTTCACAACAGTGAGGAGGAAAAACTGCAAGCGAAGCAAGAGTTTTATACTAGGGCTGCCTTTCCAGGTGTAGTGATGTGCGTAGATGGAACACATATTAAAATAACGAAGCCAAATCAAGAAGGTTTTCTTTACTATAACAGAAAAGGATCAATGCTATTGTGGTAAGGATAACATTTTAATGATGTTGGAAACACTGCAACCTTTTTCCAAAATGCCTGCACTTCTCCTCTAGGCCTTTTTGAGAACCTTGTGCAATGTCTCTTTTTGTTGACAGCATTTCCAACAATTTTTCATATTGCTCTGGTGTTGTACTTGCTACTTACATATTTAAAAATAATTACCTTTTAAAACCCGCGAAAATACAAATCAAAACAATCTCCGTCAACTAATTTGCAACTGAGAAAAACGGAACTCCACTTGAAGTGTAGGATACGTCAAATCGAGGCTTTCGAAATTTGACTGAATGAAAACGGAACGCAGAATACCAAATTTACCAAACTGAAAAAATTTCAGTTCAGTTCGAAGTGCAAAATAGGGCTGATTATTTGTCGAAATAACTCATCAAGCGAATTATGCTATGAATGAACCTATAAATTTTAACGTCCCATCACGGGTGTCAAGACATTACAAACCTCTTCTTTTGAGGCAGTGTAGAACTAATTTCGAATCAAATGAACCTTTTCGGTGTTTGTGTCATAATTTTAACACACATTCTAATTCATTTGATATAACGGATTCACTTTTTACCATAAAGAAAACTATCTTATCCTATCTTAACTCTTAACAAAAAAAAAAAAATTTAATAAATTAAAAATGTTCACTTATGTAACAATGTAGTATGTATATTAGGGCGGGTCGATTTAAAAATCGCTCATTGCTCTGTGAAAATCGTATTCTAGGGATCAAAATAAGAAACTTTGCCGAAGGAACCATACCTTTAAAACGAATTCTGATGTCCCCCCCTTTGGGTCGAACTTTTGGGTAGGGGCAATTTCAATTCTACCTGCTGCGTCTTGTGGTGGCTTAAAAAAAAAACAACTCAAGCAATTTTACGATCTGCAATTGTGTCACAGTGATACCTTCATTTTTTAAAACGGTTGAATAAAAAACCCACACAACTATGTTTACGACATGCAAATGCATCACAGTGATGCCTTGGTTTTAAAAGGGGGTTGTAAAAACGCTAATTTCTAATAATTTTTTTTAATTTCTTTTCTATTACTAAGTTAAATTAATTTTTTCATTTACATATGTTCTGACTAAATAAATTTCTAAAGAGAAAAATAAACTCCAAAAAGAAAAAACATAGGCATTTCAAAGTGGGATTTTTCAAAATTTGCCCCTACGACCCAAAGGGGTATGGTTCCTTCGGAAAAGTTTCTTATTTTGATCCCTAGAATATGATTTTCACAGAGCAATGGGCGATTTGTTTGCCTCCCACAAATCGACCCGGCCTAATGTATGTATATGTATAATTTCTAACTGTTATGTAATTTCTAACTGTTATGTATAGTACTCAGCTGAAGATTTTTATTCTGTAGCTGAGCAGTTTTAGATCTCGACGCTTAACAAACCTCCGCCTATCAACGACTTGGCAATAACAAATCCGTGCGTCATGCGGATGCGCCCCTCGCGGCGGTCGGGCGGGCTTTGAAGGGTATTAATCCGTTGGGTATTATTATTATTATTATAACAAGGAATATATATCTAGCAAATCGATTCAGTAGTGTTCTTAATTTTAATAACATCTTAAATAAGTTTAAGCTTGAATTGTTTTCTATTTTTAACTAGTCTGTAAGAAAGCATGTACATTTAGACTTAATGAATTAAATAAATAAATAAAATATCTACATTTCTTTTGATGCTGACGACATTTTTACGTTTTTTTTAAGAATCCCATGAGGCATCATAACTAAATACATATATGAAACACAAATTAACTTCCTAAATATTTCTTTTTTCAGCTGGAAGAATCTTTACAAAAAATGTTGCCCCGCGTACCAGTACCACTACAGGAGGCCACCTCCCGTTTAGTTAATCGTGATCCCACCGCAAGGCCAACGGCACAATTATTGCAATTGATTAAGTACTTTATGTAAGTATGTGGAGTAAAAAAATCAAACCATTCATGTCGACACAACAAGAGTTATTCATCCATCATGATGTCGTGAGTCGTCTATTTTTTGCGACACTATTCAAATTGTAATATTCTGCGGAGTGGCAATTGCTCTCCACTGAGGAATGTCAGAAGGCATTCTAAATTGCCTCAGTCGTAGGTGGTGCTAAGACAGTCAATGCGCCTTTGATTGATTACCTAAATACGTTTTATTTTATTTATTTTTGTTTTTTCGGTTGAGGATGAAAAATATCTAGGACACCATAATTGCCACTGTCGAAGCGACGGTGTATCAGTGAACATAAAAAAAAATAGTCCCATCTAAAACCGTCGCCCAACCCAAGACTGCGTTCGCATTTGCTTTGGGCTTGCACTCATTTGGTTGACGTAGCTAATTATCTCGCCATGCTTTAATATTTGTGATCAGCCTCACTGTTCATCTGTCCCCAGGTTTTCTTGCAGCCTTCAATTTACCTCCATATTTTCTTTAATAACGAATATCATGCCTTCCTGATCGGTCTACATTTGTGCTTCTTCCCATAGCCTTCTATCCAGTGCTAGCGGCTGATTCTGATACAGTGCGATTAGTGGCTGCTGTATATAAGAAAGCCGCAGTGATTAATCTTCTGAAGAGTGTTTTTCCACATCTCGGAGTAGTGATGTGTACCAGCTTCCCTTTGCTTTCTGTTAGCCCTCCGATGTTTGTCATCAATATGCTTAGCAGCGACAATTTTTTAGATGTCTCTGTAAAGCATGCTGAGTTGGAGCCCAAAATCTTACACCAAAGTAGTTCATTTCATACTTTGGTGATATACTGCCAGAGAAGCTATTGTATATTTTTTTTCTAGCTAAAGTATTCGCTAGTCAGCAAACTTTTTCCGCTTTTCGTGCTGTAATAACCCCAGTAATTGCGTATGCTTATCGAACTAAAAACGCTTCTTTAAAAGTGTATTTCAAGAATTGTTCCTTGTGCGGCTGACTGTCACGATACACGCGTCACTTGATTTTCATTGTATGAGTGTGAGATCGCTAAGACAGCTTCTAATAACATGCTGCAAGTAGCAAGGGATTTGGAGTCATTGGTCTAAGGCGACCAGTATGTCTGTCCATCTAGCGCTGTTAAAAGAGTTATTACGTAAAAGGCCGAAAAGATGACTCATCTCGATTTAGTGTTACCTTCGTGTGATATTTCAACGCCAGAAAGAACGTTTCCGATTACGTGTGCTGCCTGGGTGACAGTCTTCGTGCTTGTTTTTTGGCGATTGCAGTTAGTGGTTTCAGACGCCTCTCCAACCGTCTTCCATCTATGTCGAGCTTATAAAAAGCCACAACTTTAGCGTTGTTGGTGTAAGATTGGGTGCCAACTGATTAACTGTGCTTCCGATTAGCACCTTTGAAAAGAAAGGAAAAGAAAAGAAAAAAAAAATAAAAGAAAAGAAAAGAAAAGAAAAGAAAAGAAAAGGAAAGAAAAGAAAAGAAGGATTATGTTGTATTACTGCGGTATATGGTACACTTAGTAAACATTGCAGTGGTTGAATTTCAACTTTTTAGCGAACTTTAGTTATTATAATTAGGCATCGACTACGCACTTGGTTTAGATCTATTGTGCTTCACAGCCTGTACAGCCTATTACTGTATATGAAGATTTTTAATGTATTTAAGTATCAGTATTTTACACCATATCACGAAGGGAGTGAGACAAGTACATAGGAGAGGTTCTGCCTTGTCAGAGCGACGCATTCGCAGAGAATGTGTGCCGGCGTTTCAATCCTCAGCTAAAAAAGACGAATTTTTGTAACGGATAGATTCAACTTACTTAGGTGATATCGTAGACTACAGTGTTCTGTATAGTTCCCAGTACTCTCTACTTAGATTAATTAGTTTGGTTGTTAATCTCGTTGTTGGTAGTATAAGCTGTTTTGTTTCACGATTAATTATGATTTCCCGTGTCTGAGAAGGTCTCTGACGCATAAAATTCTGCTACAGCGCCATGCTTTGGTAGCTAGTCTTCCGGCTCATTAATTTCACGTCCCTGATGCCTGATAACTCATCGCAACACAATCATGTTTTTGGCTTTCAGATCAATTAGGATTTCAAAGCACACGTCCACTAGCTGCGAGGTAATTGTGTAAGACTAAAAGGCACGTATGACTATCTGCCTGATATTCCTAGAAGGTAAGCCTCTTCGTAGACCTCCTCTTCCGTAAGCTTCTAATGCATGGATTTTTGCCTAAAATATAGATAGGTATAGATACCAGATTACGTTTTTCTCCATATTTTGATCTATTCGTGAAAGAGACCTCTGAGTCATGGTGTGTTTATAGATTTCCTGTTTCCAAACCAGTTCTGTCCACAACGGATATCGCAATATTTCGAGATTCTGAGCGCATCTGCCATTGGAACACGTAATTGCAATACGGGATTTCCTATGAAAGTAGTTGTTTGGCAGAGAGCTCTCAAGATACACTCACCTTAAAATCTAATTTCATTATAAAGAATTAAATACTTTTATTATTGATAGTACAAAAGCTTCGATTACAAAAGATTTACTGCTATTATTATATATCCACATAGTATTTAGTGGTGGACATAATACGAAAATTCACTACACAAGCATAAATCCAGGCTTTTTGTACTGAGGTGGCCAATTGAAGTGCTATCGATTTCACACTGGCAATCTGGCAATCCAATATATGTATGAATGGCCGGCAGTAAAAAATTTATTTGTTTTATGGGTGAAAAAAAACTTAAAACAAATTCTGGAATTGAAATGTGAAAGTTAAATCTTTCAAAAAAAATTCGCAAAGCCAACTCAAGAAGTTCGGACCCAGTCCAAGCGACGATTAGCAATCAAGGAACAATGTGGTGAGTGATCTGCCTCTAATTATAGAGAGATAAAGATATATTTCCAAAACCTTTCTGGGATGAGGACCAAACCGATCTTCCCGATTGGATTATGACATATGTGGTTTCGTCTAGACATGTCTCACTCAATGGAAGTTTTTTCGATAGTGGATTCTTCGACTCTAATATTTTTAATGTATTCCGCAAAGATCGAAATGCTAAAGCTGCTGGTTGCCTTCGTGGCGGTGGGGTCTTAATTGCCGTCAAGCGTCAGTTATCCTCCTCTTTATTTCCGCTTAGTAACGGTGACGTTCTATTGGATCAAATTTGTGTCTGCATTAATGGTTCTACTTCAAAAATCTCTCTATTTCTCCTTGAATCATACGCGTCACCAGGAAGTTCATTTGAACTATACAAGGCATACGCTGATAACATAGTTTCGCTAGTTATAAGTAACCTTGCTTGGTGAATTGAACCTATGCGATATTCACTGGTCAACGAATGTTTGTAATTTTGGTCTTACACCTAATAATCTCCGTGCAAATCATGAATTATATTTCATTGATAATTTACTTAGTCTTAATTTAATGCATATCAGCAAATGTGTTATACTCTAACTAGATTACTCGATCTCATATTTATTGCTGACAATATTAGTTGTGAAATCAGTGAATGTACAAATCCAATCACTCACAAAGCAGGCATCACCTACCATTGGTTAATAACACTGGATCACAAATCCCAATTTTTTTTTTTTTTGCACCAGAGACGCCATTATGAAATTCCTATGTAAAATCAGCCCCTGATTCCGAAAATCAAGGTTATTTTCAATTCTGTGATAACGTTTTTGAGATATTTACGAATAACCTTTTTTTCAAAAAAAAATAATAAGAAATTGGGTCCACTTAATCATATATATCTCAAGAAAGGATTAAGCAATTCCAAAATGGTTTGAAGCTTTTAAAAGGTAATAAAATTTGCTATAACTCTTTGCTATTCACTGCAGTTTCAAAGATAACGAACAATCATTACGGATTATTTAAATTTTTTTTGTATAAAAATATAAAAAAATTTGTACATTGCGAGGAACGATCTCGCTTTTTTGCAGATTTTTTTCTTTCTCTCTAAGTTCGGTTTTATTACAAAAAAATAAGCTTTCATTCAACAAAATCGATGAGCTAATACAAAAGTTATAAGCATTCAAATAAATATATCCATATAGTAAAACTTAAGTACCCTACAAATAATAGCATATGTACATCTGATTCTGTCTTAACTTTTTGCTCTTATTTTATAATTGAAAAAGTTATGTGTCTTGCTTTGACGCTTATTTAGATTAGGATCGGTTTCTCTTATGAGAAGCGACATCCCAGAACCCTTGATACCGACTTTCAATCATTTTCATTTGCTGGTGAAACCTTTCGCTATGCTCGTCACTTTCGACGCCAAGATTTTGCGGGAAAAATTCAAATGGGAGTGTAGAAAATTAATTTTTAAAGACATATTTACTCTTGAAAGAAAATAAAAAAGTATATTAGATAAATACATAAGTGACACATTAGTATATAATTTTCTTAGGCTGGATTATCTTTCAATTCAGAACAAATTTTTTGTTTACATTTTTCTCGTTCTTGTTTGTTCGGAACTGGATAATGTATTCAGATTTAGGGCTATATATTCTCATGTAAGTTTAAAAATTTTGAGAAAAATATTTTGTTTATCGGGCAAATAGGTTCTAAAGTTAACTGAGAAAACAATAATACGGCCTTTAAACTTAATTTATTGCCGTCTATGAACAATCGCCACTCTTTTGAATCATATGGTTTACCAAACTGTTTGAATAGACCAGCAATGTCTTTGCAGTAACAAACACTGTTCTACTTTACACAAAAAAAAAAAAAAAAAACTGTAAGGCGCGAAAACCTCCGAAGAGATCTAAGGCCGAACTTCTCTTCCAATTTGCGTGGTGCTCCTCTTGATTTTCCCTACAAATTGGCCGGACGGGACCTACATGTTTTATGCCGACTCCGAACGGCATCTGCAAGGCAGATGAGTTTTCACTGAGAGCTTTTCATGGCAGAAATACACCCGGAGCGCTTGCCAAACACTGCCGAGGGGCGACCCCGCTTAGAAAAACTTCCTTCTAATTGAAAAACCTTATTTCTAAAATTTTGATGTTGCTTTGCTCGGGGTGCGAACCCAGGGCATACGGTGTGATAGGCGGAGCACGCTACCATCACACCACGGTGGCCTCCTTTATATAGTACTTGGAAAATTGTTCGTGGCGAGTTCTATAATATGTTACCTTAACATCGGATGAAACAAATTTAAATTGTTGCATAAAAGAGGCGAGTATTTCGGCCTTTTCCTTTGACAATTCCAAATCCCTTATCCAATAATTGGGTTGTGCTTGTGACAGAGTTTCTTCCGTTTTCCGTTTGAAATCCAGTACAACATGATGCCGCGTAATCAGGTACTGATGGTGACAAAGAAACTGGAGCCGGAACTAAAGTAAAATTTGATTCTGGCAATGTAGCTTCCATTGAATTTAGTTCTGGTAATGACGCTGTAGACACGCTCGCATAGGTTACTTTTCTTGACTTTCCAACCCCAAGTACTTTTGTAGTACAAATATAGCATTCCGTTGAATGGCAAGATGGTTCCCTCCACTTCATTGGTGTGATAAATTTCATATGTCGCCTAAAAAAATAGTTTCAAAAATTAGTCAGGTATGCATTAAAAGGGAGCAAATTCCTAATTTTTACAACGCACCTTTTTGTTCAGGTTTCCGAAAAAATCAATTCGACTCGAAATGTGGTGCACACAGTATTCGGTGTCCATAGTTTTAGGCTCAATTCCAAAATACTTATAGTATGTAACTTTCAAAGGATTTGAAAACACACGTCGCATCCTTTTAACGATAAATTGACCGCAGATGAAAGAGAACATATCAAGATCATTTGTACACTCAAACTCTCGCGCCCTTATATTCATATTATATTTTTAAGTAAATGACGGGTTATAAACTGTAATTATAAACTGAACAGTATTCGGCGAGCCTTGCAGATATTATGAAGGCGCATGTACTATTATTTACACTTAGATCAAGTAAAGATTCAAGCCTACCTAGACAAAAAGGTTCTCTAGTTCTAAAAAGAAAGCACTACCTGCCTAAGCAATATGCTCTTGCTTGAAATGTGTTTGAGAAAGCGATACTAACGTATCTAATAGCCCTTCGAAAATCTACCTTGGAACTAACTGATATACGAATACTAGCACATATGTACCAGTAGGGTACTTAAGTATTAAATCGATATATTTACTTGAATGCTTATAACTTTTGTATTAGTTCATCGATTTTGATGAATGAAAGTTTTTTTTTTTTTTGTAATAAAACAGAACTTAGAGAGAAAGAAAAAATTCTGCAAAAAAAAGTTTTCGAGATCGTTCCTCGCAATGTACAAATTTTTTTATATTTTTACAAAAAAAATTTAAAAAATCCGTAATGATTGGTCATCTTTGAATCTGCAGGGCCTAGCAAAAAGTTATAGCGCAGTTTGTAGCAAATTTCATTACCTTTTAAAAGCTTCAAACCCTTTTGGAATTGCTTAATTCGTTCTTGAGATATATATGATTAAGTGGACGCAATTTTTAATTTTGTTTTTTTTTTTTAATAAAAGGTTATACGTAAATATCTCAAAAACGTTACCATAGAATTAAAAATAACCTTGATATTCGGAATCAGGGGTTGATTTTACATAGGAATTTCATAATGGCGTCTCTGATGCATTTTGGCGGTAAACCAGTGTAATTTTAGTTTAAATAGTTATGAACTGGATACTTCTGAAAGCAAATTTACTTTTAATTTTAATTCGTATGATTTTCCTAGTTTAATGGTTTTTTATCTGAAATAGACTGGGAGGCGGTACTTGAGGGACTTGATACTTCTAATAGTTTACTAACTTTCAAATTTATTTTTTTAAATCATTGTTTGCACAAAATTCTAATGAGACCTTACAAACTTGCGTAGTAACCGAAAGAGTTAAAAAATTAAGAATCTTAGAAATAAATATAAGCGTAAGTTTAAACATACCAAGAATCATTTGTTCTTCACCAAATACAAGCAATATTTAAATAAATTTAATAATTTGAACAAGCTTCTGTATACCAACTATATTCAAAATATTGAGGCGAATTCCAAATTGAATACAAAACATTTTGGAGCTATATCATGTCCAAAAAAGGTTGCTCTAGTGTATCGTCTGGAGTCCTCCTTGATGGCCAATCAGCGCGAACACCATGTGATACAGCCAACTTATTTGCGGAGTTTTGTAAGTCAAATTTTGCTGCCGATGATGGCTATCCATCGTTTGATGCCTCTACAAATTTTAACACTGCTCTAAACTTCGTTGTCCTCTGTCTCTCTTCTGATGATTTTAGTAATGCTATTCTCAAAATTAAATCTTCGTCTCAAACTAACGTTGTTGTATTTTCTTCAGTCCTCTTAAAAACTGCCCGATCCTAGTTTTTTTCTTTAAGAATCATTTTCAATAAGTCTCTATCGCTTGGTACGTTTACTGACGAGTGGAAGCTCACCTCTTTTACCCCCGTTTTTAAAAGTGTTAACAAGAATGATGTGCGTAATTACAGACCTATATCAAAGCTGTATACCATTTCAAAATTAGCCATTATCGCTACCAAAACAGCAAAATGACACTTTTATACTTACATATTTGTTATACTGAGTTATGTTGTTTTGTTGATTTTCCGACAGGGTGGATAAATGATGTATATTGGAACGATTTTCCGTCATCCCTTGTCAAATTAGTTTTCGAGACAAACTGGTTTCGGCGTTTTGCCATCATCAGTGTCGATTTTCGTTTGACAAGGGATGACGGAAAATCGTTCCAATATACATTATTTATTGTACATTAAGTCTTCACGTTTGCTTAGAAACCCCCTAATGTTGAAGTAGGTGTTTCTTCAAATAACATCATCCTTGTCCACTTTTCATAAAGAAAGGTTCTAAATGCTAAGTTTATCGAATAAGAACGCCTATACTTAATTTCAAGCAAGCTGCACCACCGGTATCTGCTTCACTCCCCAATGAGAAAAGTTTCTCAAATAATAAACCAGTCAAGGAGGTACCCATGCACGAAATTTCAATGAAATTGCGCAATAAATTATTATTATACTCAGTTGAGCAGGGCTTACAGAGTATATTAATTTTGTTCGCATAACGGTAATCCGTAACGGCATAAACTAGTCGAGATAGATATAGACTTCTATATATCAAAATGATTTGGGCGAAAAAAGAAATTCCTTTAGCCACGTCCGTCCATCCGTCCTCCAACCGTAAACACGATAACTTGAGTAAATTTTGAGTTATCTTAATGAAATTTGGTATGTAAGTTCCTGGGAACTCATTTCAGATCGCTATTTAAAATGAACAATATCGGACTATAACCACGCCCACTTTTTCGATATCGAAAATTTCGAAAAACGGAAAAAGTGCGATAATTCATTAACAAAGACGGAGAAAGCGATGAAACTTGGTAGGTGGGTTGACCTTATGACGCGGAATTGAAAATTATTAAAATTTTGGATAATGGGCGTGACACCGCCCACTTTTAAAAGAAGGTAATTTAAAAGTTTTACAAGCAGTAATTGGCAGTAGTTGAAGATATCATTATGAAATTTCGCAGGAACGTTACTCCTATTACTATATGTATGCTAAATAAAAATTGGCAAAATTGGATTACGAACACGCCCACTTAAAGAAAATTGTAAAGTCAAATTTTAACAAAAAATTTAATATGTTTACGGTGTATAAGTAAATTATGTCAACATTCAACTCCAGTAATGATGGTGCAACAAAATACAAAAATAAAAGGAAATTTCAAAATGGGCGTGGGTCCGCCCTTTTTCATTTAATTTGTCTAGAATACTTTAAATGCCATGAGCCGAACAAAAATTTACCTATCCTAGTGAAATTTGGTAAGGGCATTGCCTCTATGCCAGTAACCGTTTTCTGTGAAAATGGGCGAAATCGGCTGAAGTCACGCCCAGTTTTTATACACAGTCGACCGTCTGTCCTTCCGTTCGACCGTTAACGCGATAACTTGAGCAAAAATTGATATATCTTTACTAAACTTAGTTAACTTACTTATCTGAACTCACTTTATTTTGGTATTAAAACGGGCCAAATCCGACTACGACCACGCCTACTTTTCCTATATCAAAAATTTCGAAAAAAAAGAATGCTATAATTCTATACCAAATACGAAAAAAGGGATGAAACATGGTGATTGGATTGGTTTTTTGACGCAAAATATACCTTTAGAAAAAACTTTGTAAAATGGGTTTGACACCTACCATATTAATTACAAGAAAATGAAAAAGTTCTGCATGGCGAAATCAAAAGTCCTTGGAATCATCGAATACTGTTCGTGGTATTACAAATATAAATAAATTAGCGGTACCCAACAGATGATGTTCTGGCTCACCCTGGTACACATTTTGGTCGATATCTCGAAAACGCCTTCACATATACCACTCCCTTTTAAAATACTCATTAACGCTTTTCATTTGATACCCATATCGTACAAACATATTCTAGAGTCACCCCTGGTCCATCTTTATGGCGATATCGCGAAAAGGCGTCCACCTATAGAACTATGGCCCACTCTCTTCTAAAATACTCTCTAATACCTTCCCTTTGATACGCATGTCATACAAACATATTACAGAGCTACCCTAGGTTCATTTTCCTACATGGCGATTTTCCCTTGTTTTGTCTCCAAAGCTCTCAGCTGAGTATGTAAAATACGGTTACACCCGAACTTAGCCTTCCTTACTTGTTTTTTTTTTTTAATCGTCCTCTGCTTCACATACGCATAAAATTTGATGTGAATCTAAGTATCCTCAAATCCCCTTGAAAACACGTACACAATTGTATCGACATGGATTTTGTCGTTTAGGTTGTTGAGTTTACTCACAAACACACGTACAGATAAAATATATATATATATTAGAATTTCATCGGCCCTCCTCCAAATCCCATATAAGCGCAAATGTGTATGCATTTATTACCATTATCACTTGTCGAATATTTTACTTTGTTTATCAAATGATGCTTACTTCAAAGTGATTTCTTCACTCACTTAACCTTATGTTGATTGACAGGTGTGACGTTATCACGAAACTGCGATTTATTGAGACGTACTTAATCATATACATATTTACAAGTATTGGACACACTCACATATAATTGTAGGTGCACACACAGGCATCTGTGTAAAAAAAAAATGTCTGGGGTGCGTATAAATTGTGCAGAGTAATGGTAAATAAGAAGAAGAGAAAAGTCTACAAAGGTGTAAATATGCTTGGACGTGTAGTTAACGGTCTTGAATTAAGCTAAAACGTCTGTTGCTCTTAAAATCTTGAGGCTGACAATGCTTATGTTCGTATTTTACATAGTGATGTGGCTGCGCTTGGTTTCACCGCCAAAGGAAAGCTCATCTTCCCACTTTTTTTTTCTTTTAAAGAATGTTGCCGATACTCCTGTTGCTTGCCTATTATAAAGAGATTAATATAATGGATGTAAAGTCGTAAGGCCATTTTTAAAATAACCCACGTAGCAAAAAACCTTGGAATTATTGGAAACAAAACAAAAAAAAAAAACAAAAAAAAAAAAAACAAAGCAAAGCTCGGGTATTCTTGGCCAAGGCGTATTATTGGACTGCACGATAACTTTTTCCATAGATATACTGGGCAGCTTAAGCCAACTGTAGAGAGCTCGTGTCATATTATATGAATTTTGTATTTAGAATATGAGATGTTTAACCGTAGCCAATAAAACTTCGATACTTTCAAAGTGTTTTTATTATTACTACCTTTATATTAAGGCCCTTTCATGTTTGTCCCTCATTTCCATACGAATTTCTGACCCACGGAAAAGTCTTCTTCGGTAACTTCCCGTTGAGCTAGACACTTGATACTTAGAACATAGTTCAGATCTGAGGGACATTACAATGCAGGTGAAAAAAATCCGCTAGGTGACGCGCGGATCGAGATATACAGAAAATTGATTTTAAAATGGAAATTTTGCTATAGATTTTTAACTGACTTCTCGGTGATCCAGAGACCTGAAGCTTAGCACATAGTTTGCAAGTCGATGGCACTACAATTCGTGGAGAACAAAATACCGTCAGGTAGCAGACGAATCGAGATAAACGAAAATCCCCGAAAATCCTGAAAAAACGTAGCTAATCTTGCTATCGATTTTTAAGGTACTTCTCGGTGAGCTAGAGACTTGAAACTAGGGCCGTGAGTCAGAACCCGGTGACAATGCAATATTTGATCAAAAGAGATATTAAGAAAACAAATTTTAATTTGGGAATCTTTCAATCCATTTTTAACTAACTTCCCGGTTACCTAGAGACTTGAAACTTGGCACTCGGTTAGAGGCCTGGTGACAATACAACTTACAGAAAACAAAGTTCCGCTAGGTGGCGCGCTAGTCAAGATAACTGCAAATCCTTTAAAAACGGGGGAATTTTGCGATTGATTTTCGAGTAACTTCCCGATGAGCTAGAGACATGAAACTTGGGCCCTAAGTCAAAAACCGGTGACAATGCAATATTTTATCTAAAAAAATCCGCTAAGTGGCGCATGGATCGAGATATTGAGAAAACTAGTTTTAAATTGGGAATCTTGCAATCGATTTTTAACTAACTTCTTGGATATCTAGAGACTTCAAACCTGTAATATAGTTTAAAACTCGCTGACAGTGCAATGTTTGATCAAAAAATTTGAGCTACGTAACGCACAAGTCGAACTATTTAGAGGATTAGGCTAGGATTCATGGCTAGCCTCCTGAGTGTTGCAGGCGTTGTAGAATTCCACCTCGTTGAAGGCATAACTCAATGCACGTCCTTGCATACTTTTAGGCGTACGCCACTTTCACCACGATTCTTTTAGACTTTCAGGCGTATGCGAATTTCATCACGATTGTCAGCTGTGCAAATTATGTAGCTGAGAAACGAGGTGGAATTCTCGTGTTATGATGCGAGGTGGAATTCAGTTGTTTTCGCCAGTGTTGTCAGCGAAAATTCCACTAATTCTCTTAAATCTGACTATTTTGAACAAATAAATAAAGATGAGAATTTTCACTTAGGAATTACAAATTACTAATTAAAGTTGCAATTGCCTTTTTTAAGGCAGTACTAAAAAATTGAAAATAAAAATATGATAAAAAAATTTTAAGGACTACCTTTATATAATTGGACCAAAAAATAGAAGGCAATTTTTCCTTTAATACAGCCATAGTCTTGTTGAATTTTGACTAAAAGACTTTAACAATAGCTCTTGTAAAAGAATTTTGGGATTTAAAACTATTATCATCTTTTTATTTATACCTTTCATGAAATTGAAATGGTATATTATGTTTGTCACGAATTTCAAAATTGTACGTCCTTAAAGGAGAAGAAATATACCCAATAATAAGATATCGAAATTATCAAGATGAAGAGCTGCTTTGATGTAGCCATGTCCGTATCTCCGCCTATCTGTTTGTATGCAAACTAGTCTCTCAATTTTCGAGATATCTTGATAGAATTTGGTGAACGGGTATATTTAGGTGTCCGATTGGACATTGGTTGGAGCCGGACGGATCAGACAAATATAGCACATATCTTCCTTACAACCGATTTTTCAGAAAATAGGATTTTTGTCATATCTTCCTCAATTTATCAGATTGAAGCTTCAAGCTTCACCACATGCTTTCGTATATTGCACATATTGTCGTCTAAAAAAATTGATGAGATCGATAGTATATATAGCATATATCCCCACAACGGATTGTCGAGATAAGGAACTTTTCGTAATTTCTGCCCAATTCTAACAGCTAGAACCTCCAGATTTTACCGAATGTTATGGAACCTCAACGTGTAGGAGAGAGCTAAGAAGGACTAGACGGCACTTTATGCATGTAAAACAATGCTGGATTGCACGTGACCCCACGGATTACTTACGTACTAAAACAAAAATAATTATGTATACATCAACAAAGAACTTTGCCATCTTTCTCTAATTGAATATTTACAGTAATTTTAAAGCCTACCCTATACTATAGAGTCCTTGTTTGCTGGGCGACCACACAAAAAGAATCTATCTTAAAAAACTAGAGGGTCATGCAGCCTACAATACAAAGCATAAAGGGAGCACTGAAAGCAATCCGACAGCTGCCATTCTGCATATTCTACTTGTAGACCTGGGGTTGAAGAACACAACTACAACGAGACTGTATGCATCAGGGTAGCTTCAGCGCAGCCCATAGTAGTATAGCATCATCAAAGATTGGACAAAAAGGCTACCTAGTTCGCTACATGCACTTCGATTGGCATCTTAGTACCACAACGAAGGTGGCTTAAGTGCGCTCAAATGGCAGACGAGGCTATATACACATGTACACCAACGGTTCCAAAGTAAGGCAAGGAGTAGGGTGTGCAGGATAATGCGCTAATCCGGAAATGTATAGATCCTACAAGCTACCAGATCACTGTAGTGGTTTTCAGGCGGAAGTAGTAGTCGTGAATAAAACAATAGAAAAACTGGAATAAAATAGCTTAAAGGCAATAATATCTCATATGCATCTATTATGGATATCTGGAAATATGGGAATAGATGGAAACTAAGGAGCGGATTAGCTTGCTTAGAAGAGCATATCCCTCCAAGCTTTAACCGCAAACTTCCCAATCTGATTGGGCTAGATTAGAATAAGGCCAGAGCTGCGCATGAACGATTTAATAGGGAAGTGGTGGAAGCAAGCGCGGGTCTGCAAAGAGTTGTGAATCTTGTACAGGTCTTTCTACCTTACATTTACAATGCTACTCTTTTATTTTAAAAAAGGGGACTTTAGGCTCATGATGGGTATACTGACTGAGCACTGCCCTCTGATGTTACATGCTTTTAAATAAAGTCATGTCAGTGATAGCAGATGCATAAAGGGCATTTTGAAATAGGAAAAGATGGAGGACATTTTGTGTGCATGCTCTGCGCTCGCCAGACTAAGACTCCAGCTATTAGGAGTTGCACAGCTATCAGATTTATATGCATATAAGCATGGGTTCTATAAAGGTTGTGCTATTTGCCAAAAGAACAAAAATATTTTATAACATAGGCCCTGGTTTCTGATAGGGTTTTTCATTTTGGTCGTTAAACAAATTTCTGGTAATAATATTGGCTCATTTAGTCTATGCTAGGTTCTTACGGACCAACCAGTTCAACTTTACCTATGGAGTACTCGTGATTTTGTATAAAAATGTGCCTTCGGAAACTCTTTTGTTTGATGCGCATACGAGACTTTTTCTATCAGTTTCTAATTAAATGAAATTTTATTTAATACGAAGGTAGTTTTCTAATGAAATGCTTGTCTTATTTGTGGTAAGCGTTTTTTTTTTTTCTGAGAATAGAAACAGGAATTGGAATAAGAAGAGGTAGACTAAGCAGCACAGAACAAGAAACCGGTGAAGAGACAAACTGACGACGACTACGATGAAGCACAGAAAAGTGAATAGAAAAGGGAGAGTTAGAGGAAATGGTGTATGTAGAGCGTAGCAAGAGGATAGATGGGGAAGAAGGATAAAAAGTGAAGCAGAGCAAAAGGCAGCATGTGTCTGACTTGCCGGTACATTATAAATCATAAGAGACCTATATCTATGCCTGCTTAAAATAACAGTGACAGCTGTATATTGTCAAATTGGGCGCTTTTCGAAGCCTCGCACCACCTCCGTATTGATTTTTTTTAATAAAATTCTGCATAAAGGAAGCACTAGCCGAAGCTTCACAAAAGAAAATACATGCAAATACGTAACTCTACGTTTTGGCAAAAGTGGGTTTAAATTTAAAAATGATGACTATGAAAATAAACGGCGGCTTAAAATAAGAAACGAAATATGACTAAAGTAAGAATCAAGTGATAAAGTATAAATTGAAAGTCGTAAGCAAGCAAATATTTACGGTTTTCATTCTGTTGAAGATTAAACCACTTTAAATGTGACTTAAATGTTGACAACGTTTCCTTCGTTACTATCCTTTTGCTGTAACGAGATACAAGACTGTTTACACAGGTTAAGTACATTACTCGCAAGGCTTAAAAGTATTTTGTTTCATTATAAGCATAGTTTGCTTGAATGTTCTGCTACTTAGTGCTGATTTGCATGTAATGGCGAGCTGACAGTTTTTTTCAGCGTCTTTTCATTGAGTATTGAGTGTGCCTTATTTCATGTTTTTGTTTTTTTTTTTTGTATACTAGCTTATGCCGGTGGGTTTTACCCACGTTTATATAAAAATATGCACGTGTCACTGGCGATGGGTAAAACATGAGTTGGTAAGATTGACTTCTGCTACAGTTAATGACTGTTGTTGTATGATATATTCATATATGTAACAGGATTCTCCTCGCGTAGGTGAGGTTGACAATTGAGTTGCAGAAGCTCTGAAGCTATAAAGGTTTGTATTGCGCTCATCAATTCCTTGATTCGCAGCTAATGATCGTCTTGAGCTTCATTGATAGGGATAGGAAATTTGAGGTATTAAAAAATGAAAAGACAAATCTATGGGATATCAATGGAATCTTGGTTTTAAACTTTTTTGTTTTCAAAATTTTCCGATAAAATGAATTGCTTTAATGACATAAGCGTGGAGAATCGAAATAACGAAGCATAAATATTATGATATTGTGGGCCCTTTTTAAGGATCAATTGATGAGGAGAAATTTCTAATGGCTCCAAAGAGCTAATAAACTCAATCGGATATGCACAGCTTGGGACTCTTCCACGATGGTGTTAATAGAGTGATAGGTTGTCTTGGTTCTAGTCATATTAACATCCTCATTTTAAGGTGCCTAAAATGCCTTTTCTCAAAGCCATTTATAGTTTGCAAAGATAGATTCAATATTTGGAAGAAAGATTAGGTTTTAGTGTGATGTCACAATTTCTCAAAAACTTGCAGGAAAAGAAATCAAATCTGTTAGTAAAGAAATACGATTTTTGCCATGTTTCCGCCAAATTGCCCCCTAATATTTCTAAAGAGAGTACATTTTTGTACGTAAAGCCGTCTATAGACGAAAAAGCACGCATTTACTTCAACTTCTGCAATTCCAGCAAGTAACAGGAAAGCACCACCTTTGGGATGGTCATCACACCTTAAATTCTTAGGGGTTTGGTCTAAAACTTGCAGCAACTGTTTATGAGTCATGGTGCATACATCGCACACCCTCACTTTGGCCTGACCGTTTGCTTATGTTGCACATCGGTTTATCAGATGTAAGGAACTGCCTTAGTGATTTCTCTTTTTGCTCTTACATCAATTAATATCAAATTAAACAGAAATGTTTTTTCCGGTTTCTCCAGGCGTATCCAAGAATACCAACCCTAAAGAATATTAAAGGAATAACAGCCAAACCCAACTCTGCAATCAAACTTTACGTGTTGAGATAACCTAAGTTTTTAGCCATAGCCATAGTTCTGAAAGTCCCATTTGTCTTGTTTTTTTTTTTCAATTCCATATATCACTGGTACTGTTAGGACTTAACGTCATATAGCTCCTTACCAATTTTCATTATTCCATTTGTATGGGAGGTGCCACGCCCCGTCTTACTCACCCCTTATTTTCTTAGTGGTGTTAGGGATTGATCCAATTTAACTCTTTGCTGGATTTAAATGTTCTTGCATGAATACTTCCAGAGTTATGCTGTATGAAACATTCCATTTGTATGGTAGGTGCCACCCCATTTTTTATATAGAAGTTATGTTTAGCCTATAACCATCTTTGGAAGGCTTCTAGTGGGTGATTCAAACTTAGTTGTGATCGACCGATACGTCTAGGGTGCAAACCGATTTATACGTACATACAAACATTCATAATTTTAGCTTTATATATATATAGATAGAAGATGTTTATAGACTGAAGTTAACAAAAAATTTTAACGGTGGAAAATTACTAAACATCCAAAAGGATAACAGCCAAACAACTCTGTAGTCAAATTTTAGCTGTTATAATAACCTAAGTTTATACGGCAGCCATAGTTCTGAAAAATCCCATTTTAAGAAGGTGCCACGCCCCCTTTTCCCCAATTCCACATTTTACTGCAGGTGTTAGGACTTAACCTCATATAGCTCCTTTCCAATTTTCATTATCCTACCATTACTACATCCAGAGATATGCAGTATGATAAATTCCATTTATATGGGAGGTGCCACGCCCCCTTCTCCCCCAACCCACATTTTCTTGGAGGTGTTAGGGATTGACCTCATATAACTCGTTACGGAATTTCATTGTTCTAGCATAAATACATTCAGAGTTATGTAGTCCCAAATATTCATTTTGCATGGGAGGTGCCACGCGCCTTTTATATATCGATATTATTTTTAGCCTATGACCATCCTTCCAAGGTTTCTAGTGGGTTGTGCAAATTTGGTTGTGATCGGTCGATCCGTTTAGGACGCAACTCTATCTATACTTACATACACACATAATTTGAATTTTATATATGTGACCCGGTCTATGAAAAGGTGGCTTATGACTCAAAAAAAAGCCGCTGTTAACAGCTGTTTCTCGCAAAAAAAAACAACTGTTAACAGTTGTTTCTCGCAATTTCTTTTTTGAGTCATAAGCCACCCTTTCATAGACCGGGTCTCATATATAGACTCTCCATTGGTTTTATTTCTTTACATAAACTAATTTTCAATTTCACAGAAAAATATCGAATTAGTACTTTGGAATTGTTGATTAAAAGTAAGCATGTTGGTTTATTAGAAACTAACCAGTTCAGTCAGATATATCCGTAAAACCTGAAAAGAGGGACACCGGTACGTATACGTAACATTTTTTCATTTGGAAAATTTAATGAGTTTTAGACGATTTTTTAAAACACTATGGACATATACAGCCCCTGTGAGGTCCTAGTGAACCGGCCAGTTCAACCTAGACCATTTTTACAATTATTTTTTTATTAAATTAATTATTTAGGATGTTCACAGTCCCTTGTAACCTGCCTTGATAATTTTCAAGGTAAAAAATACCACTTTCGTTGGAAAAGTGTAAAGCTCTTCTTATAATATCCGGAAAGAATTCATAGCCAACATAGTTATAGGCTTGTAAGTGTTCAATGGTACGAAGAACCGGTTTTTAACGGTTTTATTTAGCATGAGTTTGTGTAGCGGCCGGCCGTTGTGAACGAATTTAGTAATTAAAATTTAAGTAACTTCACGATAAGTTACAAGCTTGAAACTTGGAATATAGTTCAGAACCCGATGATAATGCAATAATAAGAAAAAAATTCCGATAGGTAGCCCATTGATCGAAATATTTCAAAAAAATCGTATTTGTTTTCCGATTTGGCTCATATTTGGAACACATAATACATAAATGAATAGAAAGCAACCTATGAAAAAAATCGCCGCTAGGTGGCGCATGGATCGAGATATTAAAAACATCGTATTTGTGGTCCGATTTGGCGCATATTTGGAACAAATATAACATACAGTCCGGTAGAAGAGACATCAAAATCTTTTAGAGTTCGAGGAGGGACAAGCATACATACGTGGCGCCGAGACAAATAAAGTCTTTGGAAGGATTATGTGTTGAGGCCTTAGATTGTAACAAATTGTCAGGAAAGAGTCCTTGTAATAACACTGTGCAACAGCCGGCTGGATATTGGACCAAAGCCCACTTTTTTGCAGAGATTGAGGTTTACGTAGACGAAGTACTAGCTCCGTTTTTCGAAGTTAGCCTCCAAAAAATAGATATCGGCTTTCGAAGTTCGAAATTCTACATTTCGAAATTTTATTTTTTTTTGCTTCTAGCATTAAAAAGAGAGGACTGTAGACTCATGACAAGTGTTCTAACTGTACACTGCCTTCTGGCGTCACATGCCTTTAAATTAGGCTTGGTCAGTGATAGCAGATGCAGGAAGTGCGGGCTGGAGGAGGAAACGATCGAGCACGTTCTGTGCTCGTGCCTGCGCTTGCCAGGATAAGACTCCAACTATTAGGAGTGATACAGCTGTCAGATCTAGAAGCAGCAAGTGGCTTAAGTCCTAGGAAGCTTCTACTATTTGCCAAGAGGACGGAGTTATTCTATAACATTGGTCCTGGTTTTGATAGGGTTTTTCAGTTTGGTCATTAAAACAAACTTCTGTTAACCCTACGGACTTATTCAGTCTATGTGAGTCCTCATGGACCGGCCAGATCAACCTAACCTAACCTACATTAAATAATAATAATACTAAAATCTAGAAAATAATTAGGTAGGTCCTAGGTACGAGTCATCACACTCCTCACATCAATCTGGGGCGTTGATCAGACAATTAATTAAAAGCGTTGGGCGCGTGAAATTTCTAAAAATGTGAGGCGTAGTATAACCTTATTTAGGTTCAGTTGGTCTGTCTTATGGCTACAAATAGAAATTTGATGCGTCCAGCGCATTTATTTAATTGTCCGATCAACGCCCTAGATTCATGAGGAGTGTGATGACTCGTACCTAGGACCTACCTAATTATTTTCTAGATTTTAGTATTATTATTATTTCATGTAAGTATTGTTTTCAATAAAACCGTTTAACTAAAAAAATATTTTTTATTATTTTATTTACCCGTAACTCATGATTTTGGAGATGTCCGGGTAAAATAAAAAATGGCATCACTTTTCAATTATTTTCACTTTTGTCTTCTTTGCGACATTGTGTTATTTAATTGCAAAAATATGTAAATATTGAATTATCCTCTAATCCAGTTTGGTTTGTTTATAATTTTTGTTTATTGCATCACTTTCTTTGGCTAATTTGAAGTACCGTTTTACTTTGCATTCACATCTCATTTCCACTGCAAAAGCTTGTAAAATTATTTATTTAAGAGCTCACTTTCGTTTTAGTGATCCCGCTGTGAATGCGCTAAAATTCTTGGATGTGGTCAACATGAAGGACACATCGCAAAAGTCTCATTTTTACAAAAATACGCTAATGGAAGCAATGCCTCTGATACCGAGGGTAAGTACTTAGTAGTTTTATATTACAACTTATTTATTTGTTGTTCTTATTGAAACTTGATGTGCGAAACTTGGCGTCAAAGGAATTTTATACGCACATACCAAAACTTTTTTATGTGTAAATATGCGTTTGTGTATGTGTGATTCCTTTACAAAAATTTTAATGGCAAGTCGTTTAGAAAAAACAAATGACAATGCAACAGGTGAAAACACAACGAAAAACAATATTCGTCTGGTATGTTAGACATGCTTTGAAGTAGATACACATAAATTACTTAACCCAGTATGCACTCAATCCCAAATAGCTAACTTCAAATGCGTTGAGGTGGCCCAAAGCAAGTTGAAGGATTTCGGGCAAACAGTCTCTCTTCGTTTCTTCTTAAGACGTTTGAGAGGTTGATTGGCATGGACCTATGCAAAAGGCCTCCACTGTGGTTACTGTCGGCTTCGCGGCATGCCTTTTGTAAAGGCATATCAACGGAAACGGCTATTCATTCGATTGTAAAGTAAAAAGATGGATTCTTAGAACACAAATAGTTTGCTCTTAGTGTCTTCCTAGAACACTGAGGGGGCTTTTAACAATGTCTTAGCAGGGGCAGTCGAAGGGCTCTGATTGAATTTATTAACAAACTACTCTGCGGCAGAAATGTCGCAGCGGAGTGGGGAGAGGCCGTAATTGAGAAGAAAGTGAGAAATGGTACGCCAAAGGGGCTGTTCTATCTCCTGTGCTCTGTATTGTCGTAGTGCACGAACTTCTTGTGGAGCTGGAAGCCAATGGCTGTCGGGTTACTGCCAATGCAAATGACCTGGCTATCCTAATCAGGGGAAAATTTCTGGGCGAGCCGCGCGATGTTCTGCAGGGCTACCCAGATGCTGTGGCTAGGTGGGCTGAATCATGAGGACTGGCGGCCAACGTGGGGAGAGATGGGAAGAAGTACACTGACTTTATGGGTTATTAGTCAGACTGATTCTGCTCTATGGGGTGCTGGTCTGGTGGAAAGCACTGCAGACGGCGAGCACCAGCATAATATTAATATCAATACAACGTATGGCGCTGGTTTGTATCAGCGGCGCTCTTAGAACAATACCTATCTTTGCATTGAATGGCATGCTTTACATACATTCAGTAGATATTGCGAGAAGGGCGGCCGCGGCTCGGTCGTGGGTCGGGCTTCGTTATTAAGCTATGGGCTTTCTGACCTCGGACACTCTAGCCTTCTTACCAGGTGCGACTCAATTCCTGACTGGACGATAACTGCTGCCTGTGCAACCTTCACTCCAGTCATTCCATCGAGGTAGTAATGGGGAAGAGAACTCATCTGGGGCAGGGGACCGGTTCACTTGTTCACGGATGGGTCGAAGTTGGACGGAAAGGTTGTCGCTCCACCAACTTCTTTTGTCAAGAGCTAAATATAAACCGAAAGGTTAACTCGGCTGATCACTGCAGCGTCTTCCAAAAGGAAGCTTTTGCGATTAAGGATGCGGTAGATTAGATGTACTTCAACGGTTAGGGAATACAACATCTACTCTGATAGCCAAGCGGCTATCAAGGCCGTGATTTCACCTATAGTGCGATGGTCTGGTTGTTCCTGACTTCACTTGGGATTGCACGGAAATATTTTTTGATCGAGATTATCAGGGTCCAGGACCATAAAGATATCCCGGTCAACATTCAAGCAGATTTTTTAGACCGTATCGGTACAACTGAAAAGGAGGGAGATTTCTATAGGGACTTCGGTATTCCACAGACCGCCTGTGGTTTGCGCCTGCGAGCCAGCTCAGCAAGCGTTGGGCGGATACCACTTCTTGCAAGGTAGCAAGATCCTTCTGGCCGGAAGTGGATGGCAGTACATCTGCTGAAATAATTGAGTTCACTAAGGCTTACATATCAATAGTCATTGGAGTTTCGACAGGTTACTGTCCAAAGGGAATCCATGCGGTACATCTCAATACACTGGAAACCCCATCCTACTGTAGCTGTATGGAGGATAACGAGGTAAACTGATCGATTCATTGTATGCTTGATTGCCCAGCATTTGCCAGAACTAGGCGAAAGTACTTCCATCGCCGGAGAGTTAATTCAAGGTTGAGATCGGTCGCATTTGGACTCCTTTAATGATAAACTAAAAATGACGTCACTGCTGCTCTGCCATGACGCCAAAACCATACTCACTAAAACGTTAAGGTGTATCGACTTCACCGCGACTTGAATATTGTCATCTGAGTATCGGGTTGCAACATAAAAAGATAAGTTGCCTATTGATTTAAAAATATTAAACCAAACTGATCGGAACGTGATCGGCGGAAGACATAGCTCCGGTTTTATGGCTGTAGACGCTCTACGACGTTAAAATTTTGTTTTTGTCGTTGTTGTTTTACGTTGCTGTCGTAGCGATAAAGGTACACTCCGAAGGCTTTCGGGAGTATTATCAATATTGATGGATGGTTCTTTGCCGTATAATATGAGCGATTAAATTAGATAAGATTGAACCATCTAGGTCATCCAACCACCCCACGCCCTAGTTCCATGAAGATGTTGGGGTCGCCAGAGCCAGGCTTACAAAATATTTGTATGATACATTCATATTTGTAACAGGACTCACCTCGCGTATTTGAGGTTAAAATTGAGCTGCGAATGCTGTGAGTTGCGCTTATCAACCCGTTGAATCGCACAAATGAGGAAGCAAAGATACGAACACGCTCATGTGAGGCGAAAAATATACAAGCTGTGCATATACAGGAAGAAAGTTTGCCGTCAAGAAGTTTTTTACAGAATGCAAAGATAGAAAGAAGAGGGAACGTTGCCTCTGTTACAGCAAAGCGCTGTATGTGTGAGCGATGGTATGATATGATGAGACTGGGAGGATGCATACTGAGGTACAAGAATAGCGAGGGGAACCACATGAGTGCGAAAAGCTTCAGTTGCTTATTATTAGGAATAATGCCAGGAAATTCCTCTAAAAAATCTGCCGTATGCGGAAGGTTTCAAGAGCAAGTCAAATTACTGCAGGAACTATAGTGGCGACCTAGTAACCAACGTTTAGAATATGCTAGTTGGCGAAGGAAATTAACAAGTCATTATCACGATCCCTGATGTAAAAATACAGCTTCAGCAAAGAGAGCACTAGCCATATTTTCGTAATATGGAAACCCCGGAAGACAATATACGAACACAGAAACGAGATATTCATTTAAAACAGTCATTGAATGACTACTCTTTAAATGACTTACTATCGAAGAGATGTTGGTTCATCGATTTTTGTTTTGGCCTCTGTGAGAAATCAAATCCAGCAGTACATTTGATTCGATGATTTCATGTATTTACTGCTGGATTCGATTTCTCACAGAGGACAACCTCATACATGCATAATAAAGAAATGCGTTCGTGAACGAGAACAAGCGATTACAGAAAAAATATATCTTTTCGATCAAAAATCTATAACCTTTCGACCACAAGTCGACAATGAACCGATATCTCTTCGACAGTACGTGTTATCCGTAGCAGTTGGCTGTCTAACAAACAAACCAACAACATGCCGATAAATATCCGATAATAATGCCAGCCCCATAACTTTTCGCAATCATTAGTTACCTTTTTCGAACTCTACCAAAAGAGTGCTCAAATAATTCCTAAATTGCCGCTTATATAGTCCAGATATTATCTCGGAAGGATCCGGAATAATCCCAAGATCATTCCAAAATTGCCTCATATTAGTACCAAAATAATCCCGAAATAAAATTACAAATAATTCCGAAATGCTCCTTAGCAATTATTTGCAGACCCGACCATCTCGGGAACGATTTGGTTTGATCGCTTGAATTGTCTTGACCATCCCATAGATGCATGAGGTACTTGGGATCGCAGAGCCTCGGCTATTAAAGAAACAGGATTGGCCACGGGTAAGTGAGGTTGGCAATTGGATTGAAAAAGCTATATATTACACTGCCAATTCCTTGAAAGGGCTGCACTACTCTTCAAGCGTTTACTGGGTATTTAGCTCATATTTTCCTTTTGTATTAAATAACACTCACAGTTATATGCTTCAGCAGCTATTGTAGTCAGTTGTGAGTTTAACAACTAAAAAAAAATTTCGAAAACACTTAGGACACACAAATTACATTCAACTAAAATAAAAGACGCTGTTGGAACAATGTGATTTTCACATTTTATGGCTAACTTTATAGCAATTTTATGATCTGAAAATGTTTGGGAAAAAATTAAGCTTCTCCCCAGCAAATAAAATAATACAAAGCTGTAGACATTTGGGTCAAAGAAATTTCTGTCATAAAATTTTATTAACTGCGTTTTAACAAATATTTTATTTTTATTGCAGAAATTGTGGTGGCAAAATGTGTGGCCAATGTTGCAAGCAGAAATTAGTAATGGTGAAGTACTGGCGGCCGTCTTACAACCGGTCATTACACTCATACAGGAGGCGTCGCCGAGTGAATACGAGTCGATTATGGCACCGACAATGAAGTGAGTTTATTTTTTATAGAGTTTGTATTTATAAATTGTATGTACTTAGGTTAGGTTAGGTTAGGTGGTAGCAGCCCTGATAGGGGAAGCTCACTTCGACTAAATGCAAGTCCGTTGTGATACCACATACAAATAACGGTGACGTAGCTATAGCTACTTAGAGAATCGTAGCATAGCAACGATAAAGTTCCGAACGATACCGATCTCAACCTTGGATCAATCATTCGGATATCCAAGTGGGTCACGTCCGAAATACTTTCGCCTAGTTCTGGCAAAAGCTGGGCAATCAAGCATAAAGTGATTCGATAACTCACCTCACCATCCTCCATACAGCTACAGCAGGATGGGGTTTCCTATATGCTGAGACGTACCACATGGATTCCCATGTGGCAGTGCCCTGTAAAAACCGCAATGACCCTTGATAGGAGAGCCTTAGTAAACCCAATTATTTCGGCAGACCTCTTGCCATCCACTTCTGCCCAGAAAGATCTTTCTACCCTGCAAGAGGATGTGTCCGCCCAACGTTTGCTGCGCTTACTCGAGGTCCCTCTATGGAGGAGCAAACAACAGATGGCCAACCGAATCCGGAAATCCCTACAGCCATCTTCATCCGGTTTAGTTCGCTAAGAGATACGCTTGACGGGACCCAAATAATCTGAATTATAAAATAGTTCGATGCAATCGCAAGCGAGGTGAGGCACTCACAGACCACACTCGATCGCACTGTAGTTGAACTCAAGGCCTTGGTAGCCGCTTGGCTATCAGTGTAGATTTTAAATTCCTTAACTATAGTAGCACTGGATAGCATCTCATCCACCACATCCTTAATCGCTGTGATCAAACAACTTAAACATCGGGCTTACATTTAGCTCTTGAGAAAACACCCTAACCCCCCCCCCCCCCCCCCCCCCCCCAAACCTTTCCATCCAACTTCGACCCATCCGGGAACAAGTTACCCGGTTCCCTGCCCCAGATGATTCCTCTTCCCCTCTCTCGGGGGAATGACTGGGTTGCAGGTTGTACAGGCAGCAGTAATCGGCATACGATAGTCCGTCCTGTCAGAAATAAAGTCGAACCTGGTAAGAAGGCTAGAGTTTCCGAGGTCATAAAGCCCAAAACCCATATCACGAAGCCTGGCCAACGGACGGGCCGCGGCGGCCTTTCCCGCAATATCTACTGGATATATGTTCAGTAACACAGCAAGATTCCTGGCGAGAGCCCCCATCTCTTTACGATAGCCCCCTGCAGCAGTACAAGGCAACCGCGGCCCTTCTGTCCCTATCTTTCATATTGGGTCTCCAGGACAGTTTCTTGTCCAAAAAAATCCTCATATATTTGACCCTATCAGAAAGTACCAACGGTACCCCTCCAATCGAAGGAGTTCTGAAATCGGGCATCTTATATCACCTGGTAAAAAGAAGCAGCTGAGTTTTTTCCCGAGTTCACCGCCAGTCCACATGATTTAGCCCACCTAGCCAGAGTATCAAGGTAGCCCTGCAGAACATCGCGCAGGTCGCCCAGCAACTTGCCTCTTACTAAGATAGCCAGGTCTCCTGCATAGGCACTTACCCGACAGCCATTGGCTTCCAGCTCCACAAGAAACTCGTTGACTACCACACCACAGAGCAGAGGACACCCTCCTTTGGCGTGCCCCTGCACACCTTCCTCCCCATTATGGCCCATCCTCACTCCGCTGCGACAGTTCTGCTGCAGAGAAGTTTATTAATAAATTCAACCAAAGCCCGTATACTCCTAAACCAACCAGAGCTCTTTCGATTGTCCCTGGTAAGAAATTGTTAAAAGCCCCCTCGCTGTCTAGGAAGGTACCCAGAGCAAATTTTGTGTGTTCTAGGGGCCCTTTTATTCGCTTTACAATCGAATGAAGAACCGTTTTCGTTGCGTAACCCCCAAGGAATTCTCTCAATCAACCGCTCAAACGTCTTAAGCAGAAACGTTGATAGACTGATTGGCCTAAAATCCTAAGGTGATACATGAGAGCTTCTGCCGGCCTTTGAAATAAAGATTACCTTGACGGTGTGCCAAGACTTCGGAATATAGCTAAGCTTGAGGCAGTTGAAATACCCAAATACCTTTGAAGTTGCGTAGGAATGATGCCATCCGGGCCCGGAGACTTATAGGGCTTGAACGAACTTATGTATGCACTTTTATAAAGGTAGTTTTAAGTTGACATTTCTAATGTACAGTTGCGAAAACGATAATAGCAGTGAAAATTTTATCAATTATATTTATTATTTTCCTTAATTAAAAAAAAAAAATGGAATTGTGTAATTGAAATTATGCAAACCAAACTCGTAAGCGTTTTCGAAAAAATTTTTAAATTGAAGACGTGTTTAGAAGTCTGCATTTTTATACCCATCGTATATTTGTACACAAGGGTATTATAACTTTGATTGGATAACGGTTGAACGTAACGCCATAAAGTAATCGAGATAGAATAAGACTTCCTATATCAAAAATTAGCAGCATTGAAAAAGATTTTGACAGAGTTATGTACGTCCGTCCGTCCTTTTTTGCGTCCGTTAACACGATAACTTGAACAAAAATTGAGATATCTTTACGCAATTTAGTATACAGGCTTATCTGTAGCTATAATATATTTGAATTGAAAATGGACGGAATTTAGCTATAACCACGTCCACATTTTCGATATCAAAATTTCGAAAAATAGAAAAAATTCCATAACTCCTTACCAAGGGCCGCAAAAGTGGTGATCACAGTCTCAGTGGACTTTTTGAATTTTAGAAATTCGGTTAAGTTTTAGAAAGCGGGCGTCGCGTCGCCCACATTTGAAAGGTGAAAATTGAATAGTGGAAGCCGTTAATCAAAATCCGTTGAGAAAGCATGTGTAAAATTTGGCAGATATATCATTTTGCTACTCTATAAACACTTAACGAAAATTATTGAAATCGCTTGACCATTTTAAAAAAATCGATATCGAAATTTTCTATAAAATAACGGAAAGTGATATGTTGGTTGACTTTATGACAAGAAAATTACATTTTGTAAAATATAGAAAAATGGGAAGGCATTGAAAAGAAGTTTTTGAAGCCGCTTATCAAAATCATGTGGAATCGAGGTTATCCACGCAATTATATATACACTTGATGAGATATAACGGAATTGGTTAGCGACCACGCCCACTTTTAAAAAATCGTTATCGAAATTTCGAAATATAGAAACATTGCGATAAATCATTACCAAAGGTGGTTTAAATGATGAAATGTGATAAGTGGGTTGATTATGACGAAAGCACTGATATTTTTTTTTGGGTCAAATGGGCGTGGCGCCGCCTACAATTAAGCGAAGGCAACTCAAAAGTTCCTAAGAAATTTGATGTGAGTATTTTTTTTTTATTACAATAACACACCCACTTTTTATACCCAGGTTGCCATTCAGTGTAAGTCTCTTTGGGGTGACCACTTTAGTAAATCCCTACAATATCAAAGTTGAAAAACAGCGACCTATTTTAACAAGGTTTGTTTAGGTATTTTTTATGACAGTAAGTTAAGTATCCTCAGGGTAGCCGCTAAACATTCGTTTAGCGGTGAGCTAATGTGAGAAGGCGACAACCTGGCTAGGCCACTCTGACATAATCGGGTTAAGGGCTAGCCGGGGAGATCTCATCGTCAGCGTCTGTACACCTCTAGGTGCGGCTGCAAGCGGGCGTCTGTCTTGGAGCAAGCGGCTCGCTATATAAACGTGCAAGTAATATTTTCACCCCCGCTGAGCGGGTTGTGCGCTGGGCTTGGGACCCGCCACGTAAAACCATACTCCAATGAAATATACCAACAAGCCTCGGATAAATGCACTGTCTATTGGTGACGACCATGTCAAACGTTTGAAGGGCAATGAATTGAGGACATGCACCTGGAAAGTCCGCTCCCTGAATGGGATTGGTGCAGATGCCCGGCTGGTTGATGTCCTCGTCAAAGCAAAATCTGACATCACCGCCATCCAAGAAATACGTTGGACGAAACAAGTAAGAAAGGAGATCAAAAATTGTGACATCTATTGGAGTGGCCATACGAATAAGTGCAGTTTCGGCGTCGGATTCGTGGTGGGAGAGAGACTTTGTCGCTGGCGTTCACGCCTGTGGACGAGCGTCTCGCCGCTATCCGAATAAAAGCAAAAATTTTTAATATATCATTCATCTGCGCCCATGCGCCGACAGAGGAGAGAGACGATGAGATGAAAGGCACTTTTTATGAACAATTAGAACGCGCATATGAGCGCTGCCCCTGTCACGATATAAAAGTCGTGCTTGGCGACTTTAACGCCAGGGTGGGCAAAAAAGGTGTTTTGGCCCTACAGTCGGAAAGTTCAGCCTACACAATGAAACTTCTCCTAACGGACTGAGGCTGATTGACTTTGCCGGTGCTCGAAACATGGTCATATCCAGCACGAATATGCATAAAAAGATACATCAAGCTACATGACTGTCGCCTGATCGAAATACTCGCAATCAGATCGGTCACGTTGTGATAGTCGGACGGCATGCCTCAAGTGTTTTAGATGTGCGGACGATCCGAGGACCAAACATCGACTCGGACCATTATCGCGTTGCAGCCAAAATACGCACCCGCCTCAGCGCGCCTAAAACCAAGGAACAAACACAAAAGGAAAGCTAGACGTCGAAAATATTCAACCACAACAGACTGCCAATGATTTCGCAACTCGACTCTCACACTTGCTCTCTGAGAGCACAACTCAGCCTGAAGGAATATAGGAGCAGTAGGAGCATATTTCCAAAGCACTTCGTACGGCCGCCGAGAAAAAAATTGGTTACCGGCGGCCACGAAAAAACAACTGGTACGATGAAGAATGCCCCGCTGCAATAGAAAGAAAAGACGCTGCCTACAGGGCTACGTTAAAAGCGAGCGCAACAAGAGGAGTGTGTGAACGCAATCGTGAGTTGAAAAGGGAAGTGAGACGCCTTTTTAGGAAGAAAAAAGCAGAAGCAGAACGGCGTGATTGCGAGGAGTTTGAGCTGCTAGCCACCAGGAACAACGCCCGAAAATTTTACCAAAAAATACGGTGACAGACGGAAGGTCTTAAGACCGGAGCAAACTCCTGTATGAATAAAAACGGCGACCTTGTAACTGATGTCCAGAGAGTGCTTAGATTATGGAGGGAACACTTCTCTGCTCTTCTAAATGGAGGCAGCGATTCACCGCGCAGAGATGAACCCGATCCCGCAATCGATGATGATGGAATATATGTCCCCCCGCCCAATTATGACGAAGTTAGAATAGCAATAACCATATTAGAAAACAACAAGGCCGTGGGCGCTGATGAATTGCCTGCGGAGCTTTTCAAGTACGGCGGCGAGGAGTTGGTAAGGCGCATGCAGCAGCTTCTTCGCAAAATATGGGCGGACGAGTACATGCCCGACGATTGGAATTTAAGTATTCTTTGCCCAGTCAACAAGAAGGGGGATACTGCAAAATGCACCAACTATCGTGGAATCAGCCTTCTTAATATCGCATATAAAGTCCTTTCAAGTGTATTGTGCGAAAGATTGAAGCCCACCGTGAACCGGCTGATTGGACCTTATCAGTGCGGCTTCAGACCTGGTAAATCTACCATCGAACAGATTTTCACAATGCGCCAAATCTTGGAAAAAAACCCGTGAAAAAAGAATCGACACACATCACCTCTTCGGCGATTTTAAAGCCGCCTTCGACAGCACGAAAAGGGGCTGCCTATATGCCGCTATATCTGAATGTGGTTTCCCCGCAAAACTTGTACTGTGCAAAATGACGTTGAGCAACACCACCAGCTCAGTCAGAATTGGGAAGGACCTCTCCGAGCCGTTCGAAACTAAACGAGGTTTCAGACAGGGTGACCCCCTATCATGCGATTTCTTTAATTTTATGCTGGAGAAAATTATACTAGCTGCAGAACTTAACCGCACTGGAACAATATTCTATAAAAGCGTATGGTGGCATATGGTGATGACATTGATATCATCGGCCTAAACACCCGCGCTGTGAGTTCTGCTTACTCCAAACTGGAAAAGAAGCGGTATAGATGGGTTTGATGGTGAATGAGGGCAAAACGGCAACCATAATTTCGAAATAGTAAAAGACTTCGATTATTTGGGGACCAGCATAAACACCAGCAACAATATCAGCACTGAAATCAAGCGAAGAATCAATCTTGCCAATAAATGCTACTTTGGACTAGGTAGGCAATTGAAAAGTAAAGTCCTCTCTCGGCAAATGAAAATCATACTCTACAAGTCATTTATCGTACCCGTCCTGCTATATAGAGCAGAGGCATGGACCATGACAACAGCAGATGAAGCGGCTTTGGGAGTGTTCGAAAGAAAAGTTCTTCGAAAGATTTATGGACCTCTACGCGTTGGCGATGGCGAGTAGCGAAGAAGATTTAATGATGAGATGTACGAGCTCTACGCAGTCATATACATAGTGCAGCGAATTAAAACGCAGCGGCTGCGCTGGCTAGGCCATGTTATGCGAATGAAAGATGATGCTCCCGCCAAGAAAGTGTTTCTATCGGAACCCGCCTATGGAAGCAAAGGTAGAGGGCGGCCCCCATTCCGTTGGAAGGACCAGGTGGAAAACGATTTAAGCTCCCTTGGTGTGACCATTTGGCGCCGATTGGCGGAGCGAAGAAGCTACTGGCGCGCCTTGTTTGACGGCCATAACCATTTAGGCAGTTAAGCGCCAATTAAGTAATTAAGTAAGTAAGTATATAAGATATAACGCTTTCAGTTATTATATTCAAGTAATTATTTGAGTGGTTTACCGCACAATAAATGCCGACATCCGACGCAAAATATATATCTGGTGGACTCTTTTTCGTAAGATTCCCTTTAACCTATAATTTGACATTTATATATTTATTATCGTAGGCAAAAGGCATGAAAAATGCTAGCCATAAGAAGAGGATAAATTTAACAATACGGCTTTTGAGTGACAAACTTGAGTTGTGCAAACAACTTCTGTTTTTTTTTTTTTTGTTTGTTCTTGAAAATACCATCATGCAGACCATGAACGACAAGGACAAAGAAATCAACAAATCAAGTGACATGAAAAGCACAAACGGCCAGAGCATGAAACAATAGTCAAAACCAAAAAAAAAGTAACAATAAAGACGTGGAAAAGAGCAACGGAAGAAGACAACTAGGAAAGATATTGCAAAAAGACGATAGGCAACAGAACAATATATAATAAATCTAATGCAAAATGTTAAAATACCCAACAAAAAATTGTGCAACTACACTGTACAGAGAATAATCTCATAGAGTACTTCAACAAGAACTGTTCTGGAATGCAAAGAAGCATTGAAGACACTTCGCTCAGACTAAACCATATATATCTATAATGGGTTCCCGGTCATAAAGAGATAGAAGTTAACGAAAACGGCGATCAGTTGGCAAGGGAGAGTGCAACACTCGCTAAAATTACGGTGTACGTCCGAGTTCGTTTGGGAAAAATTAAAAGGAGAAAAGACTTGCATATGATCCATCAAGCAAGAAAGGCATGGACAAAAGCGCATGGCTGTAAAATTTCTAAGATCATGTGCAAAGCCTACGATATTAGATTCACAAAGTTCGTGTTATACACTAAAAGAAAAAAAAAAAAACTGGTAGAATCAACCTAATTACGGATCAATTCAATTGATATGTGTGTGTGTATGTAATGATTATTGCGGTGGCAGAGAGCTAGGTCTCGAGGCAGCAATTAAGCTAGTCCCTAGAAAACTTCTGGTATTTGCCAAGAGGACGGAGTTATTCTAAAACATAAGTCCTGGTACCTGATTGGGGTTCTTCCGTATGGTCGTCACACAAACTCTGGTAACACTATGGACACACTCAGTCTATGGGAGGTTTTTATTGACCGGTCAGTTCAACCTTACCTAACCTAACGCTGCGCAGGGCTAAAATTTATGGGCATATTCAATTCATGTGTAGTATTATTTGACCGATTAGTAGAGCTCGCGATATTCAATTAATCGAATATACAAATTATTCGATTGCTCTAATATTCGACTTTCGGGATTCGATTAGTTAAAATCGAATAATCGTACCTTAATTTTTGTAGCAGAGCGGTATAGCGGTAGAGCGGTGTTTTGGGGTCGTTTCGGTCACTACCAGAAGATTTTAGGGACTATTTCGTTGTCGTTTCGGGATAATTTTGGTAGTCATATCGGGATAGCTACAGAGACTATTGTGATCATTTGGGAACTGTTTTGTGATACTCCCGGACCATTTCGAGGTCAATTGGTGGTCATTTGTTTAATGATATTAGGAGCTATTTCGATATTCTCCCGGTATCATTTAGGGATAACCTTGGTTTAATTTCGGAATGATTTTGGCAACTATTTCGTGGTCATTTCGGGACCATTACGATGTTCCTCCGGGTTCATTTCGAGGCAAATTTGTTATCTCCTGCTGACGATCTTGGGAACTCTTTCAAGTTTTCCCGTGGTCATTTAGAGATCACTTGGGTGTTATTTTGGGATAGTTTTGGAAATCATAATAAATCCGAAATAATTGAGAAAGATCCGGAAAGTTATCACGAAACTAACGGTTACTTATCACTGAAACAAAATGCATTGTTAGTATTGTTAGAATGTTAGCAACACTAAGGGGTACTGCCATCTCTATGCCGATTAGGCCGGGTCGATTTTTGGGAGGCAAAAAAATCACCCATTGCTCTGTGAAAATCATATTCTAGGGATCAAAATAAGAAACCTTTGCCGAAGGAACCATACCTCTAAAACGAATTCTGATGTCCCCCCCTTTGGGTCGTAGGGGCAAATTTTTAAAAATCCCACTTTGAAATGCCTATGTTTTTTCTTTTTGGAGTTTATTTTTCTCTTTACAAATTTATTTAGTCGGAACATATGTAAATGAAAAAATGAATTTAACTTAGTAATAGAAAAGAAATTTTAAAAAATTATTAGAAATTAGCGTTTTTACAACCCCCTTTTAAAACAAAGGCATCACTGTGATGCATTTGCATGTCGTAAACATAGTTGTGTGGGTTTTTTATTCAACCGTTTTAAAAAATGAAGGTATCACTGTGACACAATTGCAGATCGTAAAATTGCTTGTGTTGTTTTTTTTAAGCCACCACAAGACACAGCAGGTATAATTGAAATTGCCTCTACCCAAAAGTTCGACCCAAAGGGGGGACATCAGAATTCGTTTTAGAGGTATGGTTCCTTCGGCAAAGTTTCTTATTTTGATCCCTAGAATACGATTTTCACAGAGCAATGAGCGATTTTAAATCGACCCGCGCTAATGCCGATGCTAAGCAGTGACGTGAATGCACATCAATAATTTAATCATTTTGTACACACCTATGTAGTACACGCAGCGGAGAAGAGATGCACACACACATACAGATATCTTATCTGAGATGCTCCTAAAGGTATGCAATTATAATTGTGGAAGTGTCGTTCACACACAAGCGTATGGGGTATGAGAGAAGCTATAAAAATTATACATCTGTAGTTGTAGCTGAGAAATTTATAACTAACTAGTAAGTTCTGGAATTAGAAAAGCCAAGATATATGCAACGAGGAAATCAGACAGTATAAAAAGCCGACAACAGTAGAGGCGAGATCAGTTTCATTTAAGCTATCAGTCAGTTTGGTTTAATTAAGCAAGCTATTAGTTGCGAGTTATAAGTGTTATTGTAATTTAATAGAGGCCATTTTTCCATTATTCAATATTGGAGTTATTTATTCAACAGTTTAGCGATACGAACGTTAGAAGAAAATTGCAAATAAGGGGAATTGCAGTAAATTCGTTACAGTATGTTATTGGCTATTAAAACTGGCCCTCCCTGGGGCATATTTAGGTTCTCAGTACTCAAGTATGTAATCGTAACTACCTTCTACGCCATTTCACTTAAATAGGAGGATTTCAATGTTATACAATGTCCTATGAACAAAGTAATCCAACATTACATTTAAATACTTTGCTCAAGTATTCCTAGACCCAAGACCTATACAAATTTGAATTTCATAGAACTGTTTCACATGTCAGTCGATTGTCGCTCATCACATCTCGAGCATACTTTTCATCGTAGAAAGAGCAGGTATGACACGTTGGAAAAGTGCGGACGTCTCCTTTATTTTTACAGCTAAAGGTATTTGCGATGACCACAAACAATTTCGTTGTTTGACCATTTTTTAACATTCTTACCAAAGTATTGATTTTTTGTATGCTTACTTATATTTTTCTTACCGCAAGCGAAAAGTTTTGAAAATTTTACTTCGGAAAACCCTTTTTGAGACATACCAATCCAAGATTTCAATATCTACTAATCGATCCTATTAACAACGATTCATCAGATGAGAAATATGTGGTGCACACATGGCGTATATGTAATTTTTTTTTAATACTTCATACAAAATCGAATAATCGTTGATGTAAAATCGAATTATTCGAATATTTTTCAAAGCCCAAACTCCGTAAAGAAAATTGCCACAGACAATCAAAATAAAGCATTCAGGCCTGTTCTGAATTCCAACTCGATTTGAAAAGTAAAACCGCGCTGAATCCAAGTCGATTTTGTGACAGAGTATATTAACTTTGATTAGATAACGGTTGGTTGTACAGATATAAAGGAATCGAGATAGATATAGACTTCCATATATCAAAATCATCAGTGTCGAAAAAAAATTTGATTGAGCCATGTCCGTCCGTCTGTCCGTCCGTCTGCCCGCTAACACGATAACTTGAGTAAATATCGGCATATATTCACCAAATTTAGTACACGAGCTTATCTGGACCCAGAATAGATTGGTATTGAAAATGAGCGAAATGGGATGGTTACTAACGCCCACTTTTTATATAGAAAACATTTTGGAAAACACAAAAAACCTGATTATTTAGTAAATAATACACATAGAATGTTGAAATTTGACATGTGGACTGATATTGCGACTCTTGATAAAAATTGTAAAAATTTTTTTAAAATGGGCGTGGCACCGTCCACTTGTGATAAAATCAATTTTACAAATATTATTAATAATAAATCAAAAATCTTTGAACCTATCGTAACAAAATTCGGCAGAGAGATTGCCTTTACTATAAGGAATGCTTTGAAGAAAAATTAACGAAATCTGTTAAAGACCACGCCCACTTTTATATAAAAGATTTTTAAAAGGGTCGTGGCGAATAAAATAAGCTATATCTTTCCAAAAAAATAGCTTTATATCAATGCTGTTTCTGTTTAATGGTGTGTTCAGTTTATACTTGTATTTAAGAATTCATGAGCTTAACACCGGCTTATAATAATTGAATTTCAATTATTATGTTTTCTAAGAGAAACTGAAAAGAAAGAAACAATTACTGGCATGTTGCGATGGAACCATTTCGAAAACCGCCAACGTAATCATCATCAGGCAATTTTGTAATATTATCAAAGGTTTCACCGGTATTCGAACTGTGAATCACATGGTGAGACACTTTTACTTGTTATTTCTATGGTCAAATTGTTAGAGCGCTGAACTTTCACAACTTTTTTTTTTCAATTTATCCACCTTGGAAACTAATTGTGGCCTTATTTGTGGTACGGGCACTACAGTGACCTATGATTATTCTTCCCCATACTTCCCCATACAAGTTGATACCGCTATGAACGATAAGTCAGGCTGGAGAGTGATAGTAACGACAAGTCAATAATCTCGGTGAGGAAGCGGCAGGCAAGATTAAGCAGCGTCGATGAGTGGAGGGGGATACGAAATAGAGAGAGTAAGATAACCTTCTCACAGTTTAGCGCAGCATTTGCACCGCTCATTGGAGCCTTGGTCGATATAACCGAGCTGAAGAGTAAAACAGAGCTAACACAATGTTGCAGTCTCTTTGGGTAGTAGGGATCATGAAGACTCTTAGCTTCATGATAACGATATTGCGGCATAAATAGAGTGAAGCGTGCCCACCATTTGTTTCGGCCGGGTACTACAATGTAGTTAGGTTGAAATCGTGCAGAATTTCCGTGTCTTGAGGTGGCTATAGGGACCTACAAACGCAGGATAAGAGGTGATGGATAGATAGCAAGTTATTGATCCCATGCGTGGCGATGACGAAGGATGCTCAGCTCCTTTCGCTGCGCCATAATGCTAATATACCGACAATGGATTTGAAGATACTTCGTATTACGGCAATTAAGCAGCCATGCGAACCTCGTGAAAATGTTTCATTGCTCTGAAAGAGAAGTTCCATTACCACAACCATAACGCGCTTAAAGCATGCGAGGTAGAAAATGACATCGAAAGCCTAAAATTAAGGCGGCTGGAGAAGGACGCAGACGTTACTTGGAAGGTTTGGTCGGTAGTTCAACGCTCTTGCGGGTTCTACAAATAAATCTTTACCATACTAAAGTAGCATCTAGTAAGTTCCTCCTCAGTATGCTGAAACCATGGCTTTTTTCTGGAGATAAGATTTCGGAAGCGGACGAGTGAATTTTTTACTTCGCGAAATCCCCTGCGATTAGAACCACACTTATACCAGACTTATTTCATTTTTTGCAGGGTAACCATACCTCTCTGTGTATGTGTGTGTGTGCAAACTCTTAGCTATGTGCACTTGTAACAAGTGCTAGCTGCAATCCCCTAACACAGTTTGAATTCTATTTGTGGTGACATAAACCGGACAAAAATAAAATTCCTTGCGTATGGACAACCTAACCACAAGCTCGCGGAAAAATGGAAGAGGCTGTTGATTCAAAGATGCAAAATAAATTGAATTACTTATTTTGCATTTAGGTGGAGTAATAGACGAGTAAATAGAAATTGGTAAGCCATAAATTACAAACTCAGTAAGATGTCTGACTAGTGCAAGCCGGTGAGTCAAGGGATTTCGTACCAGAGTGTATTCAAACAAAGTAAAATTCATTTTATTTAAACTGAGTAAATAAATCGTAGAAAAATATTTTTTCTCTGTTATCTATTGTCAATTATATGAAAATACCGAAAGCTACCCATAGCTTATGCTGGTGATCCGACATGTAATAAGCTAGTTAGCTGAGTTGTAGACTGGAATGTCTAGTTACGCACATAATGTGCAGCTTATTACATTTGACTACATAACTATAAAGATCCTCTTGGAAGTTATTGTACCAGTTTGAGAAAGATTTTGTGCTAGATTTTTGGCCAGCACCGTGTACTCTATTTAGAAGTTACACCACCTCTGGTCTGTTATGCAATCCACCGTATATATATGAAGTATACCAGCGAATAAAAAAAGCTAGCAACCCAGTTTGCTTCTGTGTTCCTTAAGGTCTTGGACTTCGTTCTATTTAACTCGTGTGCTTCTAGACATCTTCCACTTCGGCTTAGGTATTAAGAACTAATAACCGAATATCGTTTCGGAGAGTTCTTGCCCAAAACTGCTTTTCTAAGCACTAATACAGCTGCGAACAGGAAATAGCAGTAGCATCTCTTTCAAATTTCGTCAGTTAATTTTCTTCCGACAATTTTAGCTGAAACCATGCCAACCAAACTAAAAAACTATTTCGAAGAAAATCGAAAATTTGAGTATTCTGTCTCCACCACTCTGGATTGTGTTTACGAGTTTCATTTGTATCTCAATCTTCGTCGAAAGTACTACTATCGATACTTTACAAGGTTATTTGTACACAGTGACGAGGTAGTCATAGTTAGTTGGATTGCTTTCACAGCGAAACTTGTTCTTTTTACGGAAAAATAAAGGATCTCTGCTTTGGGGTTTGCACCGATTAGGGCAGTATCCCTGGTTTTTTCCTATATCGTTAAAAATCTTTGAACTATTCCGGTCCCGAAGCTATCCTAAAAACTCAGTGTAAAGAAAACAGAACTAGGAAGGACACAGCATGTCATATTTAGTATACCTGAGGGATATGTGTAGCAGGTGGCTGCGGTCCAGGCGTTTTTTCAGGTACTCCAGCATTCTCACAGCTTTAGCTTAAGAAAAGGCAGTGTAAATTTTTGCCACCCTGCTAGATTTTTGCTACCCTCATCATCTTATTCCTTTGTGAGAGAAATAGGAGAGAGTTTTAATAGGGGTATTGAGCTGATAAGCTGCTTCACGGATTGGTTCAAGTTGGTGCGAAAATTTCTGTCAGGAGCTCGATGTAGGTGCTTAGTTTCCCAATCAATTTAGCACTACTTCGATTACAATACAGTCAAGCGGCAATTAAAACCCCGAGCTCAATAATGATAGCATTGCTTTTTCTTGCATCGAACAATTTTAATATTAGTATCAGCTGAATTCCGGGAAACAGCCATACCCGAGCAACTGTCACGCTGTATGTATAAGTACTTGTGAACCGACTGTGCTGGGTTAGATGGAGTTCAGCCTTGCGTTATCTAATGGTACGAGTGCTTCAATGCAGATGATATTGGAGGCAGCTGAGCAAACAGTGGACTGAACTACCTCTAACGCTGAAGCAAGTTCTCTATGGACAAAAGTAGATGCAAGTACGTCTGCCAAATCATTGCGTGCGCTAAGGTTTATTTATCAACCACCGTAGTTATGAACAGCGAGTCTATGTATTGCAGTTTAGTATACGGAAAAAATCTTTCTTTAGCAGCTTTGTAGAGAGCTATGTGCTTCAATATCGGCTTAAAGGGACCTCCGTTGTATTCATCCATGCTCAAAATGAAATTTATTTGAACCCATATCGTTGCATTTAGTTTAAATGATTTTACCTCAAATCACCACCTTTTATGTGGGAATCCAGCAATCTTCATGTTAATAGTTCAAGTCAACCAAACCTCGCCTCTGAGAGCTCTTCTTACAACTTGCTAAGCAACTCTCGGACTGTAACTACTATTTGCCACGTTAAGCAAATTTTGAGATATCCCAAGTAGGGAGAGTCTTCTCTATTCCTACAACCAAAAAACATGTAGAATCTATTCATACGTAATCCAAAAACTCTCCCCAAGGTCATTGTATGCCCTTAATAGTCCCTATAAACTTTCGATTTTATGTTTATTAACTCGAAAGCCCTACAACCCGCATGGCTATCTGACCAGATGGATATTTTCCTGCCCGTGCTTTTTTAGCCAGTATTATATTTCACTTCTTTTTCATGGTGAATGCTTCCAGATTTATATTCGGTTGCTGAATCTGAGAACTAAATCAAGATAACGCAGAAACCAGGAGTTTTCCACAGGTGAGCATTTACACCCCACTGGTATTTTTGTACGCAAAAGCTGTAATATTGAGTTCCTAAAGTAGTTGATCATCTTTTGATTTCTTCCTTGTAGGAAAGGAGCAATTTTTAGTTATTATTGAATACAAGAAAGATGTCGTTCGTCCTCGGTTTGATATAGGAATCATCAAAGCTTTAAAAAACTCGGTGGTGCCGTTGTATACGTCCCATCGATAGTCCCAGCTTGCGCAGAATAAAGGTTTTATTGAGTCTTACTTAAGAAACCAACACATCATCCAAACTGGTTATTTACTCTTATCTCGTTTCGAGATACTAGAGGAAACATCTGGCAACACCCACAGGGATTCAAGGGGTTGCTAAGCACAGTACAGTTTTATAGCTTCACAGCTTCTCCCGATTCTCCTCATTGATCCGAGGACAATAAAGGTATTCTTGCGTCCCACCCGCACTTCTACGATGGTTGAAGTGTTGTAAACGCATTCAGCCACGTCATGCCTTAGTTGTTGTAAACTTATTCCAATTGCTTTCTTTGCGTATTTTATTCTTTGCACAGTTCATACTTCGTATATTCCCATACTTCGTATATTCTCATGTGTAAAAGATATGCTCTCATCCAAACTGGTTATTTACTTTGAGGCCGTTTCGAGATGTCAGATTCAGCTTCTAGCATCACCCACAGGGATTCGAGGGGTTATTAAGCACAGTGCAGTTTTACAGCTCCACAATTGTTAGCCTCTCCTATCCGAGATGAATTCTGACATGAATTTATCCTAAACATGTTTATCAGTCGAAGCTCTGGCAACCCCAAAATTCTCATGGATCTAGCATGTGGTCATATTAATAACTCAATAGTGTTCGTTACCGGAACATGCCCGATCTATATCTAAATCTATATCTAAGAACATCAATGACACACGAAACCTTGGGGGTGTGCCCTTATCGCTACAAAATTAAAAACAAGAGAAACATGAAATCAAACACCAATCACTTACTTCTACCTGCCAAAGTATCGGTAAACTCATCCAAAATTCACACGAATTGACTACCTACTATGTACACAGTAGAGGCGGCGGCGGCGTGGGCGGCGCGCCGGTGCACGCCAGTGTTCATACTTTAAAAAGCTTGATTTTTCTATTTAAAAAAATAATATTTAGGAAAGGTTTTGTTTGTATGTATTTAAGGAAATCAACGTCTTGGACATTTCGGAAATATCCGAGGTTTTTGCCTCAAGATCTCGCAAACCATTCAAAAATTTTCAGGAGTAGCTCCTTGCGGAGGGATTGTCCCTCGTTCACTTACTCCAGAGAGGCTTCGAACCTATCCCCGGTCTTTGGACTTGGAGATACATAAGATGGTCACACTTTTGTCTTTATATAACTCGTGCAAAGCGTAGCTTCACCTAGGGTTATCTCCTAATAATCGTCGCGAACATAATTTATTTAAATCATTTGTGGCTCCTTGGGGGTCACGCACAAAGGCGACTTACGGTTGCTATTAATGGTCTCTTATTACTCATGACTCTCGTTGCACAGGGCACCTCCAGTTTTTTCGGCTGTTTTTAAAAGCTACAGATGCTTTCGGATGCTTTCTTCGAGCTATGCCAGAGAAGCACCTTGAAACGTTAGGGAGTGACTATTCGGCCAAGGATGCCGCCCTCGAAATCACAAGCAGTCTAAGTGAATGTCACTGCGGAATGGTTGAAAATCGTATAATCCTTGACGCATCTACATAATAAAAATTTTACAAGGACCCTGGATACAATTTTTAAAATGTAGACCGAAGTTTGCAAACGTTTGTGTTCACAACATTGATTTCAATAGTCTTCGTTAAATCAAAACGATATTTTAGAATGAAAGTCGACCGATTTTAAGTTGAAAGATGTTAACTTCTGTTTTCCGGCCTTATGATATAAGAGCTCATTATGGATGATCGCGTAGCTTCAGTTTTCAAACTAGTTCGACTATCCACTACGTTAGGGTAGTAGCACACACGGTCATTAGTTCGACTGTCATGGAACAGCTTTTACTTCACCAATTTGAGTGTTCTTGCAAAGGACAAAGCCTCACCTGGTAAATATATGTGTCTACGTATTCACATATGTAACAGGAGCCGAAACGTGTAGGTGATATTTAAACTTGGGTGATAGGCTAGAATCACTGTGATTCACTCCAAGGGAATAGTTGGGATAGGGCCGCCAACTTTAGGAAATGTTAAAACGGGAGACTTGGGTGTTGAATGGTAAAGTGTGAAAATCAATATTAACACATCAGACTCTATTTTAAAGTTTCTCGAATAAACAACAAATGTTTGAACGTAAGGCCGAGTGATTTTTCAAACACTTCTATCCTCAACTTAAGTATGAGGTGAGAATCATTTCAAAGGGGAGCTTAAACCCCGGGGACCTACTTACTGAAGGATTTTGCATAACTGATTTCGCTTATTATGTACGCCAATCGGAATATAGAATTTTTGAAAAAATCCGCATTTTTTCGGGTAATTTGCTTTTCTAACAACAAAAGGACAATTTGAAAACATGTTCGTCTTGGGTCATTTTATTTGAATTCATTGTTCCTTCTTAATTAAAAAAAAAAAAATATGCAAAGTGAGCATTTAACATTTTTATATAATTTTTCTTTTAGTGTTTTGTTTTAATAACTTGGTGAATTGGGTGATGCAAAATCCGCGTTAAGCTGGCATTGAAAGCGCCTGTTTTTTTAAATTACATACTTTTGAACCGATAGAAAGAGTTACATTATGCAATTGGATTCTTATAACTGGCAGTGATGCGCATCCGTTGATACCCCTTTCGACCATATCCGTCCAATTTTCGACATGAACAATAAATGGCCTAGACAGTCTTGAATGAGTAGTAAATATAGTACCGCGCCGATATTTTTGACATTCGGCGGCGGCGTTCAAAAAACGACTAAACTCGGCGGCGGCGGCGGTGTTTATCGGCGGCGTATGTCTCTAGTACACAAGACTACCTTAGGGTACAGTTCAGTAAAATGAAAGACTATGAAAGCTTACGACTAATCGTCCACAGATATTTAGCTCTCTTGCAAAGATGGAGTTTTTACCACTGAGCACCGTCGAGTTGTAGATTTTGTTCTCTCTCTTCGACATAGGCATTACCAACACTGCCCTACAGCAAGCCATATAATTCCCGAATCATGTATAAATTGGCCTGATTTCTCTTCACTTGCCAACAGATAAACTCCTGCTATTTTCCTTACTTAAAGTTTTATTTCTTTTGCATTTCTTTGAGACAAAGTTCATAAATCTTTAAGCACACAAACCCAAATATTATCCACTAACAAATGAACAGGCTTCAGAAATAATTTGCATGTATAAATACTTATTTTTAACATTTCGTGTCTTTCTTTTACTTTTGCAGAGTAATTTTCAGTTCACCAAAATCCATCCAAGCAACTGTGACTTTACTGGAGAATTTGCATCTCATTATTGAAAAGACGCAACCCAACGATGTCACCACCGACATTATTCCAATGTTGTTTTTTGCATTCGAAAGCTCAACGATACAAGTACAGGTAAGTTCCGGATTCTATTCTTAAGCGTTTAATATGCAAGAAAAGTTTTAAGGATGTTAAATTTTGGCGAAATCGTGCGGAAAGAGTATGTAAAACATTTTACCTATGTAAAAATAAAAAACTTAGTTAAACTAGCACTGGACTACTTACCGTTACTCCAGTATAAATGGAAATAGGTTGCATTTCTAACATCCGTATGTAGGTTAGAATCATCATCATATATATTATTTCTAATTGCTGTTTTTATGTACGGGTCCCTTTTTCGCTCTTATTTGGAATCCAAATCTATAAATAAAGTTTAGGTTGTAAAGATGGAGATTCCGGCTATTAGCAAGCTTTGGGCAATTTTGGTCTTGTGCTTTTATTTAGCTAGGTTAGGTTAGGTTTAACTGGCTGGTCCATGAGGACCTCACATAGACTGAATAAGTCCGTAGTGTTACCAGAAGTTTGTTTTAACGACCGAACTGAAAAACCTATCAAATACCAGGACCTATGTTATAAAATAATTCCGGCCTCTTGGCAAATACTAGAAGCTTCCTAGGATTTAAGCCACTTGCTGCTTCTACATAGACCTGACAGCTGTATCACTTCTAATAGCTAGAGTTTTATCCTGGCAAGCGCAGGGCAAGAGCACAGAACGTGCTCGATCGTTTCCTCCTCCAACAAACACTTCCTACATCTGCTATCACTGACCAAGCCTAATTTAAAGGCATGTGACGCCAGAAGGCAGTGTCCAGTCAGAATACCCGTCATGAGCGTACAGTCCTCTCTTTAATGATAGAAGCAACTTTGTTAGTCCAAGGTTGTAAGACCTGCACATAATCTTCGACACTTTACAGCCCCGCGCTTTTGAACCCACTCCTTTCCTGCTTGGTCGATCGTGTGCACCCCTCGCCTTCGCTTAATTTCGCCCAGTCTAATTGGGACGTCTACGGAGAAGGCTTCAAGAGATGTGCCCTTTTTAGCTAGTTCATCCGCTTTATCATTCCTATTTATTCCCATATGCGCTGGGACCCAATATAGATGTATGCTTCTCCCTATCCTGATTCTCTCCAGGGGCCGCTTACACCCTAATACGCATTTAGATGCTGTAGTATGCGAGATTATTGCCTTCATTGCTGCTTGACTGTCCATATACAAGTTAACACGATTGCAGCTTGGGCTATTTTCTTCCAGGGTTTCTACTGCTTTGACTACGGCTACTATTTCCGCTTGGAAAACGCTACAGTAATCCGGCAGCCTGTAGGATCTGTTTATTTCCGGATCAGCACAGCATACCGCAGACCCTACTCCTTGCACTACTTTGGAACCATCTGTGTATACATGTATCGCCTCGTCCGCCATTTGAGCACCCTTGCACCAACCGTCTACCTCTATTGTGGCCTTAAGATCGCCCTCGAAGCGCAGATAGGGAATCAGGTAGTTTGTTTGTCTTGTGATTGATGACGCTATACTACCAAGGCCCTATGGTCGGCGCTCAAGCTGCCCCGAGGCACCGAGCCTGGTCGCAGTTGTTAACGCTATGTTCCCTATGTTTATTTAGCTATATTTCATTAAAATAATTTGTTAAAAATAAACGATTGTGAGCACACAAAGAAATCTATTTGTACTATGGCACTATTGGGAATATTTGCACTGCATTACCGGCATTTGCTACCGTATGCCAGATGGCAGCGCAAGCTGTAAGTTTTAATTGATTGATAGAGCAGCTGATTTCTCTTGATATTGGATAAGAGACTTTTATATTGGTTGCGCAAGATGCGCACGGGTCCGGCTCGTAAATATTTATTTCGAATCAATTGAAAAGGATGGTTGAGTTTTCATGTTAGTTTTTAAGCTGTAAGCAGCTTTGCTCACTGTATGGGGGAGTCCTGAATATAAGCGTAATACTATTTTCATACACAGACGGCTTATTGAATAATAAAGGCAGTTTTCTACATTAAGACGCTTATTGAGCTCAATCTTCCCTACAAAATTCGAATCTATAATTATTTCATTAGTAGCTAATCGAATGCCTAATGAAGTCAAAAGCACAATGCAACTCTGTTGGCCGCGTTCCGCTTCCGTTTCCGCTTCTTAGTTTTTGGTGTGTTCAGTGCTTGAAAATGTCATTTGTCAAAGCAAATGTCATTGTCTGCATGGCGGAACGATACAAGGTGGCAGCATCGAACAGCTGATTATAACCTTTTTTATTTGATTTGATACATCAACTACCGGCGCAGTACGATTTTGACATTTGTCCATCGAATTTACAAGTACATGGAACCTTTTTTGTTTGTAGGTATGTCACCATGCTCCCACCTTGTATCGTTCTGCCATGATTGTCTCTCTCATCCTTCATACTAATCGAGCAGTTACTTCTGTGTGAAAGCAAAAAATTTACGGTTTCATTAGCAGGTGAAATGAGATCATTAAGTTTCTGTGTGAAAACAGTATAATAAGGTGTTAAATGCAGTAAGCGTAGTCTTTGTAAGTGGCATGCTGTATGGGGCATATACAATGTATGCAGAAGTTGAATACAGGTGTGGTGTGTATGCTATACTACAGAGCGTGTGAGCGTAGGCATAGTGTGGGATATTGGTATACTATATAGAGTATTGCTGAGTTTAAGTGTAAATGTAGTCACTAAACTTTATAAGGAAACAATTAACACGGTATAGTTGGTATGAGCGAAATCAAAGCAATGCTAGGTAACCGAGGTAAGAAAATGAATAAAAGGGAAAGTAAATGAAATTAAAGCAAAGGAAAGAAGCTAATGGGAAAGTAAAGGAAAAATATGGAAGAGAAGGGAGGGAAAAGAAAAGGACGATTTGTTATAGGTGTGCTATCGATTTGTTATCGAAGCGTTATAAATTTTATTTGATTACTAGGGTTACTAATAAGTTATCGAACACGGCGGCTGCTAATAGTATTTTTGTTAGTATGGGTGATGTAAGGTGAGAAACACATCTGGGGAATTGTAAAGGATTTTGTCGAGAGCTTCGGCACAACTTCAACGGAGGTCGCTTCCATCAAAGATGTTTTGGTTAGCATGCTATACCGTGCTTTAGCGCTCTCTCAATTTGGTCCACCACAGTTTTTTTTCTCTAAAACAAACAAATTTTCGCTATGAGAGGTTTCATGATAGAAATACTCTAAGAGCATTTGCCAAACCACTGTTGAGGGGTGACCCCATTTCGAGAACTAGTTCCACTTTGATGTTCTGTGACCTACACGCAGTGACATCTAATCAAGTTCGGGAAAAGTTGGTAGAAAAACTTTTCATGAATGACAACATATACTTATTTTACAGTTTTTCTAAGCAGCTGTAGACGCTTCCACATTAAGATTAGGTCTTCCATTGAATCTAAAAGCAGCTCCCATACACACGCATTGATTTTGACGGAACAGTCCCAGTTCGTTGAATACTGCCCACTACACATGCACGCACTGTCATATAGCACATTACTTATACATAAATTTCCTTCTTCTGAGAATTTTATTTATTTAGAGGTTATCATGCGCTACATACATACTCACATACATATTTATAAATGTGCCAACACATGTAAGAACTTGTGCACATAAACGAGCAAATGCATCGCATACAACATTCAAGGATACGTGGCAAGGATAGCCGTTGGCATTTAAAATGTGGCCACAAAACCAGCTTAGGAATTAAAAGCTGTTGACTAGCGTTGAGTGGCGCAATTATGTGAAAATAAATTATGTAGACAAATACAAATACATAATGCTATTACGACTACTGATTTTGTGATATTATTGTGGCCTTTGATAGAGAAAATTAAATTTAATGCTTAAGGAATTTGCATAATTAGTTGGTGGCGAAATTCATTTAAGGAAAGTTTGTTATTTTATATTTAGAATTTGAATGCATATACCCTTACAGATGTATGTGTGTGTGTGTGTCGTGCAAGCAAATAAAGTTTTGGAAAAAATCAAAAAAAAAAAAAAAAAACCTATAAATCATAGATATATTTGTCGTTTTGCAACGGCATCGAAGATGTAAACGTTAGGTTAGGTTGCACTGGCCGCTCAATGAAGACAATATATACACTGTATCATGGTGGAATAACCAGTACAAGTAAGCCGTCAATTGTCTCGCTCTAAATTCTTCTTTGTTCTGTCATTCGGCTATCTGAAAAATTTTCAACAATGTTGTCCCCGAAAAAGTGTTGCTTTTTGCATTTTTCAGGGGTAAAATATGCTAGTTTTGGTACTTTTTTCCAGTGGTGGAAGCTGTTATTCCTTTTATAATATAATTCCTTGCAAAACTATTAATTTTGGACTCTTAATATATTTGGATCAAGATAAAAATTATTTTCTTAGTTTTATTACCTGAGTCCGATAGAACTAGTTAAACTCTGACTTTTTAAAATAAAAGTCCGGAAATAAAAGTTAAATCCGGACTTTTATTTTTTAAGGCCAAAATAAAAGTCCGGCTTGATAGCAAAGAAACGGCTTATCCGAAATAAAAAAATTTATTTTAAAATTAAAAGTCCGAGTTTAACTAGTTTTATCGGACTCAAAAAATATAAATACCGATTTTACTTTTATATGTGTACCTTTTATGGAAAAAGTTCGAAAAATAAAAAGGATGCATGATTCGACATGATATGGCTATAATTATACCTGTGAACTCAAGCGTTTTCACCTAGGACAATTTTTTGAAAATGACTTTTTCGACTCCGAAAAAAAAAAATTTTTATTTTCCGTCCCTGCTTATTTCACATAAGCTATTAGGTGAATATCGACGGACCATTACTGTACTTAATTACAACAAGTAAGGAAGGCTAAGTTCGGGTGTAACCGAACATTACATACTCAGCTGAGAGCTTTGGAGACAAAATAAGGGAAAATCACCATGTAGGAAAATGAACCTAGGGTAACCCTGGAATGTGTTTGTATGACATTGGTATCAAATGGAAGGTATTAAAGAGTATTTAAAGAGGGAGTGGGCCATAGTTCTATAGATGGACGCCATTTCGGGATATCGCAATAAAGGTGGAACAGGAGCGACTCTAGAATTTGTTTATACGATATGGGAATCAAATGAAAGGCGTTAATGAGTATTTTTAAAGGGAGTGTTCCTTAGCTCTTTTCAAGATATCGCCATAAAGGTTGACCAGCGGTAACTCTAGAATGTGTTTGTACGATATGGGTATCAAATTAAAGGTATTAATGAGGGTTTTAAAAGGGAGTGATCCTTGTACATGTGAAGGCGGTTTCGAGATATCGACCAAAATATGGACCAGGGTGACCCAGAACATCATCTGTCGTGCACCGCTAATTTATTTATATATGTAATACCACGAACAGTATTCCTGCTCAGATTCCAAGGGCTTTTGATTTCGCCCCGCAGAGCTTTTTTATTTTATTCTACTTAATATGGGAGGTGTCACACCCATTTTACAAAGTTTTTTCTAAAGTTATATTTTGCGTCAATAAACCAATCAAATCACCATGTTTCATCCCTTTTTTCGTATTTGGTATGGTTGGTTGGTTGAACTGGCCGGTCCATGAGGACCTCACATAGACTGATTGAGTCCGTAGTGTTACCAGAAGTTTGTTTTAACGACCAAACTGAAAAACCCTATCAAAAACCAGGATCTATGTTATAAAATAACTCCGTCCTCTTGGCAAATACTAGAAGCTTCCTAGGACTTAAGCTACTTGCTGCTTCTAGATCTGACAGCTGTATCACTCCTAATAGCTGGAGTCTTAGCCTGGCAAGTGCAGGGCACGAGCACAGAACGTGCTCGATCGTTTCCTCCTCCAACCCGCACTTCCTACACCTGCTATCACTGACCAAGCCTAATTTAAAGGCATGCGACGCCAGAAGGCAGTGTCCAGTCAGAATACCCGTCATGAGTCTACAGTCCTCTCTTTTTAATGATAGAAGCAACTGTGTTAGTCTAAGGTTGTAAGACCTACACATAATCTTCGACACTTTACAGCCCCGCGCTTGAACCCACGCCTTTTCTGCTTGGTCGATCATGTGCACCTCTCGCATTCGCTTAATCACGTCTACGGAGCAAGCTTCAAGGGATGCTCCCTTTTTAGCTAATTCGTCCGCTTTTTCATTCCCATCTATTCCCATATGCCCTGGGACCCAATATAGATGTATGCTTCTCCCTGTCCCGATTCTCTCCAGAGACTGCTTACACTCTAACACGCATTTAGATGCTGTGCTATGCGAGATTATTGCCTTAATTGCTGCTTGACTGTCAATATAAAAGTTAACACGGTTGCAGCTTAAGCTATTCTCTTCCAGGGTTTCTACTGCTTTGGTTACGGCTAATATTTCCGCTTGGAAAACGCTACAGTAATCCGGCAGCCTGTAGGATCTGCTTAATTCCGGATCAGCGCAGTATACCGCAGACCCTACTCCTTCCACTATTTTGGAACCATCGGTGTACACATGTATCGCCTCGTCCGCCATTTGCGCACCCTTGCGCCAACCGTCCACCTCTATTGTGGCCTTAAGAACTCCCTCAAAGTGCAGGTAGGGAATCATGTAGTCTGTTCGTCTTGTGACTGAGGACGCTATACTACTATGGCCATATGGTCGGCGCTCAAGCTGCCCCGAAGCATCGAGCCTGGTTGCGGTCGTTAACGCTTTGTTCTTTGCTACCAGGTCTACAGGTGGAATGTGCAGAATGGCATACAGTGCAGCCGTCGGGGTTGTTTTCAGGGCTCCCGTAATGCAAAGCATCGATAGTCTGCATACCCCCTCTAATTTTTTTAGGTATGTTGTTTTTTGTGTGGCTTTCCACCAAACAAGAACTCCATAGTATAGAATAGGGCTTACAATCGCTGTAAAAATCCAATGAGAAAGAGAGGGCGATAGGCCCCACGTACACCCCAGCATTCTTTTACATGCATAGAGTGCCGTTGAGGCCTTCTTGACCCTCTCCTCCAAGTTGAGCTTCCATGACAGCTTACTGTCTAGGATGATTCCTAGATATTTTGTGCAAGGTTTCTCCTGTAAGGTCACCGCTCCTAACTTAGGCCTGGTCCAATTTGGGACCTTGTACCTCTTTGTAAACAAGACCATATCCGTCTTCTCCGCATTTACTTTCAGCCAATGATGGTATAGAATTGTGGAATTTTTTTCATTTTTTGTAATTTTCGATATCGAAAAAGTGGGCGTGGTCATCGGCGGATTGCGGCCATTTTTTATACCAATACAAAGTGAGTTCAGATAAGTACGTGAACTAAGTTTAGTAAAGATATATCGATTTTTGCTCAAGTTATCGTGTTAAGGGCCGATAGGAAAGACAGACGGTCGACTGTGTATAAAAACTGGTCGTGGCTTCAACCGATTTCGCCCATTTTCACAGAAAACAATTATTGTCGTAGAATCCATGTACTACCAAATTTCACATGGATTGGTAAATTTTTGTTCGACTTATGACATTAAAAGTATTCTAGACGAATTAAATGAAAGAGGGTGGAGTTACGCCCATTTTTAAATTTTCTTTTATCTTTGTATTTTGTTGCACCATATCATTACTGGAGTCGAATGTTGACATAATTTACTTTTATACTGTAAAGATGTTAAATTTTTTGTTACAAAATTTTACTTTAAAAAAAATTTTTTTTTCAAAGTGGGCGTGTTCGTCATCCGATTTCACTAATTTTTATTTAACACACATATAGTAACAGGAGTACGTGCCTACCAAATTTCATCACGATATCTTCAACGACTGCCAAATTACAGCTTGCAAAACTTTTGAATTACCTTCTTTTAAAAGTGGGCGGTACCACGCCCATTGTCCAAAATTTTTCTAATTTTCTATTTTGCGTAATAAGGCCAACGCACCTACCAAGTTTCATCGCTTTATCCGTCTTTGGTAATGAATTATCGCACTTTTTCCGTTTTTCGAAATTTTCGATATCGAAAAAGTGGGCGTGGTTGTAGTCCGATTTCGTTCATTTTAAATAGCGATCTGAAATGAGCGCCCAGGAATCTACGTACCAAATTTCATCAAGATACCTCAAAATTTACTCAAGTTATCGTGTTTACAGACGGACGGACAGACGGACTGACGGACATGGCTAAATGAATTTCTTTTTTCACCCAGATCATTTTGATATATAGAAGTCTATATCTATCTCAATTGCCGTTATGCGAACAAAGTTAATATACTCTGTGAGCTCTGCTCAGCTGAGTATAAAAATACAGATTTTACTTTTATATGTGCACTTTTATGGAAAAAGCTCGAAAAAAAAGGGATGCATGATTCGACATTATACCTGGTAACTCAAACATTTTCACTTAGGACAATTTTTTGACGCGGACTTTTTCGACTCCGAAAAAAAAAATTATTATTTTCCGTCCCTGCTTTTTTCACATAAACTATTAGGTGAATATCGACGAACCGTTACTGTACTTAATTACATAAATTCACCATTTGGGGTATCTTTGGTGTTGGTTCCATAAGTAAGGCCGTGCTAGACTAATACTTCCATATTTTTAATGTTAAAAAAACTTAAACAGGTCTTTGTTAAAACAAACTATTTGCAGTCACTGCTTCAACAAAAACAACAACATTCACGTCATATTCAACTAAGAATCTTCCCCTGTACAGTACTACTGAAGACTTTCAAAGACTGTTTTTCTCATTCCTACAAGAACCCCAAAACTGTCGTATTATACCTTATTTTGAAAAAGCTTCGCCTAAAGAGTGGTATTCTAATATACAAAAAATTTTAACTCACTATTGCTCTTTGGTCCTGAATATCAGAACTCTAAGATGAGAGGAATGTTACACTTAAGGATTGTAATTTAGAATATATGAATCCAGCTCGCTCGGATCAGCATCTTATGGTTCTAGGCCGAATTCCGCTGGGCTAGTCTATCCCCTGATATATTTTGGTAAATAATAACTTCGTAACATAAGTAATCAACTGTCAAGAATTTTTGGGGATCTTCTGATTAAGTTTGTTATTATATATTAGAAGGGCATATGTTTTAATCCCGACTCTCAACGACAAATCAATAAAGCAGAAGAAAATGTTAATGAATTTTAAGGGACGGAAACACATTTAAGACTATCACGATCACTTCCAAGTATGACTGTAAAACTTTTCATATAACCCGAAACCCATTTAAGTTCCGCCAAAAGCAGAAAAGTTCAACTAAATAACTGATGGACATATTTACTTTATACGAATAACACATGTTTCTTTTATGTCCGGTTTTTCAAAGAAAGTTTCAACTGCAGTTGAAATTGATGTCAGTTAAAAGTGTCCAAATTGAATTTTTTATTTTTATTCCATCCTAAAAGTAATGTTACCTCGAACTGGTCTTTTGTCTTCAATTTTGCAATGGCGTTAGGTGGCACTGATATGCTGAAGAAAGCAATTTCTGTAATGGCTTTCATAGCAAGGTATATATTTTTCTACTCCTATTAAAAATTGTACCCTCTTCTGCCATCGAAAATACATCACTACCGTTTCAGATAGCGTACATTTTCTGTCTTTTTATATTTACTTCACCTGGTGATTCCACCATGAGACTGTATGTGTAATAACTCCGTCCTCTTGTCAATTAGTAGAAGTTTTCTAGGACCAAGCTTAATTGCCGCCTCAATACGTGGCAACTCTGCCACCCCTAGTAGCTCGAGCTTTGATCTCGCGAGCGCAGAACACGAACAAAAAATTTGCTCAACCGTTTCTTCCTGCAGCTTGCACTTCGTACATCTGTTGCGACGGACGAGGCCTTATTTTAAAGCATGTGACGTCAGAAGGCAGTGTTCAGTTAGTATGCCCATTGTGAGCCTCAAGTCTTTCCTCTTTAGAGATATAAGCAACTTTGTGAGTCTAATGTCGTAAGATTTGTATATAATTCCAAAAATGGTGCGGCTCCGCGCTTCTATCCACGCCTTTCCTGCATGATGGATCATAGCCTGCCTCCCTTTGATTTCTCCCAAATCGATTGGGACATCTAACATTTAACCAATCCTCCTTTTTTGTCTTTGTGCTGATCTTACGTCGTTTTTAAATGGTTTATTTAGCTAGACTCTGTGTAGAGTTGTTTACAAATTTTGTAATTGAAATTCAAGTAACTTCCCGATAAGCTAGAAGCTTTAAACTTGGAATATGGTGCAGAACGCGATGGCAATGCACAAAAAAATCCGCTAGGTGGCGCACGGATCGATATATTTTAAAAAATCGTATTTTTGGTCCGATTTGTTTCATATTTGGAACACATAAAGAGACCTATGAAGAAAAAATTGCCGCTAGGTGGCGCAAGGATCGAGGTATTCAAAATAGTCCTGATTAAGATATGAGCGATGGACTATCAATAGAAATTTGACGCGGCCCACGCTTTTATTCATTTTGTCAAATTAAGAAGGGTCATAAGTGCAATTAATCTTATGGCCATGCGAAGTGGTCATAAGGCCGATTCATTTTGTGGCCTTCTGATATTTTCTTAACGTCAATCGACCTTTCGGCAATTGACCTTATGTCACACCACCACAATTTAAACAAAATTGTCATTATGACTATTATGCTTTTTCACTGCGGCTCATCGTTTCCTACATCCTGTTTCCAGTGCTAGTATCAATACAGTAAAATTATGGTTATAGCCTTTTTCACGACTAAACTTTTCTTTAAATGGCCACAAAGTCAAGAGTAAAAATTTGGCTTATGACTATTTGAAGTTATCATGAGGTAATAAGGTTAATTGACTTTCTGGTCGTTGATCTTATTATAGACGGCATTTTTCTCTAAATGACCCCAAAGTCAGATTTTAAAAGACTATAACGACGATCGCCGTGGTGTGGTGGTAGCGTACTCCGGAAGCCCTTGAATCGCTTATGGTCATTGATGTCACCGTACCCGAAAAACTATTTATCAACCATCCGCTCTTATTTGGCGTTAAAAGTTTATATTTTAGTAGTTCTGAAGCTATAGCCTGGGAAGCGTGTTTTTACATCACCTCTACTCTTTTTCCGAAGATTTCCATTTATGATGTCTCATCTTTGCAAAAAAAAAAAATATGGGCAGAACTTTTTTAAGAGAACTTTTCCCGAATATTCTTGGGCTTAATCGAAAAACGCGCATAACTAGAGTTCACATTAAGTATATATATTTTGGGTGAGCCTCTAACCACACCGCCGTCAATGGTAGATTTAACTGACCATATAATAACGTATGCATTCGTGTCTTTATCTAGGTAGATTTAAATATAAAATATACCAGACCATGTTATAAATATCCATATTTACATAAACATGAAAATATGTTTTTATGTTTTTTTTTTATATTATTTTTATTCAAATATTTACGCCCATACTTGATTCGTTTACATTTATAGAGCGCTGCTGTTATTGCTGTTACAAACGTATTTGATAATATTGAAGATCTTTCCATAAGACGTATGGTAGTGCCAAAGGTGAAATCGGTATTCGAAAAAAATCTAGCTGATCCGAAAATTGTGCAAAACGTACTCATCTGCATAGAGAGGCTTATGGATAAACTGGAGCGAGCTCAGGTGAATAATATGACCATACAAATTTATGTATTTATATACACTTACAGTAAAAAAAAAAGCCGAGGAAATTTGTTTACCGGCTACGGCGGTTCTACGGTCATTACAGCTAGAAAACGAATTTTTTAGTTCTTGTGATTAATATCGATTATCCCTCAACTCACTAAGTGGTATCTTAAAGCGGGAAAGTTGAACAGTTCCAAGCAGTTCTCGTAAGAGCAACAATGTTCCATAAAATTAATAGTTTTATCCTTGAAAAAAAAAAAAAAACTTACATAACCGTCTTTAGAGGGCAAATCATATATATTATTTCTAATTGCTGGTCCCTTTTTCGCTCTTATTTGGAATCCAAATCTATAAATAAAATTTTGGTTGTAAAGATGGAGATTCGGGCTATTAGCGAGTTTGGGCAATTTTGGTCGTAGTGCTTTTGTTTAGCTATATTTTATTAAAATAATTTGTTAAATTTATAACTTATTTAATAATTTGGGAAAAATTTAAAAACCGTGACATCAGGACGGACAAGGCGACAGCTATTTCGATTATACTATCCTCAAAGTCTTTTTCCCAAATTATTAAATAAATTATAAAATTAAAAATTGCTTCAAATAAATGTTTTCATACATTCAAAGCAATACGGGCAATCCCCGATGAACTCATACAGATACACAACATTGGTTAATTCGTTGTAGTTCTATAAATAGAACAAAAAGAGCAACAATACCAAGTTTCTTTGAAAACCGCCTTACCGACAAGCATAACTTTAACGCATAATTATATACGAAGTATGCAGTGTGTTAAAGAAAAAAATATGCAAGGGAGGCAATTGGGAAAAACTTTACAACAACTAAGGCATGACGTGGCTGAATGCGTTTTTAACACTTCAACCATCGTAGGAGTGCGGTTTCAAATCCCACTCCCGGCAGAAAAGGAACAGCTGTCGCCTTGTCCGTCCTGATGTCACGTTGTTTAAATTTTTCCCAAATTATTAAATAAATTATAATTTGTTAAAAACTATTGTGAATATTTGCACTGTATTGCCGACATTTCTATTGCAAGCTAGATAGCGGCACAAGCTGTATTGTACGCTAGATGGAAGTGCAAGGTGTGAGTTTTAATTATACGCTAGATCGCAGCGCAAGTTGTAAGTTAATAGAACAGCTGATTTCTGTTGATATTTGATAAGAGACTTTTATATTGGTTGCGCAAGATGCGCGCGGGTCAGGCTCGTCATACAAAATATGGAAATCGTAGAAGGTGAACAATACAATGAATTATTCCTAAGGAGATTCTGGACGAAATATATATTGAATATGTAAATTTCCACCCTCGTTATCAAAGTAGACGACCACGAACGCCATTGAACGCGTTGATGGGAATATCGTCATCATAGCTCTTCTGAATACATTTAAAACTGCTCCAGTAACTCTCGTGGAATTGATAGATAGTATTAACACGAAAACTATAATATCACTGTCACTTGAGGTAAAATAATAACATGCACCCTTGCTAGAATAAAACCAACTTCTTGCCACAAAAACCGTTCCCAGCGATGCTGCTACTGCGAAAAATGCGGAATGGCTGGGGATGAGTCATATTATCTAATCACCGATAAATAAATTAATTTAATTAAGATTTGTAATGCTTTCAAATTACGGTGCTCGATTAGCCCCCCAATACTTGACAGAAGGCCGTTTTAAATGCAACCAATATAGGGGTGGAGTTTACGTAACTCTCCATTAACAAAATCCAAGCAACTTTCACGGTTTTTATTGCGTATCATACCATTACATACCGAGAATCCTTCATAGTTACCCTAATGTAGTTAAAACTCAATCTTCCTGTATAATTGGGACTTACTACGCCTCGCGAAACTTACTTGATTAAAATTTATTTAGCACTCATAAGAGAATATAAATCGCCAGTCGTACCCTGTGTAATTTATGTTTTCTTAATACCAGCTTGGCGTGCGGAATCGGGTTTTTGTAGTAAGGAGCGGGGTTTTTTCCAACCACGGGCCAACAAATTATTTTTTCTCCAGATTACACAGCTGTACCGTTGCGATTGTAATTTTCATGTTTATACTATCTTCAATTCCGCGAAAACTTCTGAAGCAGTTTTGAATGTATTCAGAAAAGCTATAATGACGATTTCCTATCAACGCGTTCAGTGCCCTTTCGTGGTCGTCTACTTTGATAACGAGGGTATAAATTCACATATATATATATATATATATATATATATATATATATATTCTACAACCAAAATTTTATTATCAGGTTTGGATTCCAAATAAGAGCAAAAAGGGGACCCGTACATAAAAACAGCAATTAGAAATAATATATATCTATTTATGGGGTATTCCATCCCATTTCGACCAATTCTGAACCCGACCCCTTTAGAATTGGCTGAAAGTTTTTCTTCTTTTTCTAGCTTACCAAAGACGTTTTTCAGAATTTTTTCAAATTTTTTCATCCAGCTCAAAAAAGTTATGAATTTTTAAAAAAATACAGTTTTTGTTTTCAAAATGCTGTTTCAAGTGCTTCAAAAATTGACCGTTTGGGATCTTTTTTTTTTTAATTTGTTTTTAAATATACTTTTCGGAAAAAATACAAAAAAACTTTTAAGGTTTTTTTTTTAATTTTTCAGTTTTTCGAGATTTTTCGAATTTCACCATTTTTTTTCTTCATAAAAAACTTCAATCAATTCTGCAATCATCCCCACTAATCCCGTAGTGGGCCGATTTTTATTATATATTTTTTTTATTTATTTGAAAAAAAATTTCAAAAATAAACATTTTTTTTCATCAATTTTATTTATATAACAAAAAAATGTAAGAAAATGATTTTGAAGTATTCTTTTCTTTATATGTTATGGTAATCTACGATTAAAATAACCAGGATTAATGACTGACACAGTAAACATGTAAGTTATCTAAAAATAATGTAACAAATTATGAATTTATTTTCTGGCGTTTAAATATTTTACAAATTCTTTGTTCATCTGAATTTGAAAAGTTTTTAACATACAAACAACCATTTTTAATAAACGTAGATAAGTATTGGATATGAATGTATGTGTATACCGGCCTAATGCAGTTGCTGGACAGCGAAAGCGAGTCATTTTAATCGTAGATTACCATAATATATAAAGAAAAGAATACTTAAAAATTATTTTCTTACATTTTTTTTGTTATATAAATAAAATTGATAAATAAAAAATTTTTATTTTTGAAAATTTTTTTTTTTTTCAATTAAATAAAAAAAAATATAAAGAACAAGCGGCCCACTCCGGGATTAGTGGGGATGATTGCAGAATCGATTGAAGTTTTTTACGAGAAAAAAATGGCGAAATTCGAAAAATCTCGAAAAACTGAAAAATTATAAAAAAAAACTTTAAAAATTTTTTTGTAGTTTTTCCGAAAGTACATTTAAAAACAAATTTAAAAAAAAGATCCCAAACGGTCAATTTTTGAAAAGGTTATAGCATTTTGAAAACAAAAACGGTGTTTTTTTTAACTTATAACTTTTTTTGAGTTGGATGAAAAAATTTGAAAAAATTCTGAAAAACGTCTTTCGTAAGCTAGAATAAGAAGAAAAACTTTCAGCCAATTCTAAAGGGGTCGGGTTCAAATTTGGTCGAAATGGGATGGAATACCCCTTATATATCTATATATATATATATATATATATATATACGGATCCCTTTTTCGCCCTTATTTGGGATCCAAATCTAATAATAAAGTTTTGGTTGTAAAGATGGAGATTCGGGCTATTAGCGAGCTTTGGGCAATTTTGGTCGAAGTGCTTTGGTTAGCTATATTTTATTAAAATAATTTGTTAAAAATACACAATTATGAGCACACAAAGAAAGCTATTTGTACTATGGCACTATTGTGAAAATTTGCACTGCATTACCAGCAGTTGCTACTGTACGCAAGATGGCAACGCAAGCTGTAAGTTTTAATTGATTGATAGAGCAGCTGATTTCTGTTAATATTTGATAAGAGACTTTTATATTTGTGGCGCAAGATGGGTCGGGTATGCGCATTCAATATATATTTCGTCCAGAATCTCCTTAAGTATAATTCATTGTATTTGTTTTTGAAATATAGTTGCTCTTACGAAAACTGTCAAGAACTTTCGTACTTTTTCGCCTTAGAATACCACCTAATTACCTACTTAAGGAAATATCGATGTTAACCACAACACCTAAAAATTTTTGTTACGTAGCTGTAATGCCGTAGAAACGACGGAGCAGGGAACACATTTTCGTCTCCTTTTTTTTTTTGACCGTAAGTGTATGTATAAAAATAGCTTAGCAATGTTTTTGAATATTTGCCTGCTTCTCTGTATGGTAAGTACGAAAAAACAAGGACTTTTACAGATGTTTGTCTATGCAAAAGCTTAAAATGTAAGCATCTTACTTGACTACACAATGATTTTTTGAAATGCAAACATACATAAAAATCCTCTACAATATATCTTTTATCTTCTTTACTTAGCAATATATTTCCCATTTTTTGACACATGTATGTATGTACATATGTACAATAATAAGTACCAAATCGTTTGCTTTTTCAATTTTGCTGCGCAAAGGTAATGGAGGAAGTATTGCATCTGCTTGGAAATGTTCGTATACCAGAACCCGATATTGTTATGCGTACTGTGCGTAAGTATTAAAAGCAATGTTGTTGTACAATTTTTATTTTTTTTTTCACTTTATTATTTTTTCAAATATACTTATTGCCTTCATTTCCCGAATAAATGCACATGAGTGCACTTTGAATTGAATGTTATATAGTAAAGTATACAATATTCATATTTATGAAAGTTATGCAAACGTTTTCTTTGAAAAGAGCTTGGGTGCATATATAACAAGTAAAAAAGCCTAAGTTCACTCGAAACGCTGTTGTTATTTGCTTTGTGTGATTAGTAGTGTTATAAGGCTGCGTAACGAGACCTCAAGGAAAATTGGGCGTGGTCTTTAGCAGATCTTCACTCAGTCTAAATAATTAGCAGAGATAGTGTCTCTGCCAAATTTCAATGTAATATCTTTTACGACTTTCGATTTGCGATATGGACACACTCAGTCTATGTGAGGTCTTTACTGACCGGAGGGTTCAACCTAACTTAACCTTGCTATATATTCCTCCGTAAGCAGATGCCGGCCCCATTCGAAAGCAGTTGTCGATTCCACAAATAAAAGCACTTTCGCTGCGTTTTCTATATTTCGAAATGAAGGAAGGTATTTGGGTCAAAGACTTAAAACTCTTTAATAGTTGTGTTGGGTATCGTCACTTAGTAAGCTCCAAAATATTGAATAGAGCATACGTCCCAATGTATTAGCAAATTTTGGCGACATTCTGTGACTTTTGACCAGTTTTCAAAACAACCTTAATGCTTTTGAACACATTTATATCATCTTACGTTGTATGTTTGTAGGTACAGATGATATTCCTGTATACCCTAATTAAAAATAAAATAAAAAAATGTTAGGCACTTCCTTTATGTAAATGGACAAATATCAACGAAAAATGTCTCCTTATATAAAAATATATTCTTGCTAAACTTTAATTTTTAAATTTTGACATAGAAATTGCAAAAATATTTATGAGAAGTAAAAATATAAAGGTGGAGCGCAATTGATTGACTAATAATATCTCCTTTCTTACCAACTTTCCAATCCAAGTAATGTGCGCTCCACTTTTATATTTTTACTTCTCATAAATATTTTTGCAATTTCTATATCCAAATTTAAAAATCGAAGTTTAACGAGAATATGTTTTTATATAAAGAGACATTTTTCGCTGATGTTTGTCCATTTATATAAAGGAAGTGCCTAAAATTTTTTTATTTTATTTTTATTTCTCCTTTTCTTACATTTTCCCGGTGTCTTAACCTATCTGTTACGCTTGTAACTCAATGAGAACTTATATAAAAATCAATCCCATCAATACCCCCGTTCCGTTGGATTTTTCTAAATGTCTTAGTCCGTGCGCCCCCTAGCGAATATTTTTGTATTGTGTCATCCGCTGTCACCGATCTCTGAATTAAGCTCTAAATTTTTAGCCTCTAGCTCATCGCGAAGTTACTTAAAACCCGGTTTCAATTTCCAAATTATTATCTAATTTTTTTTTGAGCCGTGCGCCACCTAACGGAATTTTTTCTCGTTTTGTTCCTTTGTCACGGTCCCTTAAATTGTCTCTGAGGTTTCTTGTTTGTAGCTCAATGAGAAGTTACTTTAAAATCGATCTTAAAACACCAAATTTCCAAATTCTTGTCTAAATATTTAGATCCATGCGCCACCTAACGGAATTTTTTTCTCCTTTTCTTAAATTTTCTCGGCGTCTTATCCTATCTGTGAAGTTTTACAGTTGTAGCTCAATGAGAACTTACATAAAAATCAATCCCAAAATTCCCTCCGTTTCGTACGATTTTTCTAAATATCTCATCCCGTGCGCCCCCTAGCGAATCGTTTTGTATCATGTCATGGGCTGTCATCGACCTCTGAATTAAGTTTGAAATTTCAAGTCTCTATCTAGCTGGTTTGAAAATTTTCAAATTCGTATCTAATTATTTATATCCGTGCGCCATCTAACGATTTTTTTTCCTTTTGTTGCATTGTCACGGTGTTCTAACTTATGTGTAAAGTTTCACGTTTGTAGCTCAATGAGAAGTTACTTAAAAATCGATCGCAGGATTTGTATGAAAAGCGGACAAACATTCAACTGACCTAATATAAAGGAAGTGATAAAATGTTACGTATACGCACTGGCACTCGTCTTGTTAGGCTGTATGTTTACCTGTAATTGGTTGGTTTTTAATAAAAAAACGTGTTTATTAGTATTTAACTTCCTCTACCCTTTTATATGTTGCTCGCTCTTTGCTTCTTCTCAGAATTTTCTCCGCTTGTTCTAGCCTTCTCCACTTCCTCTACCCAAATCTCTGGCTTACACTCTTAGTCTCTACCGAGCCCTTACCCTTTTTACCTTCCCAATATTATTTTTTGTTCAATCAACTCCTCGTTTGCCCGGCACTTCTTCTGACTTTTCTCTACCCCTCCTTTTTATTGTTTCTTCTTTATTTAGTGCAAAATGACTTGTTAGTTAGAGAGAAACATTTCTAAGACTCTGACGCGTGCGATTACATACCTACCAAAGATTTTTCATTCGGCTAATATTCAACCGCCATAAGAATGTTTTGGTACCAAAGTTGTATGTTTTGTTTTGCTAAATCTATAATTAACTAAGACGTGTTTCATTTAATTCAATTAATTTTTGTATTTGCCTGCCTAATCAAATGTCAACACATTTCAGATATTTACCATAAAATGGTTGTCGATAAATCATATGGACTGACTGTGGAAACAATGGCGACGGTCGTGCTTCCGCTACTAATTCCTCATACCGTCAATCCTGGTTTAAATTTGGAGCAATATTGTATGTTAGTTGAGGTAAAATAAATTGCATTTATACATCTATTGAAGTATGTAGTAGCTACATCTGATAACACTGTATACACCCTGCAGTCAAAAGCCAAAGTAGTCGACATATATTCTAATTCATTTACTGGCATTTTGTGGGCTTATTCATACTGGTTTGTATTTCATTCAGTTTTGTCTATTGAACTCGATGAAATGCGCTAATGCTTTCAGCCAGCAATTTGCAATACATACTTCAGTTAGCAAGGCTAGATATTATATAAATCAACCGGCACATAAACCAAACACGAGCACATAACACCTCACTTACCGTTACTTCTGCAGATTAAAGAAGCGAGAAGGCAAGCTTTTTAAATTAAAAGGCCGAGACGGAATAGCTATGCCGATGCTAAAATACCTTGAACACAAGAGCTTCATTTACCTAACGCATGTTTTCTAAGATCTTGTCATTTCAGAATAATGAAGAATGGCAAGTATAATCCCAATGCTAAAACCAGGAAAAGATGATGATCCTTATCTACCGATGTCATTCATTTAAAGACAAATATTGTGTTAGCCAACCATCAGCATGGCTTCTGCAAAATGAATATAACTACCACCGCGATAGAGGTGGATGTTTGGCGCAAGGGTGCTCTAAGGTAGTTTAAGGAGTATGGTCTGCGGTAAAAAAATAAGAATGTACTACGGAAGTATTTGCCATAAGCAAAGCAGTAGAAACACTGGAAAAGATTAGCTTAAACTGCAATCTTGTTAACTTTTATATTGAAAGCCAAGCAGCAATTAAGGCAATAACCTCGCATAGCACAGCACCTAAAAGTGTGTTAGAGTGTAAGCAATCCCTGAAAAGAATCGGCACGGGTAAAATGATACATGTATATTGGATCCGAGTGCATATGGGAATAGATGGGAATGGAAAAGCGAATGAACTGGCTAAAAAAGGAGCATCCCTTGAAGCTTACTGCGTAGATTCCCCAATTAGATTGGGCAAGATTAAGAAAAAGTGACCAAGCAGGGGTGATAGTAGATGTAGGAAGTGCAGGTTGGAAGACGAAAAGATCGAGCACGTTTTGTGTTCGTACCCTGCGCTTGTCAGGCTAAGACTCCAGCTATTAGGGGTGATACAGCTATTAGATCTAGAAGCAGAAAGTGGCATAGATTCTAGTAAGCTTCTAGTATTTGCCAAGAGGACGAAGTTATTTTATAACATAGGTCCTAGTTTGTGAAAGGGGTTTTTCAATTTGGTCGTTAAATAAGCTTCTGGTAACACTACGTACTCATTCAGTCTATGTGAGGTCCTCATGGACCGGCCAGTTCAAACTAACCTAACCTAACCACCGCGTCACCCCCAGCGGGTTAGGGGGCCAGAATATACTCGCGGTAGGTATGCCTGTCGTAAGAGGCGACTAAAATACCAGATTCAAGGGGCTGTCTAGTGCAACCCTTTTAGGTTGCCAGCGCAATATATAGCTTCTCCAAACCTAATTGTCAACCTCACCTTTCCGTGGCGAATCCTCTTTCACTAACAGATGATGCTCTGGAGACCCCAAGCTCCGGAACTTGGGGGTGGGCATGGAGGGATGGCCCCCATTTAATGTGGCATATAAATCGTTCCCGAAATGATCAGGCTAGCACCTTAATGTTGCTATGTTACCGGAGCATACCGGATCTTTATCCGGCAAAGGGCCATCACATCGATAACACTCCCCAAGGCCTTCAGGGAGATATCCTTATGGATACAACAACAACCGCCACGTCAAACGCCATTAACACTTAGATAAATTGCGGATTGAGACAACTAAGACTGCGTCATGGGACGGTACCTGTGGCACTTGACTTGTGAAAAGCTTTTGACACAATCAGCCACCACACACAACACCAAGAGGGACAAGGAAACATCTCCGTAAGCACTACCTTGAGATATAGCACCTTGCAACTCTGCCGGTTAACCCAAATTAACATAAGGAGGACTTATTCGCAGTCCACACTGAGTTGTAAACGCTATTATCAATATACCCTTGCATATAATAACTGATATGCCATCTGGTATAATGCTTGCGAGAGGCTGACTAGTGTGTTAATTGGTGTGACCCTGATGCATACTGTCTAACATGTCATTCGGTACGATTATTGTGCATATTATGACTAGTTCATCAACAGGTACATATGATGCTGATGCAGAGACTGGGAATTGATATTTCGTAGGACACCGCTATGTTAAAAATACCAGTTGCTTATGTGGAAAATAAGGAACTCAACTAGTTGGGCTTTTTGGTAAACTAGTATTCTTCTAGTATACACGAAGTTGTTTTTACTGCAGGGTAACTTTCACTACTGCATATTTGACAATATATGCATATTTCATTTCACTATTTATATTAGAGCGTTTTACAGAAATAATCGCTTTGATACCTGGCTTAGATTGTGATTAGTGGGAAACAGGAATTCTTCACAAAACTGCAAAAGTCTCTAAATTGTTATTTTTTCTCCCTTGTCAATAATTTATCTAAGTCTTTTAAGCTTGTGGATAGAGGTTGCAATAGTGTTTATCCAGAACGGAACCCTCTTTCTCTAAAACCAACGATTTTGGGCCCATTTTATGTTCTTCCTAAATCTTAAATCAGGGCCCGTATCGTGCTTTAAGATCCGTGATAGAATTGAATTGCAACAGCACTTAAATGGTAAACTAGAATTTTTTTGATATTGTTTATTGATATTAGCATAACGCAATTTTTCGTTTAAATAAATAACGATAAAATAATTGGAGAACAAATTAAAACAAAAATATTGTAACGAATTTTGAGAAATTCCGATTATTTTGCACCTTCTGCTAACGTTCGAATAGCTGAACTGTCGAATAAATAACTCCAATATTCAGTATTGTAAAATGGTCTTTATTAGACTAATTTAGAGTAGTACTTCAAAATCACAATTATACTTCACTAGTAGCGAGTTTAAATCAAACTGATTACTGATTCCTCAACTTACGCTGCTTTTATGCTCTCAGTTATCTCGTTCGCGAATTTCTCCTAAGGTCTAGATATTTCACGAACATGGATTCTAGAACAGTTGTATCTCATGCTTGGTTATTTAGCTATATACATTTATATCTGTAATTTATGTGTTTCTTGTAGCCATATGCATGCCTATGTGTGAGTAACAACTTCTGCTCTTACGTGCTGGCTACATATACATATGTATGTATGTGAAATAATCTCTCAGCTGTAAGCTGCTGGTTATGTGTAGGGAATGTTCCTCATTGCCTTGTACATGTGTGGCTGCTTGCTTTAATGTGTACATGTACATAAGTGTGGGTGCTTGCTATTTTTCTTGTTGGGATTATTTGCTAACAACATAGTGATGCCAATATTCGCCACAATATTTTCATGTTTCTATATGAAAATACCGTCATTATGCAGCCTTGAGTTAAACTGGGCGATCTGAAAGGCCATAGACTGACCGTGTTTATAGTTTTCCCAGAAGTGTGTTCGACTGCCAAACTGAAAAATTCAACCAAAAATCACGAACTCTGCATGAACGGTGCTTTTGTCTTCACTGCAACAAAAGTACTTGGCGCTATACTACACCTACCAACTGTATGGCAGAAGATCTTGCCAGGAGGGTATATCTGCAAACTCTTTTAAATTCGATGTTAAAATGAACAATATAAATAGAAGGAATGTGCTTACGATCTTCGCACTTTAGAGACATGCAGGCTGGCATGGGGCCTATTTTTTGTGGAAATGAATCTGGTTAAGATTGGCATTCCATAATTAAAATTTATAGAAATTTTTTTAATTTCTATGCGTTCACGTCCTGCTCTTTTGCTCTAAATGTTATTTTTAGACAAAGGAATGCAACCAAAATAGATATTATACTGCTTCAGGTTGACGTTTTTACAGCTTTCTTATGTGTTGTGACCACGTTTCGTCCTTTTGCTATATGTGTAATTTCTATGAATCTCCTAACTTGATGACAATCTTTTGGGATTTGGCACAACATTGTAATTGCGATTTGGCCAACACTGTGCTCTAGCATTTTCCGTTTTTCGCTCCTTCGCGAGCTCAATATGTTGTTCTGTTGAGGTATTTTTTGAGCTCAGCCTGTTGTGTGAGCATTTCGGTATTGCAGTGTTTTGCCTTGACAAAGGGTCTAAAGCTACATGCTTTTAAATCCTTGATTAGCACGCTGTTTATCTCCCTAATCGTTCATTTTTCCAGATGTTCTCATAAACATTTATTTTGTACACCAGATCCTATGACATTTTGTCACGTCTGCTGCGATGACCTCCGAAGATATTTTGTGCTGACCTTTTCGTACAATTTGGGTCGTGCCCCACGAATTGGCTGAACAGGACCTGCATGCTTACGCCGACTATGAACGGCATCTGCAGGGTAGATAAGTTTTTAGTGAGAAGCTCTTCATAGCAGAAATACATTTGGAGAGTTTGCCAAATCACTACCGAGGGGCGACCCGCTTAGAAAGACTTTTTTAGATAGAGTTAAGAATTTTGAGAAATTCTGCTTATTTGCAACCTTCTTCTAACGTTCGAGTCGCTAAATTTTTGAATAAATAACTCCAATATTCAATAATGCAAAATGGTCTTTAATAGACTACTTTGAAAATACTTCACAATAACACATATACTTCGTATTGCGTGCTTAAATCAAAACTGATTACTGACTACTCAGCTTGCGCTGCTTTATACTCTCTGTTTTCTTGTCCGCATATTTCTCCAAATGTCTAGACGTTTCTCCTTCTGGAATCTCCTACTTGGTTACCAGCTATATGGGTGTGTATTTCTAGTTTATAGCCTCTCGCATATCTATACGCGTGTGTACATATGAGTACTACTTCGGCTGATTATTACATGGTTTTATGAGTATCTCTCCGTTGCCTTGTATGTATGTGTGTAGATGATGATTGATTTGTTTACGTACATACGAGTGGCTCTTAGTATCGGCTTAGATATGGTAGTATCGCTTAATGATGCTAATATTCGTCACAATATGTTTAATGGACGTAAAAAGTCAATATACAGCGCTAATAGGGCTTATATAGGTTATTGGCGACCACCTAGCAAATCAAATATCTTGAATAAAGCAACATTAAATATATAGAAAAAGGTGTTTTTAATAAGAGTAAGTTTTTCTAAGCCGGGTTGCCCCTTGGAGGTGGTTTGGCAAACAGTCTGAGTGTATTGAAAAACTTCACAGTGAAAATTCACCAGCCTTGTAGCTGCCGTTTGAAGCCGGCATAAATCACGTAGATACTGCCCGCCAATTTGTAGGAAAACCTAAAAAGGAGCGCGATTGGAAGAGAAGTTCGGCCTTAATCTTTTCGGAGGTTTATCGCGCAAAGTATTTATTACTATTTTTTAAGGGAAAAACTCTACCATAAGGTTCTAGGATATATGTTTTTTATACCTGTTTGGAACGTGATACGCCCTAATTTCCATATATACATTGCTGAATATTTGCACATTTTAACAAAGAAAAAATTTCAAAACATCAATAAGTACACATAGTATGCACTATATTTGATACACGTATGACATATGCATAATAAAACATACGAACACAAACAAACAACTGTAGAGCACATCATATCAACAAAAAAAAACCCTAAGCATTCATCCATTTTCGAATGCAAAATCACAAACAATACCACATACAACATCGTATGTAACTACGCTCATTCTTACATGCATATCATAAAATAGGTGCTGCAAGAGATGCTCGAACAAATTGACCGACAGCAGCGTAATAAATTGAAACTTGACAATCTGTCAATACCATCACCAGAACGTCATCGCCCATTGCGACATCAATTCTCTTCGGATAACATGAATGCACCGCCATTCAACATTCCCAATTTGCGTATCGATCAGCGTAAAACATCCAGTGCGGAGGATATGGCACGAAAGAATTCAGGAGGTATGTATAAAATATAGCACACGTATATATATACATACATAATTACATTCTTACATGACCACATACATAAACACGCTGCATAGCTGCACAAATCGCCATAAACGTACATACGTGAGTGGTTTTATTGTTATTTGTACCAAACAAAGTGATGTTGAATAATACTGTCCCTGCAAAAAATGCGATTAGTCTAGGATGAATCCGGATCAGTCGCAAAGGAGTATGCGCCCAATGCCAGTTTTGATCTCTTTGCATAAGTTGAACTGTTCCCTTTTGTTTGAGCATGTCCTATGAAGAGACTAATTGTACCCATTTATATCCCAAAAGGATCGAGAGGACCATCCCCTTTGTACCCATATAGGAACATAAGAAGACTAGTCCCTCTTCGATTCAATGAGAACTCAAATAGGGCCCAGTTTCATTTTTCATCAAGTCTATTTGGTGTACGTTGTTCCGCCTGCTTTTCAAAATAGAATAAAAAAGATTATTCGAAATTAAACCTATAATTTAGGCTCGGTATAGTGCTTCGCTTTTTTCTTAAATAATTCGATTCAATCACCTCTAATCTTTTTTATTTTACTCATTTCGTTGCAGTTTTTTTTTTTATATTTCTTAAAATGGGCTACTTAGATATCAAACTGAATAATCCCATCTGTACCCGAAAGGGACTAAAGGGGATCAATTATACCCCGATGAAGACAAAGGAGATAAATCGGGGACCAATCTCTTTAGGGATTAATCGCACGATTTTCCGCAGGGGTATGTCTATTATTTACATACTGACATATATACACGCATACTATTAAAGATTATTGTAGCCATACTGGTATGCAATATGCACTTAATAGACTGAATCCATACGAAATAAAAATGTAAAAGAGCGTCCATAGATTTGGAGATTATATTCAGCGAGTTTTGTAACAAAATTTATTTTTTTTCCTATTCCGAGCATTGTGTAATTCCCGAAAATGAGTGTAATTCCCTTCTTACCATGAACGTCCGATATGTGCCTTATTTCAAACAGCCTAAATAAGAGTCCGATCATATTCCTATTACGCTGTTAAACATCACATAATTTAGTTCGTATATGACTCTGTTCGGAGTCATTTATGCACATTATATAAGAAATTAGTATTAGCCAGTTCAGCGTATATTTTTGATGATATGCATTAAAGTTGGCATATCGTGAAGAATTGCTGAAAAGCAGGATATTTGGGGGGGAGAAAACGCTAACAGGTAGGGCATAATGACGTTAGCGCTAACTGAAAATATACGAAGGCTCGACACACCAACCGGATTAATTGCGAAGTCAGTTTGTCTTTGAATTCAAAGAAGTCCAAAATACTACATGAAAGAAAAAGTGTCCATACCAATTTTCAAAGAAAACAGTAAGAAACTTCATCACTATATTGAAATTACTAAGCAAAGTTTTTTTCAAAATTATATATGATAATCTGAGGCCAAGTTGCTGGGTATAACTCAGCAAACATTCGAAGTCGTAAAGGAATAGAAAGAGACTCTAAAATTGGAGCGCTTACGCTCTTTATGAGTTCATTTTGAACTTTTGCGGAGCCATTTATAAGCCTTAAAAGTCTCATACATATTGTAACGAATTTACGGAAATTCCGATTATTTGAAACCTTCTGTTAACGTTCAAATCGCTGAACTCTTGAATAAATAACTTCAATGTTCTGTATTGCAAATTGGTCATTATTAGTCTACTTTGGGAGTAGTACAATTATACTTCACAATTATACAGCGCGTGTTTAAATCAAACTGTGACGTTATTACTCAGCTTGCGCTGCTTTTGTGCTCTCGGTTTCCTCTTTCGCCCATTTCTCTTAAGGTCCCATAGCCATATGCGTGTGTATGGGTGAGTAACTACTTCGGCTGATGACTACATATTTGTGTGTGTGAGATATCTCTTCGTCGCCTTCTACGTAAACGTGGCTGCTTCATTGTCGTTGTGCATTTATTTAGTAGCAACTTAGTGATGCTGATATTCGTCACAATATATTGCCATTTTTGTTTTTGAATTACATCGTTTTGAAGTTTGGATAAGGATATAAAAAGATACAAAATAGGGAAGTATATTCGAAGCGTTTTTTTGGAGAAATAGTCTAAACCAATGGTTTGGATGAAATCCCTGCAATTAAAAGGGGCAGCATACATATGAACGATATGCCGAGGAGACAATACTGCTTTGAAAATCCACCAGAGAATGTCTTGAGTACTTACACTTCTGAGCAGCAACAATAAAATAAACCAAGTCCATATCAATGTGCAACAAAAGCAGGAAAAGTTCAAACCAATTATGTACATAAACAAATTTCTATTCAAATGAAAAATTTTCCATAATCAAATATAAAAATGTGTTCAAAGTTGCTTTGTCAACTATATATTCCTAGCAAACGGCTCATAATTGTCATATATATCACCTACTAACCCTGCAAAAAATCTTGCGATTATGCCCTAAAGAGATTGGTCTCCGATTGATCTCTTTTGTCTACATTTGGGCATAATTGATATCTATGTAGCCCACTTTAAGAAATATTAAAAAAAACAACAGCAACGAAGTAAAAAACAAGATTACAAGCGATTGAGTCGAATTATTTAAGAAAATGCGGAGCCTTATACCGAACCTAAATTACTAGGACTTAACGACTACGCTGAATTTAGGGTTGAATTTTCGAATAATATTTCTTATTCCATTTAGAAAAGCTGTTCCGCCCGCTCAAATAGATTTTGTGGCTTGGCAGACCCTTCGATTGTGTTTCTGTTATGAAAAATGCGCCTGGGCCCTATTTGAATCCTTATAGAGCCGAAAAGGGAATAGCCTTCTTATCTTCCCATATGGGTACAGAAGGGATTGGTCCTATCGATCCCTTTCTGGTATAAATGGGTAGTCTCTTCATAGAACATACTCAAACAAAAGTGAACAGTTCAACTCATACAAAGAGATCAAAACTGGCATTCTAGACTAATCGCATTTTTTGCAGGGTAAGTATCAAGGTACACCAGGGCGTATGATAAACAATTTAGAGTATTTTCCGCAGATATCGTATAATGTTATCAGAATAACCCTTCGCATATAAGATAACAAATTAATGCTTTAGACCAAAATAATGTAACTTCTGTTTTACGATATTCACAAAAAATAGAGACCCGCAACATGCACAGTAAAGCATATCGTTCACTCTAAATCTTTACGCATAGCAGCAATCCCCACAGACTCATTTTAAGAGGCAACAAAAAAGTTGGAACAGAGTTCATTTGAGAATCGATGTCCGATTATGGAGTTCAAATTTGATACTACTGTCTTGTTTTTTGCTCAATTTATATAGTACAGAGTTCTGTAAAGTAAAAATCCATATATGTAGTTTAGACGGGTCAAATTTTTTTTCCATCAGGATTATAGCGAAAACGTAATCTACAGATGATTCTAAAAAAATTGATGAAGACAGCATAGCTCAAAGTCCGATTCGAATCCCCCACTTTTGCAAAATAGATATTTTGCCATATGAATGTTTGGCCAAAAAATGTTCATAGCTTCTGATAGAATTATAGGAAAATATCATATTGGGCTTACGTAAAGGTATTTTACTTACAGAATCGGTATTAATATCTATAGTGGTAATGAATTTTAGTAGAAATAACTGGCTTAAGTTATGAGAAATTAGTCTAAAATGAACTTTTAACTACTATATTATCATTTTTAACAAATTTCGTATGGAATTTCTTTTTTTCTTTACAGCTAAAATAGTTTAGAATATTTCCAACAACTTTCGTTCAAGGTGTAGGTCTTGCAACCTTAGACTAACAAAGTTGCTTCTGTCATTAAAAAGAGAGGACTGTAGACTGATGACGGGTACTCTGACTGGACACTGTCTTCTGACGTCACATGCCTTTAAATTAGGCTTTGTCAGTGATAGCAGATGTAGGAAGTGCGGGCTGGAGGAGGAAACGATCGAGCACATTCTGTGCTCGTGCCCCGCGCTTTCCAGGCTAAGACTCCAGCTATTAGGAGTGATACAGCTGTCGGATCTAGAAGCAGCAAGAGGCTTAAATCCTAGGAAGCTTCTAGTATTTGCCAAGAGGACGGAGTTATTTTATAACATATGTCCTGGATTTTGATTGGGTTTTTCAGTCTGGTCGTTAAAACAAACTTCTGGGTACACTATTATTCAGTCTATGTGAGGTCCTCACGGACCGGCGAGTTCAACCTAACCTAACCTAACATTCGTTCAGACAGTTTTTCTTTTTTCGAGTGGGGGACTCGAAATCGGACTTAGATCTATGTTGATTTCAGCAATTTTTCTTAAAATCATCTGTGGATTACGTTTTTGCTATACTCCTGATGAAAAAAAATCCATCCATACAATTTGACCCGCTCTAATATCAGTCTTTCCAACATTACGGATGGTTTATCTTGGTATACTTTTTTGGTAGGCACTGGATCAGACAATTTCGTTTTGTTATAAACGACTTTCGTAAACATACCTCGAAACCAATTAAAAATAATTTCCGTAAGCGACTCGCAGCTGTTTTATAGCGACCTTAAGTGACTCTTTGAACGTAATTTGAGGGAGCGGTGGGTGGAAAGGGAACGCAAGGAAAAAATAAAAAAAAAGGGTGAACGGTGAAATGAGAGTTCAGCAATAAAAAAGGCATGCTACGGAAGTTTTAGCAGTTTGTTATCGATAGCAACCGGCATCGGACTAAGATCGAAGTGTTACGGGTGTATTATCCCTTTATATTCCACGAGCTATCGGGTCGTTATCCAATTTTTATCGGTATATTATTTGAAAGCTATCGACGAGGTATAGACGAGTTATCGATCTATTTGAAACTTATTATCGATAATAAGCGTTATGTGTGAATTATCTGCTTTTACCGATGATTTATCGAAAAATTATCGATTTTTTATCAAAATATTTGGATTTATAATTGTTATCGAATTAATATCAATTTGCTGTTGAAAAGTTATCGGTATAATCTGTAACTTCGTTTATCGACGCGTTAGCGGATTGTTATCCAATTTTTACCGGTATGTTATTCTAATGTTATCGACGAGGTATAGACGAGTTATCGACGTGTTATCGATTTATTCCAAACTGACTATAGAAAATAAGCGTTATAGATGAATTATATGTTTTTACCGATGATTTACCGAAAATTTTTAAATTTTTTTTAACGAGATATGTGACCCGGTCTATGAAAAGGTGGCTTATGACTCAAAAAAGAAATTGCGAGAAACAGCTGTTAAAGATAAACACTGCATTTCTTCAGTATCTTAGTAATGTTTCTTTTGCATTATGAACAGTCATGCCGAAAAGGCAATGCACAAACCAGTTTCTGACCGATATTTTGGCTCCATTGCCATCGAAAAAAATGCTATCAAAAAAATCTGAGGATGCTTCACCAGCCACCAATGTGGCATCGAAGGAACCAAAGGCTTCATCGTCTTTCATTTGTGCTCTTCTTTCTATACATTTTTAGTACACTTCTAAGCAAGTTAGGACTTTCTAGTTTTCACCACGTGAAAGAGCGTGTCAAAAACTATTGAAACCAGAAAAAAAGTGGAAAAATTTTCTTTGAGTCATAAGCCACCTTTTAATAGACTGGGTCACATATATGGATTTAAAATTGGAATGGATTTGTTTTCCAATTAATATGGATTTGCTGTCGAAAATTTATCGGTATAATATGTAAAAACCGTTATCGACGAGTTATCGGACTGTTATCGATGGGTTACGCGTAAGAAATTCGTTATCGGTATGTTACCGTCATCTTTTCGATGTAGTATGTACACATATACGAGCTATCAATTTGTTATCGAACTGTTAACATTTGTTGTTTGAATATGGGTTACGAAATTTTTATCAATATGATCGATGTATTATAAAAAGTTGCTTCTATTTAAAAAAAAAATTGATTTATTAACGACAGGTATCGATTTGTTATAGAAAAGTTATTGATTTGCTATCAGAGTGTTGCCGTTTTGCCCCCGACCTGTTGTCGGTTTGTTACCGAAGTGCTATGGGGGTTTGCTATCGAAGTGATATCGACTTGTTCGAATCCCAAGGCGGATCAATAATTCTTGTTATAGCTATTATTATAATCGTAACTAAGAATTGGTAACGACCGATATTGTAAACAAAACTTTTAGAACTACACAGCTACACACAAACAAGCATATACTTTTACATATAAATTCTTTTGCAGTAACCATATATGATATGTTGTTTTGAATATTTAAAATTTTTCCAGTTCGCTTATTTACAGGTTCAGGCATGTTGGGTGGCTGGTGGTTTGGTTGTTCACCCTCATCGCCTGATAGTAATTTTCTGCGCGTGGCTAATGCATTCCCAAATCGCCGACTATCAGATAACACTTTGATGACACCAAAAATACGTATAGCGCCATCATGCGCATCATCACCTGGTGGCACACCAGGCAGTGGACTGCCAACACGTCGACATTCGAGCATTGGACCGCAAGAAAGACGCGGTTCGACAATCAATCTGTCACCACCTACTGTAAGTGGCCGCACTCCTTCCAAACACCCACATTCGTACATCCCACTTACTATTCATTCATCTCTCCCTCCTATGTATGTATGTAGTATAGCGAGCGTGTGTATTGCAATTATATGCACGCCCATTGATTAATGTGTTTTTTGGTTTATTGATTTCGTCTTTGACTTTTTATTTTTTTTTTTTTTTCTTACTTTTGTTTCTTTTTCCTTTCATGTTCAATTCGTTGAAAACAAGCTTACAATTTTTTTTCGATTGTACATACATACATGAGTATAGACTACTTATGTGGGTGGGCTGGGGCTGCGTTGTGTTACTTTTGATGTGTAAAAATAAAGAATTAAAAAATATATATATTTTGTAGACAAATTTTATGCTCTTAATCAAATAAATTTGTAGTAGTACATACAGTATATATATCTATAAATATAAATAGCTACATAATTAGTAATTGCCCTTTAGTGAAGTAAAAATCTATGCAAAAAGTACTTAACTTTCGCATAAAAAATTATTTATTTTTTTCCAAATAATTTTAAAAACGTTTACTTTACTATGCAGCTTTTATGCATTTTTTTTTTTTTAAGTTAGTACTGCTTTTATATTTAAAATAAAATTTCATATATATATATGTATTTCATTACCGAGACAGGTTCATATTGCTTATAAATTTTTTTTGTTTTTAGATTAGAGCAAAATAAAAAAAAAATTTGCGCACGGCGATACACATGTTTCCGATTTTCACTTCTTCATCAGCTAGCATTTCAGGAGCTGAGTTTTGAACTCGAAATCTCCAATATTTATACTTGATGCTGGTGCTCCATCCACTTCGCCATATGAATGCCCGGCTGCACGCTTTGCAAATTATCTATAAGTATTGCCTTTTTTGTTGCTAGTTATTCGTTTTATACACAACTAGCATACCCAGCAGACGTTGCTCTACTCAAACTTCGGTCTATCTACATTACTTGTACGAAGTTTTAATATCTTACTCTCCATCCCCCTCTCTACCCCTTTTCCCTATCCTTTTATTCACTACTCTCTCTGAGTCTAACTCTAACTTTATCTCTTCTTTATCTCTCCTCTAACTTTATCTCTTTCTCAGTATCTTTCTCCCTCTCCGTCTTTTCCACGCCCCCAAAACTGTATCTCTTTCTCAGTTTCTTTTCCCTCTCCGTCTTTTCAACCCATCTAACTATGTCTATTGCTCTTCTTCCCAAATTTACTTTTTCTTCTTCATCCCATATTTCTATTTCCAGCCCCAATCCCTGTCAAAGCCCAGATCTAGTCCCAGTCCCAGATGATTGCAAGTATTTTTGATGCTGTTTCTTTAAAAAAATATTTCTAAAAACAAATTTAAGGGGTGTACTATCCTTTGGGGGTTTAAAAAATAGATAAGATACGATTCTCAAACCTACGCGAGGGAGCTCAACCCCCCTGACCAAACATCGCGTAAACGGGTTGAAAACTGGAAAATTTTACCTTCTTATTAAAGCTCTCAGCTCAGCAGCTTTCATTTGATAACCGTATTGTACATACATACTTAAAACATACCTGGGTCACATGACCCTAGTGTTTCTGATTTTAAAAATATAAGAACCAAAACATGTACATGTACATAGCACATGTGTAAGTTTGGTCAAGACCCCTCACAACATGGGCAAATAGGCTCCATTTGTATGCATATATGTAGATTGCTATACTAATCCAAATGTGGAATATTTTCAGGCGCGTTCAACAGAACTTAGTACCCATATTGCATGCAAAAGGAATAGCAACAAAAACGGTAATACTTCATTCATATTAATATGGCTGTGTGGATAGAAGCTTTCAGCCTCTACACCAGTATTAAGTTCAAGTGTTGAAGATATCGAGTTCAAAACTCAGCTTCTGAAAAGCTAGCTGTTGAAGAAATGAAATTTAGAGACATGTCCGAGTTAGCATCGCCGTGTAAAAATTTTGTAATTTTTGTCTAATATTCATATAAAATTTCAAGTTAACACAACATTTTTTATAAATACTGAAAATTGGAACTACTATTTTACTCATCTCCATACTATTTACTTAACATTTCATCATAACATAACAACTTGTCATTAATATGGTAAACTGGGTTTGAAACAAAAAATGGTAAAATGGGTTTGAAACAAAAAAATATTTTAAATGCCCAATGTCTACACTTCTCACTCACAACAGACGTATGGTTTTGGCGCACGCGGTAGCTCAGGATCGAGTTTGTCGGTACCCTCAACGTCGGTCTATGTTGTAAGTCTAAAAAACGTCTTAACAATTTTTTTTTTTTTTTGTCATTCGAATCTCACCTCAGGTCTCTTGTGCGAGTACATTGCGATGTTGGATATCATTCGCATTCTAAATATAATCTGTTACTTCTTACTAACTTACCAACATTGCTAACCTGATTCATCAATTTAATGTTTTTGTAATGAATGAAAATGCAGAACTCTCAGTTCACTAATGTAAGCTCGTACTCGCCTTCGCACGTTCGTCAAAAGTTTATAAAAAAAAATATTAAAACTTGTTATTTGTTCATCGTATGCGTTCATCTGTTATTACAAAAACAAAAAAATTCACTTAAATCGAAAATTATTTAACTTTTCTTAATAAAGCATGAGGTGGTTCTTGAAAATTGTTGCGTTTGTAAGCTGTACATAAAATACATATAAGAATTAAATTTGTAAAAAAAAAACTTTTATTTAAGCAGTAAATTTTTCTCACTGTAACCACTTCATGTTACATTATTGTTATTTTTTTTTTTTCTTTTCATAAATTTTGTTATATTAAGCATTGTGCTGTTATTTATTTGTTTCCAAATTGGACGAGAATATGCTTTAAATCATACTTGAAATTGTTATTCTTATTTGGTTTGTTTGATTTTGGATGATGTTGTATTTGTATATTTTCTAAGGATCAAATTTATTGGCTTGTTTGTTCAAATTTTAAGCTGGTATTTTTTTTAATTTAAAATTTCTCTTTGTTGAGAGAAAATCACATAAAATATTTATGTGTTCTATGCAGCATGGACATTATATTATAGAGCTTACGATTTCATCCCGAACACATACGAGAACTTCGAAACTCGTGAAATCGAGAACTTGGCTTCTCGCGGGATTCTCTATACTCGCCATTCTCGTAATGCTCACGAGCTTATCGGTATTCAGTTTAGTCGCTGCATTGCCAGTTTTATATGTAGCGCTTACTATTTCCTCTCGGACACATATGAGAACTTTGAGACTCGAGTAAACGAAAGCTCGACTTCTCTCGAAATTTGCGCTTGTGTTCGAGAAGAAATCGTAACCTCTACATATATGTATGTAATACTGATAATGCAGTGCTCAAAGTTATTGTCAAGAAGCTTGCGAGCATTACGACCTTTTTGAAATTCGAGAATCGCACGAGAAGAAAACATACGCCAATACTAAAATGGTTCCGAATCAATTGGGAAACGATTCCGAAATGGTAACATAGCGCTACCAAAGCTATTGCTAAATGTTTCCAGTATAATCCTAAAACTAAACGAAGCTATTCCCAAATTTTTCCAGAGATGTCTGAGGAAACAATACCAGAGAAAGGTGCTGTGATACCAAAGCGTTGTCTATTAATCCTAACAAAACTGTGCTAGTGCCTTCTACGCGAAGAAGAAAACTTCCATGTCTGAGCCATCCCTGGGTGTCACCAAATTTCGATTTTAAAAGGAAGCAAAACACCGAGGTGTTACACTGGACACAACTCTCACGTGCGGTGCTTTTTTAGGTGCTTCCTTAAACAAAGCAATAAGAGCTGTTTTCGCCTGCACTCGACTCTTCGGGGCTTTCTCCCAAAATGGTATACGTGACATTTAGTATTATTGTGAAGCCAATAGTCACCTACTCCTCCTTAGTTTGGTGGCCGAAGACCACGCATAGAACAGCAATAACAAAATTAAACAATCTGCATCGACTACTCTGTATTGGTATAACGCGTACGATGAAAACGTACTCTGCTGGCGTACTTAGTGCCTCAGTGGGAATACCTCCCTTCCCTATTTAATAGGGAAAGTGGCAATAGTACTTTCACTGGGTATCACTAGATATCACCTAAGTAAATTAAATCTATCCGATATACAAATCTGTCGCTTTTCTAAGCTGGAGGACGCCGGTTCACATTCTCTACGAATGCATCACTCTGGCAAGACAAGAATCCAGCACGACATGGAGTAAAAAGTCCGGAGAGATACCTAAATGCATTTAAAGCCTCCACATGTAGTAATAAGCTTAAAGGCCCAGCACACATCTTCGGAAACAGACAAAGAGTGCGGGAAAATCTAAACTCGATATATCTCTACATTGGCATTGGGGACATGAAAAAGAAGAGAAAATAGGGGAAATGGGAAATAGTAGAGGAAGTTGGAGGGAGTTGGAGGGAAGACAAAAAAGTAGAGAGAACAAGAGAAAGATAGAAAAAGAGAATAAAAGTAAGAATAAGAGTAATGGTTTGAGACATAGTAGTAAAAAGGGGTTAACAGGAAGATTAAGAATAAGGATTAGATTGGGAGTAATGGTGAGAAATAGAGTTTGTTAGGAAAGAGCTAGAAAGAGCCGGAAAGAGTTAGAAGAAAAGCGGAAAGATTTACGAAAGAATGAAAGGGATAAGAAAGTTGAATGAGCCAAATGAAAAAGAAGAGGGCAGGAAATGGAAGAGGAAGAGGGTTAGGCAGAGGAGAGGCAGGTGCTTAGAAAAAGAAAGTCGGAACAATGTATGTCGCATTTGATCATATGGCTGAAAGTATTTCATGTTTGTTTAAACGCTTCCAAGGACAACCAGAGCTGTTTAAAATTAAATTCTGATAAGCCCAAGTTTTTTTTTTTGCCATCAATTAAAGATATAAGCACTGATTAGTTAATGCATCGTTGCTGTAAAATCTCTGCTTCTATATATTTTTACACCAGTCACCTCTTTCTGCTCAATGAGCCTACCTCAACGCTCGATTTACATAGAAAAGTATTGGGTCTTGGGACCGTATACCCTCAATCCCAGATACACATTCGCAACTTCATGATATTGTTCCAGATCGTTAGTCATCTCATAGACGTGTGGGGTATATTTCCCTATTCTTTAGTTGTGGACAATGTGATACTCTAAAGATTCAGCCATTCAGTTCCGTTGACTGAAACTTTGCTATTTCCTCTTAGGAAAGGGGAATAAACTCTCCCACAAAATGAAATACAAACCGCAGACGTTATTTTCTGCACGCTACTTCATATTTTAGAAAGGCATTAATGTAGAACTTTCTTATGATACTAAAAAATCAGCATTGCAGATAAATCAGGAAGCAACACTTAGAATTATGGGCGCAAGTTTTGTCAAATGCGACTTCATTTTGTTTTATTGACTTCACCTCTCTGGCTTAATTGCGTCACGGGCAGCTATTTCATTATTGTGTAAATTACAAAGAGGTTGGATGACGGGATTTTTAAAGTCAATATCGTGATCTCACCCTGCATCTTTTTCTAATACCGGCTGAAGATAGCCGACCGGATGCGCTGCCATATTGAACATCCTGTCAAATTTCTGCCAAAATACCAAAAAGTAACCATCTTGCGATTACCGTCAGGTAGTTGAGGTATAAGATATCGCACTTGTTTTGTACACAATGTATTTAATTTTTAATTTGTATTTTATTCATTTCTTAAAAGTCTAGAAGTATGGGATATAAGTACTAGAGCTGGATTCGATTCGATTTTTCGGAGAATCGAGTTTTTCGATTCGATTCTCAAAAAATCGATTTGATCGATTAAATCAAGCTAAAAATAGTTGATTGCTGCTCAATTGTTTACCAAACTTGTACCGCTAAAAAAGCTCGCCCGTTTCTTTCTCGTTTCGTTGACTGAGGCTCTTTGGCAACATCAAGGAGTACCACAGGGTTTTTCACTTGTTCCTCCCATCGGAGTGAGATACCTAAATATCATGTATTTTTTCCCAGATATTCCAATTTTGTTCGCAGACATTTCTTCAGTTAGTTTGCCTTCTCTGCAAAACCTAGAAATCACAAAGAGAACAACTTTTGGCTATAACCCTCTATTCATCTCTCATCATAACTGCAATATCGAGAGTCGATGGCATGGCCCTTTTCAAGAGAAAAGTCATGCCGATGAATTATGGTCATCTCCGTCGAACCAGCCGATGGGTCTTGTTACGGGAATTCATGAAAAGTTTCGGCACAGCAAGTGTTCCTATCGGCAGCGGTATTTGGAAACAGATGAAGCGGAACACCTCCGCCAAGAAGACTTGATTTCCCTTGGTGCTCGCAATTGGTGTCAATTATATTGAAGCCGGGATAGCTGGGCTGTCTGCAATGCCAAAATCTCCTAGGTGGCAAAGCGTCAATTATTGGTGATGATACAATTTCTTCATATATCTCCTTTAACTCAGAGCCACCATCATAATGGCGTATAGTCATAGTTCAGGGTTTTTAAAAAAAGTCGAGCTTTTTGAAAATTTAAACACTATTTTATTTGGTCTGTGAATAAGCGCCAATAAAGCTAAATTTATAACAAATTACAAAAAATATATTGTCTGCACGTTTTTATCAACAAATATGAAATAGGTACTTTTGCTGAAAGATGATCAAAACTTCGAAGACTAAAAAAATCGAACTATTCTAAAAAGAAAATCGATTCTTCATTACTTAAAAAAAGATCGATTGAATCGATTAAAACTCGAATCGAAATCCAGCTCTAGGATATACCTTATAATCTTTCAGTATTCAGCGTCGCAGAAGCTGGTGCGTTTTTTTTTTATATATATACGATCATGGTCCAATGGCTGTCTCATCTCTACAGAAACAACGTAGCTTTGTTTAAGCGGGAGTCATTGGTGCCGTATGTTGTATCGCTGTAGTCGTATCCCTAGCGTAATCAGCTGTTTATCGTTGCGACGGTAAACCAAAAACCAATTAGTTGGCTACGATACGGTTACGACCTTAGCGGCACCAATAATCGATTGCATTGATTCCCATATGGTTGGTTGAATCAGATGTTATAAGGTTACCGATACCGTTACCGATAAAGCACCAATGTCTGCAGGTTTAGATTGTAAAAATCTATGTGTTGGTATTGGGCGAATCGAATGCGGATAAAACATAGAACTTTGCAATTCTTGTGTGTTGTGGGAAAATAATGCGCTAAATTAGATGCATTTACTAAAAAAATAACTTAAAATGATGTGCAACTATTTTTAATAAAAAATTTACCACCACCGCAGTAAATAATTGTCAACGTGTTGGTTACATTTTGCGTTTGCCATCCCTATGCCAGTGAAATGAAAACAATTAAATCAGCTGATGAGATGAGCCAACCATACATATATTTCAACCATACGACGATGAATTTTTTCATTCCTCTTATGTAAATCTCAATGTGATTTTTTTCTTTTCTACCTTTGTGAAAAAGAGTGAAATCAAATCTAAAATAAAATCCCTTCTTTTGATGTGATAATTTTATGTGACTGTGTCAGTTACGTCTACTTGTCTCGAAAAACGACTTTGTCAACATTCAATATTTACATATATATTTGGGTGTACACTCTGCGGTTATATTCGGTGTCGCATTCAAGTCTTTGTGCGCGTGCTTTCACACTTTCCATACTATCTAAATGTACCTTACAAAAGCAGCGAAGTCTGTTTAAACACAAATTAACTCATCTTATTACAAACATAAACATTTCATTGCTTTTATGTAAGTAAACATAATTTCATTAATTCATGTTTATAATTTTGTATAAATATTTTTTATTTTTTACTTTTTTTTTTGTGATAATTTCTTTATTGTGTTTAGCCCCTAAGCAAACTCTCTCTCTCTCTCTCTCTCTCTCTCTCTAACTCTCTGATAAAAATGTGTGCATTCAATTATTTACGCAATTCTATAAATTTATTTTTTATTTCATTTACCTACTTTCTGTTAATTGGAAATTATGGCAGCTTGCACGGAGCATGATCGTGAGTACACGTTTTCGCTTTGGCCTAACTATTAACCTTGATGCTGATTCATTGATACATACTTACATACATATGTACATAATACATCACTCATTCATAGGATTACGTATTTAACTGATTTACTACACTTAATATCTATAAATATGTAAATAAATTATATTAAGGATCTTTCCAATACTAAAAACTGCTAAAACTATTTCTTTGCTTACAAATATTACAGTCCTCTTAAGCACTTAAATACACACATACTTCATACATTCACCCTATATTGTACATATGTATGTGCTTACATAATGCTGTACAACACTCGGCTGAGTATTTGAGTATTTCAAGACTTCTTAAGAGTGCATTAATTTTATATATGCGACCCGTCTATGAAAAGGTGGCTTATGATTCAAAAAAAACAAAAAACAATTGTTAACAGCTGTTTCTCGCAATTTTTTTTTTTTAGTCATACGCCACCTTTTCATAGACCGGGCCATATATATTTTTTTATATACGAGCCTAACCCGTGCGCATCTTGCGCAACAAATATAAAAGTCCCTTATCAAATATCAGCAGAAATTAGCTGTTCTATTAACTTACAGCTTGCGCTTCCATCTAGCGTACAATAGCAACTGCCGGTAGTGCAGTGCAAATATTCACAATAGTGCCATAGTACAAATAGATTTCTTTGTGTGTTCACAATCGTTTATTTTTAACAAATTATTTTAATAAAATATAGCTAAACAAACGCACTACGACCAAAATTGCCCAAAGCTGGCTAAAAGCCCGAATCTCCATCTTTACAACCAAAACTTTATTTATAGATTTGGATTCCAAATAAGAGCGAAAAAGGGACCCGTACATAAAAACAGCAATTATAAATAATATATATGATGATTGTGCTGAAACCCTTACAAAAAAAATTTAAATGTGGAACTGAAACCAAACTGAAAACCCCTATCAGAAACCAGGACCTATGTGCTAACTCCGTTCTCTTGTGCCACTTCCAATAGCTGGAATCTTAGCCTGGCGAGCGCAGAGGACACGCACAAAACGTGCTCGATCGTTTCCTCCTCCAACCCGCACTGTAAAATCTGTCATCTCTGTCAAGGTCTAATTTAAAAGCATATGACACCAGAAGGCAGTGTTCAGTCAGTATACTCATCATGAGCCTATAACCCTCCTTTCAATGACAAGAATAATTTAGTTAGTTAGTGTAAGGTTGTAAGACCTGCACATGATTTTCGCAGGCCCGTGCTTTGTTCCTAATTGGTATATCAATTGCAGATCTCTACTTCTTTTAATCTCGCACTATCAGATTGGAACGTCTACGGAACAAGTTTCGAGAAATGCGGCATCTTTAGCTAGCTCATCCGCTTTCTCATCCATCCATTCCAATATGCCCAGGCACCCAATACAGATGTACTTGTCCACTGAATTAGTGGCCTCATGCAAGCCACATTCTGAAGTAATCTTTCTGCAATTTAACATGCAGCCGATCAATCTGGTTATGACAAGATGTACTTCAATGTACTTAAGACCCTCCACGTTCGCCCATTTAGAGACATTGTTGAAAGCCTCGGCTCTCATAACCCCGTATATTCCAAGGCTTTGTCAATGTTCATAACCACCGTAATCAGTGCCGTGTCTACCGACTTGCTTTTGGTTTACGCAAGCTGGGTTTTGGAGAATAGTTTTTCATCCATGTTGGACTTTATATGCACATCTATCGGCCTCTCAAAAACTTTGAGCAGAAATGATGTTAAGCTGATGGGTCTGTAGTCTTTGGGATTTTCTCCGCAGGAAGTTCCCAAAAATTGATTGTGATTTCCTAATTTTTTTCGAAAATTTCCGGACAAACATAAGTCGGACCTAATATGAAAAATTTAAAAACCCTGAAATTGGTGTCATAAACTTCCGAATAACAAAAAGAAAAAAGAACTCATTATTGAACCCGCTTTCATTTTATCACTATTTCATCCTTGTTGAATATACATAAGTTCACATACGTTCGAGAGTCTAAAAAACTACATTCGAAAAAACATAATTTCGCGAGTTTCCATCCATTCTGTTCGGTGCTTATTTGTTACTACTTGGCTCATAGGTACGAACACTCACAAATTGTCATCAATATCCCTTAACGGGAGTCCGAAAAACTTGCAGTGTCAACAGTGTTGGATCAAATAAATGTGGGTCTTACAGGGGTTGGTTCCACATTGCAATTGAAAATGTTGGTGTCATGTGGGGATACGTCACAAGCGGAACATACATTGGGTATGTCGGTGTTTGTTTTTGGATAAGTGGGAGTTTAAAGAATTACAGTAACCAGATCGAATTTGAGTTAGAGTGACGCGCATCTCCCTGGAGAGTGTTCGTCGGGCAATAGTCCGGCGCCGTTTTGTGGATGTCTCTTATAGCCTTTTCATACTGCTTTTTTCATATGACTGAATTCTTAAGTGACGGATTTCTTCAAATTACTTACGGAAGTTACTTCTTAAGCTCCTGGGAGTCATGGCTTCTTCAGTCACACGTCTGTTGGGATGCTCAGGTTTCTGGGTATTTCGCCCGACTAAGGGCGTAACCCCATTCAATCGATTGCGTCCCTCCCACAAATTGTCAGCACATACATATATACACATACGGTACATTAAATTTATAACATTATCACTAGTATGAATATACAAACATAATTTGTTGAGTTGTTGTTGGTTTTGCGTTGATTTGTTGTGTTGTTTGTTAAAGTTAATACAATACAGTGCTCATTTTGCGGGTGTTATTTGCTTTGCTTCCTTTTTCAATAATTCATTTTTGTTATTGCAATACTTATATAATTAAAACTTTAATTAATGTAATGGGTTGGTGGATACATTGCGTTAATTGTTCTAAAAATTTTTATTTTTTTTTTGGTATTATTATTGTTTAACAGATTCAGAATGAAACGCATAACTCATAACATTTTATTTAAAAACTTTTCAGACAATAAAAAATATTTATCAGAGAAAAAATTAAACATCCTTCCAACGAAGAAGAATGTGAATGACTGGTTAAAATGTTTTTAAAATTACCCTTTGTATAAAGCTCAAAATTATACTGAATCTTTTTTTGTGGTGCATTGCATTCCTCTTCAAAATTCGCACAAGAAACACCTACCAATATAATAATCTCCATATTTTATGATATTTAATCGAGTTATAAACGCAATTCAAATTTTATTGTTCTAGTGAGTATTTTTTTTATGTGTTTTGAATTTTTTATTATTTGATTTCAGCATTAATGTACAGTGGCGAACGCGAAAATGACAGTAACAATTTTTTTTTCAAATTTCTTCAATTAAATTCTTATTTTTTACTTTCGTTAATTAAGGAAAAATCTTCTGTTGTTATTGCTGAGATCAAGGATGGATTAAATAAAACACTTTTATTTTGTTTTTCATTAATTTAATGTCAATATTTCGACCTCAGTCTGAGGTCATCATCACGACTAAGGTCGAAACATTGACATTAAATTAAATAAAAACAAAATAAGTGTTTTATTTAATCCGGCCTTGAGTTCAAGAATAACAACAACAGTATATACTAACGGCCAAAAAAGAAAATAAATCATGGAAAAATCTTTTATGGAGTTTGTATGTGACAATAGGCAAACTAATCTTAAAAATGTTTTCGAAAATATGAAAATTCGAGAAAAATTTTATTTCGAAAAAATTTCCAATTGTTTATTCAGAGATTTTCTGTTTATTTTATACCTTTCATGAAAATGAAATGGTATATTAAGTTTGTCACGTATCTCAAAATTGTAAGTCCTTCAAGGAGAATAGATAGACCCACCAATAAGTATACCGAAATGATCAGAATGAAGAGCTGATTTAACCATGTCCGTCTGTCCGTCTAGCCGTCTGTCCGTCTGGCTATTTGTATGCAAACTAACTTTTTTGAGATATCTTGATAAAATTTGGTGATCGAGAGTATTTGGGTGTCCGATTATACATTTTTCCGAACCGGCCGGATTGTAACACTATAGCATATATTCCCCATACAACCGATTTTTCAGAAAAGTTGATTTTTATCATTTCTTCCTCAATTTATTAAATTGAAACTTAAAACTTCGCCATATGCTTTTGCACGCTCGTTTATATATGTAGCATATATCCGACAACCGATTGTTCAGATAAGAAACTTTTCATAATTTCTGCCCCGTTTCAACAGCTAGAGGCTTCAAATTTCCCCATATACTTTCGTATATAGCATATATTGTTGTCTGAAAAAACCATAGAGTTCGGTGGTATATATAGTATATACTAGACTGGGTTGGTCCCCATACAAAAAAAAAGTTGCTAATGTTCGGCCATAAATTTAAAGATTATGTTGTGAGGGTTTCGGAAATTTTTTTTTGTTTTTGATTCTTCGAAATATAGCCGAAAAGGTTTTTTCCTTGTAACTTGATTATCTTACGTCCGATTTTTAAAATTGGTATGCCATTATTTTGGCCTTGAGAAGCATCACATTTCCGTTCAATGTCCTTTTAAGCTATGAAGTCGTTTATGATTAGATCAGCTAACAAAATTTTACCCCCCCCCCCCCCCCCCCTTATGTCTGCTTTTTTCCTTACCAAACGAAAGTACTTAAAAATTCAAGAAAATGTTGCTTTGAAACCATATTACTAAAATAATAAACAAAAAATTTGTAGCACTTGAGCAGAGATTGAGGCTTAAGTAAACAAAGTACTATCTCCGTTTTTCGAAGTTAGCTTCCAAAAAATGGATATCGGCTTACGAAGTTCGAAGTTCTACATTTCAAATTTTATTTTTTTTTGTTAATGCGTTCAGCAAATTGAAAAAATAAAAATGTGGCCGTGGTCCGCTCTTTTCCTTTATTTGAAGAGCTGAATTCTTTTTTCGAGAGATTTAGTATAACAGCTGTTAAACGATGTGAAAAGTCAGACTCTGACTTCTGAATACAGTCAGACTCTGACTTCTAATATTTCACCTCGTATAACAGCTGTTATACTAAATTGCTCAAAAAAGAATTCAGCCCTTCAAATAAGGGAAAAAAGCGGACCACGACCACATTTTTACTTTTTCAATTTGCTGAACGCATTAACAAAAAATAAATAAAATTTCGAAATGTAGAACTTCGAACTTCGTAAGCCGATATCCATTTTTTGGAGGCTAACTTCGAAAAACGGAGATAGTACTTTGCTTAATTGAGCCTCAATCTCTACAAAAAAGTGGGTTTTGTCCAAAACCAGAAAAAAAGTTGATGTTGTCGCATAGTGTTATTATTGTAAATACGAAACAACAGGTTTGACTCACTTATTTACTTTGACTTCCCCTATTCATGATATTTGGCATATCTTTATTAACTTTTCAATGCAAACCCTAATAATAATTTTTCCTAAGTATAATAAGAATCCGGTAAAATAACAGTTGCAATAAATATTGAAAGTGCTACAACTTCTTTGTTTATTATTTTTGTAATATGGTTTCAAAGCAACATTTTCTTGAATTTTTAAGTACTTTCGTTTGGTAAGGAAAAAACATACATTAGGAGGCGTAAAATTTTGTTATCTGACCTAATCATATGAAACCGACTTCATAGCTTAAAAGGACATTAAACGTAAATGTAAAGTTTCTCAAGGCCAAAATAATGGCACATCAATTTTAAAAATCGGACGTCAAATAACCAAGTTACAACGAAAAACCCTTTTCGGCTGTATTTCGAAGGATCAAAAAAAAATAAAAAAAAAAATAAAAAAAAAATTTCCGAAACCCTCTCAACATAATCTTTAAATTTAGGGGCGGACATTAGCAACTTTTTTTTTCGACCCAATCTAGTATATACCCCATATAAAATGTAATTTCTGCCCCCTATTTAACGGCTAGAAGCTTAAAATTTCATCATATGTGACCCGGTCTATGAAAAGGTGGCTTATGACTCAAAAAATAAATTGCGAGAAACAGCTGTTAAAGATAAACAATGCATTTCTTCAGTTTCTTAGTAGTTTTTCTTTTGCATTATGAACAGTCATGCCCAAAAGGCAAAGCACAAACCAGTTTCTGACCGATATTTTGGCTCCATTGCCATCGAAAAAAAATACTACCAAAAAATCTGAGAATGCTTCACCAGCCACCAAAGTGGCATCGCAGGAACCAAAACCTTCATCGTATTTCATTTGTGCTCTTCTTTCTCTACATTTTTAGTACACCTCTAAGCAAGTTAGGACTTTCTAGTTTTCACCACGTGAAAGAGGGTCTCAAAAACTATCGAAACCAGAAAAAAGTGGAAAATTTTTTTTCAGTCATAAGCCACCTTTTCATAGACCGGGTCACATATACTTACGTTTACGCTTTATTTTGGCACAGCCGAAGAGAGTCCCTATCCAAACATGTTTTTTGTTTTTTTTTTTTTTTTTTTGAGAATGCAGCTTTGTAGCCCAATCAATTTCATTCTAACAAAGTACAAGTTATAAGTATTTTAAAACTCACATTTATAATTATTTTTTCTGTACAAAAGTTTGTTTGATTTTCTTCTATAGTATGGAAGAAAATTTAAAATACCCTTCGGACAAAAAAATTAAAACGAATTTTGAGAGACCTGTATCTTGTATGTTCTTATACAGAAACTGATTTCTAAATAAAAAGTTCTAAATTTTCGTAAAATGTTTGGAATCTTAGAATTTTACCGAAAACATTTTTGAGATTGCTTTATATACATAGCTGCTGTTACAAAATTTATGCAAGTTTGTTTTTAAATTTTCGAAAATAAAAAAAGTAGATTTAGTTGACGAAATTTGATAAAAAAAGTTGCAACTACGATTTTCGTGTTCTATGCTGTATGTATCTCTGATAGTGCACTTTCTACAGGGCTGACATAGAATTGACCACATTTGTTTTTCGACGTCCTGTATCGAAATCTTGAGTCCATTTAACTCGAGCATGCCCCAAACTTCGAATAATTTTATTTACTTGTGGGACAGTGTATTTAAAATTGTGGGGGCTTCGACCCAAAAGAAATTCGTATTCGTAATACGTTGATGATTTCCAACAAGAAGGATAGTTGGTGCTCTGACCAAAAAATAGTACTGAAGATGGCATGGCGCCGAAACCGATGTGCTTTCAATCAATATTTTACAAGTTCGTTCCAAAATACGAAACTGCTTAGATCATCACCATCATTAATTGGCCCATAACCGCCTAGGCGAGTTTGACCATTTCGTAACAAGTCACGCCAGCTATCCCTGTTTCGCGATAATTGACACCAATTGAGAGCATCAAGGGAGGTCAAGTTTCCTCCACCTGCCTTTCTCATTTCAGTGGAGATCCTCTGCTTCCAACTGGGGTGTGAACTGAAATACCGGCATAACATGACCTAGACATCGAAGCCTTTGGATTTTATTTGTTGCACTATCGTCATATCTGCGTAAAGCTTATCAGTATACCTCCTTTGATACTCGGAGAACTTTTCTTTAGAACACTTCGAATGTTATCTCTTCTTCTCTCGATACCATCCACGATTCAGAGCCATACATCAGGACTGGTATGATGAGGGATTTGTAGATCGTGATATTTGCTCATCGAGAGAGGACTTTACTTTTCAATTGTCTCCTCTGTTCAAAGTAGCAGTTGTTGGCAAGAGCTATTCTCCATTTGATTTCTAAGCTAACATCATTTTTGCTGATAATGTTGGTACCCAAATTGACGAAATCCCTAAAAGTCTTGAATTTAAATCCGTCAACAGTGACGTGGCTGCCAAGGCTCCAATGCGCCGATTTCTTTCTTGGAATCAGCTCTCAGGTAGAATAGTCGCTACGATTTACATCATGAAAATATGCTTACAACTTCGGGATAAAATATGTAACTAGATCAACTTACAGAGATTAAAATTTATACACTCATGGGCTTGATTTTATAGGTTAGGTTAAGAGGGCGTGCGTGAGTGTTACCCACACTTCCACTCGCAGACATTTTTGTCCATTGTGAGTGCCCTCAGTAAGTACAGGGTGGCGGCAAATTCGTGTATCCCCATTACCTGCTAGTGGTCCTGAACAAACCACTTGCTTTCCCTGATGAACCCAAGAAGAAGCGAGACGTCCACCTTCCCTATCTCTGCCAGGCTGTCGAAGAAGCGTGAGCCAAGAAATCTAATCGTTACAGATAACCGGATTCCTATAACACGATATGGGCCCTAGAAAAATTAAGCAGTCTTGAGATTTTATTCACCATTGAACTGCGTTTATAACTCGATTTTAACTTAATAATGCATACATATGTATATAGATTTTTTGTATAAGTACATATGTATATGTATGCATGACCAAAGAACTTGTATGCTATGAGAAGACTTCATAATCTTTCAAAGAAATCTCCTTTATTATGCTCCCACAAACAGGGTGGATCAATGCCGAATACATCGAGCAGTGTACCATTTTTATTATCGTCTAGTATGCAATCGATCCGTTCCAGGCGAACCTCAACTGTACTATCATCGGGACCATTGGGATCTGGTTCGGGTATATTACAACAACTTGGCAGCGGCATGGTAAGACAAATAACAACTTCTGTATCAGGCAATGCAAGCCCGGTACAACATTTAATGGTTAATGGACAACGTACCTACGTCCGAAAGTGTCCGTCACTCAATATAACATTCAGTCAGTAACGATAAATATCCGAGTACGAGTAGTATGTAGCCACATTAATGTGATGGCATTTGATCAACGCATACATACATACATACTCGTACAAATATATATATATATATATAAAATTAAAAAAAAAAAAAAAAAAAAATAGTGCTAAAAGCCTTAAACGCATAAATGCATTAAATCAATTTGAGCTGTGCTTCGTAACCAAATTCTTAACAAGTATGTATGTACGTAGGTACATATGTACATATCACATAGATACGACAAACAAAAAAAAAAGGATTATTGATTTACAAACCGTAGCTACGTAAGTACTTAAACGTATTTATAGATATGAAAAATATTTATCGAAAAATAAGACAATTTTTACTAATAACATGAGAACACATACAGATACATAAAAAGATATAAATTAAATAAAGTTAGCAGAATAAATGCAGAGTACTCATAATATTTGAAGAAACTTATTGGCATTAGGCATGGGAATTCTTATAACCGTTGTAGCAGGCGCCCTTTGGTATTGGAAGTGGCGTCATGTCAAACGTAGCAAACTAAAAGTATTAAACGAAGTGGTAAGGGCAAGGGCGTTCTGCCAAAGACTACAGACATAAGAGCACACAGCGCAACACACTGCAGATACACTACTTCTCAAAATACCCAGCACCATGAGAAGGCTTGTCGAATTGGGTATCATGCCACTTGTAGAACAACAGGAACATATTGTAACGAATTTAGAGATATTCCGCTTATTCCAAACCTTCTGCTAACGTTCGAATCGCTAAACTGTTGAATAAATAACTCCAATATTCAGTAATGCAAAATGGTCTTTATTAGACTACTTTGAGAGTACTTCACAATAACTCTTACTTCACAACTAATTGTGTGCTTAAATCAAAATGCTTAGTCATGCCTCAGCTTGTGCTGCTTTTATACACTCGGCTTCCTGGTTCACGCATTTCTCCTAAAGTCTAGTAATTTCGTGAACTTCATGCTTGTTTAGCAGCTACATACATGTATATTTGTAGTTTGTATCCATATGCGTGTGTATATGTGAGTACTACTTCGGCTGATGATGACAAGTGTTTGTGATTATCTCTCTGCTGCCTTGTATGTATGTGTGTACATGATGATTGATTTGTTTACGTATCGGCTTAGTGATGGTAGTATCGCTTAGTGATCATAATATTCGTCACAATATTTTGTGTTGCTTCTGTGAAACTTTAATCAAAGTAAAGATGACAAGAACTTATTTAAAAGCATAACACGCCAAAAGGCAGTGTCGAGTCTCCCGTCCCCCTTTCAATGATAAGAGTTACTTTCTTAGTCTAAGGTTGTAAAACGTACACATGATCTTCAACACCCAGCGCTTGAGCCAATGCCTTTCCTGCTTAGTCGATCATGTGCAGCTTTCGTCTGCTTTTAATCTCGTTCAATCAGATTGAAATACCTACGGCACAAGCTTGGAGCGTTGCACTCTGTTTCGCTAGCTCATCTGCTTTCTCATTTCCATATTTTCCCATATGCCCTGGGATCCAATATAGATGTATAATTCTTCCTATCTCTATTCTTCCTAGGGATTGCTTATACTCTAACACATTTTAAGCCTAAATTTCTGATGAATGTAAACATTTACGCCGCTGACGTTTAAGTTACTTTCCTACAGTGTCTCTACAGCTTTAAGCTGGAGACATTGGTGCTTTATCGGTAACGGTATCGGTAACCTTTTAACAGCTGATTCGACCAATCTTATGAGAATCAATGCAATCGATTATTGGTGCCGCTAAGGTCGTAACCGTATCCTAGCCAACCAATTGGTTTTTTGTTTACCGTCGTAACGATAAACAGCTGATTACGTTATGGATACGACTACAGCGATACGACATACGGCACCAGTGATTCCCGCTTTAGTCGCGGCTACTATTTCCGCCTGAAAAACACTACACTGATCAGGCAGCTTGTATGATTTGTTTGTGTCTTGCCTCTCAAACGTTTTGAGCAGAAATGCTATTAAGCTAATGGGTCTGTAGTCTTTGGGATACGTATGAACGATCCTCACCGCCTTCTTTGGAAGGAAAGCTTTACGAGCAGTTCTTCAAGAGTGAGCTAATCGGTTATTACGAAGAAATTTAAGAGGTGCCGATTGAAGCACGAAATAAAAGAGAATGTGAAAATCTTACAGCTAATAATCTAACTCCTAGGGTTGCTATATGTGTGAAGGCATAGATTAATTATTGAGCATTTGTTGTAGATTGGTGCACGTGTAAACGTGCTCTTAGACTACAATTTATGAAATTAAATGAAGTAAGTGAAAGAAAAATTATTATCAATTAAGAAAGTCAGCTACACTTGTTCGGGAATCTTAAAAATAGAATAACGTTTTGGGTGACTTAAGGAATCTAGAACAGTGATGCACTCGAGAGCTTCGAAAAACTATTCAGCGTTTACCAACATGTCGTGTAAGCGTAGCGACAGATTCAGTAAAGCAAGCAGTCATTCGGTTTTAACTTGTACTTCAAGCAATAAACATCTCATGCGTGAATGTTATGCTCAAATATTCAAAATGTAAACCAGTGGTCGGCGCGCCATAACTCTATTGATTCAGACTTACACAAATTCTTACTTTTCATCATTAAGTCGTTGATGAGACAGCAGCGAATAAACACTGAGCACGGCTGTCACACAAATGTTGAGATTCCCTGTGAGAAATATTATGATGGAGAAACAAAACTGGTAATACGGCCTTCCCATAACTAATAGTGTTTTCTTTTCTACCCGAAAATATCACCTTCACGCCATCTTCAAAAAGTTGTGTTCTGTTGTAAAATCAGCGTAGCCTCAATATAGGGCATCATTATATTTGCTCAACAACCTACCCCTAGAAATGGCCAATAATGCAACATTTCTTGCCCTCGCTGCCATTGAGGGTGCAGAGAACAGCCCTGCCAATCAGCTGATGAATCACAATGACAAATAAACAGTATACTGTGTCAGCTGTCACTTCTAGCAACACTTTCTAGCAAAGATAAATCACCTACGATAAAACAGCTCCGATAAAGCATGCAAAATTTTAACATTTCATTTTGGCAATTTTTTTCTTTTCAAGTCATGCAGGGTGGCACTGAACATTTTAAGTGAGCTACCATTACACATGGCGAAGTGAGATCTTAAAAATGTTTGCTCCTGAAAGTGGCAACATTTTCGTGTAGAAAAGGAAACACTATAACTCATTTTGAAACATGTTTAGGTTTGGGTATTTACCTATTGAATATGTTTCGGGTAGTAACATAAATCAATATGAGTTTTGTTAATTATTTTAACAAAAGTTATAGCAATTTCATTCCGCACTCACTTTTTGCTGAGTCGAAAAAAATTGGAAAAAGTTAAACCTCTTCTCTGTAAAAAGTTACTATAGAATGTTTAAATTAACTTAGCGAAATAGTCGAAAATCAATCTGCATGTAACCTTATGTTTTTCTTTTTTAAATGGTCAAATATTTTTGAAACATTTTGTACCTCTCTGGTTACGGTTTCGGAGATACTTTTAGGCTAGTGATCCCCACTATTTTGACGCTGTTTGTCGTGTTAAGCCGGTTTAGCAAGCCAAGTTAAATGTGCATTTACCTGTAAAAATATGGTTACCCTTCGAATCGAGAACAACTTTATGAGTAAAGAGACTTGGGAGTATTTAAAACTATTTCTGAATCAAAAATCAAAATTTCCAAAAAATTTTACTGTTTTTAATGAATCCATCATCTGCATGTTGCAGTTTTAACTTTTATTTCCTGCTGGGATCCTAGTGTTCTCACTCTCACTAATACACTTGCATTTTTATTTTTGCCCACCACTGATGTAAACATATGCTACTAAAAAAAAAAGTAGTGTATGTATTCGAAGCCCTACCGGCGATGTGCACCACTGATCAGGAGGATGTATTCTGAATTAAGGTATTTCATGTTTTCTTGGCGGTACTTAAAAAATTGTTATGGCATAGTTTTGCGAAGTTTAAAATATGTATAAAATAAATTAATTGTTTGAAACCACAAATATGCATTTTTATTTATAACTTTAAAATACACTCAACGAGAACTCTGCATTTAATATTTTCTATTGCAAAATTTATGCAAGCAATGTAGACAGGGCAGATGGTAATAATGTCATGAGTGTTACACACTAAACCTACTTATAACACAATTAATAAAATTAAACTCAATAAAAAAAACAATTTAAATTGTATTATAAATGTTATTTACGTTAAGCATAACGATAATATTAAATCCCCTACAAAAACAAAACGTTGAACAATTATATAAATGTTTTCATTAATATAATCTAGATTTGTTAAAACGATTTAAAACATTTTCATAAATATATATTTATGTATATATACATACATTAGGGTGGGTCGATTTGTATGGACGAAAGTTAACCGATATAGCGCCATCGATTTTTCGAGAGGATTTGGGCTCAGGAAAAAAAGTTCTACTACGCATACCCAAAAAAATAATTTTCGAGCCTGCGACATTTCATTTTTTTTTTTACTTTTTTTCGTCTTTGATTTTTAAGGTTTTTCATGACCTACTCTTATTCTTTTGGGTATGCGTAGTGGAACTTTTTTTCCTGAGCCCAAATCCTGTCGAAAAATCGATGGCGCGATATCGGTTAATAAATCGACCCAGTCTAATACATATGTAAATATATTTATACACACACTTGTCGTATATTTGTTGTGTTGTTGCTAAAACATACAAACGTAAATGAGAATATGGAAAACATTGAAGAGCAACCGAAATTTTTTTCTAAAAAAAAATAATGAATTTGCAAAAAAAAAATGCGTATACAAAATTAAATTAAAATTAATTTAAAAAAACGAAAATTTGACAAAAAACACAAATTTTAAACTAAATGTGTTCGGTAACATTTTCCCTTCGAGCGACAAACATACAATCTCACATATATATATTTGTTTAGTTCTATGGTGACACGTTGTATGATAATACCAAATATTTTATTATGTAATTTCTAGTTTAGCGTGCACTTATATAACTATACGTACATTAGGGCGGGTCGATTTAAAAATCTCTCATTGCTCTATGAAAATCGTATTCTAGGGATCAAAATAAGAAACATACCTCTAAAACGAATTCTGATGTCCCCCCCTTTGGGCCGAACTTTTGGGTAGGGGCAATTTCAATTATACCTGCTGTGTCTTGTGGTGGCTTAAAAAAAACAACACAAGCAATTTTACGATCTGCAATTGTGTCACAGTGATACCTTCATTTTTTAAAACGGTTGAATAAAAAACCCACACAACTATGGTTACGACATGCAAATGCAGCACAGTGATGCCTTGGTTTTAACAGGGGGTTTTAAAAACGCTAATTTCTAATAATTTTTTTTTATTTCTTTTCTATTACTAAGTTAAATTCATTTTTTCATTTACATGTGTTCTGACTAAATAAATTTCTAAAGAGAAAAATAAACTCCAAAAAGAAAAAAACATAGGCATTTCAAAGTGGGATTTTTCAAAATTTGCCCTTACGACCCAAAGGGGGGGACATCAGAATTCGTTTTAGAGGTATGGTTCCTTCGGCAAAGTTTCTTATTTTGATCCCTAGAATATGATTTTCACAGAGCAATGGGCGATTTTTTTGCCTCCCCACAAATCGACCCGGCCTAACGTACATACATACAAACATATATCCATGTAATTGTTATTTACGTAAATATGCAATTAAATGAAAATATTTTTGTATTAAGTCGTACATATCACGTAGTATTTAATTTATTATTAATTAATTAGAAAATAATTATGTTATTCAAATTAACCACATTTGCCCTAAATTTAGTTTACTAAAACAAAAACGTGCATTTTAGTGTTAGCTAATATATATATATATATATATATATATATCAAATGTATTTGGATTTAGTAGTACCCAAACTACCCCGCGTTTAAATTCTGTCCCAAAATCCAATAAAATGTAATATGATTTTCAGCTTTTTGAAGTAACCCCACCATAATCCCATGTGAAAATGTCCAATTTCTGTTAATCACATTCACATTCATCCTCAAAAATTTATATTCACTAATAAAAAAGCATTGCTTCTGCATGTAATTTAAACGTTTTATATTATTTAAAAAACAAAAACCTCTAAATTAATAACAATACATGACGCTTGTTTTGCGCAAGATCACGTTATAATACCGAGACCCACTCTCTAGTAAAGAGTCGCATCATTTATAAGAAGTTCTTAAGGTTTCAACACAGTTAGCTCAATAAAAGATGTAATTTTGAAAATTTAAGAATTACATTCAGTGTTTGAAAATGCTATATTAATTACTCTGGCCCATTATCTTTCTCTATTGCTCCGGCTCTGAACATGAATTGAGCATAGAGCAGAACCGTAGGAAAAAAATTAGTAGCATTTCTTATGCTCAGCTCCGAGTCGTGTTTTAGAGCGTAGCAATAATAAGCAGAATAAAAACTGCAAGCGAAATGCTATTTCAGGTGGAGCTACAGCAAAAAAACGCTCTAAAACACGACAACAGCTCATAGCATAGCATAAGAAATGCTATCACTTTTCATGCTACGGCTCTGATCCATGCTCTGTTCATGTGTAGATCGGAAGCAGTAGCAAAGCATATTTTTGCAAACAATGAATATATTGCAATAAAACAAGCGTTTTGGAATGTTTCGCATCTTGCGATTAACCAAAAACAAAAAACTTTGTATATATTAAAATGTTTACAGTGATCTTAGTTGTTTACTTTATATCTACGTTTCAAATAACATTTTTGTAGTTGTGCAAATACTATAATTATTTGTTTTGTATGCTAAAAAAACAAGTAGGAGAATTTAAATTCACATGAAATCGAAGATGTTCAACGTAGTAATCTCTGCATGTAATTAAATGCTAATTCTTGTTTTTCACTAGGTCAAATTTGATCACAAACTTCTCAATATCAATGAAAACGGCCTGTTATATAATGTCAAATACGTTTACTGTTCGTTTGGACTACAAAATGTCAATTAAATTCATCTACATATAAATAAAAACTGCTATTGCCCAGCGGAGTGGCAAATTTGACACTGAATTTTCATTTGCCATGTTGAAATTTTTTTTATTCGTTTAACAACTAGCGTCCCATTACTTTGTAGTGGCACAGGATGTGAAAAAACGAAAAATAATGAAAAGGGTTGTGATATAAATGAACACAAACTTTTAGCTTGCGTTTTGATCACGCACTGCTTTATCGACTTCGAATCCTGCAATGTGACATAAGAGAAATGCTTTTAGCCTCAAATGATCAGCCGATCAGTTTTCGCACTTTTTAATGTCAGTCTTTTTGACTCTAAGTATTGCCTTTTTGTTGCTTTTCCCATTGTAAACATTTTTTTACATATGTACATACTCTATACTTTTATTTAAAATTGCGGGGAATATTTTTCGGTGCGTTCAACAGAACTTGATCAATTCCTTTTCTATTACCCGGTGAACATCCTGTCAAAACGCTGCCGAAACGCTAAAATGAAGCCATCTTGAATATCCTGTCAGCCAGTTGACGGATAAGATATCACACTTGTTTTGTAAACAATGGAAGAAATCGGCTTTTTGACGTTGCGAGGGTCTTAAAACTTTGCCTTTCCGTATATTTTAAGTAAATATGATTTGGTGACCTTTTTTCTTGTTTATTTGACTGTTGAAACGGTAAATTTAGAATCAACAATTTATGCGAAGTTAATTCAACAGCATTTTGTATAAAAATTGACAGAAATATCTGTTATTTCTTACTTACTTAATTGGCGTTTAACGCGCGCCAGTCGCTCCTTCTCTCTGCCAACCGGTGCCATTTGGTCACACCATGGGAGTTTAAATAGTTTTCCACCTGGTCCTTCCAACGGAGTGTGGCCGTCCTCTACCTCTGTTTCCATAGGCGGGTTCCGATAGAAACACTTTCTTGGCCGGAGCGTCATCTTTCATTCGCATAACATGGCCTGGTCAGCGCAGCCGCTGCATATTTATTCGCTGGACTATATTGGTTCTTTCAGTGTAAAAAAAAAGCGGAGAAAATTCCTTAAACTTTGTTTAACATAAAACAATAAAAACTAATTGCACAGCATGAAAACTATAAGGGAGTTCAGAATTTTGTGTATTTGGTGTTGGAAACGTTGCTATAGCAAATGAAAGCTAGATACGGATTGTGAACAACTTTTTTTCGTTTTAAATTTTTGTTTCGCATATTTTGTTTTGTTTTGACCGTTGTTAATTTGCTATTCAAAATTGAAAAATTGAACTACGGTTTTTGAAGTTGTTTATTTGCCATGACGTAGCAAATGCATAGCGGTATAATTTTTGGCGTTTTGTCTAAAAATACTACACCAATTTGCAAATACAATGATGCCAGACCATTTTCACAAAATCCGGAAATCCCCTTATGTACTTTTATGCTTTGTATTTTAACACTTTTAACAATTCTGCACATTTAAACACTACTGCATTTTTTTTTTATTGTTGCATGCATCTCACTAAATTACAATTGAATACATTTGTTATATGCGCATTTTACTTTCTGCCCATCTGACAGTTGCACTTTGAAAAATTTGCAAGACATACTTATGTAATTATTTTCTAAAAAGTGTTTTGTTGATAAAAATTGTCGAGCATTGCTTTGAATTGATACAAAAAAAAAAGAAAAAAAAAATGCATTCATAAAATGCTAAATAATGTATTTAAAAGCAAGATACAAAAACAAACAAAAAATGCTTATATAAACGCTTTAAGAGCAAAATTATTTTCGTCATTAAATTATAAAATATTAGCTTACAAATAAATGCAAAAGGAATGTTTAAGGATATGTTTGACTGACACTCACGGCCTAATACATACATAATACACAAACACATACATGCATACATTTGTTTTATTTATTTAGACCTGCTAAATATATACATTAAATGCATAAGTGCTTGCACCTATTGTATAAAATTTATATTAAAGCTATACTTTAATACATATGTATATGTACATAAATAAAAACTAAATTAGGCAGGTATGTATGTATGTAAATAAGGAAACGATAATTTTTAAACCTAAGTAAGTGTATATATATTAGTATATAACATATTAGACTAAATTATTATATAAGCGATGTGCACGTGTTCTTAATTCGTTTCACCTACGATTCCTCCTTATTCATCTAAACGCCTTATCGTTTGTATGTATATTTCACGTACATATTTATTTATTTATTTATTTTTTTTTTTTTTTGTTATAAAATATATTTTTAAATTATAATAAATAACTAGTCTCTGAAACGAATTTTCGCAGTTATAAGAAATAAATTACTACAAGTGTCTACATATCTATTTAGATATTCCAATGAAATCTTATCACTAGCTACAGAAAAAAGATTGTTGTTATTAAGCATCTCTAAAATATAACCAACAGCCAACTTGGATTCTATTATATTTAAATATATATGTATTTAAATTTAATGGATAGGAAATCCTCATCACAGTTTTCTATTTCTAATTAATAGTTACATAAAAATAATTAAAATAGCAATTCTAAAATTTTTTAAAATTTCGTGAATTAAATTCAATTCTTTTATTTTCCATAATGTTCTTAAACTTAACTGAAACTATGCCAACAAGTCAGGGATACAAATTTTTGGTTCGGAACTAGACCTAAAATGCGAAATAAGTACTGGTTTGTTAGTAACTAGATTTTCTTCAGTTATAAATGGATTTCTATATTTCATATTTACCATATATTACACTAGTTCGGAACTAACGAGAAAGTGCCTATAAACAACTTGTTCTAAAGTGGAAATTTTTATCTAGCTCGGAACTAGAGAAAAGGCATAACAGCGGGGACAACTTCCACCGCCTACGACATCGCCATGTTAAATTCGCCAGTTGAAAAGATGTAAAAGAGATTGATGGCGAACTAGTAGTGGTTGGAAATGCATTAGAAGTGCATCAGTTTTGAATATACTCAAGAAGAACACTCGTGCTCAAACAAACTTCAAAATACTAACAAATACGTTCACTATTATCCCCGGAATTTATCGACTGTGTTCTTACATGGCATTTGCTCAAGGAAAAACGAGATGTAGAGATATTTCTTCTACACGATTTCTTAAAGCTGCAGACATTGGTGCTTTATCGGTAACCGTATCGGTAACCTTATAACAGCTGATACGACCAACCTTATGGGAATCAATGCAATCGATTATTGGTGCCGCTAAGGTCGTAACCGTATCGTAGCCAACCAATTGGTTTTTGGTTTACCATCGTAACAATAAACAGCTGATTACGTTAGGGATATGACTACAGGAATACGACATACGGCACCAATGACTCCCGCTTTAAGTCTTTAGAAAAAGGTAGCAGAAAACGTATGAGTTCTCCTGAGAGGATGATACTACAACTGAGTTCAAATGAACACTGATCCAGATCACGATAAACATACAAATGCAATAAAATGTTGTGATTCTGATATTTATATGGACCATGTTCGGACCCACAGGATGGCTATGTTGATTTCGTGGTATTGTTTAAAATTTTTGACAGCTTCTTTACATGGTAGCACTTACAGACAGATATACATATGTATGTGCTAGGGTGTCCGATATTAACCTACTTTTTCTCACTCGACTACCCATAAATTTCTAATTGTTTTTGCACATCATAGGTACGTATCTTCAGAGAGAAGCAGAAATTTTAATAACAACGTGTGTTAACTGCAAATCCCGGTTGTTGAGTATTGTTATTATAATGTTTTTTTTATTTAATGCAAATCCCATATTTTTATATGGAGAATATATCGCTGGTTTACAGACTAATAATACTAGAAATTAGTTTAATAATTGCTTTTAAATTTTAAACTTAATTTTTAGGGGCGATTCGGAAAATGTTTGTAAATATCAGGCACCCTTTTATGTGGGCACATGGGATAAATGCTGCCAACTCTCCTAGAACTGATATGGATCATTGCAGTGAGATTTAATCGTGATTCAAAGCGCATTGGAACACCCTTTACTTGAGGACCAAAATTGTCTTGAGCGTGTTTTAAATGAACTTTTAATTTTTAGTTTTGTTGTGTTGATTTTCCGACAGGCTGGTTAGTTGATGTATTGATTGATTGATGATTGTCAAATTTGGTTTGGAGAAAAACCGGTTTCGACGGTACGCCATCATCAGTGTCGATTTCATATCGCCATATCAATCGAATATACAGCAATTTTCATTTTTCTTTTGATGTGGATACTAAGCTTTAGGTTTCGGAGGGACCCGTGGGTAATTTTTCAGTTTTCCGTTAATATCTTTTGAACAAGTTAAAATTTCCGTCTTCGGATTATTGTTGTCGAGGTCTATGCGCGTCTTTTGACACATCTCTCGATATTTTTGGTAGCGTATTAGCAGTTGACCCCTCAACTAGACTTTTACCAAATAACAAAATATGACGAAAAACAATTGCTCAACCTTTTTTCGTGAGCGAAATGAGAGAATTGAGAGAAATGTCGTTAAAACAGGGCTGATTTTTATTACCTACAATGTAAGAAAATATACACAGGTTTGAACATCCTATAAATTGCACGGATTGCGTTTAATTTTTTGTGTGTATTTTGTTGTGACTTTACAGTCCGAGCACCGCTTGCAACACAAAGCGAATCCTCCTATTTTGGCTCACCCTAACTTCCATATATAGCGTTAACAACTGCAACCAGGCTCAGTGCCTCGGGGCAGCTTGAGCGCCGACCATACGGCCATAGTAGTATAGCGTCATCAATCACAAGACCAACAAACTACCTGATTCCCTATCTGTGCTTCGAGGGCTATCTTAAGACCACAATTGAGGTTGAGGGTTGGCGCAAGGGTGCTCAAATGGCGGACGAGGCGATACATGTGTACACAGATGGTTCCAAAGTAGTGGAAGGAGTAGGGTCTGCGGTATACTGTGCTGATCCGGAAATAAACAGATCCTACAGGCGGACGGATTACTGTAGCGTTTTCCAAGCGGAAATAGTAGCCGTAACCAAAGCAGTAGAAACCATGGAAGAAAATAGCCCAAGCTGCAATCGTGTTAACTTTTATATTGACAGTCAAGCAGCAATTAAAGAAATAATCTCGCATACCACAGCATCTAAATGCGCGTTAGAGTGTAAGCTCTCCCTGGAGAGAATCGGTACAGGGAGAAGCATACATCTATATTGGGTCCCAGAGCATATGGGAATAGATGGGAATGAAAAAGCGGGAGGTGCACATGATCGACCAAGCAGGAAAGGCGTGGGTTCAAGCGCGGCGCTGTAAAGTGTCGAAGATTATGTGTAGGTATTACAACCTTGGACTAACAAAGTTGCTTCTATCATTCAAAAGAGAGGACTGTATACTCATGACGGGTACTCTGACTGGACACTGCCTTCTGGCGTCATATGCCTTTAAATTAGGCTTGGTTAGTGATAGCAGATATAGTAACCGCGGGCTGGAGGAGGAAACGATCGAGCACGTTCTGTGCTCGTGCCCTGCATTTGCCAGGCTAAGACTCCAGCTATTAGGAGTGATACAGCTGTCAGATCTAGAAGTAGCAAGTGGCTTAAATCCTAGGAAGCTTCTAGTATTTGCCAAGAGGACGGTGTTATTTTATAACATAGGTCCTGGTTTTTTATAGGGTTTTTCAGTTTGGTTGTTAAAACAAACTTCTGGTAACACTACGGACTCAATCAGTCTATGCGAGGTCCTCATGGACCGGCCAGTTCAACCTAACCTAACCTAACTTCCATATAAAAATGGTGATTGATAGGTTTTAATGTAAGTAATTTAGCATCGGGACGTTCTTGTACATCGTTAGTCCATGCTAATAATATTTTTATGCTCCTAACCGTAATTGTTTGATTGTTAACTGGAGTGAAATGTATGTGAATTTGTACTTTACTATTAAAATGCGTGTGTTTTATTTATAATTTGTTGCACCTATGTAAATTGAACTTAAATGCATATGCTCATATCATATATAGTTATTTATTAAATCGAATAGTAGTATGTACATAACTTGAATTTAAATAGATTTCTGTACTAAAAATGTGTAAATAATATTGCTAACAATAACGGTTATGTAGGTACCTGTTGTAATGAGTCATGGCGAAAGGATACGGGTGACGGCTGGAAATCAGCTGATTGGTACTTTTTATATTATTTGACATTTGAACTTCCGGCGCAGTACCATTTTGATAGTCCATCGAACTACAAAAACAAAATATATGGCATTTTTTTATGTTTGTATTTAGGTCGCTTTCTGCCACCTTGTATGGCTTCGCCATGTAATGAGCTAACTTCGTTAGTTTCGTATGCAATTACTATTTATTTTCAAAACTTAAACAAAACATATTAACTGCGTAATCGTATAGAAACACATCACCACTTTATCCCACTTAACTAAGCACTTAATACTTTTCACATCCGACACTAAAAAATTACACTATTATTAAGGATTAATGGCATGATACATAAGGAGCCGTATGCAGTTCTTAAAAAAAAAATAATTCATATAAAATGACACTCAAGAAATGCTTAAAAAAATTTCGTAATCTAAAGAAATTTGCAAACTATTTTCTAAAAATGTTTAGGAACGGTTTTTTTAATCCGTTATTTCAAGTGCACACAAAAATACGATTCGTCGTGAGTGCTATATTCTGCTGAATACACCGAAAGAAATGAAGCTAGTCAAATCAACAAATTAGAATCGTTGCTCATGAGTTAACAGTGATTCAGTAAAATTGAACGCACCGTGTTGTATTTTTTTCCAAAGAAACAAATTAGCTAAGAAAATCAAGCTAAGAATATTATGTAAAAATTACAAAATCTTAATCAATGTAACTGATTTTCTGTTAAAAGACCTGATTTTATGGTCATTTTTACATCAAACAATTGTCAAAATAATGCAAAAGCATCAGCTAGTTTCTAAAAATACTTCCGCTCACGGATCTCAGAAATATCTCTCATATCAACAGCCACTATTATATTTTAGCAGTTTTCGTTGGTTTTTTAATGATGATATCTTGAATTCTTCTCAACGTATTCTTATTAAAGTAAAGAGTTTTTACAAAGATGAATAATTTAATATTTATTTCAAAACGTTTTTCTGACTGACTGACAATATTCTCCCTGATCGTCCTTTTTTATAGGCTTTTATAAAAATAAAAGCATATTTGATTGATTACAAAACAGTATATAACAACACAGTATAAAACAAGTTATATTTACTTATCCAACACCCCCTCTTGATCAATCAAATTTAGTTCCTTCATTAATTTATAAAATCTTATTCTATTTAATCCATTTGTGAATATATCAGCAAGTTGATCCTCCGATGGAATTGATTTAATATTGATTACTTTTTTCTAAACGTAATCCCTCATGAAATGGTGCTTTATATCTATATGCTTCGTACGCTTGTTTTCCAAATTATTACACATATCTATACAGCCTTTGTTGTTTTCGTATATTATTATTGAATAACTTGAATTTACTTCATATAAGTCTTCTAAAATTCCTTTTAACCATAGTCGTTCTGATACTGTATTGCTCAAAGCGACGTACTCGGCTTCACTTGATGGCATTGCTACAGTGGTTTGCATCTTGCTAGACCATGACACTGTACATCCAAAAACTTTGAATACAAATCCGCTTGTGAACTTTCTGTCGTTAGTATCACCTCCCCAATCTGCATCAGCATACCCTACTAATGGAATATTACAGTCTCTTTAAATTTCATCTTGATTTGCACAGATCCTTTTAAATAACGAATTATCCTTTCCAATGCTTGCCAATGTTCATTTCCAGGACTTTGTTGAAAATGTCCCAGATAGCTTACTGCAAAACAAATATCCGCATACTAATTTAGAGCATAGTATACATTAGACTACCTAATAGTTCCTGATAATTTCCTTTATTAAAACTCTTGCTCTCATCCTGTTTCAATAATTTTAAATTTTTCTCTATAGGGGTTTTGCAAGGATTGCAATCATGCATTTTAAATTTTCCCAACAGTTTTTGGATATAAGTTTCTTGTGACAAATATAACTTATTGTTACCCTTTTCAACTTTTACTCTAAAAAAATATTTTAACTCTCCGCAATCTGTCATTTCAAATTCTTTAGATAGATGCTTCTTTAAATTAAATACTTGGTTCTTAGATCCAGCTATCAACAAGTCATCAAAATACAAAACAATTATTATAATGAGACTATCCTCAATCTTACTGTACAAACAGTAGTCATGTTGGGATCTTTTAAAACCTAATTTCAATACAAAGGTATTGAATTTTTCATTCCAACACTTTGGTGCTTGTTTTAGATCATAAAGTGACTTAAGTAGCTTGCAGTATTGATTCCCTTTTGATGCTACGCCTTCTGGTACATCCATATATACATCCTCCTTCAAATCTCCATGCAGAAAAGCCATCTTTACATCAAGATGATGAAAATATAAATTATTTTTTATGCCAACAGCTAACACTACTCTTATTGTAGATTACTTTGCTACAGGAGCTAATGTCTCATAAAAATCAACTCCTTCTTTTTGCATATATCCCTTTACTACAAGTCTCGCTTTATATCTCACTGGTACACCTTCGTCAGTTTCTTTAATTGTGAATATCCATTTTGACTTAAGGACTTTAGGTTCACCTGATAACTCTACTAATTTCCAAACTTTATTAATATTCATAGAATTCAATTCATCTTCCACTGCTTTGACCCAAAGTTCTGTTTCATCTCTGCAGAAAATTTAAGAGTATTTCAATGGAATATTGCTCGAAGATGTACTTAAATTAGCTTTTAAATAAACTCTTTTGACGTAGACGTTCACTTCTTCTTGGTTGATCTCTATTGTTAGATCCAGATATTGGTTCTTCCACCACTTGTACCTCGTCCTCCAGAACTTGAATCTTGAAAAACATCATCAGTCAATTCTTCGTCATGGGATTCCACAACTTCCTCGATTGATTCAATGCATGGTTCGACATCTTCAATTACTTCCCCCTCTTGCTCGAAACATCTTATTACATTTGCGTTTTGCTTATCTTTGATGTTGTCTATGAATGGAAAATTATTTTCATCAAAAATTACATCTCGAGCTACTATTCATTTATAATTTTCCAAGTCCCAAAGACGATAACCATTCGGTGTATACCCAACAAATACACATTTAGTACTTCTATCGTTCAACTTACTTCTCTTTTTATACGGTACACAAGCAAACGCTTTGCAACCAAATATTTTGATCTTGTTAAGATTTTGCTTATACCCATACCAAATTTCCGCAGGTGTAGTATCCTTCTTAAGTGATTTGGTTTGCAATCGATTGATGATATATGTACCTACACTCCAGTCAACGCTGCTTCACACCACATTCGTCTTGGTAAAGAAGACTGTAAAAGCATACCCCTTATCTTTTCTGTAAGTGTTCGATTAATCCTTTCAGCAACCCCATTTTGCTGAGGCGTATTACGCTATGGTGGTTTCTACCTGAATACCTTTCGAAACATATCAATCTTTCTGATCTCTTGAAAAATATTCTGTGCCATGGTCAACAGTTAATCCTGGTATTTTCGTTGAAAACATTGCTTATGTCATTGCTTCATACTCCTTAAATTTACCAAATACTTCCGACTTCTTTTTCAAAAGATAAATAAATGCAAAATGACTAAAATCATCAATAAACGATAATATATATTTTGAACCATCCCATCCTACAGGATCAATTGGACCATAGGCATCACTGTGTATCCTTTCTAAAACACATGTTGCTCTATGTCTTTATCAATGCTATTTATATTCTTCATCGAACAACTTATCAAATTTCTGCTTATTAAATTCTTCAAATTTTCTTTTTCTGTATGACCCAATCTTTTGTGCCAATCCTCTAAATTACTTTCATAGCTAGTCATTACTAAATATTTCTCCTTTACTACAATTTCAAGTTCATACAAACTTCCACTTGGAAACGCATTTGCAATAATCTTACCATCATTCTGAATAAGTGCTTCATTTGATTCAAATACAACATTTAATCCAGCTTTCGTCATTTTACTAACAGAAATCAGATTATCTCGCAACTCCGGTACATATAACACATTTTTCATGCTCACTGCAACTCCCAAAGACGTAAGTCCATTCAGTTCTCCAACAAAGTTTGCTTCTAAGCATTGTGAATCTTTTGCCACATGAATCACCACAGGAGCATACAGTTTCTTAATATTATTTAAGCAACTTCTATCTCTTACCATGTGATCACTCGCACCTGAGTCCAACTTAAATAGCACACACTCCTTTTTCAATCCGCAACGTTATCAAACTTACCAGCAACAAAACATATCCTCTGATTTGTAGCTGTTTTTGCTTCCTCCATCCAACAGTCCTTAGCTTTGTGATCAAACTTACCACATTTATGGCATTTGCCTTGAAATTTCCATGTCTTTTTTCCAGAAAATGCAGTTTTCAATTCAGTATCTTCCTTTACTCTGCTTCCCAGTTTGATTTCTTCCACAACAACCTCTCTTTTACAACGTTGACTGTTAAGCCTTCCAAGTTTTGTAATGCTGTTACAACTGGATCAAATTTATCACCCAAAGTAAGAAAAAACTGCGCCAGGATATCTTCTTCCTTCAAATCAGCTCCAGTTCCTTTTAGCTGCCTCACAAGATTTTCAAAGCTCAGCAAATGAGAAGCAACAGACTCATTTTCACCCATCCTCAACGTAGCTAGCTTTTTGCGCACCATTTGTTGATTAATCACCGATTTTCTTGCAAATACTGCTTTCAAATTCTGCCACATTCCCCGTGCAGTATCTTGATCCCTTACATATGACAAGCTATCATTGTGAATGAAGGTCACAAGGCGCTCCGTAGCCATCTTAGCCTTTTTCTTGTAGTCTTCAGACTTTTCTTCATCTTCTGTTGGAACGCCCTTTAAAACATACAACAATCCAATTGAATCAAAATGGATCTTCACTCTAAATTCCCAATCGTCAAATTCACAGCCGTTAAACTGTTTTATGCCGTAAGAATTATCCTTGGTATCGCCCATAACCTCTTGAATTCCTCTCAACGTATTCTTATTAAAGCAAAGAGTTTTTACAAAGATGAATAATTTAATATTTATTTCAAAACGTTTTTCTGACTGACTGACAATATTCTCCCTGATTGTCCTTTTTTATAGGCTTTTATAAAAATAAAAGCATATTTGATTGATTACAAAACAGTATATAACAACACAGTATAAAACAAGTAATATTTTCTTATCCAACATGATATTAATAATTTTTAGTTAGCACAGCAGAACTAAGCAGCCACTGTGGTTTATAATAGCGAGTTACGCCTAACACACCGAAAACCATGGATTCAAGGCCTAGAAATAGCAATAAAAAATTAACCATTGGCGACCACCGGCGGGGCGCCCCTCGGCAGTGTTTGGCAAGCACTCCGAGTGTATTTCTGCCATGAAAAGCTGCCAGTGAAAACTCATCAGCCTCGCAGATGCCGTACGGAGTCGGCATAAAACAAGTAGGTCCCGTCCCGCCAATTTGTAGGAAAAATTAAAAAGGAGCACGACGCAAATTGGAAGAGAAGCTCGGCCTTAAATCTCTTCAGAGGTTATCGCGCCTTATACTTATTTTGTTTTTTTATTCATTGGAACAAAGTTTATTTAATAGCTATTTTTTATGAAAGCTTGCTCCGTAGACGTTCCAATTAGACTGAACGAGATTAAGCGAAGGCGGGAGGTGTACATGATCGACCAAGGGGGAAAGGCGTGGGTTCAAGCGCGGGGCTGTAAAGTGTCGAAGATTATGTGTAGGTCTTACAACCTTAGACCAACAAAGTTACATCTATCATTAAAAAGAGAGGACTGTATACTCATGACGGGTATTCTGACTGGACACTGCCTTCTGGCGTCACATGCCTTCAAATTAGGCTTGGTCAGTGATAGAAAATGTAGGAAATGAGCGTTGGAGGAGGAAACGATCGAGCACGTTCTGTGCTCGTGCCCTGCGGTTGACAGGCTAAGACTCCAGCTCTTAGGAGTGATACAGCTGTCAGATCTAGAAGCAGCAAGTTGCTTAAGTCCTAGGAAGCTTCTAGCATTTGCCAAGAGGACGGAGTTATTTTATAACATAGGTCCTCGTTTTTGATAGGGTTTTTCAGTTTGGTCGTTAAAACAAACTACTGGTAACACTAAGGACTCATTCAGTCTATGTGAGGTCCTCCAACCTAACCTAACCTATGGATAAAAAGTGACAGAATTATCGGCTGAATCGACCCGTAATTCGGTTGATTTTACCTTTTTTTTTCTTCATTCAGTGCACGAAGTGCCGCTGAAGGAGATGAAAATGGAAAAAAAGGCTAACGAAAAGTACCTATGTGAATTAAAGGAAACATTAGGAAACTATCATCTTTGATATTGCCCGGTTGCACGCTTCTTGACTCAGCCTACGCTGGGAAGAACATTCACATAAATTGAACATCGTGAAGAGTGCCCATCCATATCCCTCACTGAAGATAACGTGAAAAAAGTGGCAGAATATGTATTGGCCGATCGAATAGTGATCAAAGGAACCTCAATTGCTGTTTTTAAATCCATTTCTGCAAGTTGGGTGTGAATAATGCTTACCGACAAGCAGAAACCAGTCGCTATTCAAGTTCAAATCTCGGAAAGTTTTAAACAAGCTAACAAATTTTTTACTAGTTTTGTGACCTTACACGAAATTTCACACCCCTTTTTAATTGTTTCTACTTTTATATTCACTTATATTCAATTCGTAGTAAAGAGTGGGAAAATTTTTCTCTGCTAATGGATACCTAGTGATGTGAGAACATTTTATTTTGATTTCTGAACCGCGCTAATATAAACCGATTATTATAACTTCTGGATCAACCCTTGTATACGAAAACTGCCCTCCTTCAACACTTTCCTAAACGTTTGGAAAGCAGTTTTGAAGTAAGAACAACAACAACAACGAAGTAAATCGAAATTTTCCTAAAAATCACAAGACATCTCCAAAAAAATGGATTAACTCACATATGCTGGCTCACCGTGCCTAAAAGTTAATATAATAATATTTGAACTATCACTTTTCACTTTCAATGTTTCAATGAGAGATGGGGTATGACAATTTTTAAAAGTCACACTTCAGAACTCGTCTGTAAGACTGGGGCTCTTTTTTGATTGGTTCTCAAATATTAAATCGCACCATAGTTCATTTGCGTCATAGTAAAGTTGTAAGGTCTTCCACCCATTCAAACCTTTGAACGTCTGCTCACCTGCTCTGCAACCTTTTTAGGGTAGGCAGAGGAAAAGAATTCCATGTTTTAACCATTCGATTTGTCGAAATCTCAACTAACGAAACTCGATCTCAGAACGATTTTATGCTACATGGTTAAAAAATTAAGTCAGGGCTCTTCTAAACTGAAACTTTAATGTATAGGAAACCCAAAAATGCATATAAGCACCTAAGAAATGTCAGTCGCTTTGTGGCTCTGCTAACCGGCGCCAATTGGTAACACCAAGGAAATTTAAATCGTTCTCCACCTGGTCTTTCTAGCGGAGTGGGGCCGCTCTCTTACTCTGGTTAACCGGAGCATCATCTTTCATTAGCATAACATGGCCAAGCCAGCATAGCCTCCGCGTTTTAATTCGCAGGACTATGTTGATGTTTGCGTAAGCCTCGTGTAGCTCGTATACTCCCAGAGATGCCTCATTTTATATTGCAAGGTCCATGCTTCCGCACAATATAATAGGACCGGTACTTTTTTTTTTTTACTATAAGTAACTTGTAGAGCATGGTGTTTGTTTGCCGAGAGGGGCCTTGACCTTTCAATTGCATACCTAGTCCAATGTAACATTTAAAAGGTAAGGGCGTTACTTCGCTGGATTTCAAAACAAAAGTGATTGTTTGTGCTAATGCTGATTCCCAAATAAACGAAGTATTTTACTCTTTCAAAATTATAGATGCCAACAGTATCGTGATGCCAAGGCACAAAGCGCTGAATCTTTGCTTGATGATGCTTGATAACAGCAGGTACTACGTGCCCTCATTTACCATCAAACCCATATTTTCATTTCCGTTTATTTTTTTTTTTTTTCCAGTTTTGAGTAAGCAGAAATCATGGCTCAGGTGTTCAAGCGAATGATAAAATGTCGTCGGCATTTTCCCGTAATAGCACGCTTTTGTTCAAGGGCGGTTAAGTTCTGCGTTCTGCAGCTAGTATAATTTTATCTAGAATTAAATTAAATAAATCATCATCGATTGCAGGATCGGGTTCATCATCCCGACGGTACATCGCCCCTCATAATATAATTACTCTCGGGACATCGGTTACATGGACTTTGCCCGGCCTTAAACTATTCCCTTTGCTGCAAAATTTATGGTAAAATGTTCGGACGTTATTCCTGGTAGATAGCTTGGGGAGATATGTTTTATTATGCAGATGTAATAGCTGACTAAGTAGACGCACCATTGCGATATAGAGCACTCGACACAAAACCTACAACTTTTTTTAAATACAAGTATAAACTTCTCTGAATTAAAAATTAAACCAATTTCTGCGCACTTATTTTCATAAAAGTCGGTATAATCTAAATTTGTTTACCAAATTTGGTTTGATTATATATATGGAGCACAGTGGTGCACTCGAAAGCTTCATTGAGCTTCAAAAAACTATTCGACGTCCACCTACAAGTCGTGTGAGACGACAGAGATTCAGTAAAGCCGGCAGTTGGTCAGTTTAAGCTTTACTATGTTGCTTTTTTATTCGAAGCTCTGCCGGCGTTGTGCACCATTGATGTAATACAAAAAAGTTTCAGGCTTAGGCTCGAACTTTAACCGTGTACAGCGAATAGACCGTAATCCTGCCAATTTTGATAATTTGGGCCGATTTTTCAGTGCAGGTTTAAGCTGCAGTTTAAATGGAGCGAAAAATGGTCAAATCTTAACCAATTTAGGTATAGAGATAGAGTGATTAAGTTAAATCGGCTCGTTGAAGTTTGGCTTGAGGCTTTCCCAAAATACCTATGCAGGATCTTATAAGCGAATACAATTGATTTGGCAGGGCGCACTCAAAAAATGGGAGAAAAGTTGATTAGAGCTTTTCACTATCATTTCACCTCAAGATTGCTGAAAAGATCTTTTTTAGTTGTCGGGTATACATTAGACTGGGTCGAAAAAAAAAGTTGCTAATGTCCGCCCTTAAATTTAAAGATTATGTTGAGAGGGTTTCGGAAAAAAAAAATTTTTTTTTTTTGATCCCTCGAAATACAGCCAAAAAGGTTTTTTCGTTGCAACTTGGTTATTTGACGTCCGATTTTTAAAATTGAAATGTCATTATTTTGGCCTTGAGGAGCTTCACATTTCCGTTTAATGTCCTTTTAGGCTATGAAGTCGTTTTCACACGATTAGGTCAGCTGTTAGTTTTTTGTAAATTTTAATATACCTTTTCTATATATCACATATCTTTCAGTAATACATATATCTTGCAGGAATCAATTTACAAAACACTTTACATATCTTTTACGACATACAAAATCAAATATATATATACTATTATTTATCTCTTTCCCTCACTCTAAGTGCCTTAAATGTGTTAAAAGCTAAGCTATATGTTTATATAATATAATCTATATATTACCTGTTTCACACTCTCATCCTATTTCTAGACAGAAATGCTTGAATGTCTTGCACATTGCATGTGTAAATTTGTAAATAAAATAAATATACTTTTTTATAATATAATTATGAGAAGGTTCTCAAAAAGCTGAAAATGTTATAAACTGATTTAAAGAAAAAAATAATTAAATCATAAATAACATACATGGTAAAGTGAGTGCATGTAGGAAAGTTTTAATCAGGAATAATTTTTCAAATAATTATCTCTTCACTGCAAGTGTGTAAAGTAATAATAACTTAATTCAAATTTTTATATTCAAGTGGCACCCTATATCGAAAGCAGTCAAAACTCGAAATAATAATAAATCGATTTTTATTTATACTCAGCGTGCTTTGCACACAGAGTATATAAACTTCGGTCCATCCGCCCGTCCGTCTGACTGTCTCTGCACACGACAACTTGAATAAATATTGAGATAACTTATTGAAATATGGTATATGGGCTCCTTGGCACTCATTTCCCATCGCTACTTAAAACGAGCGAAATCGGATGATAACTACGCCCATTTTTTATATATATAACATTTTGGAAAACATAAAAAACCTGATTATTTAGTAAATAATACCCCTAGAATGTTGAAATTTTATGTGGGCACTGATATTGAGACTCTTAATAAAAAATAAAATTGAAAATGGGCATGGCACCGCCCAATTATGATAAAATTAAAAACTTTCATAACAAAATTCGACAGAAAGTTGCCTTTACTATAAAAAATGCTTTGAAGAAAAAATAACGAAATCGGCTAAGAATCGCGCCCAATTTTATACAAAAGGTTTTTAAAAGGGTCGTTAACGATTAATATAAGCTCTAACTTTGCCAAAAATAGCTTTATATTAATGGTATTTCTTAAATTATAACAAAATTAACTATAACAAAAAAAAATTAAAAGCTTAAAAATGGGCATGGCCCCGCTCCTTTTCTGACGAAGCACGTTTGCGAGCCGTAACTCGAAGAAAAATTAACGGATCGTAATACAATTGGGAACACATGCTTTTTTTATAGCAGGAAATATTTCTAGTAAAAATGAACAGGATCGGTTAAGGAACACGCCCACTTTTACACAAACAATTTTTAAAAGGGGCATAGACTAGAATAATAAGCTTTATTTTAGCGAAAAATGTTATTGTTTCAATGATATTTCACTTACCAAGTTTTATTGTAAAAGGAAATTGGGAGACTTTTTTTTTAAATGGGCTGTGCCACGCCCCTATTTCGATCAAGCATTACAGTATATTTCTAGAGCCTCCAAATAAATCAGTGGTAACAAAATTCGATACACATGTTAGGCTTATAACTACAAATATTTCTAATAAAAATGGTCTAGATCAAATTTCAACATTCTAGGTGTATTATTTACTTAATAATGAAGTTTTTTGTGTGTTTCCAAAATGTTATACATATAAAAACTGGGCGTGATTAACATCAGATTGCACTCATTTTAAATAGCTATAGCAGATAAGTGCCGAGGTACCCGTCTACTAAATTTCAATAAGATATCTCAATATTTACTCAAGTTATCTTGATAACAGACAGAAGGGAGTACGGACGAACAAACGAACATGGCTGAATCTATTCTTTTTTTATTCTGAGCATTTTGATATATGGAAGTCTATATTTATCTCGATTCGTTTATGTCGTTACGATCAACCGCTTTGTTAACAAAGTTCATAATATTGAAACATATCGAAAGCTTCAAGTTTTAGGTATGTTTCCTTAAAATCCAGTAATGTAAATAAATATGAAAAATAAACAGCAGCGTAAATCCAACTTTGGTTACACCTGAACTTAGACTCCGTTACTTTTTTGGGAATAGTTTGTGTTTAATATATACCTCAGAGGGATAAGAAAAGTAATTTTTCTGAAATGAACTGTACAATTGAAACTCACGCTGAGTATATAATGTTCGGTTACACACGAACTTAGACACCCTTACTTGTTTGGCATAAATTTTGATTTGAAAAGGTTTATTGACACCACTGAACTTATGTAACTAAAGTTGATCTGATTTTTGTTGAGACAGTTTTTGATTAAGATGCGAAATTTTCACTTTTACCTAGTAGTTTTGGTTGTTGGTGTATTAGTACTTCATTTATCATATAAATGTACATACATGTAAAGATAGAATGCAAACAAATTTTTTACAACTTTTAATATATGGCGTCTTCTTTTCTGAAAAAAGTGTTACCCTCACGTTGCACTCTTATATGCTAAATTATGAACTAGGTCAATTGGCGACCTGCAAAATGGCTGAATTTGTAGGTAGTGGTAGTCTATTTCTTATTCAGTTGAAAATATTTTGTGAAAGGAGCACACAAGTTTACGCGATAGCCGTGATGAACTAACAGGGCGACATTATTTTCAGAAAAAAAAATGCCAATAGTTTTACATGTCCACTACTGAGTGACACATCGTCGTATCTCTTGCATGCTTTTGAAAAATTCCTTATTTTAGAATTTGTTTGCAGAACTTCCTTTTATGCTGAGATAAAAAATAAATTAGTCTTGAATAGGGCATTATTCTGCAGCCAAATTCCGTTATAAGAATTTTCTAAAGCAAATTCTATGATAGAAACTTCTTCAAAAGATATTTGTGGTAAAGCATTTTCGAGCTGTAAGTTGAGATAGGTTGATATTCCTCTAAGTGTTCACCACATAAGTATTGCTTTATCGACTTCGAGTAAGTTATGTGACATAGCTGACACCAAATGGCTAGCAGGTCAGTTTTAGGCAACCATAAGTATCTGCGTCTGTTACGTACAAGTACCCTGCAATGAAATCAACTTATTGCAAACTACTTCACAACTAGTATACTAGTTTCGGTGTAAGTTTCAATAATTCAGGGGCGAAAGAAAGATTAATATTATGAACCATTTTAAAGTAATTGGTAAAAAAACACCTTGCAAAATTTAAAGAGAATTTTTGAGAACATTAGATATCTGACCTATGTTCATAGATAAGCTCGGTATCTTTTTTGATTTATTTTAAGACGCCTTCGGATTCAGTTGGGATAATTTCGAAACTACTAGCGAACTCTTCGGGTTCATTACAGCACTATTTCGAGATGATTTTCGGATCGTTTCGAAATCTTATTGAGATCATTTCAATACTGTTTCGGGATCTATTCGAGACTATTCCAGGGCCATTTCGGAATTATTATCGTGATAATTTTAGAGTAATTTTTGGACTGCTTCTGTATTAGTTTCACGATCGTTTTGAGAATGTTTCCGGGACCATTTCAACACTTTTACTTGATTATTTTATGACTATTTTTTGGAATCACGACTATATTCGCGATCATTTCAGCACTATAACTTCATCATTTCACTGTTGTTTTCGAAATCATTACGTCTTACATTTTAGCTTTAATTTGAAAGCAGTCAACAAGTTTGGATATATTGCTTTCTTGAACTCTTATATTTCCATCGATTCCTATATATCAAATGCTATTGAATTCTCACTATTCAGGAAAATGCTAGAACACACCCAACGCCGAGAATTCACAAAAACAATTACGATTGCCCCCTTCAGTGCAATTGAACTGATGAATATCGGCTCACTACTAGGACGACTCGGGGCTATGCAGGCAGTTGCAATTCACAACTTCTGCATCACAAGTGGGTGTTCTAGTAGTGGTTCGATTTCACCAGTTCAACTTCCCTTTTAAGACAATTGACACCATTTGCCTAAAGGGTATGAGTCGCACTACCAACTAGTCAGCGAAGGGTCCTTTTTCCATATACGTAAGTCCGATTTTTCGCAAGATATATATATATTTGTAGACTTAATTTTTGTTGAATATGCTGCATTGCAGGGTACTTGGGTATAATTGAACAACCGCATATAATTATTAATATTTTATCTTAATGTATGCCTAAAAATATTTTTTAGGCCCAACGCAGATGTGCAGTTCTGTGCTGAGAATTTATTAACAAACTAGTTTCAAATAAAACTACAGTTGGCGGAGCCACTGTTCCGTAAGGAAAGCCCCAAAGAAAAACAAAACAAAATGCTAAATATGCATATGATTTCCCATGTTTTCTAACATTTCGTGAACATTCAATATAAAATTCAAATTCAATTTTTTTGATCTTCCACATGTCAGTCTAAATTTTATTTAAGTCACTACATTTAGCTGGCAGATAGATTTAACAGCAGAAGAGTCTATAAAAAAACACCAATAGAAAAACTAGCAGCGCTGCATGCAGAACTTCTTAACATCTATTTTGGGCATTATACACCAAAAAAATTTTAATTTGATTAAATTTCTTTCATTTTCACAACTCCTTGGTGCAGGGACCCAAACTGTTATTCCTTTTTTAATATAAATCCTTCGGGAAAATTGTTTTTGTACATTAAATTTTTTTGTCAGAAAGAAGTTATTAAATCCGGATATTGAAGAACAGAATAAAAATCCGGTCCTATAACTATGGAACGGTTCATACAAATGAGACGATTTTTTTTTTTCATACAGAATTCTTCTTGTTTCAACAGAAAGTGGTGTATCAAATTTCAAGGAAATTTCTCTGTTGGATCAAAATTTATTGCGGAAAAACGGGTGCAAGTTTACTATGAAAAAGTTTAAGTACTGTACTATGAGAGTTGGCTTTAGTTTTTCTATGACAAATTTCTGGTATTTCTTACAAAACCTTTCACATAATCATAAAGGCTTCAAATATACATATTTGGAAGAATGTGTTGGTAAAAAATTCGTTTCATTTGGATGAGCCGTTCTAAAGTTATAGGGCGGGACTTTTATTTCTCCTTAAAAAATAAAAGTCCGTATTTAACATTTATTCATAGATTAAAAAAAATTTCGAAAAATAAAATAATCCATAGTTCATCATGAAAATGTTCTGGGTATCCCCGAGATCTTATAAACTTTCACCTAGGACCATTTTTTGACCGCGATTTTATCGACGCAAGAAAAGAAAATAACTATTAAAATGGGTCCCTGGCTTCGTGGTCTCACATTGCAATTAATATTCAACACAAACATTAAAACAAAAATTATATCATAGCCCTCTTGCCAGAAGCAAATTCACCCGTTCAGTACTGACCAACGTAACATATATGTATGTAACAATAACATAAGTATAGATGCCCTACAAAAATCGCGAGTACTCCATGCATGCATGTATAGAGTACTCGCTATGGACCAAGCGAGTGCTCCAAAATTAACCACAATTCATACCAAAAATATGGTCCAATTAACATTGCGATGTCCTAGGACCGGACCATATACCCCAGCTCCGCATTCCATCAAACTAATCCATGTAGTACCCACAGTCCAATAAACATCGTGTAGTGATTACAATCATTAAAAACGAGCAATGTTCGGCTTACAATATGTTCGTGTAGAAACGTGAGTTGGTCCATTGCTGCATTACAGTGGAGTATAATGGTAAGTACCCCAGTGGACCACATGATCCAACGATTTTTGCAGGGTAATCATATATGTAGCAATTTGACTTGGAACGATTGTAATTGGGTTTTTTTCGAAGTTTGGCTTTGCTCTTTATTATATTACAACTCTGAGTACGAAGCACATTTTTTCAGGCTATTTAAGTTGCAAGTGGAAAAAAAATATAGAAATTTTTGAAAAGTTTTAAAAGTTTACACATTCATGTTTCCGGCAAGAGGGCGACGATATGTTCCAACACTTTTTATAAAAAAAAAAATTTATTTATTTTACAAATGCTAATAAGAAAATATTTTTCAGTACCAGCTTTTCTCCGGCCGAACCTAAACAAATTGATATCATTTTTTTCAATCATCCTGCATTTGTTGAACAATAATAGGTTTTGTAACTGCACCAATTACACCGCAATGTTCGATAAGGTTTGTGATATATTCGATTCAAATAAACCTTCTACATAGTAATTTTTGTATATGCAAAAATTATAAAAAAAGAAAGGTTCTACTTTTTGATCTTTATACCAGACATCAAATTTGCTTAACTAAGACTTTAACTCAATACCCATAACTACAAGCACAAACAAATTTTTAAAGTTTGCTTTTTAAAGAAAATAACTATTTGCGAAAAATTATATCAGGTCGCAGCCACATGCATAGGTATTCAATTTACAGCTGCGAACACGAAAATAGCAGTGGCAATTTTTAGAAAAAATCGTTTTGCGCGTTTTCGAAGCTGAAGCTGATGTAAGGTAATATTCTGCTCAGCAATCAATTTTAGTCTGACAAAGTACAAGAAAGGTGTTTTCGATTTTCTTCCTTTAATTTTTACAAGGAAGAAGATCTGAAGCATTCTTCGAAAAATAAATTATAAAAATCAATGCGAATTTTGAGAAACTTATAACTTGTGATTTATAAGACTAAAATAAATTGAGCTACAAAATTACATAATCAAACAAATTCTGAAAACTGCAAAGCTTCAATTACAAAATTAAGGAAACTTTTTTTAAGTGTTTGGAAATAAATCAAAAAGAATACAATTGACGACATTTGATAAATTTTTCCACTGTTATTTTAATGCTCGCAACTGTAAAAAAAAAAATAATAAAAAAAAGCTGTAAAGTATATGTAGTACATCCTGAAATTTACATGAATTTTCAGAAAGGAGTAAATAAACTTTTGAAGGCACACATAAATATAAAGAAATTTTATGTACTAAATATATATTAATGTCAACTAACGGAATCTCAGTGTTTAACTAGAAGAAAGTGTATAGGTGAATTGCATTTACAAACTCATACATATGCATACACATATGCAAAAGATATTTAACAATAATTATGTAGTGTAGTGTATCTTAGAAAACCTTTACGTGCTCATATAAAAGCGGCATAAAATTAATAAAACGATTTTATTTTTGTATAACCTTTTTCAAAAAAAATATTTCGTGATGGGTGAGCTCACGCCAGATGCCCATATTTCAAATCACAATTTTTTATTTTTTCATTGCTTAAATTTTTATCATCAATCACATACTTACATATTAATTAGGCTTGATGCACATCAGATGCATTGATTTCAATTAACTGACATCTTGCTGTGCCAAAGCGTTGCTTGGAAACCAAGGCGAATTTATACCAGGCGGTAGCCAAGGCGAATCTAAACTAGGTAGTGGCAAAGCGAATTCAACCAATTCGCCGTGCGGAAGAATGTCAAGTCAAAAGAAAATTTTCATTGATTTCGATTAACTGACATGTTGCAGTACAAGGCGTTGTATGGAAAATTATCAAGAAGAAGCAATCAGCTGATGGGATAACACCACCTGTAATGAATTCGCCTTGGGCGGTTGCAAAGAGAATTCAATCTATTCGCCGTGCAAAATGTCAAGTCAAAAAAAAATTAGCATCGATTGCGATTAACTGACATAAGGGCGAATTAATAGTGACTTATAACCATAAAGCCATAACCAGATAAATCAGCTGATCGAACCTACCTTATGGAAAGGAATGTAATCGATTAATGGTGCCATACCATAACGCTAACGCATAGCCAATCAATTGGTTTTTGGTTTCTCGCCATATCCATAACCTAAAAATATTTGAGTTGGTGAATTTAATAACTTTTTTTAGATTTTCTTCATTTTTTTGGATACGTTATGACTAAGATACTTATTTTTTGTGGAATATGTTGGGAATTTTTTGCGTTTTCATCATATTTATGAAATTTTCACGATTTTTAGGTTAAGGCACCATTAATCGATCACATTGAGATGGTTATGGATATGGGTATGGTTACGACTATGGCGTTAGGGTTAAGGAAGTTTAATTTGGCTTATGTTGTTGTACAGGGCGTTATATGGAAAATAATGAAGAAGAAGAAGCAATCAGCTGTTGGGATAAATACACCTGGTACTGAACTCGCTTTGCTTGAGAAGCATCAAGAAGAAATATTCGGCTTATGGGAAAACATTCATAGCATAAATTTAAAAATGTGGCAAGAGTGTTGCAACCAAGGCGAATTCAGTACCAGGCGGTGTTATCCTACATCTGATGGTTTATTCTTGTTATTTTCCATACAACGCCTAGTTACAAAAATATGTCAGTTTATTGCAATCAATGCTAAATTTCTTTTGACTTGACATTCTTCTGCGCGGCGAATTAAAGTTGAACTCACTTTACCTTCACCTTGTATATCCGCATCTTGCAACCGTTGCCGATGAAATCCCCCTGGATATTATTGCCAAGTTTTTTACACGCGGCTCCGGCTACTTCAAAAATATACCATAATTATCATATTCCCGTGAGAGAGAAATCTGTTTGTTGCTGATATACTCAAAACAAATGATTAACTGTATACTTTTATAAATTATATAATTTTTATCAAAATTATTTTTTATAAATATCCCTGTGGCATACTCGTTTTTTAAAACATGGATCCGAATAATCGTTGAAGTAGATCGGCCATTTTGCACTAAAAAGTCCATATGCTTATAATTTTATAAAAATTAGGGTGACGAGGGGTACCTTCGACAACTGTCTTCTTTAAATCATACTCCTGCAAACATATTTAAGTATCGTAGCCCTTTCGAACCGGCATTCTAATTACAAAGACAAAGATAACTTATATTTCTTACTTGAAGGCAATTAGTTAGCTTTTAAATGTTTCTGAAATTTTTGGATATCAAAACTGTTTTGTATAGTTATGAAAATATAGTTTTTATAACTTTTTTTCTTTTCAAGTAAAAATTCAATAATCTTTTAAGAGCTCGAAGTTTGCTTATTGCGAATAAACTTAAGTTCCGAATTGTTTGCTAAAGCGCTGTATCCCCATCACGCCCAAGAAGTTTCTTATATATATATTGTGTGAAAAATAATAGCAGCGAAGCAATTTTGACATTTCCTTTATCGCTCTCTTCTCTATGAAGCGGCGTCACATCCCTGCATGAACCGAAAGTCAGACTCAGCAATGCATTAGAAGAAATTTTCTTAATATTAACATTTTCGAACTGAAAATGCACTTGAGTTAAACAAAATACACAAAACAAGAGAAAATGAACACTTGTGCTCAATTGGGACTGCAAATTCCATTAAAAAAAAAGTCATTTATACAGCCGCTGTTATCACTGGTATTTACCCGACTGTGTTTTTGCAGGGTCGTTGCCAACGCGAATTCAGTACCAGGTGTTGTTATCCCAACAGCTGATTGCTTTTTCTTGATTACTTTCCATACAACGCCTTGGTCGTTGCTCAAGAAATAATGATACGCACATATATGTATTTCTTGGCGAAACCCGAACTCCCTTTGCACGTTTGCTAAAAAATCTCTAGAAAAAGGTAGTAGAAAGCGTACGAGTTCTCTTGAGAGATGTATGTATACTACTTGACAAACGAAATGTGGATACCGCGCATAAGTCTTAAGGCGCATTTACACGGCTCAAATATTGCATACTCAAAAATGTTAAAAGCGCTCCAAATGGTCGTAGGTCAAAGTTTAACGATTTAAAATCGGGCTTTTAGATACGACTGTACAAATGAATCAAAACATTTTCTTGAAGCAATTTATTAATTTTAATTTACTTAATAATTTGAACTAAAGCAACGCAATATTAGAACGGCTAAGGTAACAGCTGTTTCAGGGTATAAGCGAAACAGCTGTTGCCTTCCCCATCCTGGGGGTCAATTCTCTAACTGTGAAAAACTGAAAAATGTACACTCATTGAAAACTCATTTGCACACACAATTTACACTTTAAATTTTCATGCGATTCTGTAAATTATTGTGCACATTGTTTTGCTGAATGAGCGCTGAATGTAAAAGTCTTATGTCAGTGAGAAAATATTCATCAAACGCCATGAAAACAAAAAAGTCATTCTGCAACAGTGCGTATGAGTTTTGAATGTGTACACTACTGGCTGCCAAGAAAACTCACGAAGTTTTTATCAGTGAGTTTTTTTGTTCACAGTTTTGCTTTACAGAATCAGAATTTCAAAATTTACACAATTTCTTATGTTAGCGAATAGGGCCCCCGATGTCACGTTGTTAAAATTTCTAAAACGATGAACACGCGTATAATAATGCCAAAATTTAAGCGATAACAAAAGCTGGTTTTTACGTGTATACACATATGCACTTAAACTTTATAAGGCCTGCAAATGCATAACGTTATCTAAACCTATGAAATTGTTGCGCAGAAAGGTAGTACTGCTAAATTTCCGTATGCATTATACTCAGTTCCAACTGGAATATGTATCTCCATTTTATCTCTACACTACTCTCCACTTCCATGAACGATAAGTGTGTTTGTCCACAATACATCGCAACCGATTCAGTTATAGGTTGTATAGTATAACCAGCAGAGGCGCGTGTTTACGCTAATAAACACAACCCTCTGCCGCGAGTCTTCACTAATTGCCGCTATATGGGTATCCTAAACATTATCTAAGTGATGGTTGGCTTTTTTTACCCACAAATTTTGAAGAGGTATCCCAGTTTACCCTATAAATTGTGTTTAAAGTTGATTTTGCAACTTAAATTTAGTATGAATTTCCAAAAAAAAAAACAAAAACACTTAACTACACAAATAAAAGATGGTGGCATTAATACAAAATTATTATATAATTAAATTATATAACAATTATTATCACTTTTACTCCGAGTTTTAGCTGCTAATTACAGACCAGATGTTTTACTAGCTAAAACTAATAACACAAATATTTTTTGGTCTAGAGACTTAGTAGAGGTCTACATATGTATACAATTTATATAAAATATCAAATTTACTGCATAGTTATAATATTGTCAAAATCATTAACATCATTATTATCGTGAATAACACCACAACTATTACTACTAAGCAAAAGGAGATAAACTTCTAGCCAGGGCAGGTCCCTGCTGTTAATAAGATATATATTGAGCTAGTTACTAAATACTCTGTACCTTTATTTGTATTTTCTAGTCTTTATGTATAAATGTATAATATGTACCATTTTCAGTATTTATAAAACTTTAAGAAAAAGTTGAAAGGAATAAAGAATGAAACAAGTTTGTAGATAAATATGCTCACTAAACAAGAAGAAAATTCATGATTAACTTTGAAAAAAAAATACAAAAACACAAAGTGTGAACAAATGTTGTGAAATATAGGAGATTTAAAACCAAAACCAAAAAAAAGAACAAACAAAATCAATAGGAAAATAATTTATTAAAAACGTTTTAAAACAAATAATAAATTGTTACTGCTGCTACTGATTGCAAACAAAAAATATATTAAAAACAATTGAAAATAAAAAAAAAAAGAATTGTTGGAAATATTTAGCGAGCACTTCGGAGAGCGAATGGAACATAAAACTAAAACGTAAATAAGAAGTCTTCTTATCAATATACTCTGTCAATTTTAAAGCACTAAAAATGTCCAAATATTTAAAAATCAAAATAATAATAATAATAATAATGTAGGATATAATAATATCTATAAACTATCCTCGCGAAAAAAATTGTGAGAAAACCTTGCACTGGAACACTACCTGCTCTTTTATGAATTGTTGTTAAGAAAAATGTAACTATATATAAAAATATAATAACGTACCTTATACGTATGCATTACATCACTACGTTTTTTATGTATGTATGTCTGTATATGAATATCTATTTGTGCATTTAATGTATCTAAGAGACAATCAGCATATCTCCGCGCAAAATTTATGGAATCGTACTTATACATACACTATAATATACTATATATTTAATATGACCTTAGCATACTGCGGTAATAGTTGACTTTTTAATTTAAGAAACCGCGCTTTCAAAAGTATGTATAAAATTTAAATAAATAGTAAAATAATTTAAATATCGGGCTCCCCATGCCAACTATGCCTACCAATGGATTTTGCATTAAAGGGCTTATATTATTTATTTCATTTGAAGACGGACCCCTAGCCTTTACAAAACATACAATCTTGTAATAAAAGTTAACACTGAAAAGAGTCTTTTGAAAAGAAACAACATTTCAGGACAAATTTACATGTAGATATTACACGACCTGTACTTTTGCGAAACGTGCTCTAGGTATTAAATTTGTCTTAACGTGGATCATGGTGAAATGAATATTCTGGTGTTCTCATGCCGTTAACGGTTTCTCTTTCCTATCATACGTAACTGCCTTTAAAGTCTACTACGATCGTAGCAAAATTTACTATACGTTTAGACAAAGAGGATAAATACAAGAAGAGCCATCACTCGTGATTTTTTTGGCATTTACTCGATGTATACTGAGAGGTAGTCAGTACCAGGTGCTGTTATCCCAACAGCTGATTGCTTCTTCTTGATTATTTTCCATACAGCGCCTTGTACTACAACATGTCAGTTAATCGGAATCAATTAAAATTTTCTTTTGACTTGACATTCTTCTGCACGACGAATTGGTTGAATTCGCTTTGCCACCACCTGGTATAGATTCGCCTTGGATAATACTCGCCCTCAAGGCGAATTCAGTAGAGGTGGTGTTATCCCAACAGCTGATTGCTTCTTGTTGATAATTTTCCATACAGCGCCTTGTACTACAACATGTCAGTTAATCGGAATCAATGAAATTTTCCTTTTGACTTGCAATTTTTCTGCACGGCGAATTGGTTGAATTCGCTTTGCCACCACCTGGTATGGATTCGCCTTGGATAATACTCGCCCTCATGGCGAATTCAGTAGAGGTGGTGTTATCCCAACAGCTGATTGCTTCTTGTTGATAATTTTCCATACAACGCCTTGTACTACAACATGTCAGTTAATCGGAATCAATGAAATTTTCCTTTTGACTTGCAATTTTTATGCACGGCGAATTGGTTGAATTCGCTTTGCCACCACCTGATATGGATTCGCCTTGGATAATACTCGCCCTCAAGGCGAATTCAGTAGAGGTGGTGTTATCCCAACAGCTGATTGCTTCTTGTTGATAATTTTCCATACAGCGCCTTGTACTACAACATGTCAGTTAATCGGAATCAATGAAATTTTCCTTTTGACTTGCAATTTTTCTGCACGGCGAATTGGTTGAATTCGCTTTGCCACCACCTGGTATGGATTCGCCTTGGATAATACTCGCCCTCAAGGCGAATTCAGTAGAGGTGGTGTTATCCCAACAGCTGATTGCTTCTTGTTGATAATTTTCCATACAGCGCCTTGTACTACAACATGTCAGTTAATCGGAATCAATGAAATTTTTCTTTTGACTTGCAATTTTTCTGCACGGCGAATTGGTTGAATTCGCTTCGCCACCACCTGGTATGGATTCGCCTTGGATAATACTCGCCCTCAAGGCGAATTCAGTAGAGGTGGTGTTATCCCAACAGCTGATTGCTTCTTGTTGATAATTTTCCATACATCGCATTGTACTACAACATGTCAGTTAATCGGAATAAACTGAAATTTTCTTTTGACTTGACATTCTTCTGCACGACGAATTGGTTGAATTCGCTTTGCCACCACCTGGTATAGATTCGCCTTGACTCGCCCTCATAAAACTTTAAGTGTTGCGTCTTGATTTTTTTGCAGCATTGATTTTTTCAGTATTAGAAGGGAGCGTCCAGTTAGCATGCCCATCATGAGCGTTAGGTTTCTCTTTTCAGAGAAATGAGCCACTTTGGGAGTCTAACGTCGTAGAGTTTGCACATGATGTTAGAAATTTTGCAGCCCCTCGATTTCGTCCACGGCTTTCCTGCTTGGTGGAACATATGCAACTTCTGTATCCTTTTGATTTACCACCGATTCATCGAGGGATACTGCCTCCTTTCCCAACTTATTGGCCTTTTCGTTACCTTCTGTCCCTTTATGGTCCGGCCTGAGCGAAGTATCTTCAATGCTGCTTTGCATTTCAGGACAATTCTTGGTAAAAGTAAATAGCAGACCTGACTCCTTCCTATTTATTTAGTTAATAAGTAAATTGTAATCACAGACGTTAATTGCCATTGAAGTTCACGAAAGGCAGTAAGTGCACTCAACTGCGTTTTTGATATGGACGGCAGTATAGTATGTTCTGCCGTTTTCGCACCAACCCCCCGGCTCTATTTTGACCGCAAACATATCTTTCGAAGCTCAGGCACGGGACTATGTAGTCCGTTCGCCCTATATTAGAAGGCGCTATATTGCTATCGCAATGAGACCTGCATTCAAGCTGCCGCGAGGCCTATGGTTGAACTGGCCGGTCAATAAAGACCTCATTTGAATTTGATTGATGACCAAACCCAAATGAGCCCCAATAAGATGCCAGCAATGACTTATGTTATAGAATAACTCTGATCTCTTGGCAATTACTAAAAATTTTCTGGAACCTATGTAGCTTAATTGCTAACTCGAGATCTGGAAATAAAATTTTTAATTTTGCTTGCGGATATAAAAAAAGTGGTCGAAACGCGTCTTTTGATAATTTTTGATAAAAATTAGGCGTTTCACCATCTTGTAAAACGTTACCAAACAAATTATATCCTAAGTAGCTTTTATGCGAATGTTAGAATTGTGCTTCTTCTACCCTAATAACAGGCGCAATATAGAAGTTGACTAGGTCATAAAGACGGGCGAGGTTTACTTATGCTTTGAAGACTTTCCCTTCATTTTGTTTATAAGCTATTGCACGCGCTCGTATTTCTCAACCGGTTTATGAAATATTCTAAAAATATAGCATTAGTTTACAATAGAAACTTGTCAAAAAACTGTCAAAATTTCAGTCAAATCGTTAATGCAAAACTCATTTGTAGATTAAGTTGGCATAGAGAGTCCCATATATAGTTTTTTCTCTACCATATATAATTTTGTAAATATTTATAGGTTAAGTATGTTCCTCAATTAAACGAACGATATTTATTATTCATATATTTAAATATGTAGAATTAAAAATCGTGAATTTGTACACCTTATAGCTCGGAATATAGCAAAGTACTCTCACAAGTCCATTTAAACCTAGAGAAACCCAAATTAGGATATTCTTTTACAGGGAAGCCCAATTTTTTGCGTGTGCAATCAAAATCTTAAGTGAACAAAATCTTGAAGATAAAGCCAAGTTCACATCGCCGACTTTAACAATACATGAAATTTAGATAATCAAAACATAAATGAACTAATTACTCATATACACAGACGCATTTTAAAAAAGTTATTCATATTATTATTTAAAGTTTTTTTTATATTCAGCCAATTAATTAAGCGATTGGTTTGTCATTACTAATTGATAAATCTAGCCACTTATTTTCAAGATAGCAAAATGTGAAACGTAATTGGTATATTTTCATTAAATTTGAAAAAATGCAACTAATAATTAAGTAATTCGAGTGATGAAGATCAAATTAGTTTTAGGGAAACTTTTTATTTTCTTGTAATTTACACGGTATTTGAAAACCGTTTGGTACAATAAGAAAGAATTAATTATAAATGCTGTAGCATTGTATTTCCCTTACCTTTAAAGAATTTAACCTATACCGGAATGACCAAGCAGCAATTATGGCTCTGAGGTCAATAGTACACTGCTAGAAGGTTGTCTGGGAATGCCTAACCACACTCTCGCTCACCTTAAGCTTTTTTTTTAACAAATACTATCCGGGTCGCGTAAGCCCTTGTAGAGTAGTGATGCTTAAGATGTGAGATGATTAGGAGGCGATCAGCTGAACTCATTGGGTTAATTTATCCATGATGATGAAATATCCAACTTGTTGCAGCAGCATGGAAAATGAAAATTTGGTGTCATAAAGTAGCTTTATACTTAGCTATTTAGCTTTTTCAAGGTGAAGGTGACAGTTTCTCGGTCTCAGCTTCCTTAGATTCTCAGAAGATCAATCTAAGTTCAAGGTCTTGCTTACCCAGGATGATATAAATGCACCACATCTATTGTTTAAATCATTTGAGTAGGCAATCCTGTTGTTTTACGTAGTATCAGAACGAACTTTTATGATGTTCAAGTGATCTGCTATTCACTAAAGTACAAAAAAAGGTAAAACTTGGCCAAAAATTGAATTGACCTAACATACATACATACGTTTCACGTTTTCATGCGTATGAAGTAGATGAGCTGCGATCCACATCCCACCGATGCCTCAAAAGCTGCTAGTAAAACGATTTCCAATCTTCTTTTATCCTAACCACGGCGAGAATATGGCTAAACCTATAGGCCGGGTAAAAATTTAATAAGATTTCTGGAAAATTACTGAATAACCAAACAATTTTCAAATAACATAAGCCATATAATAACCCAAATAATATTTGAAGCATCCAGCTTCAGGGTGAATTGCTTTCAGTTTATGAACATCGGCTCTAGATACATCTACGTGCGTGCCCTTGTTTTTAGTAGTCTGCCTAGGTGGTCGACTTTCGTAGTGCTTTGTTCAAGTAAAACTTTAGAATCTTCCCTTTGGTTTGCCTTCTTTTTATCATGGGTATCGTTGCAACACACTGCCTTCAAGAGGCCACAAGAAAATCAGGCTACTTTGATCAGTCTCTCCACACCACGTTAAAAAGCCAGTAGACATTACGTCGCAAGGGAGTACAGGCGGTTTCATTGTAACTGCCTTGCAATAAACATTATGTGCTTTAACGTTTTCCCTGTCTTCTGTCGTCACATCCCGTCGACTCAGTCAGATAAGCAAGAGCTATTTTCGGTGGGTCAGTCTCACACTAGAGCTATTACGGTGGGCCATAGCTGACGGGTAGTTTCGCTCATTTGGAGCTGACTAATAAGACGTCTATCTTATGACTAGCCATCTCCAACCATATATTCATCCTTTAGTCTTCCTATGGCGGCATTACATAATGATTCAGTTTCAGTTTCTTGTCTACTATAAAACTGCATTTTCATCTGTGTAGCGGAGAATCAGTATATCTTCTGGGAGTACGATCTTTAACACATCATCTCATATCAAATTCTCTAGCAGCCGAGAACAGATCGGAATGCCGCCGGTGTTATTGTGCTTGTTTGAAATAAGGCTGACAAAGCCGAACGCATTAATGCTAATGAAACCGCTACTCTACTATAAAACTGTATTTTCATCTGTGTAGCGGAGAATCAGTATATCTTCAGGGAGTACGATCTTTAACACATCATCTCATATCAAATTCTCTAGCATTGAAGAACAGATCGGAATGCCGCCGGTGTTATTGTGCTTGTTTGAAATAAGCCTGACAAAGCCGAACGCAGTAATGCTGATGAAACCGCAATCGTTCGTTTTATATATCGTTCCGCAGTTAGCCTCATTGTCTTATGCAATTTGACAAATGACTTCTCAATAGCATAATATTTTCCCCATTGAAGCATATTATTCGAGTTTTTTTTTTTTCTAAATGGTTGGCGTAAAACAAAAGTTATTTGTATCACTTATTTGATAGATCTTTGCCAAGCACCAAATTAAAGGTACTTCTAACTACATATTTATAGCACTTAGTTGTAAAGTAATAATACATAGCGTTACCATTTTTATTAATTTTTTATTTGAACATTATACATTTTTTGTCAAATACTAAAATAGCGATATTCAGATGGTATAACAAAACTTCTTGCGCTTTTTCAATCAGATTTTTTTTTTGCATTCACATACACACAGCTCTGCGGCTAGTGTTGATGTTTCTGTCAAAATTCTTAAAATAAAAATATAGATTAATGTTGAAAAATAAGCTCTAAATCAACAACATAAAAAAAATAGTTCAAATCAAAACTTTCTGGCAAGCATTTAATGTAAATACAATGCAACAAAAAATTGTATTACCATAACATAAATATATATATTTTAAATAATATATGCATTAAAAGGGGAAAGCAAAAAAAGCTCAAAAACGACTGAATTTAAATTAATTAAATAAACTTATTTTATTGTAAACAGATATTATACGTACGTACATATACATATAAACCAGATTTGATTTATTGTATTAATTTAAATTATTTAAAAAAATTTAAAACAAACGTTGATGACATTGCCGTATATATTGTGGAATAACTTTATATAGCTATACTATGTTAGCTGTTTGCTTAGTTTTTACTAACTCTTTTAGTGTAAAAATTATTCAGGAAAAAGTTATGCGATATGTTAATATAATTTGTACATGTACATTTAAAGGATATATTAATTTATATATACTCATATATATAGTGCTTCAAGCGAATGCACGAACTTGATTCCTTATGATGAAGATAAACAAACGTACACAAAAAAAAAAAATACTTTATTTAAATTAGTTGCAATACATACTACGTATGTTATATTATACTGTAAACAAAATAAAATCTTATTGTTACTATTTACAAAAGTACTACAAATTTCAATTTTTCTTTTTTCACTAACTCTAGTCGTAACTAAAGAAAAATTGTAGTGTACTTTATAAAATTGACACACTAAACATTCTACCTTTGTAACTAATATAACATAATAAGATTTAAACATCTTATATTAATCTAAATTTTTGAGAAAAAGGAAATAAAAGCATTTCAAACTGAAAATTGCCCTAACATGCAAATCTCTAGTTGTTAGTTGAATTACAACTTCACTTGTACATGCAATAATATATACATATTACTAATTTATACAACATTTTCTGCTGCAATTATTGAAAATTAAAAAAAAAAAAAAAAAAACAATAATTATTGAGCGCGAATCGAACCTTGAATCTATTTTCTGCTGCATTTAATAACACAACTAAATACTTGACACACATAAAAAATTTAAAATGAAATACATAACAAACACAATACAGAAAAAACCTAAAGCAAATATATTTGAGATTGTAATGAAATTTTTCTAAAGTATAGCGTTGATCATGTACAAGTGACATACGGAAGTTACTTATAATAAAACATGACAAAAAGGCATTAACAAATTACCATTTAAATACATTCATGCATACAAATTTATGTAAACTCTTTTAAAAGTACGGAATAATATTTGACTGTGTAATAAATGTGAATACAAAAGAATTAAAGCATTCACCCTTTATTTCAAAAAAGCTTCTTTCACGTTATGGTAAGTTTTATATACATATTTTTTTTACACGCATGTACTGTCGTTTCAAAAATGCCCTATTTTCGAAAACGCTTGAATAACGTCCTATTCAGAATATGTTTCAAAAACGTACTTTCTATGCTCAAATTCAACACATTTTTACATTAGCTGAGGCGTTTATGAAAAAAATTCCATATTATATTTATCACTAAGGCCTAAAGGATCGATGCTGGCAATTTCTGTTCTCCTCAGACATGGAAGTTCTTTGAGGTCGAGCAGTTTTTTATTCATAAGAAGTGTTTGTTGATCACCATAATCAGTATTGGCCGCCCCGACGAGCATCTAAAAAAAATTACATATTAGTTGTTTAAAAAAAAATCATTAATGAATTTTTAAGAGTACTTTATATTTAACAAGATAAATCTACATATAAAACGAATGCAGTGGACGAAGCTGTTGGGAACACTGCTACAACAACAACAACAACAACAACGAAGCTGTGGGATTGTCAGGGGCACAAATAAGCGGAATTGAAACGCACATTTAAACTTTTAACATACAGTTTCTATAAATAGGCCGCAGTTGCTTGATGCATTCGACAATATATAACCGCTATTGCGAGTGTCGATTGCAGTAGATGGTCGACAGTTTGGCCATAATGGATTATCATTATGATGGGATTCAAAGGGGTAGGATAAGCACAATATATAGCTTTATAACTTTCGCAACCGAAATTGTCAAACTCTCCTACGCGAGGGGAATCCTGTTACAAATATTTAGCAGGCGAGGCTCTGGCGACCCAAAGTTCCTCATGGAACCAGGGGGTGGGTGCAGGATGGCCTAGAAGGTTTAATGTGGGCATATTAATCGTTCCCGAGATGGTCGCGCTAGTACCCTAATGGTGCTTGTTACCGGAACGTACCGGATCTATATCCGGCAAAGGACCATCAACGTCGAAACCTTCGTAGTGTTAATACAACAAGAACAACATGGATAAAAATTACGTTATATACATACTTCAAGCAGTTTAAAAAAATATCAAAATCCCCTTCTTATAAGATAAATGTTTATAATAGTCTAAGGATTTGGATATTAACGTGTGTATAGTAACAAAATTAAATGGGAAAGATGGAGTCGATTCTATTGCAATAGGCGGATATAACATAGCCATTCGATCCGCCGAAGCGCTGTCGCTCATTCGCTCATTTGCTTACGGAGATGACCCGTTAAGCCCACCCACAGCGGGTTAGAGGGCTTAAAATATACACGCGGTAGGTATGCTTGTCGTAACAGGCGACTAAAATACGAAATTGATTTAAAGGGTTGTGTAGCGTAAACCTCTCAAGGGGTTGCAAGCGCAATATATAGCTTCTCCAACCCTAGTGTCAACCTCACCTACCGGTGGCAAATCCTGTTTCATTAACAGCCGTGGCTCTGGCGACCCCGATCTCCTGATGGATCTAGAGAGTTGGAGGGCGGTATGGCGTAGAAGGTTGCATGTGGTCACCCCAAATCGTTCCGAGATGGTCGGACTTGTACCTTTATGGTGCTTGTTCCCGGAACGTACTAGATCTGCTTCCGGCAAAGGACCATCAACATCGATAACACTCTCCAAGGACTTCGGGGAGTGTCCTTGTCGCTACAACAACAGCAATAACCCCTTAAGCACCTGGGAGGTGTAGCGTCATCAATCAGATGTATGTTGGGATGACCAGAAACTGTTCAGCATTTCATTTCTTTCCCTAATGGGGAGTACTTCACCTCATTGTATACGTGGTGTTCTGGGGACAAAGAGGACAGCCCGTAGCGGTTCTGAGGGCATTAACATTCTTACACCATCATTAATTGGTACGTAACCCAAAGCAGATTTTCCGGTTCTAGGCTGACATTGTATTTGCTTAAAATGCACGCTCCCACATACACCAAGTAACTAGCATAGTCGAAATTAAATCTGTTAACAATCACACAGCTGCCAGGATTGAAATCTTTCTTTCTTGACAGGAAGTATTTCGTACTGTCTTGTTGTTGTTGTTGTTAGCCTCTTTATCGAATACAAAGAAAACTTAATTTACAGCGCGTTTACAAAGACTATTGATATAAATAATATTTCGGCATACGCAAGTAATTGGCGGTTCTTACAATGGATTGTATGATGGAGGTGTGGTTCCGATGCAGGAAATATCTGAATCCTTTATTTGGTTTTCAATTACTCTGTGAAATCATTGTCAAAATCGTATAAGCTTTACAAGGTCCTGGTTCAGGTAAGTCCTTCTGGAGGATTAATCTTGGGTGTCGCAATCTATGGCTGGATATAATTTTGATATTTGCCCGATTTTTGTTGTTGTTGTAGCGATTAAGACACTTCCCGAAGGTTTTGGGAGTGTTATCGACGTTGATGGAAGGTATAAGCACGACCATCTCGAGAATAATTTAATATGACCATGATTCTATGAGGTGCTAGGTTTCTTGTTTAAACGAACATTAAACCTGTACTACCAATACTTAAGCATGTTTAATTAAACGTTATAATACCTCAAATTCTTTAGCCAAAAATTGTGCACTTTTTTCATTTAGTTGCGGCTGGGGTAGTCCTAGTAAGCCGTTTCCCAAAAATTTGTAAATAGACCTATTAGATAAAATTTGATTATTGACATGCATAGCCATCAAACTACAATAAGACCAGACCGCAAGCGTGTCGTTGCGATCCGGCTCTTGTCAAAATATTGATTGTATATAATACAAAGATACATTTTGTTCTTTATATTAAGCGCTTTACTACACTGCTGGAACTAGGCAATTAGAAATATAGTTTAATAAAATTTAAACGGAGCATTTGCGTCCAGCAGGCAATGCTCTCACATACGCTTTCCGATAACACGGTTATGGCCACATTGTGTTTCTACGTTAAATTCTATAACCATGTTTCCTTAACTTTTCTTACAAATACTTACTTCAAATCGATCCCTTCAAGCTCATTTGGATCGGGCATATCTTCATTATTTGCAATTGCATTGATAACCAAAGCCGGTTCATAAAGGCATGACTCAGGCAAATTTCTTTTCTGAAAGTATTCCAACCATTTTTCAATATTTTTAAAGCAAAGCGAGTTGCACTCCTCCGATACATGTTTCTGGGCCAATTGCGCACGTTCATTCATATATCCTGCAATTTATTGATACATATTAAACTTTTAAAATTGCTTAATATTATCAATATAATTCCTACTTAGTATAGACTCCTTATCAAATTTAGATGCCTTTATGACATCTTCAACGCTTTGTGAACTGCAACCATGCTCTTCCATATGTTTTAGTATCTTATGTTTCATGTAGCCATAAACCTGTGGGCGTTTCTTTGCGCTGTTTTGGTTTAATGATACCGCCGTTTCCCTGAAAAAACCAATTGGGTTTAATATATTACAGTTGTGACCAGTGAGGTTATTTACTACTCATCATACTTTAAAGTGATATATTTTGACTCAACGTTATTCGGCCTACTCGACTCAGAACTGCAAACAAATAGGATATATAAAATTCAATATTCACTATTATATATATTATACATACTTCTCCATGTTAACTTCTGATTCCAAGCAAATTTATAGTTTCTTTAAGCCGGCGAAAAAAAGATGAACAACTAAATTCAGTTTTTTCCATAAGAATATTTTTTTATCATGAACAGCTGATCGATGAATCGGACCGTGAAAACGCAATCAGCTGTCCAAATAAAATGAACTTAAATGAATTCTAATGCTTCCATATCGCTGATCATTCAAGTTCCATCAAAAAATATTTTCTATAAAAGTCTTTTGCTTGGCACCTTGTAGGAATTCATTTTGATGGGGAATATTTTGAATAAGGTGCCACAATTTTCCAACTTTTTTTTTCGAAGGGTGCCGGGGGTCGTAAAAAGCACAAAATTATCATCCGCAACTCAAGGAAACTCTTAGTTCATGAAATATAAGCTTTTTAATTTCCAAACTTAGTAAAATTTCAACTTAAGTCCTGCACTTAAAATTCGGGTCGCACATGTCAATAGCGGTATCAAAAGACGCGTATTTGCCTCAAGATTTAGAATCCGAAAGCAGAAACTATATTTTTTATCTCGTTTAAAAGTTATTCGCGGAAAACTCGTCGGTACTATTGTCGCTTTTTTCGTTGTTGCAATTAAACAAACGAAAACATATGAAGGTGGTGAATACTGTTGCCAGGTCCACAACAATATCTTTTATAGAACATTATAAGGTGGTTGCACGTCGACATAAATGCAAACAAACATACACTATCAATGTATTTTGGGCTTAAGTGCAGAATATATATATTTGTCAAAAAAAAAAAAATCGGACAGTATAGATATTTGTATGCTGATTCCAACGGTATATTTCTTTTTTGGTGATCATGAAAGGTTTGGTGGTAATTCTATGTCAAAAGGTGAAATTATGAATTTTTCTAATCAAAATATCTCCGAAACTAGTGGATGGATTTCAAAAATTAAAAAATCGAAAAATAACTTATAAAATACCTTTCATCTGATGTATATATATCCTTAACTTTTCTAGTCCTTATTTACCAAAAATTTTAAGCTTTTTTTGGTGGACATTTTTTAAATTTTAATTTTAATTCTGCGTAGAACACCTTTCTGCATAGGCGGCCTTCAGCCGCGCTTATAAAAAACAACCCTGGGCTACGCCATGCGAAGTCCGGATGTGTGGTATAACCGTGGCTACCGCCACGGTGATGTCCTTCTGCGTATCTTTTGACGTGGAATTACCTCTATAGTTTTTATTTGCCCAAAAAAAATTATACGGTTGAACTCACTACAAACACCACTACAGATACTCAAATAAATTTTTTTAATTTGGCAAATGTATGTATCCTGCACTTAAGCCCAAAATACATTAATAGTAGCCGTGTTTTCTTTCACACGCGTATGCGCACAATTTCAGAGGTGTATTTAAATTTTGTCGCTTAGCAGTCCATATAAAGTTTAAGCGTAAACGTATATAGAAGTAAAAAAAACACAGCTAGTGTATGTTTGTTTGCATTTATGTCGACGTGCCACCACCTTATAATGTTCTACCATGATAAAAAGATATTGTTGCGAAGCTGGCAACACTATTCACCACCTTTCATATGTTTTCGTAAAAGTTGTGCTTTTTCGTTCATTTCAGAGATTCGAATCTTTCGTTCTTTTTCTGATGAACGAACAAGTTGTTTTTTTTGTTCATCTGTTCTTTTTTTTCAAGCAAATTTGTTCACTGCTGCTTGCACCCGCGGAAAAAGCCCACAAGTATAGATGATGGTGTGTATGCAGCAATGCTTTGTGTAGGTTAGTGATGGACGATATGGCTATCAGTGAAAATAGATATGGCTATTTTTGAATCACGGCTATTTTTATAGCTATACCCTTCAAAAAACGCGAGTACTCCATAAATAATGTAAGGAATACTCCTTTGGGAGTGTGGGAGTGTCCAAAACTAATCTGTATTCATACAAAAAATGTGCTCCAATTAACATTGCGATGTCCTAGGAGAGGAGTAGGTGATCCCACTCTCGCTTTGTTTGTGAGTATTCCATAGAGTACATACGTGAGAGTACTTTCCAAAGTACTTTCACTATAGTACTCCATGGAGCACACACAGAGGATCATATGCCAAAGTACTAAAGAGGAATTGTGTCGGAAAGAATTATCGGAGTGAATTTAATTTAAAATGAAAGTAAATGAAGAGGGGCAATATAACTTGTATTTTTTTTACTACGAATATTCTTATGTTATTTAGCATTTGCGTGAATAAAGAAACTAATATTTCTCTATACTATAGTATGTAGACATAAAACCAGTGCGCGGTTGCATTTTATCAGAGTTGCCATAGTAAAATTTTATTATCAGTTATTTGTATGCAATATTTTACCTTTGGCAACTCTGTTCGATCGTCATCGTGTCGTGATCACGGTCGTTAAAAAACGAGCAATGATCGCCTTATGGTGGTACGCAAACGCATTGCAAAGGAATATTGTTAGAGTACTCCAACATGAAGAAAATGGAACACGTAATCCAACAATTTTTGCAGGGTAGCGATCGCTTTATTTTAACAAGCGCTTCTATACAGAAGATATGATGAGCGATACAGCGATTTTGAGCTATCAGTGGATATAGATATGGCTATTTTTTACAGCTATGGCGATCGCTTTCATTTATCTTTGATAAGCGAATCTGCAATTATTTGTATACTTGGGTATAAAAAATGAATGTTTAAGTTTGTTTACCGGAGTAGATTGAATGTTATAAATTAATTTAATTTAGTATACAGAATATATGAAAATTGCCCGGCTGCTTCAGCGAGTAATCCAAAGGTAAAAACACCATATTTTGACGGATATGTTCCTTTCCAGGCCTTTAAGCTACATTTTGAGAAGACCGCAGTAGTGAACAACTGGAATGCGGAAGATAAAGTTGTTGCACTGTTCATGGCATTGAAAGGGCCTGCAGCTGAAATTTCACAGACGATTCCAGAGTACGAACGGAACAGTTATGAAGCATTGATTGCCGCTGTCGAGAGACGTTATGGAACCGAGCATAGAAAACAGATATACCAAATTGAGTTACAAAATCGCTACCAAAAAGTGAATGGGAGTTTGCGTTGGATGTCAAAAGACTGGCCCATCTAGCAAGTGCGGACGCACCCGTGGAATACACTGAAGGGGTAAAAATCCAGAGCTTCATAAATGGCATATGAGATGTGGAAACGAAACGGGCCACATATGCGAATCTAAAACTAACATTTGCTGAAACGGTATCGCATGCACTGACTCAAGAAACAGCCTAACTTTTGAGTAAGCCAGCGTACAAAGCTCATCGCGTGGAAGTGGAAAGGCCAGACTGGGTAGACATAATTTTGGAAGCACTGAAGGGGTCAAAACAGAAAAATTCTGGAGTTATGAAATGTTTCAAGTGCGGCAACCCAGGTCACATTGCACGTCATTGCAGCACCGGTTCTAATAGTTCCAACAATTTGGGTGGCCGTAAACGCAAAGCGGAAGGAGTTGAGCAACAGCGTGACAGATGTAAAAATTGAGAGCTAGCTGCAGCTGTTGAATTTCCTGTGATATCTGTCTCGAAAATTGGAAGAAAATCGAGTAGTCTTAACGTCAGAGGAAATGTGGACTGCAAAGAACGTGTACTGACTGTCGATACGGGCGCATCTCATTCCTTGATCCGATCTGATTTGGTCAACAGGAGAGTAAAGCCATTACCTCGAGCAAGATTGCGTCCGATTACTGGCGAGTGTAACCAAGTCCAGGGAGAAGTGGTATGTGAAGTCTTAATTGGGGAGGTCATGATTCTACACAAATTCGTTGTAGCGGAGATTATTGATGAAGTCATATTGGGAGTGGACTTCTTAGTTGACCATGACATCAGGATCGACATGCAGAGAAGGATTATGCGTTATAAGAACCAGGATATACCACTTAACTTCAGTTTCGCGAAAGGGTTCAGTAGCAATCGAGTACTGGTGAGGAAGACTCGAAAAAGACCACGAAAGTCAAAGGCAAAGGTTGATGGATCGAATGGGCCAAATAAAGCGAAATCAAAAGTACCTGCGAGAGAAACACTGGCATTGACAAAAACAAATGGACGCACAAAAACGAAGGAACGAATTTTCCAGAAAGAATGCAAGAGTGGTTTCAAGCCAGCGCGCACTACTGTTGTGAAACGTCAAGACGATACTGATACAAAGTCAATCCGTCAAGATCAAGCTCTGTGAAGTAGTTCTTCATGGCCAAAGAACAGAGTGTGAGGGAACGGCCCAGGGTAATGAGTAGTAAGATGAAACACTGGCATGACAAGAACTTTAATTCGGAAGGTTTCTTGGAGGGATATTTGGTACTGCTATACAACCCTCACCGGCGGAAAGGTGTTCCATCCAAATATCAGTGCAGTTGGGAAGGCCCGTACAGAGTTGTGAAGAGGATCAGTGATGTCATATACCGCATACAAACAATTGGGAAACCACGAAATAAAAGGGTGGTTCATTTGGAGAGACTAGCAGCGTTTAGATCGAGAGATTTGTCTGATCGGGACGATCCGACTTAGGTGGAGGGCAGTGTTACGAATATTAGGGGTACTGCCATCTCTAAGCCGATGCTACGTAGTGACTTGTATGCACATCAGTAATTCAATCATTATGTCTACACATATGTACGTACACACAGCGGAGAAGCAACGCACAAACACATGTAGATATCATATCTGAGATGCTCCCAAAAGTATGCAATTATAATTGTGGAAATGTCGATCACAAATACACGCGCATATGAGAGCTACACACGTGCATCTGTAGTTATAATTATATACCAGTAACTAAGTAAATTCTGGAAGCGCCTAAAAGATGCAACGAGGAAATCACACAGTATAAAAGCAGCAACAGTAGAGGCGCGACAATCAGTTTGATTTAAGAAGCTATCTGGTGAGCAATAGCAGTGTTATTTTGAGAATCAGTTTCACTTAAGCAAGCTATTGGTTGTGAAGTATCAGTGTTATTGTGAAGTACTTTAATAAAGGCCATTTTGCATTATTAAATATTAGAGTTATTTATTCAACAGTTTAGCGATACGAACGTTAGTAGAAGGTTGTGAATAAGAGGATTTGCAATAAATTCGTTACAGTATGTTTGAATAGAAGTTCACTCGGCTCCAAGATTATACCAAGAGGCACGCGTCTTGATAGGCCACTTTCTTTCAGATTCTTTGTATATGCCGTTAATTGGCCCCCACTACACCGTGAAATCATATTGAGCGTCAACTCTGAGAAGAGGGATATGGTCTTATTTACTAGAAGGTATGAGGTCCCTAATTCGACTAAGTCTAACCAAGGAAGAGCGAACCTGCATAAGAAACCTTGTACAAATTATCTAGAAATTATTCGAGACGGTAAGTTGTCGCGGAAGCTCAACTTGAGAGAGTGAAGAAGCACTCGACATGACTTAATACATATAAAAGAATGCTGTGGTGAACGTGGCGTCTATGGAACCTATCTCGCTCATTGTATATTTGCAGCGACTGTAAAGCCTCGTTTGGTGAAGGGCAACAAAAAAAGTACCTTCCGCAAAAAATTAGGGGGGTGTGCAGGTCTGACGCGTGATCTATTAACCATTTCCAAGGTCTGTGGTTTCACAGGATTTCTATAGTGCGAGTAACATGATCAGGCGTATGCTGGTCGAGTCCTTTATCTCACTGTTTATAGTATTTGGCGCAGTGGCGAGTTATTTTGAAGTAATCACAGTTTCGCTATCGATATGAGAGATGTCGACCGGTTTGACTCCCTTTAGTTGGCCAGTTTCTGAATTTCAAGTTTCTAAAGTTTAAGAATCCCAAGAATGTTTTGCCAACTTCCTAAAATCCTAGCCATCAAGATGGCGATAGCGATTTGAAGGGGTTCTCCTTCTTGATGATCTCCTCAAAGTCTCTCATGATAGCTCCAACTTGTTGCTCTTCACTTAGTCATGTTTGCCTAGGTTAGACGCAATATGCGTCGAACCCAAAAAACTCGCGACATTTTCTTCTTCGTTGTTTCTTACTACAATAAATACCTTATTGCAGTGTTTTTTTTTTAGATTTAGACAGGATCTTACTGCTGAAGATAACTTTCGAAAAGCCAGCAGAGATGTTGCTTGTCGCTCTGCCAATTTGATCCGTTATGTTGATTGGTCAGTCTGTTGATTTTGATGTTGAGCATTTCGGACGAATTTTCTCCTGATGCATGTGGGCGGAAGTGATATATGTAGATGTTCGTGCGAAACAGCGCCAGGGCTGAGATGAAGGCTGCTCTACGTCCCAGACAAACGACGTCGTGTAGCGATAAAAAAAATCGAAATTGTTGAGATCGAAGAAACAAGCTCAGTGTGGCAAAGGTGTGGCCTTGAAGCTGTCTTTCGGAGGTCCCGTCCCGCCAATTTGTAGAAAAAATTTAAAAAGGACCATGACGCCGATTTTTAAAATGTGGTATCCACAGGAGGTCGCCTCGCATTCAAAGCTGACTAACCCCGACACCAACCCAAGTGATAACACCGATAACATCCGAGGCCGTCCCTGTAATAATTAATATATAACACCGGCAACAACAACATAACTTTCGAGGAAGACAGCAGACAGCACGACTTATAGCAATCCAATGACTTATAACAACCGATAATAGGGTACCAAGCAAAAGCATGAGACGACTATTAGAATGATGGTACTGTCAACTGTTGCGAAGTATGATCACTGTATCCCATGATTAACCATGTTAATAAAGCCAACTGCAACGAATTTAGGACATTTCGTTTCATTTCTGATCTGCGTTTCCCATTCCGACTTTAACGGACGTAGTAAAACACTTTATAGAAAATTCTATGAGATTAGTATGCGGATTTGAAGTTGTTCTTATTTGGATGTAGGGATGATTTTTCCGAATATTGGACTACTACTGATAGTTTCTGCTAATTTCGAATTTAATTTCGTCAAAAGTAATGTGGCTTCGAAAACGCAAATGCTACGATTTTTTCTTTGCGGGTACTTTGCCTTGACCTCATTCATTGCAAGAAAAGATGGTGCGTGTCGATTATGTTATCATAAATCTTCTCCAGAGTAAGGTGTATCGTGAAAATCTGATCAGTATCAACTTTTCCTGGTGTGCAGCTGTACTGTAAAGGTCAGATCAATTTCTTCCCTCTGGGCTTTATATGTGATATAAAGCAGGGTGGTAATGCGCTTTGCGGTATCACCTTTGTTGTGGATTGTGCAGAGCCTACCTGAATTCTTATTTGAAAGCATTCGATATTTTCTTCTTTATAAACTCTTCATCTCCATAATTTTGGCACTCAAGGTCTTGGAATAAAAAGCTGTGAGAACTGAAAAATGTTTTGCAGTTGGTAATAAGTCAATTGTGTTCTTGCTATTCACAAACTCATTTAAGGGAAGGTGGAAGAATTCAAGTTTTGGTCTTCCGACCTTGTTTTTGTTTTTTTTTTTTGTTCTTTTGTTTGAGTTTCGTGGAAGGAGGAAATGCTTTATACACTGACCACTATTTAAGCTAGACTCTCCGAGTGTATGGCTCCCTTGTTTCATCAAAGGCGACTCATTAAAATCTAATCTCCCACGGCCCGCGCGATTCCACGTACCTGGAACAGCGTTTAGCATTACTTCGGATACGGGTGCGCGCTACATGAGCTCCATGGCTGCTCTTATGCCAAAGGGCTAGGCATCCATCTTTTCTTTTGCTAAAAAGTATGTGCCTCATAATTATGCTGACCGTGTCCCAACTACCGCTGCGGCAGGTCATGTTATTGATGACACTCTCCTTGTGGGTTCCCCAACCATGAGTACAGTTTTTGAATTAATTTTCTGGTCCACTTTCCTAAGTCGCTGTTGCCCCACTGTTCTTGCCAGCGGTAAGCCGAAATCGCGCGGAAAGCCGGAGCTATTCGCAGACCCCCTCTGCGTTGGACATAGTTGAAAGCGATTCGGTTTTTATTGTGTCCGTATAGACTCCGAAGCTGATGTAGTGTAGCCAAAATAAACATATTCATACATAAATGTATACTTACAAAACACTTAGCACGCGTGGCTTTTGAGTTGCTCACTGATAGCGAAAACAAAACGCAACCAACTAAAATTATGCATCGATCGGCATCGATTAAATACAATAGCAGTGCCGATTAATTGGCACTCACCAAAAAACCAAATCCATTCATTTTCCCATCCTACACGGCGATCCTGCCATACTGCTGAAAATAAACAGGCAGTCTCCTTATCATCTTTAGAACTGCTGAATTAAATAGGCAACAGGCTTCCTCTAAAAAGCCTTAAAATTTTTTGAAAAGGATCCTGCAAAACCTGAAGCAGGACAAAATATAAAAATTAGTACGGCGGTATAACTAAAGGATTTCGAGGAATTATCGACAAGGAAACAGTTAAACTGGATAACCATCTTGCCTATGCAATAAATTCTCTGTATTGGACGCATGTTAAGCTGCGAGGTGATGATCCCAACGAACATAATTTAAAATAAACTTGCACACGTGCAACAGACTATTATTCGTGATAAGCAAATACACCTATCCCCCGATTTACACGGTACTTGTTTTACACGATTTCGCTTTTACACGGTTCATAAATCAGCAAAATTTGAAAAACTCCTAAGATTCACAAATCATTAAAAACCTTTTTGAGTCCCCTTGGCAACACTGATTGCAATATTGAGGGATTCCCTTTATTGTGAATATGTATGTACATAACCAAACGCAGAGTATGTAGATCATGTGGAAGAAAAATCGTTTGATGAAAATTTGACAAAAAGCCATAATTTTTACTATTATTGGGAGTTTTTTTGGTTTGAACTGGTAAGTTATCGATTGAATTATCTTTTCGTGAACCTTCATGAGTACATATGAGATTTGTGTTAATTTTTCAAGTTTCTAAAATGCCAAAAACTTCGAAGAAAACTACGGAAGTTAGTTATTTTTTGGTCAAAGGATACTTAGTTTTAAGTTTTTAAAGATGGTTTAGTTTTGTTTTATTTAAATAAATTACTGAATTGGGTAGTTTTTTCGTTTTACACGGTTTTTGTATAGGAAAACGAAGATTTCACTTTACACGGTTTTGTCTGAAACCTAACGGCTGCCAATTTACGGGCAAAAAGTAGATTTTTGCTAATAAAATTAAGAAATTTTTTTTCCTCCCTCTAACCTTGTCATGGTTTAAAGAATGAAAAAGATTTAACATAAGAAAGGCTATAGCCATATTGTATAAAGAAATTAATTTAACAACAAACACAGAGGAAAGGATTCGTCTAAAAACTAAAATTAGGGAATTAAAAGTATAAAAGATTTTTTTTTTTAAGTTTTAATTTATAATGCCGATCAAAAACCCAATAACTAGGCTTGAGAATAAAATAGAAACAATAGCTTTAGAAAAGGAATTAAAATGGCTGAAAACATTTAGGAAACATATTGGTATGACTAGGGAACCAAATATGGAGGATGTTACTAATCCTACTATTAGAATCGAGGAAACCAGACGCATGATGATAATCAGCCCTATTCTGCATTTCGACTTGGATTGGAATTTTTTCGATTTGGAAATTTTGGTATTCTGTGTTCCAATCTCTTTCGATCCAACTTCGAATTGTTCGATTTTGCGTATTCTGCATTTCGATCGTAGTTCCGTTTCTCTAAGTTGCAAATTAGTTGGCGGAAAAATATTTTCTTTTTAGTTTTTTATTAATTTATAACAGAATTTTAACAAAAATGTAAGTAAAACTTGTTAAGAAACGTAGAAAGCTTGATGATGATTGTTTTTTATGTTTCCAGGTCAAAAACAACATGTCGATGTCGAAGTCCTTGGACGTATTTGCCCCGCAAAAGTATCTAACACATACTTGAAAGCATCCTTGTTAAGTCGAAAATTTTTTTTGAACCTAAATAAGAAAATAAGTCATTAAACTTTACCACTTTTAAGTTCAATTTCTTACAATTCGTCACTCATCTCAAATGGATTACACAAATCTCGCAATATTTGCCTTTCCATTCTCGCCTGGCAATTTTCGTATGCGTTGTTTTCCAACTCTATAAATAATGCAGCGGCTATTGATTCTATTATAATAGACAGCTGTAATTTGTGTCTGTTCGTTGGGTCCAGTTAAATGCCAAAGCAAGCTGCCGGAGTAGAGGAAGGTGAAGCGAAAACGTAAACAATCCTTGCGGAAAGAATAAATAAACCTTTATAAAGTATTTTAGGCCAGTGCAATGAAATTAGCATCCTTAAAATTCAGAAAATGTCAACTATATTCGTGCAGGAATCCGTTTTAACAAAACTTGGTGGCCACGGCAGGGAATTGGCCAAAAGAACGACAAAAACACACTTACAATTATGAAAGCACTTCACTCAAAAAAATATAACACTGCGGCAATATATTCTTTTGCTTTTTTTTTGTACAAAATGGCGTGGATAATAAAATATAAACGTTTTTCAGTGTTTTTTACAAATTTTCTTTATTTTATTTTGTTCCAATGTTCACACATTCCGTACCAACAGCTGATTTCGAAAAATCATTTGCTCTTCCTCTTCTCTTTACGATTCCGTCGTAATGCAGAATACCAAACTTCGATTAAAGCGGAGCGTAGAACGGGAACGTAATCGAAATGCAGAATAGGGGTGAATGTATAACCTTACAGATCATAAATAAACAATAAATAAATTTGCAAATAAAGTTCTTTTGAGAAGATAATTTCGGTTTAGCAAATTTTTTTTTGGAAATCTTTTTGAAAAAAAAGAAATATATATATATATATATATAATACGTTATAAATAATCAATAAAATTCAATGGAAGTTGGAATGCCTAGAAAAAAAAATAAAATCAATAATTTTATTGAAGCTTAAATTAGCCTCTTTATCAAAACAAAAATATTAATAAAGGAAATTTTTAATCTTTCATTGTGTCTTGGTGGAAAAAGCTAGCAAATGGCATTATGATAGCCATCGCTGGTTATGAAATAGGAAAAGAAAACTCACGAAATTCGGAAATCAAGGTATCAGAGAACCGAATGATTAAATATGAACCACCAGTAGAAGAAGAAACCAAGAAAATTCAAAATATCCCCGATGTTTGGTTACTCGTTTTATTTTTCGCATTCATACTATGGCTATGATGCTCAAAAGCTATATCAAAATTAAATTTAGACAATTGAAAAGCATTCAAGATCGTATATAAAACCCCGCTTCAACCAAAACTCCAACTACATTTGAAGAAAATGTAATTGTAAACTTTAACACCTTATTAAACAATAAAATGCCTCAATCAACAGTAAAGACAGCTTCATCAGCGCCGTTCAATGGCGACCCAAGAATTTTAATAATTTTAAAGAAAAGAAGTGTTCATGTACTCAATCTTCAGCTAAATAGCTACATATGTACAAAATATTTCCCTCCTGATAAGTACAGGAAAAGATACAATTCAATAGTATTATCATGACTAATACTTCAAAAGTACATAGCAGGAAAATAAAGTGGAAGCATACATTAAACAGCCAATAACAATACTACCAACAAGAATGGAGAAAATAAAGAGTCACAAGAGAACCTTATAATAGATAAAGCGCTTAATAAATAAATTTGCAATTAGACATGTCCCGCTCGTTTTCATCCAAAAGGATAGAAAATTAGTAGCATAATAAATACAAACAACTGGATTGTTGAGGAAGTTATTGACTTAGGACAATATTCCACCGGGCTGAAAAATGCCGGCAATCTAGGACTTGTAAACGAAAGACAGTTGTCCCTTAGGAGACAAATTGGTCCATAATAATGAATACTCGAGTAAGCAAGTTTAAATAATATAAAAAGCTACCAAAGTTCTCAAAAGATCTAATAATAGCATTAACCCCAGAAGTTATGCATGTGACAAATGTCGACAGAAATTAAAGAAATTCTTCATAAATATCATGACGATACCATCTGGGTAGGCCACCCAGAAATCGCATGATATACGCAAGATCAAATAAAAATACAGCTGGAAAATATGAAAAATGGTATAAGAAAAGATACGAATAATATTTGCATCCACTGTACCTTCTTTTAACCATTGGTTTAACCGCTTCTATTACACAATTGCCTTGCTCTTCCATCAACTACAGCTCCTCTATTTTCAGTATAATTAGCTATAGAATTTTTTTTCTTCATGTGTTAAGTTTAATAGAAATAATTAAAGTAAGGAAATCTAATCATTTATCTTCATTATTTTTTTTAGAAATATAAATATAAGTTTGTCCTGTATGCAAAATCAAAATACAATAAAAACAAACAAAAATTCTGAATGACATAAATCATATAATAGCCCAATTGAAAATATAGTAAACAAAACAAAAAATTTTTATAACATTACCCAAAGCAAAAAAAAAAAAACAAAAAAAAAACAAGTAAGGAAGGCTAAGTTCGGGTGTAACCGAACATTACATACTCAGCTGAGAGCTTTGGAGACAAAATAAGGGAAAATCACCATGTAGGAAAATAAACCTATGGTAACCCTGGAATGTGTTTGTATGACATGGGTATCAAATGGAAGGTATTAAAGAGTATTTTAAAAGGGAGTATGCCATAGTTCTATAGGTGTACACCTTTTCGAGATATCGCCATAAAGGTGGACCAGGGGTGACTGTAGAATGTGTTTATACGATATGGGTATCAAATTAAAGATATTAATGAGTATTTTAAAAGGGAGTGATCCTTAGTTCTATAGGTGGACGCCTTTTCGAGATATCGCCATAAAGGTGGACCATATGGTATACGATATGGGAATCAAATGAAAGGCCTCAGTTCTATAGGTGGACGCCTTTTCGAGATATCTCCATAAAGGTGGACCAGAGGTGACTCTAGAATGTGTTTGTATGATATTGGTATCAAATGAAAGATGTTTATGAGCATTTTAAAAGGGAGTGGGCCGTAGGTCTATAGTTGGACGCCTTTTCGAGATATCGCGATAAAGGTGGGCCAGGGGTGACTCAAGAATGTGCTTGTACGGTATGGGTATCAAATGAAAGACGGTAATGAGTATTTTAAAAGGGTGTGGAGCTTAGTTCTATAGGTGGATGCCTTTTCGAGATATCGACCAAAATGTGGACCAGGGTGACCAAGAACATCATCTGTCGGGTACAGCTAATTTATTTATATATGTAATACCACGAACAGTATTCCTACAAATATTTCAAGGGCTTTTGATTTCGCCCTGCAGAACTTTTTGATTTTCTTCTACTTAGTATGGTAGGTGTCACACCCGTTTTACAAAGTTTTTTCTAAAGTTATATTTTGCGTCAATAAACCAATCAAATTACCATGTTTCATCCCTTTTTTCGTATTTGGTATAGAATTATGGCATTTTTTTCATTTTTCGTAATTTCCGATATCGAAAAAGTGGGCGTGGTTATAGTCGGATTTCGGCCATTTTTTATACCAAAATAAAGTGAGTTCAGATAAGTACGTGAACTAAGTTTAGTAAAGATATGTCGATTTTTGCTCAAATTATCGTGCTAACGGCTAAGCGGAAGGGCAGACGGTCGACTGTGCCCCTACCAAATTTCACAAGGATTGGTAAATTTTTGTTCGACCTATTGCTTTAAAAGTATTCTAGACGAATTAAATGAAAAAGGGCGGAGCCACGCCCATTTTGAAATTTTCTTTTATTTTTGTATTATGTTGCACCATATCATTACTGGAGTTGAATGTTGACATAATTTACTTACATACTGTAAAGATATTAAATTTTTTGTTAAAATTTGACTTAAAAAAATTTTTTTTTTAAAAGGTGGGCGTTTTCTTCATCCGATTTTGCTAGTTTTTATTTAGCACATATATAGTAATAGTAGTCACGTTCCTGCCAAATTTCATCGTGATATCTTACCGACTGCCAAATTACAGATTGCAAAACTTTTAAATTACCTTATTTTAAAAGTGGGCGGTGCCACGCCCGTTGTCCAAAATTTTGCTAATTTTCCATTGTGCGTCATTAGGTCAACCCCCTATCAAGTTTCATCGTCTTTGGCAATGAATTATCGCATTTTTTCGGTTTTTCGAAATTTTCGATATCGAAAAAGTGGGCATGGTTATAGTCCGATTTCGTTCATTTTAAATAGCGATCTGAGATGAGTGCCCAGGAACCTACATGCCAAATTTCATCAATATATCTCAAAATTTACTGAAGTTATCGTGTTAACGGACAGACGGACGGACGGACGGACATTGCTCAATCAAATTTTTTTTCTGTACTGATGATTTTGATATATGGAAGTCTATATCTGTCTCGATTCCTTTATACCTGTACAACCAACCGTTATCCAATCAAAGTTAATATACTCTGTGAGCTCTGCTCGACTGAGTATAAAAAGGTAAGTGATAAATTCAAAAGCAATTAAATGTAATAGAATCCCTAACGTGATTCTTGTTGAAAACGGTGATGTAGTGTAGCCAAAATAAACACATTCATACATACATGTATACTTAAAAAACTCTTAGCGCGCGTGGCTTCTGAGTTGCTCACTGATAGCGTAAACAAAACGCAACCAACTAAAATTATGCTGAGTTTTCGTATTCATATGCACCAGCAAGTTCTCACGCTTTGCAACTATATGCATATGTATGTGAATGTGCATGAGTACGTTTGGCTGCATTCTGTTGTTAGGCTTAGAATCAGAAGTAAATTTGTAACATAGTAAATAAATCATATGTATTTAATTAGCGAGCTTTGCTCATATTGCTTTATACAATGGTTCTTTGTAATTGATATTAGAGAAAAATTGTAAGTTTACAAACGGCGATGGTTACTAGGACATGTTTCTGAATTTCACTTCTTCATCAGCTAGCTTTTCGGGAGCTGAGCGTTGAACTCGAGTCTCCAACATTCATATCAGTGCAAGCCTTTTAGCTGCTACGCCATATGAATGTTCCGTTGTTCGCTGTACAATTGGTCTCTAAGAGTTGCCTTTTTTGTTTATATTCCTTTTGATCACCATGTAGGCACATACACTCTGTATGTAGTTTATTCCTAATGGTGTGGATATGATTTTTAGGCGTGCTTTTGAAAGCTTAGTAACATTTGTTCGGATATTTACAGTATTTGTTTTTAATACTTCCGCTGTTACTATTATATCAATATGATCATATGTATTTAATTAGCGAGCTTTGCTCATATTGCTTTATACATAGTAAATAAATTATACAAAAGAATTTGTTTGTAATATTTTTGTATAAATAGACCGACAATATTTGAAATAAAGGCAATTCATTTTCTTGATGCTGAATGTCGGCATCGATTAAATACAATAGCAGCGCGGATTAATTGGCGCTCACCAAAAAACCAAATCTATTCATTTTCCCATCCTACACTGATACAAGCAGCTTCCTTGCACATCGCTTTGGATCGCCTCTGTTTGCTATTGATCTACTCAGATTCGCTATTGTGTGCACAGCGCTTTAGCAGGCTCCTCGTACGTGCTCCGAGAAGAAGAGCTTACTGTCTAGCTTCGCCCTCAGATATTTCGTTGAGGTGCATGTTTCTTATTATTGGTCCCCAACCGTCCATCCATCTTTTTACAATGCGCATGACCTGTTATAGTTTAAGCTGTGCTAGCTCGCAGCTTCGAGCTGCAATGGCAGCTGTCACGTTGTCTGCGAAATCAACTATGTAGTAATATACTTTCTGCCATGTCTAATCGAAGAAGACTGTCGTAAGTCATGTTCCATAGATCAGAGCCTAGTGCCGGGTCTTGGGCTGCTCCGTCTGATATCTTAGCATTTCTTTGAAAGTAGTTGGCTTCGATCGTTAGATACGGGTTTTCAAGTGGTCTCTCAGAATTTCTAACAGGTATTGAGTTACCCTAAAATAGCGTTCCAATGGCTCAAGCATATCTCCCGACCTGTACATTTAACTTGTTTCGATATAGTAAAAAATCGTTAATTTGAAGTGTTAAAGAACGGAAAGATGTCAATATAAGTAAGATATATGTACATATCTACTTATTTGTTTACATTTTAGTTATGAGAATACAAATGTATGTATATATGTATCCAACGAGTTATTTGTTTGGAGAATATTTTATCGGTTGGGAATTTCTAGTGTTTCATATAAACCGGACTGTCCAGACACAACATATTTTTACTCGCACGATAAGCACGTACTACATACATAACTATGAACTTTGTAAGTAAATATAAATAAACGTATTATCACGGCGTACAGTTGTAGTAAGTAATTACAAACTCGTATTGGATATAAGCTCACTAAAACGAGTTGCAAAGTGATCGATATTGTATCTGGGCACAAACGTTCAAGTAAGCTTAACATGATCCACAGTCAGAATATTGAAAGCGTCAGAGCCGGTCATGAAATCAAAACGCGGCGTGTGTGCCCAAGACCCACCGGTTGGAATGTACTCTTACAGAGCTTTCGATAACATGTCGCGTTAATTATTCACTCATCTAAAACAACCCAAAAATACAAATGTTAGTTTAACAATTATGAGTATTTACGTAGATACTAAAAAAAAAAAACAAATACTAACGTGTGAATAATACTAGAAAAAAAAAGTATATACAAAACTTACAAGCCCTGCCTTTGACCAAACAGGAAAAAAGCTCAAACAAGTAAACAATTAAACAAAACAATAACAAACAAAATATGGACGAGGATCGTGTCAGCATGCATTCAGCGTCCAATAACAATCCGTTCACGTCCGCTGCAAATAATGCTTTGTGGAGTTTGCAAGGTCACAATTCTGGTCATCCTGTAAATAGTTCACCTGCTGCACTACCACAAAATATCTTCACTAATCCCGCTATCCAGCCATCGAGTGTGATTAATCTGTCTAATTCGTCAGATGTTGTTATAGGGCCTATGACCCAATATCAGGGTCCCGTGACGATATACCAATACATGGATGCTACCGTGGAAGCGCGCTCTATGCAAGCTGGTGCCGGTAATTACATACTATTTGTCTTTGTGTATGTGCTAAAAGCTTTTGTTTGCTAATTGTTATTGGAAAATTTTCATAAAAGGTATTTCCAAGCTTTAGTTTAATTGAGACTTTTTGCCCATTTACCTCAAATAATGACGTTAATGCGAGTATTTTTATAAAAAATAATTTAAAAAAATTATTAAGTTAACCGATTTTATTGAAAACAATACTTACATTAAGTAATATGTAATAACACTAAAAGCTAGAAAATGATTAGGAAGGTCCTAGGTACTAGTCATCACACTCCTCCTCAATCTAGGGCGTTGATCAGACAATTAAATAAAAGCGTTGGGCGCGTAAAATTTCTATCGATAATCATAAGTAAGACCAACTGAACCTTAATCAGGTTATGCTACGTCTCATATTTTTAGAATGACAATTTGTTACAATCTAAGTCCTCAATACATAATCCTTCCAAAGTCTTTACTCGACTCTGCGCCACATATGCTTGTCCCTCCTCGAACTTCAAAGTATTTTGATGTGACTTCTACCGGACTGTATGTAATATTTGTTCCAAATATGAGCCAAATCGGATATGATATGTCGTTTTCTATTCATGTATGTATCAAATATTAACCAAATCGGACCACAAATACGAGTTTTGAAATATTTCGATCCATGCGCTACCTATCGGAGGTTTTTTCTTATTATTGCATTGTTATCGGGTTTTGAACTATATTCCAAGTTTCAAGCTTGTAGCTTATCGGGAAGTTACTCAAATTTCAATTACAGTATTCGTGTCTGCCAGTCAACCAGCCAGCGTGTCAAATCAAGCTAAATAAAACCGTTTAAAAATAGGGTTTGTTCTACATTATGGTACTCACCAAATAAGAAACTTTCATTTTTTCATACCGCATTTACAATTTTACATAAAAATAATAAGTTTCAAAGATAACTAAGGAAGCCCTAAGGCGGTCGCCATGGTGAGGTGATAGCGTGCTCCGCCTACCACAAGTTCAGATACCTTCAGCATAAATATAAGGCACATACTTTTCAGCAAACGAAAAGATAGATGCCTAGCTCTTTAGCATAAGAGCAGTCATGGAGCTCACGTAGCGCACACCCGTACCCGAAGTAATGCTAAACGCTGTCCCAGTACCTGCAATCGAGCGGGCCGTGCGTGGTTAGGTTTTAATGGGTTGCCCTTGATGAAAGAGGGGAGCCCTTCACTCGGAGACCCTAGCAGTGAGGCTTAAATATCCCGGTCAGTGCTAAAGCATTTCCTCCTCCCACGAAACTCGAACAAAAGAAAGTCGGAAGAATGCTATCCAAACAAAGCGTCTAAATCCAATCGCAGGACCTTACCTAGCCAGCTAAGCCTTATGGCATTATGCTCAATATATCTGCGCACAGCTCATCATGAAAAATGTTTAATACACGCCGTTGGTATTCCTAGTACACTCCAAAACGCCACCAAATCTTGTTAGTTACCATGTAGATTCTGGGCTGTACACCATTGCCGTTCAGAGAGGACTTTAACCTTCAATTATCTAAAAAGGTCAAAGTAACACGACAAAGGTCTACGATAGAGATCTATATCCAATAACAGCTACATGGCTGCAAAGGCTCCAGTGCGTACACACAGCGGGTACTGCATCTGTATCTCATTTACAGCAAAACCACTCTATCTACTCTTTCTAATAGAATCATTTTTTCCCGTTGAAAAAGCGTGTACCATGGGGAATAACCTTCTTGGGCTCGGAGAGATCGTTCCCAATTCTTAAGGAGCTGATGGTGTTGCACAAGGTCATCTGGCAAATCTTTATAGGCCTTGCAGGAAACTCAAGTTCAGACATAGCGGCTTGTAGGCAATACCTTCTGGTACAAACGCTGCTTTCAAGTGAAAAAGAGGTTAGTGCATGTCGATTCTGTAAAACTTTATATGGGATATTAAGCAGGCGATAGTTAGAGTAAACTCACATTCCAATTTCGTCCGAATACATTTTGTATAAGATTTAATATATGCCCTCCATAAACCGTCCTCGTTTTCGTATTTGATAAACTCTACCGCTAGTCTGTCGTTAAATTTTAGCTATTAGACATTGCTTTCTCACTTTATCATAGTCCGATTACGGAACGATGGTCGTCGTCAGGGATTGTGGTATCTGGTTTGTCATTTCCTTTGCTTTCTAGCTAAGAAATGTAGTTTATTTCCTTAAATTAAGTATGCTCTGTTCATCGCTATTATTATTCCTGCAGGAACCTCCTCCGGTCTTAAAAGCTTCCGTCTTCTGCCGTATCATCTGAAACTCTTGACACTCACGTTACTAGTTGATTTTCTGTGGTTGCTGGAGTCCAATTATTTCCGCAGCGTCAGTAAGTAACGAATGAGAAGTGTACACCCATTACTCATTTTCCTCGTTCAAGATTGCTCTTAGTTAGCAGGTTTGAGAACCGAGTCGCTTAATCATCAGATGCCTTATTTGTGAGCAGCGTTTTCCAGTAACATTTTCTTGTGTCACTGTATGCATTTTCCTGGCTGCATAGAGGAGTCTGCGTACCATGATTCTATATTAAGACCTCGTTAAGTGCGCATATTCAAGGTACTGATCATATGCCTGCCGTCCATGACGACGTGATCAATTTGGTTTATTGTTCTTTGATCAGAAGACATTTGAGTAGCTTGTTGGATCTTTTTATGTTAAAATCTGATACAATAGATGACCACACTTAAATACGCGGCGAACTCGGTCAACCCCAACTCGTTTGTAAATGTGAAAACTGAATTTTCCGACTGTAGGACCAAATCCTACTTCCTTGCCTAACCTGACGTTTAAGCCGCACATACCCTGGCGTTTAAGTTGCATGATTATATCAAGGCGGTGACAGTACTCTTATGTTTTTCCTGGGTTCCAACATAAATCGCCTTGTCCAGGTTAGACGCATCATATATTGGTGCGTAGAATCAAAGAAATTTTATGCCCCACGTCTGTATCTTCCATTGAAAGGGTTTAGACATTTCAGGTACATGCCCTCATATTATAATGTTGCGCTGATTCATACTCAGCCGAATCCTGTTATTTTTACTTAATAGAAGGAGGTACAGGTTCAAGGCTATTTAATTATACAGCTAGCCGTTTGCTATAGGACTGCTGCAATCCCTGACCAGCACTTAGGAAAGGTAGACCGGAGTGCTCCTTATATCAATAATAGGTAACTAGAATATATCTTTTTCAAACATCAAACATAAACCTGGAGTCTGGAGTCTTGCATTACTAAAAAGTTTAAAACTGATTTTTAATTTAAAATTAATTTAAACCGAGTTCTAAACTGTCATTTTCAATAGAGTTGGAAAAGTTTAAATTTTAAACCAAATGTATGTATTGTTTGGACCGGTTACTTTTACCAATTACTTTTTTGGAACCGGATACTTTTTATCGAAAATGGTTGGTTTTCATTGAACCGGTTACTTTTTTTGTTATGCGATTCCGTTTGTGTTGGAGCTTCATCGAACGTTGGAAACAATCTGAAAATTCGTTCGTCAATCTGCTTCTTATCAAATTCTGTTTTTTATATGGCCCGTTCGGATTCGTGTGATTACCTATTCAGGCTTTTTACTCCATTTTACGAAGGAATTAAGAGTCAAGTCACCTAGACAGGAGAATCTCTGTCTTACTAAAGCGACGCATTTGCACAGAATGTGAACCGACGTTTCTCCTCCAGCTCACAAAAGCGACAGATGTATGTATCGAAAAGATTTAACTTACTTAAGTGATATCGGAGACTACAGTGTCCCGTATAGTACCAGGTGAGAGTTCTTATGTCCTTCCAACTCAGATCAATAAGTTTGGCTTATATTTTCGTTGCTGAAAGTATAAGCAATTTCGCCTGGGCATTCTATCCAATGTTGTCTGAGCTGGTTTGTTGCTCAATTACTTATGGCTGTGTAAGACTACAAGGCATGTAAGGCTGCCTGGCTGTTTGACATAATGAGGCAAATCTCTTTTGTATGCATTCTCTTCCACAAACTTCTATTTTATGGATTTTTCCAAAAATAATTGGGTAGAATTCCATTGGTATCGATTTCTTGAAGTTCTGCGTATAGTTGCCAGCTCCCGTTTTTCCGTCATCAACTTTTGATCCATCCGTGACCCATACCCCTGAGTCAGGGTCAATATATTGACTCCCTGTTTCCAAAAGAGTTCTGTTCACAATATTAACCTCGAGATTCCGAGAGATTCTGAGCATTGGAGCTATTGCATCTCGTAGATACAATATGGCATTTCTATGGCTCAGATATCAGTTGAATCAAAATTATTAGGAACGGAATGCAATTATTCTAAAAAAAAATTATCTCGGGGAAGATTTAATATGACCACATTTAACCTTCTAGTTCCATGAAGAACTTGGGGTCGCCAGAGCCTCGGGTAGGTGAAGTTGAGAAGCTATAAATTGCGCTGGCAACCCTTTTAAAGGATTGCGCTAAATAGCCCCTTGAGTTATTTGGATATTGTCCTCTTACGACAGGAATACCTGCCGCGGGTATATTCTAGGCCCCCGTATCCGTCTTGGTATCTGTAGTAGAAGCATGAGCCAAGACAGCATCATTTGGGGCGGCTCTGAGAGTGTTCGACATAAAATTTCTTCGAAATATTTACGGATCTCCACGCGTTTGCAATGGCAAGTACCGAAGAAGACTTAATGTTGACTTGTTCGAGCTTTTTGCAGACATCAGCTTAGTCCAGCGAATTAAAACACAACGGCTAGACCATGTTATGCGAATGAAAGATGATGCTCCGGTTAAGAACGTATGTTTATCGAAACCCGCCTACGGGAGCAAAGCATGAGGGCGGCCCACACTCCGCTGTGAGGACCAGGTGGAAAGCGATTTAAATTCTTTTGGTGTTACAAATTACTAACAACGAAGAAGCGTTTGGAACGCCTTGTTGGACGACCGTAACCGTTTAAACGTAAAAGCGCCAATTAAGTAAGAACATTTAAAACAATCTGCCCATGTATAACCAGAACCCAATAAATATGTATGTACGCTAATATCCTGATGAAAATAGTAGTACAGATTCCATGAATTTGTAAGCGTTTTCTATTTACAATGGTAGTTTCCTTTTTACTTAAATTGATATTAATTATTAATCCTCTGAACAAAATTGAGTGCAATTGTTTACAACTTATCGCGAATGATATATGTACATATTATATACAAGCAAATATCATTATTTTATAGGTAAATACTCATAAAAGCAGGGGTGGATCCAGGAAAACTTTTCGGCGGCGGATCCAGATTTTAAATCTCCAATAGAACATTCACAATAAAAATGCAAATATAATAATCATAACCCTTATTGTATTAGCAAAGTATTTGAGAAACCCACACCGGTTACGTCAACAACAGGGACAAAACATAAAAAGTTTTCGCGAAAGACGTCTATTTTCATAGTGGTTTGGACGTATCGAACTCCAATTGTGAATTTCTCGGCTCCACTAAGTTCACATATATAATAAAATAAATAAATATAAAATATGATCATGCGCATCTGTGCCCACATGTATATAATTATCAGGAAATATCAGTTGTTCGAAATGTTGCTTTGCTCATTGAATTTCCAATACAAATTTTGAAATGCTTGGCAGATGTATATGCGTGAACATCGTTTCAGTATTATAATGGTTTGCAATGGATATATGCAACGAGGCAAGACCAACTGCACCTAATCGTGAACTGCCCTATAGAAATGTTACTATTTTTATACTCAGTTGAGCAGAGCTCACAGAGTATATTAACTTTGATTGGATAACGGTTGGTTGTACAGGTATAAAGGAATCGAGATAGATATAGACTTCCATATATCAAAATCATCAGTATCGAAAAAAAATTTGATTGAGCCATGTCCGTCCGTCCGTTAACACGATAACTTGAGTAAATTTTGAGGTATCTTGATGAAATTTGGTATGTAGATTCCTGGGCACTCATCTCAGATCGCTATTTAAAATGAACGATATCGGACTATAAACACGCCCACTTTTTCGATATCGAAAATTTCGAAAAACCGAAAAAATGCGATAATTCACTGCCAAAGGCGGATAAAGCGATGAAACTTGGTAGATGGGTTGACGTTATGACGCAGAATAGAAAATTAGTAAGATTTTGACAATGGGCGTGGCACCGCCCTCTTTTACAAGAAGGTAATTTAAAAGTTTTGCAAGCTGTAATTTGGCAGTCGTTGAAGATATCATGACGAAATTGGGCAGGAACGTTACTACTATTACTATATATGTGCTAAATAAAAATTAGCAAAACTGGTTGAAGAACACGCCCACCTTTTAAAAAAATTTTTTTTTAAATTCAAATTTTAACAAAAAATTTAATATCTTTACTGTAGATAAGTAAATTAAGTCAAAATTCAACTCCAGTAATGATATGATGCAGCAAAATACAAAAATAAAAGAAAATGTCAAAATGGGCGTGGCTCCGCCCATTTTCATTTAGTTTGTCTAGAATACTTTTAATGCCATAAGTCGAACAAAAATTTACCCATCCATCTTAAATTTGGTAGGGGCATAGATTCTATGACGGTAACTGTTTTCTGTGAAAATAAGCGAAATCGATGGAAGCCACGCCCAGTTTTTATACACAGTCCACCGTATGTCCTTCCGCTCTGCCGTTAACACAATAACTTGAGCAAAAACCGATATATCTTTACTAAACTTAGTCCACGTACTTATCTGAACTCACTTTATCTTGGTATAAAAAATGGCCGAAATCCGACCATAACCACGCCCACTTTATCGATATCGAAAATTACGAAAAATGAAAAAAATGCCATAATTCTATACCAAATACGAAAAAAGCGATGAAACATGGTAATTGGATTGGTTTATTGACGCAAAATATAACTTTGGAAAAAACTTTGTAAAATGGGTGTGGCACCTACCATATTAAGTAGAAGAAAATGAAAAAGTTCTACAAGGCGAAATCAACAGCCCTTGGAATCTTGGCAGGAATACTGTTGGTGGTATTGCGTATATAAATAAATTAGCAGTACCCGACAGATGATTTTCTGGATCACCTGGTCCACATTTTGGTCGATATCGTGAAAACGCCTTCACATATACATCTTAGGGCCACTCGCTTTTAATACCCTCATTAATACCTTTAATTTGATATCCATATCGTACAAACACATTCTAGAGTCACCCCTGGCCCACCCTAATGGCGATATCTCGAAAGGCGTCCATCTATAGACCTAATGCCCACTCCCTCTTAAAATGCTCAGTAACATCTTTCGTTTGATACCCATATCGTACAAACATTCTAGAGTCATCCCTGGCCCACCCTATTGGCGATATCTCGAAAAGGCGTCCACCTATAGACCTAATGCCCACTCCCTCTTAAAATGCTCAGTAACACCTTTCGTTTGATACCCATATCGTACAAACATTCTAGAGTCACCTCTGGCCCACCCTAATGACGATATCTCGAAATGCCCACTCTCTCTTAAAATGCTCAGTAACACCTTTCGTTTGATACCCATTTCGTACAGACATTCTAGAGTCACCCCGGCCCACCCTAATGGCGATATCTCGAAAAGGCGTCCACCTATAGACCTAATGCCCACTCCCTCTTAAAATGCTCAGTAACACCTTTCGTAATGGCGGCCACCGTGGTGTGATGGTAGCGTGCTCCGCCTATCACACCGTATGCTCTGGGTTCGCACCCCGGGCAAAGCAACATCAAAATTTTAGAAATAAGGTTTTTAAATTAGTAGAAAAATTTTCTAAGCGGGGTCGCCCCTCGGCAGTGTTTGGCAAGCGCTCCGGGTGTATTTCTGCCATGAAAAGCTCTCAGTGAAAACTCATCTGCCTTGCAGATGCCGTTCGGAGTCGGCATAAAACATGTAGGTCCCGTCCGGCCAATTGTTGTTGTTTTTAACACCTTTCGTTTGATACCCATATCGTACAAATATTCTAGAGTCACCCTTGGTCCACCTTTATGGCGATATCTCGAAAAGGCGTCCACCTATAGAACTAAGGATTTACCTTCCTTTTAAAATACTCATTACCACCTTTCATTTGATACCCATATCGTACAAACACATTCTAGACCACCCTGGCCCACCCTAATGGCGATATCTCGAAAAGGCGTCCACCTATAGACCTAATACCCACTCCCTCTTAAAATGCTCAGTAACACCTTTCGTTTGATGCCCATATCGTGCAAACATTCTAGAGTCACCCCTGGCCCACCCTAATGGCGATATCTCGAAAAGGCGTCCACTTATAGACCTAATGCCCACTCCCTCTTAAAATGCTCAGTAACACCTTTCGTTTGTACCCATATCGTACAAACACATTCTAGAGTCACCCCTGGCCCACCCTAATGGCGATATGTCGAAAAGGCGTCCACCTATAGACCTAATGCCCACTCCCTCTTAAAATGCTCAGTAACACCTTTCGTTTGATACCCATATCGTACAAACTTTCTAGAGTCACCCCGGCCCACCCTAATGGCGATATCTCGAAAAGGCGTCCACCTATAGACCTAATGCCCACTCCCTCTTAAAATGCTCAGTAACACCTTTCGTTTGATACCCATATCGTACAAACATTCTAGAGTCACCCTTGGTCCACCTTTATGGCGATATCTCGAAAAGGCGTCCACCTATAGAACTAAGGATTACTCCCTTTTAAAATACTCATTACCACCTTTCATTTGATACACATATCGTACAAACACATTCTAGAGTCACCCCTGGCCCACACTAATGCCGATACCTCGAAAAGGCGTCCACCTATAGACCTAATGCCCACTCCCTCTTAAAATGCTCAGTAACACCTTTCGTTTGATACCCATATCGTACAAACATTCTAGAGTCACCCCTGGCCCACCTTAATGGCGATATCTCGAAAAGGCGTCCACTTATAGACCTAATGCCCACTCCCTCTTAAAATGCTCAGTAACACCTTTCGTTTGATACCCATAATGTACAAACACATTCTAGAGTCACCCCTGGCCCACCCTAATGGCGATATCTCGAAAAGGCGTCCACCTATAGACCTAATGCCCACTCCCTCTTAAAATGCTCAGTAACACCTTTCGTTTGATACCCATATCGTACAAACATTCTAGAGTCACCCTTGGTCCACCTTTATGGCGATATATTGAAAAGGCGTCCACCTATAGAACTAAGGATTACTCCCTTTTAAAATACTCATTACCACCTTTCATTTGATACCCATATCGTACAAACACATTCTAGAGTCACCCCTGGCCCACCCTAATGGCGATATTTCCTAATGCCCACTCCCTCTTAAAATGCTCAGTAACACCTTTCGTTTGATACCCATATCGTACAAACATTCTAGAGTCACCCCTGGCCCACCCTAATGGCGATATCTCCAAAAGGCGTCCACCTATAGACCTAATGCCCACTCCTTCTTAAAATTCTCAGTAACACCTTTCATTTGATTCCCATATCGTACAAACACATTCTAGAGTCACCCCTGGTCCACCTTTATGGCGATATCTCGAAACGGCGTCCACCTATGGAACTAAGGATCACTCCATTTGAAAATACTCATTAACACCTTTCATTTGATACCCATATCGTACAAACGAATTCTAGAGTCACCCCTGGTCCACCTTTATGGCGATTTCTCGAAAAGGCGTTCACCGATAGACCTAAGGCCCGCTCCCTCTTAAAATGCTCAGTAACACCTTTTATTTGATACCCATATCGTACAAACAAATTCTAGAGTCAGCCCTGGTCCACCTTTATGGCGATATCCCTAAATGGCGTCCATCCATAGAACTATGGCCTACTCTCTCTTAAAATACTCTTTAATACCTTCCATTTGAAACACATGTCATACAACCACATTCCAGGGTTACCCTAGGTTCATTCTCCTGCATGGTGATTTTCCTTATTTTGTCTCCATAGCTCTCAGCTGAGTATGTAATGTTCGGTTACACCCGAACTGTTATTTTAACAGGTGCCATGTTTATGTTGATTACGGAATAAGGTTTTAAGTTGTAAACATTAAATAACGAATCAACCGTTCGCGAACTCTAAGGGTCTAAAATTTTTTTTTATTCCCGTTCGTGAATGTGAATACAGAATAAATTTTTAAATATTCACGTTCGTACGTAAACTCAGAGCGAATGTAGGTAAATAAATAAATTTTTCCGAACCCTAGTATTTTCATTTATATTACCACTTAAACAGTTGGTTTTGCTAGCGCATTACTGCCTAGCCTACAAGAAAATTTAATGAAAATATTCACAATTATGTGCGTAAATTGCAAATCTCGGGGTTCGTACCCCTGGATTCTTCCCTCTGAATCCGACCCTGCATAAAAGCAACCACTTATACGAACACTGAAGAAAATTTTCATAGAAGCAATGACCGCGGCGTAATTTACAAAAAATCATTGCATTTATCGCTTATGAATTTCTCAGAATTGAGTATTTGCATTGTCATATAGTGTGTGATAATTAAATTCAATTTGTATATCAATATGAAATATTTTTACTAAATATGTAAAAAAAATGTATATGTTCGAGTGGTTTTGGGCAAACAAATGCTGTAAGCAGGGTTCATAATCATTATAATTGTGATTAATCTTTAATTTTGTATGAAACTAGAGTACCCGGTAGACTTTGTTCTGCCCGAGAATTGGATTGCCTACATTTATAAATCTTCACTATCTATGCCATTTTCTTCTACTTTATCTTAAATTTTTTTTATTATTCGTGACCATCCTTTATTCCATTTGTCACCCTCCCACTCTCAAACCCATTCGCACTTCCATTGTCATTCTTACTACAGTTTCCACTCTCACTCCTACTTCCACTACCCAATCTCACCACCACCCCCACTCCCTTCCCTAATCTCACACACACTCTTATTTCCACTTAAATTATCATTCGATACCCACTTCCAGTCCTGGTCCAATTCTATTTCTACTCCCTCTCCCTCTCTCACTCCCATTCCCCCTCCCTATCTCACCTCAACTCCCTCATATATGGAATTTCTATACCAAATATCGAATGCTTGCTTCACCTGACCAAACGATATACTTGTATAATTCAGCACGAAACTATATGAAGCTAACCCTTTTTTTAAAATCGCTTTCATTTTTATATATAACATATAGATAGATAATTGAACCGTTCTCCTGCCCGATAATATACCTCCCTGTCAGTAAACAGAGGCACATGTCATGTTATAGCTTCTAGAAAAAAAAAATGTATCTTCTTGCTTCCCCCTCATCTTTATGTTTGATTGCTGGCTCTCCTCCGTATCTTCCTTTTACATTCTCATTTTTTTTCTCTTCTACTCCTACTTTCTTTCCTTTCCCTCAACCTCTCCCTATCCATCTTCATCTGATTCCCTTCACTTGCTTCCTCTCCTTTCCATCTTCCCCTCGCACATTCTTCATCTTTTTCTTCTCTCTCATTCTCCCTTCTCTTTTGGTTGCTGGTCCACATGCCAAAACGACAGCTTTCCAAATATCAAGCTTGTCGAAGAGGAACCTCAGAGGAAGAGGAATTTCAAGCAAACCACACCATAAATAAGATTTTTTCAAAAAGATCGCTCACTGCTCCACATCTCGAAAAGTTCTTCGCTATTTAACTAGACAAAGAAGTACCCCTGTATCAAATCTTAAGCATATCGCAACAGAACTACAACTTATTACAATCGGTCGAGCCTTCGTCCACTTTCCGGGGAAAAAAGTTTCTTAAATAATAACATAGTCAAAGAGGTATTGATATGCCAAATTTCAAACAAATCACAACATAAATAAGATTTCTTGGATTAGGTTGGCCGGTGGTCCTTGGCGTGAAGAAGGGGTCCCCGATATAAAACCAGTCAACGCGGATTTCCTGTGCTAACTTTTAAGCAAAACGCGCAATAAATACGAATTATTACAATAGGTCGGGACCTGGTCCACTTTCCGGAAAGAAAAATTTATCAAATAATAAGCTAGTCAAGAAAGTACCCCTGTATCTAATTTCAAAAAAAATACACAGTAAATTATTTTTATTTAGAATAGGTTGGCTGCTGGTTCAATTCCTGATAAGAAAAGAAAGAAAATGTAACAAGTTGTCTAAATCATACTCAAATCCCCTTGAGCACACACAAAGTTTCATCAAAATAGGTCCAGTCGTTTAGGAGGAGTTCAGTTACAAATATAGAAGAAATATATATAGAAGAAATATATATATTAAGATATCCGCAATATTGTAACGAATTTTGGGAAATTCTGATCTAGACTTTTCATGAACATGCTTTCTGGAACATTTGTATCTCATATTTGGTTATTTAGCTATATACATGTATATCTGTAGTTTATGTTTTTCTTCTAGCTATATGCATGTGTATGTGTGAGTAACAAATCCTGCTCTTAGTTGAAGACTACATATGCGTATGTGAAATAATCTCTTTGCTTCAAGCTGCTGGTTATGTGTGTGGAATATTCTTCGTCTGTTTGTTTACTAGCAGCATAGTGATGTTAGAATTGCTAATATTCGCCACAATATTAATAGGGTAGCTAGCTACATGGGGAAGGGAACCTTGGTATGGAAATAAGCTTTCACATAGCAATTGTGTTTATTAAATCAAAAGTAATACGGCCGTTTTCTCATGTAAACTTTATGATTTATCCGCCTAATAAAAGCGTTTACTGTATACGAAAGTTGTTGCCGAAGGTGTTGGCTAAAAGACTGTTAAAAGCAACATCATAAGAAAAAACTTGTTTCAATTAAAAAAACAAAAATGTTTTAAGTAGAGTTGATCATCGGCAGTGATTTGAACACTCTAGAGTACATTACTACTATGAAAAGCTTCTCAGCTGGGTTGCAGATGGGAGGTTCCTGGAGAATGTGAACCTTGGTGCGGAGATAACTTTTTTTTTACAAAACTGGAGGCCAAGTGGATACACATGTGATACAAATATTGTAAAAACCATCAATCAACCGAAGAATATTATATTTATTCTTTAAATGCATTTTCAACATCTTACTTTTCCCTTAAAGTAAAGTGCTGGTTGAACTATTTCAGTTAGGTAGAAAGTCTGTTTTGAAAAAGCTGTAAAAAAATTTCTGATTTAACATTCGAGTGTTTAATAAGAAAAATACCTGCATTAATTGAGGGGATGTGTGGAATAACGGTATAACTCAAGAATCAACCTTTTGAGAAAAGTGAAAAAAACTTAACAATGCAGGTAAAAATAAATTTATAATAATCGTGCTTGGTAGGATTTTAGATAGTATGATTCTTTGATAAGAAAAAGTAACAAATTTTATATATACATAATTTTATTAGAAAATGAATGATTTCTTTTTTTTTGTGAGTTATACCGTTATTCCATAGATCGAATATCAAATATTTTGATTGAGATACTTTATTAAACAAAATAGTAGACACATTAATAACCATTGTTAAATACATTATATTCTATTATTAAGATGTGCTTATAACTATTTATTATTTCCTTTCGTTATTTTTAGTAATCTTTTTTTACTACTTTTATCATTTTTAAACTTTTTCTATTTTTAACAATGGAGCTCTCTGTCTGCTTAGACGTTTTTGAAACCACTTCAATTCTTTTATTTTTCAGTTCTTTCGGGTCTACGACATTGAATATATTTTCATACCTTTTCGATGCTTCACTACTGCAAAATTTTATTAGAGGGTTATACCGTTTTTCCATAAATGAAGCTAATATCTTTGTTAAATATCACTATGATTTTCTAAGATTAATATGGTATGTGTATGTAATCGTGCTCTTTTTATTTAGTTGATTTATGGAAAAACGGTGTAACTTCACTTATACCATTATTCCATACATCCCCTCAATTCATCATTGTTTAATGGAGCTGATAAAAATATTAAATTATATAAGCACTATATTCTTAATATGAGATATATCTAATAGTGTTAGCTTTGTCTCACCCGTCACAAAAAAGGTCAAAAGTTGTTAATCTAAACTTTGCAAGTCGTTATTTTTTCGGAATTTGTTATATAATGTTAGAAACTAGTAATAAATTTTTCAAAAAACTCAGCTTTGATTATTTTGAAGTTCTTAAGAAATTATTCAACAATAAAGATTGTCCCACCCGTGACAAGTATGCACAGACAGCTGTTAGAAATAAATAGGCATTGCTAATTCGCTTCATAATCCTAAAAGAGAAATCAACTTATTACGTCCAGTAGAAATTTTAATTAAAATAATACGTCTATGAAGAAGGGTTTTTCATGGACTTGGAATCTGAGTCAAAGCCTTAGAGAGCGAAAGTTCTTAAAATTATCCGTAACTCAAATTTGTTTAGCACATCAAGTTAACGCATGACTTAAACCATATTTTGAGCCTTTGAAATACTTTATTTACGCTTAACAAGTTCATTTAACATGTCTTATTCGAACATGTCCCACTCGTGACATATGCTGTTCCACCCATCATTAATTTAATAATTCATGATCTTAACACCGGCTTACAATAATTGAATATTCAATTATTATGTTTTTCTAAGAAAACCTGAAAAAAGAAACATTTACTGGCATATTGCGATGGTACCATTTCGAAAACCATTACGTGGCGTGAGACAATTTCGTAATGTTATCAAAGGTTTCACCGAGATTCGAATCTCGAATCACACGATGAAACTGCAGTTGCCCTCCCGGCAATTAGAACCTGAAATCGTCAGCTGGTTTTATCAGAATTTCCATCAGAAAGATGAAATATTGCGTACAAATGTGCCACCCGTGACGTAGAAACATCACAGTTGCCCTTCGAAGTCGGCATAATTTTTAGGAAAAATTAAAAAGTAGTACAACGCATATTGGATCTCGTTCTCCTTGAAGGTATATCAAGCCTTGTATGTATTTTATTTTTATTGCATAAATTTTCATTTACATAGAAATCAAATTTCTTCTCATTTTGGATGCTGTAAGTTGGTTAAACTAACCATGCCCATTTATATAACGTAGTCTCATAATTTTTTTCTCTTTCTATTGATGTTACTTGGTCGATCAACACGACTTTTTAAAAATATATTGTAACGAATTTTGGGAAATTCCGCTTATTTGGAACCTCCTTCTAACGTTCGTATCGCTGAACTGTCGAATTTATAAATCCAATATTCTGTATTGCAAAATGGCCTTTATTAGACTACTTTGGGAGTAGTACAACTATACTTCACAATTATACTTCACTTCGCAACTGATATCGTGTTAAAATCAAACTGATTCGTCATTCCTCAGCTTGCGCTGCTTTTATATTCTCTGTTACCTCGTCAGCATATTTCCCCAAAAGTCTAGACGTTTCACTATCTAGAATCTCCTGCTTGGTTACCAGTGATAAATGTACATGTATATTTGTAGTTTATGCGTTCTCATAGTCATATGCGTGTGTATGTGTGAGTAACTACTTCGGCTGATGACTACGTGGGTGGGTGTGTATCTCTTCGACGCCATCTATGTATGTGTATAAATGATGATTTATGTGTTCATGTACACCAGTGTGGCTCGCTTTAATGTTTTAGTAGTTGCGTGATTATTTACTAACAGCCTAGTGATGTCAACATTCGCCACAATATATTACTTGATTACAGCTTAAAAAGTGGGACACATTTACTCCGATCAGAGTGAGGTCTCTATTCTAGTGCATACATTGTATAAGCCCAACTACCGAAACCAGTACTACTCCGGTCCTTATTTCCTACATACCTATATTTGCACCTATGATATTTAAAAGCGTTAAAGTGAGCTTATTTGTTGGACACAATTGTCTATTGCATATTAATATAAACTTATTATATTCAACCGTGTATAGGCATTATTTCTGTTAATCAAAGCTAATGAGTATTTAAAACAAATTCAAACCAAAATTGAAATTTACCTACATATTAAATATGTATATTAGAGTGCCTCTAAGGTTTTTGTCGGTCTCACCCTTTAAAAGATAGTATCACGTTAAATGGTATCTGTATATCCACTTGTTCTAGTATAAAGGTCGCATATGGCTTGGAAGTTTAGGTTACGCGTACTTCAGACTTTCTATTAAAAGGTCGTATCTTAGTGTAAGAATTGATAAAGTCGTCTAGAAGCCGCTTAAAATAGCTGTAGGTAACTTAAAAATAAATTTTTCGATAGAAGAGATATGAATTTATTTTAATTTATTTTCTCTTGAATTGAATCGGTAAACCTTAAAAAAGGTTTTATATCTGGCCTTTCAAACAAAAATTTTACCCACAACCTTTTTAACCGTTTTGGAGGCGCAGTATCGCCATCATCGTCATTAATTCGCGCTTAACCACCTTTTTACCGTTTCATAAGAAGTTACGTCAGCTATCCCTGTTTCGTGATAACTGACGCCAGTTGGGAGCACCAAGGGAGGTCAAGCCTTCCCCCACCTGCCTCTACCAAATCAGTGGAGGTCTCCCTCTTCCTCTGCTCCCAAACTGCGGTATCGACTGAAATTCTTTATTGAACGAAGCGTCTTCGTCTTTTCGTATAACATCATCTAGCCAGCGAAGCCATTGGATTTTCATTCGCACTATCGTCATATCTCAGTAAAGCTCATACAGCTCATCATTATACCTAGTTCGATACTCGCCGTGGACCACAAATTTTCCGGAGATTTCTTTCGAACACTCTAAGAGCCATCTCATCTTTTCTCTATCATACCACACATCAGAACAGGTATGATGAGCGAGTTGTAGTGCGTGATTTTTGTTCGTCGAGAGAGAACTTTAATTTTTAATTGCCTACTTGACCTAAAGTAGTATTTGTTGGCAAGAGTTATTCTACGTTTGATTTCTAGGCTGACATTATTTTTGCTGCTAACGCTGGTTCCCAAATAGACGAAATCCTTCACAGTCTTGTATTCATATCCGTCAACTGACGTGGATGTCAAGGCGTCAATGCACCGGTTCTTTCTTGGACGACGGCAAATACCTCGTCTTGTCCTCATTTACCGCAAGAACCACTTTTTTTGCTTCTTTATCTTATCTGGAAAAGGCAGGACTTACAGCGTGTTCTGCTGATAGAAAAATTTCATTGGGACTAGGGCCGCACACTTTTCTTACTCACAATAAACAGCTTTTGGCGTTGGTGGTACCAGCTTGGAAAATCATATATATTATTTCTAATTGCTGTTTTTATGTACGGGTCCCTTTTTTGCTCTTATTTGGAATCCACATCTATAAATAAAGTTTTCGGAGATTCGGGTTATTAGCGAGCTTTGGGCAATTTTGATCGTAGTGTCTTTCTTTAGATATATTTTATTAAAATTATTTGTTAAAAATAAACGACTGTGAGCAAACAAAGAAATCTATTTGTACTATGGCATTTTTATGAATATTTGCACTGCATTACCGACAGTTGCTACCATACGCCAGATGGCAGCGCCAGCTGTAAGTTTTAACTGATTGATAGAACAGCTGATTTCTGTTGATATTTGAAGAGACTTTTATATTGGTTGCGCAAGATACGCACGGGTCTGGCTGGTATTTTTTTGTAACACCCGAACCTTCAGGGAGTGTCTTTAACGCTACATCAACAACAACATGAAAACAGTTTTATAAGACTTCCTAATGTATTATACACTCTGCAGCGACACGAGCGAACTTAGTGAAATTTTTATAAGGTATTGCAAAACAATTTGTAAAAAACAAAAACAAAACACAGTAGGCGGTACGTGCCGGACATACACGTTGCACAAAGTTAGCGGACGAATAAAAAATTATTTGGATTCACACCCACTTGCGTATAAGCCTTAGTGCATTTACATATATATGTAAGTATTAAAAAACAAGTATGGAAGGCTAAGTTCGGGTGTAACCGAACATTATATACTCAGCAGCGAGCTTTGGAGACAAAATAAGGGGAAATCACTATGTAGGAAAATGAACCTAGGGGAACCCTGGAATGTGTTTGTATAATATGGCTACCAAATGGAAGGTATTAAAGAGTATTTTAAAAGGGAGTGGACCATAGTTCTTTAGGTGGGCGCCATTTCAGGATATCGCCATAAAGGTGGACCAGGGGTGACTCTAGAATGTATTTGTACGATATGGGTACCAAATGAAAGGTGTTAATGATTATCTGAAAGTGAGTGGGCCTTAGTTCTATAGGTGGACGCCTTTTCGAGATAACGCCATAAAGGTGGACCAGGGGTGACTCTATAATGTGTTTGCACGACATGAGTATCAAATTAAAGGTATTAATGAGGGTTTTAAAGGGAGTGGCCCTTAGTTGTATATGTGAAGGCGTTTTCGAGATATCGACCAAAATGTGGACCAGGGTGACCCAGAACATCATCTGTCGGGTACCGCTAATTTATTATATATGTAATACCACGAACAGTATTCCTGTCAAGATTCCAAGGGCTTTTGATTTCGCACTGCAGAACTTTTTCATTTTCTTCTACTTAATATGGTAGGTGTCACACCCATTTTACAAAGTTTTTTTCTAAAGTTATATTTTGCGTCAATAAACCAATCCAATCACCATGTTTCATCCCTTTTTTCGTATTTGGTATATAACTATGGCATTTTTTTCATTTTTCGTAATTTTCGATATCGAAAAAGTGGGCGTGGTCATAGTCAGATTTCGGCTATTTTTTATACCAAGATAAAGTGGGTTTAGGTAAGTACGTGAACTAAGTTTAGTAAAGATATATCGAGTTTTGCTCAAGTTATAGTGTTAACGGCCGAGCTGAAGGACAGACGGTCGACTGTGTATAAAAACTGGGCGTGACTTCAACCCATTTTCACAGAAAACAGTTATCGTCATAAAATCTATGCCCCTACCAAATTTCACAAGGATTGGTGAATTTTTGTTCGACTTATGGCATTAAAAGTATTCTAGACAAATTAAATGAAAGGGCGGAGCCACGCCCATTTTGAAATTTTCTTTTATTTTTTGTATTTTATTGCACCATATCATTACTGGAGTCGAATGTTGACAAAATTTACTTTTATACTGTAAAGTTATTAAATTTTTTGTTAAAATTTGACTTTAAAAATTTTTTTTTAAAAGTGGGCGTGTTCTTCATCCGATTTTGCTAATTTTTATTTAGCACATATATAGTAATAATAGTAACGTTGTTGCCAAATTTCATCATGATATCTTCAACGACTGCCAAATTACAGCTTGCAAAACTTTTAAATTACCTTCTTTTAAAAGTGTGCGGTGTCACGCCCGTTGTCCAAAGTTTTACTTATTTTCTCTTCTGCGTCATAAGGTCAACCTACCTACGAAGTTTCATCGCTTTATCCGTCTTTGGTAATGAATTTTTTCCGTTTTTCGAAATTTTCGATATCGAAAAAGTGGGCGTAGTTATAGTCCGATATCATTCATTTTAAATAGCGAACTGAGATGAGTGCCCAGGAACCTACGTACCAAATTTCATCAAGATACCTCAAAATTTACTCAAGTTATCGTGTTAACGGACAGACGGACGGACGTACATGGCTAAATCAAATTTTTTTCGATACTGATGATTTTGATATATGGAAGTCTATATTGTAACTAATTTAGTGCAATTCCTCTTATTTGCAACCTTCTGCTAACGTTCGAATCACTAAACTGTTGAATAATGTAAAATGACCTTTATTAGACTACTTTCCAAATAACACTTCTATTGCTCGCCAGATAGAATCTTAAATCAAACTGATTGTCGTGCCTGCTGTTGTTGCCTTTTATACTGTCTGGTTTCCTCGTTACATTCTTCTAGGGTTTTCTATTCCACAATTTAATAGTTAATTATCAGCTACAAAATCATCAGCCACAACTACGTTTATAGCTTCTCATATGAGCGTGTATACGTGAGTAATACTTGCACAAATTATTGCCTTCTTTTGTGAGCATCTCAGGTAAGATATGTGAATGTGCTTGTGCGTCTCTTCTCCACTGATCGTATGGACATATGGGTAGACATAATGATTGATTCAATGATGTGCATACAAGTCACTGCTTAGCATCGGCTTAGAGATGATAGTATCCCTTAGTGTTCCTAATACTCGTAACACTGCCCTCCACCTAAGTATGATCGTCCCGATCAGACAAATTTCCTGATCTAAACGCCGCTAGCATCTCCAAATGTACCACTCTTCTCCTTCGTGATTTTCCAATGGTTTGTATGCGGTAGATGGTGTCACTGATATTATTCACAACTTTGTACTGGCCTTCCCAACTGCACCGAAATTTGGATGGAACACCTTTCTGCCGGTGAGGGTTGTATAACAGTACCAAATCTCCCTCTAAGAAACCTTCTGAATTATTGTTCTCATCGTACCTGCGTTTCATCTTACTACTCATTATCCTGGATCGTTCCCTCGCACTCTGTTGTTTGGCCAATGAAGAACTACTTCGCAGAACTGGGTCTTGGCGGATTGACTTTGCATCATCAGTATCGTCTTGACGTTTCACAACAGTAGTGCGCGCTGGCTTGAAATCACCCTTGCATTCTTTCTGGAAATTCTTTCAGTCGTTTTAGTGCGTTCATTAGTTCGTTCTATCAACCCTTGCCCGATCTGCTGCCTTTGACTTTTGTGATTTTTGTCGAATATCTTTCACCAGCACTCGATTACTGCTGAACCCTTTTTCCAAACTGAAGTTAAGTGGCACATCCTGGTTCTCATAACGCATCGCCCTTCTCTGCATATCGATCTTGATGTCATGGTCAACCAAGAAGTCCAGTCCCAATATGACTTCATCAACGATCTCCGCCACAACGAATTTGTGTAGAACTGTGACCTTTCCAATTAAGACTTCACATATCACTTCTCCCTGGACTTGGTTATACTCGCCAGTGACCGTACGCAACCTTGTTCCATGTAACGGTTTTACTCTACTGTTGACCAAGTCAGATCGGATTAAGGAGTGAGATGCGCCCGTATCTACAGTCAGTCTGGTGCTAAGACTGCTCGATTTTCTACCAATTTGCGACACTGATACCACAGGGCATTCAATAGCTGGAGCTGGCTATCGATCTTTGCATCTTACTCGCTCTAGCTCATCCCCTTCAGCCTTGTTATTAAGACCACCCATGCTGTGGAAACCACTAGGATCAAGATCGCAATGACGTGCAATGTGACCGGGCTTCCCGCATTTGAAGCATTTGATAACTCTTTCACTCCGGTTTTGCGATCCTTTCAGTGCCTCCAATATTGTGTTCACACAGTCTGGCCTTTCCACCTCCACACGGCGTGCTTTGAACGCTGGGTTACACAGAAGCGATCTGTTTTCTGAATCAGAGCATGTGATACCGTTTCTGCGAATGTTGGCTTTGGGTTTGCGTATGTAGCTCGCTTTGTTTCGACGTCCCGTATGCCATTTATAAAGCTCTGAATCTTTACCCTTTCAGTGTATTCCACGGGCGTGTCCGCATTCGCTAAATGTGCCAGCCTTTCAACATCCGACGCAAACTCTTGCAATATTTCACCAGGCCTCTGGAAGCGGTTCAATAACTCCTTTTGGTATATCCGTCTCCTATGCTCAGTTCCGTATCGTCTCTCTAGAGCGCCCATCAATGCTTCATAACAGTTTCGTTCGCCCTCTGGAATGGTTTGCAAAATCTCAGCTGCAGGCCCTTTCAATGCCATGAACAGTGCAGCAACTTTATCTTCAGCATTCCAGTTGTTCACTGTTGCGGTCTTCTCAAACTGTAGCTTAAAGAGCTGGAAAGGAACAGAACCGTCAAAGGATGGTGTTTTTACCTTTGGATTGCTTACTGAAACAGCTGAGCGATTTAATTGCCACTCCTGTATACGACCTCTCAAAGCATCCACCTCGGATTCGATTTTTTCCTCAAACTGCGTTATTTTCTCGTCCATACGCGCTTCGAGTTTTGATGATATACGCGCCTCTTGCGCTTCGAGTTGTACTGTTATGCGTGCATCTTGTTCTTTCAGTTGTGTTTCCATCTTTGATGTTATACGTGTCTCCTGTGATTCCAGTTGGGATGCTATACTTGTGTTTTGCTCTTCCAGTTGAGTTTCCATCTTGGATGTTATCTGTGTCGACATTTCTGAAATACGTGTTTCTTGTGCTTCAATCTTCGATGTTATACGGTTCTCCTGTGATTCCAGTTGAGATGACATTTGCGACGACATTTCTGAAATACTGTGCTTCCATCTTAGATGTTACTGTCGATGTTTGTGCAGATATTGCAGCCAATATCACGTTCAAGTCTGTGCTCGTAACTGTCTGCGATGTTTCATTTTTCTCTTCAATTTTTGTTGTCTCCTCGCCATCAAGAGGAAAGACATACTCTTCCAAGTTAATTCCCTCTAATTCCATTGCATTTCGTAGTCGTGCCTGAAGTTCGAGTTTATTGCCGGTTGTATTCAATCCACGGCTTTCCAACTCCTTCTTCAGTTGCTGGATCTTCAATTCACTCCACGTTGCCATATCCAAGTTGTATTCGAAGTATTCGGAATTTATTCAACAATTCCTCTTCTGACACCAATTGTAACGAATTTGGTGCAATTCCTCTTATTTGCAACCTTCAGCTAACGTTCGAATCACTAAAATAAAAAAATAAAAAAAAAAATCACTAAACTGTTGAATAAATAACTCCACTATTCAATAATGCAAAATGGCCTTTATTAGACTACTTTCAAAATAACACTTCTATTGCTCGCCAGATAGCGTCTTAAATCAAACTGATTGTCGTGCCTCTACTGTTGCTGCCTTTTATACTGCCTGGTTTCCTCGTTGCATACTTCTAGGCTTTTCTATTCAGGAATTTACTAGTTAGTTATCAGCTACAAAATCATCAGCCACAACTACGTTTATAGCTTCTCATATGCGCGTGTATACGTGAGTAATACTTGTACAAATTATTGCCTTCTTTTGTGAGCACCTCAGATAAGATATATGCATGTGTTTGTGCGTCTATTCTCTGCTGCTCGTATGGACATATGGATAGAATAATGATTGAATTAATGAAGTCACTGCTTAGCATCGGCTTAGAGATGATAGTATCCCTTAGTGTTGCTAATATTCGTCACAATATCTATATCAATTCCTTTATACCTGTACAACCAACCGTTATCCAATCAAAGTTAATATACTCTGTGTGCAAAGCACGCTGAGTATAAAAACATCTATGCATACAACGGGTACGTTTTTTGTGCTGTGAAATTTTCTTTAGATACAGCATGAGTCCGCGGCTACCGCGATGTGTCACCTACCACGCCGGAGATTCTGGGTTTGAAAATTTTTAGGAAAGGTTTTTCCCACGGAAGTGGAAAATGTATCTGCCTTGCAGCTGCCGTTCGGAGTCTGCAAAAAATAGGGACCCTTCCCGCCAATTTGTAGGAAAAATTAAAAAGGTATACGACGCAAATTGAAAGGCAACAGGGGCGCGGGCGCTGGTGGATTGCCTACGGATCGCTTCAAATGCGGTGACGGGGAGTTTGTCAGACGCAACATACGTTTCTTTGAAAAAAAAAAAAAATGGTCCGACGAGAGCATGCCCGAATGCCAAAGTGTTCTTTGCCCAGTCCACAAGAACACGGATCTTGCAAACCACGGCAATTATCGCGGAATCAGGCATCCTAATGTCGGTCCTCGTAGCGTATTGTGCGAAAAATTGAAACCCACCGTGAATCTACTGATTGTATCTTATCATTGCGGCTTCAGACTTATCAGGTCTACCATCGACCAGATCTATACTATGCGCCAAATCTCGAAAAAATCCGCGGAAAAAACTGACACACATAACCTCATCCATTCTCAAGCCGCCTTCGACAGCACGAAAGTGAGCTGCTCATATGCCGTTATGTCTGCAAAATTATGAAACTAAACAAGGCTTCAGACAAAGTGGCCCTATATCGTGCGATTTCTTTAATCTGATGCTGGAAAAAATAATAGAAGTTGCCAACTTTAACCGCTCTGGAACAATATTATATAAAAGCGTGCAATTACTGGCGTATGCTGACGACATTGATATCATAGCCCTGAACATCAGCGCCGTGTTCTGCTTACTCCAAACTGGAAAAAGAAGCGGAAAAGATGGGTTTAATTGTGAATGGAGATGAAACCAAGTAGCTGCTGTCATCAAACTAAAAGTCAGCGAATTTGCGACTTGAAAACCATATCACTGTTGGCAGCCATAATTGCGAAGTAGTACAAGACTTCGTTTGTTTGGAAATCAACATTAATAAAAACAACAACATCAACTTTGAAGTCCAGCGAAGAATCACTCTAGCCAATAAATACTACTTTGGACTAGGTAGGTAATTGAAAAGAAAATGCCTCTCTCGGCAAACGAAAATTATGCTCTCCCAGGATGGAACATGCCAACATCAGATAAGGTGGCACTGGAAATGATCGCAAGATTTACGAACATCTACGCGTTTTCGACGATGAGTACCACAAAAGATTTAATGATGAGCTGTGCGAGCTATGCGCAGACATCAACATAGTCCAATTAAAATACAGCGACTGGGCTAGAGCATGTCATGTGAATGAAAGACGACGATATGGCAAAGAAAGTAGTTTTATCGGACCCCACCTATGAAAGCAGAGGAAGCCCCCACTCCGCTAGACGGACCAGATGAAAACCGATTCAAATTCCCTTGATGTACGGCTACAGTTCGCAGAGCGAAGAAACGACTGTCGTGTCGTGCTGGGCGCCCATACCCGTTTAAACGATTCAGCGCCAGTTAAGTGAGTAATTCGTGAGAATTCGAGGTCGGAGAGGACTCGTCATACCAACTAACCGACTAACCATTCGTCGAACTTCTCACTCTACCGCACGATACCACTCATTTATACTGCAATTTTCGACCTTACACAATTTTGCTCTCAACAAAACTTGCAAACGTAAGCCCCCAAACAAGACACCCATTACATTTCCACCTACATTTAAACAACTAATCCAAAACTAAACAACTCATCGTTTACTAAATTACTTGTATTTTTATTAACATTACATACATATATATATATATAAGGTGATCATCACACCGAACTACGAGAGTGCCAATCGACTGTCTGCCCAGTTCGCTGGATGATCGCTTGATGGCTGCTTGGGCTGATTGCTTATTTGCCCATCCGTTTGTATATACTATGCATATATGCTTAAGCACTGTAGATATATAGTTCTCTGGTTCTGTGTGGTTCACTTGTCAACGCTCGAGTTAAGTTTTTCAAAATTTAAACAATCACATTTAGTAGCATTTTTGCTGAGCGTTGTTCAAGCGGTTTCGCGATGGCGCATTGCGACACCAAAAAGTGCATTTGATAAGACATTCCATGAAAGTTGCCTATTATTTATTTATGACGGAATTATTTTAACGGATCATAAAAAAGTGCATATAAAATAAAATGGCAATGACGTTATTAGTAAATAGGATATATAAACAAAAATAAATTGGTAATAATTTAAAGTGAAGTGAAATAAATGTGAGACACAGGCAATACTAAAGCTACTATAAATAATTACTTATGACGTCACAATGTTTAAACAAGTGTACAATGTACATAAATACTTGTATATATGTAAAACCAATGTATGCGTTGATTACGTATTACTCATTAAGGGCGGCTACGTAAAACTTGTGAACTCGTTTTTGATTCTAGGCACTCAGATTAGCGAGAAAAGTTGGCGAAATTCAGATTCTTGAAACAAATGCTACGCACAGTTTATTTTTTTTTTTTGTATCATGTATATTATTTCTAATTGCTGTTTTTATGCACGGGTCGCTTTTTCGCTCTTATTTGGAATCCAAATCTATAAATAAAGTCTAGGTTGTGAAGATGGAGATTCGGGCTATTAGCGACCTTTGGGCAATTTTGGTCGTAGTGCTTTTGTTTAGCTATATTTTATTAAAATAATTTGTTAAAAATAAACTATTGTGAGTAGACAAAGAAATTTATTTGTACTATGGCACTATTGTGGATATTTGCACTGCATTACCGGCATTTGCTACCATACGCCAGATGGCAGCGCAAGCTGCTGTGAGTTTTAATTGATTGATAGAGGAGCTGATTTCTGTTGATATTTGATAAGAAACTTTTATATTGGTTGCGCAAGATGTGCACGGGTCCGGCGCGTACAAATAAATATCGTAAAAATTAATCAAAAAATAACAACAGCTCAAACTACCGTAATTTTTTTTATACCTTTCAAGAAAATGGAATGATATATTAAGTTTGGTCCGAAATCTATAACTGTAAGTCCATAAAAGAGAAGGATGAAAAGCTGAGTGGATTTATCCATGTCCGTCTGACCGCTGTCTCTTTTAACGCACATAAGTCCTTCAATTTTGGGTATATCTTGATGAAATTTGGTCATTTCATATAATACGGTGTCCGAGTAGACATTTGCCAAAACCGACCGGAACGGATTTTCGCAATTTTTTCCTCATTTTAACAGTTAAAAGCTTGATTTTTTACCAAATGCTTACGCGAGCAACAATTTATTTGTTAGTGTACGAATCTCCTCATGGAAGGTTCCCCTCCAAAATCTCTGTGTAGATAGAGTCTTTCATCGAGAAAACCAGGTCAATGAAACATTATGTGTTCTGCGTTTTCCAATTCGGTGGGGCAGTGTGTACAGAAAGGACCATCCTACGCTTATGTGAATACTTTTTAAACCCGCCATGCCCATTGGCTATGTGGTAGTTTAGTTCGCCGTGCTTCCGCTCGTAGCCTTCCGCTATATTTCGAATTAGCGTGAGGGTTGAGCCCTTTCCTCGTTTCTACCCACTGCTCTTGCCACATCATTATTGTGCGTGACCTTGCGCTTTTCTTGGCATCTTCAGAGTGTTGCCCGATATGAATGTCACACAGACCGGTCATTTCACTTTACAGCAAGTCCAATGAGATTTTCCGAGATACAACAAGGATCGCGTCGTCGAACACCGTCCGATAAACAGTTGCTATTTAGATAGCAGTAATTTGCTAAGCAGCTAGTATATCTTTTTGGTGGGTCATTTAAGATCCGTGCCACACTGGTGCTGCGTACAATATTATCGCGCTGGTTACATTGGACGAAAGCTGACTGGTAGCTTTGCCAGCAACATCTTTGTTCCGCATTATTCGCATTAGGGAGACACTAACTTTAGAAACTTCTCCCCCACTGCCCTGAAGTGCTCCCCGAAAGTAAATTTACTCTTAAATATTTCAAGTAAAGCATTGAATTTGTTTGATAATCTCCTATGGTCTGGACACACTCATCCACAGTCCACTTTGCTTGTATGGATCAAACGGCTGTGTTGGCAGATGACAGATCTCATCAAAGTGCTTATGGATACGTTCCTTTAAATCTCTTGGAAGCGGGTTAGATCTAGCAGTTTTTTGCTAGGGTATCACGGTTTGTGACAATGAAGCAATAACTGCAGAATTTCGTTATGCTCCTTAATGTTGAAGTATTTGGCCTTAGTATGAAGATGATGTTCAAGGGGTGATAAGAAGACATCCCATGGCAGTTCTGATTGCAGCATTTTGACAGTCCTGCAGTATTTTCCAGTCCAGTATGTGTTTTGAAGACCAGACAACCAGACAAGCGACGTGTATCTCATTAGCGGCCAGCCAATTTCTTTGTAAGTATTTAGCAGCATTTCCTTGTCTTTTCCCCCCAGTGCTGTCGGCAAGCGACTTGAGGATTTTGTTGCGGATTTGTTCTTTGGATACAATTTCGGTGGCATTCGCCTTGAAGGCGAGAGTATGACTGGTCGAGCACATTAACAGATTTCAACAAAAATACCAATATTTGACGTTTTCATGAGCATTACGAGACGCCTTCCTGGAAACAGGCGTTGAAGAGATCGGAAAAGAAGTGATGTTATAGACTTTTTGGCTGCTTTAAGGGCAATATTTTGGCACTCCATCAGGACCTCGGAACTTATTATACACAACTCTATTTGCTGCATCTTGTATCTCCTGCTTTGTTATACGTGAAATTTCTTCTATACCTTCGAGGTCCTCGCATTGATACGTCCAGTAGTTTTGTCTCGGAAAAAGTGTCTCGACGATTCTTCTTATTAGTGTCGGGAATGTAGGTTGCTGGCCTTTAATTTTAGCCATTATTCTGTAAGCCAATCCCCAAGGATCAAAATCGGCACTATCTATTCGTATCTTGAAGCACGCTCTCTTGATGTTTTTTATAGCATTTTTTAGGGCTTTTTTTTGTGCTTCGTAGGTGCTGTGTAGCTTAGGATACGTTGTTGTTGTTGTTGTTTTTGTTATATTAACGATAAAGACACTCCCTGAAGGTGATAAGCGAGCCCTCTGTGTCCTTTGATGTGCTTTTTGGCATTTTCAACGCTCATGCCGTCGTTCCACCAATATACGGGAGTCTGATAAATTACAGTCATTACTCTAATTGTCATAGTCGTCATCAGCTAAAGGTATTATTATCCAACCACCGAATCCTTTACGTACAAGCAAGGTATTACTTAAGAAACAAACTTCATTAGTGACTCTTATGTTGTACAAAGAGTCTGCCTCCAAATATGGCAATCGAAAAATATCATTGCAACGTCAATCAATTGCTACTAAGTTAAGCGCTTACATTTTTGTTTACGCCTTCCTCTTTATTTACGGATAATGATCCCAAATAATTCACAAGACTGCACTTACAAATGGCTATACAAGGAAAGAGTTGTATTTAGTTATGTATGCATATATATGTGTTAAATCTTAATTTATAAATTTCTTATGTACGTCTGTTTGTGACTTAACTCCTCCCAAATGACTGTGGCGATTTTGGAGAAATTTCGTATGTGAGTTCTTAGGTGATTGAGGATGATTAAGATTCACATTGCGGTCCAATTTTCTTCCTGCCTTTATTTTCATTTTTCTTTCCTGCCCTAAAAAAATAACTTATAGTGCGATTTCTTTGAAATTTGGTACGGGGGTACTTCCTTGACAAGACTATTATTTGAAAAATCGCAAAAATTAGAAAGAGAAGAGAAGGATAAATAAAGAATAAGTGAGAGAAAGTTAGTGTGAGTAGGAAATGGAAATAAAACTAGAGAAAGTGTGAGAGAAAGATATGAAGGAGAGAGAGCCAGAAAATGGCTCTATATGAAGAAAAATAAGAAGAGGTTGTGGGAGAGGAAAGACAAAGTGAGTAGAAGAAAAAAATCGGAAAAGATCCAAGATAAGGAGAAGAGGGAGGGATAAAAAATTGAAATGAGGGAGAGACAGGAAGATGCAACACTTTTTTTTTTTTGCTGAAGCCGCAATATGACAAATACTTTTATTTACTGAGAGAGTAGATACATCACAAGGAGGAATATGGTAATGCAAAAGAACGTCTCAACAATGTATCTATATCTTATATATAAAAACTGTTGCAAATTTAAAAATTAGTTTCATATCGTTTTGTAGGTGTTTACCGAAACAAGGATATTGAAGTCGGTCGGTCAGGTGAAGCAATAAATAAAATATTTCACACATAAGGAATTGAAGCGAACAAGGTAGAAGGAGTGGAAGTGGAAGTGAAAGTAGTAATGGAACTGGAAGATTGATAGCGAGCGGTAGTTGGTCTAGGAGTGGAAGTGGAAATGGTTATGGAAGTAGGAAAAGGAGGGCGAGTGTAAGTGGGATTGGGATTGTGAGTGAGGGCGATAGTGGGAATGGGAGTGAGACTGGGAGCGGCAGTGGGAATGGGTTTGTAAGTCTTACGGAGACGAACGGAATAAGGAATGGACAAGAATAAGAAAATAAATAGAAGAAAAAGTAGAAAAGAATAGGATAGAGAGTGAAGAGAAGCAAGGCCCACTTTTAAAATGTTAGCAAACAAATTTTCGGGCGGAACAAAGTATGGTATTCTAGTAAGAATATTAAAAAATATGTGATATACAAGAAGTACATTAATAAAGCTATAACACTAATAATACTTAATAAACAAATAAATAAATTCTTTTTACAGAACTAGCTCGTTCGTAACATTAACAAAAACTGCAACAAACCAAATTGTTATATAACAAACTAAATTAAATATCTACTGTGTAACGATTTCTCCTCAACGCAAAATAAAATCCATACATTTTTCTACCGTAAATACCAAATGTTTAGAAGTTAATAAATAAACAAAATGAAATTACTATTAAAAGTGAATTCTGAAAAAGCACGAAAACGCTATGGCATCTTCGTGAATACGCCCGCCTCCTCCACGAATGCAGCCGAGATCACAACAAAACGTTAGTATCTATGTATTTAATTGATTTTTCTAAATTGTTTTTAAATTGAAGAGCAAAAAAGCAATTGTTGATTATGAAATGCATAATAATGAGATACTAATTGCATTAAGCAACTGCTAGAATTGTTTAGAACTTTACAAGTAAGTTTAAAACTTGTTGAAATCACAGTTTGTAGATAATAGACTCATTAATTAGGCTTTGGTAAAGACTACTTATAAAGCACGATAATTGTCAATTTAAATTAATAAATTTTTATACGAAACATCATCATAATCATTCATTGGCGCTCATCTGCCTCGCAAATGCCGTTCAGAGTCGGCATAAAACAAGTACGTCCCGTCCCGCCAATTTGTAGGAAAAATTAAAAAGGAGCACGACGAAAATTGGAAGACAATATCGGCCTAAAATCTCTTCGGAGGTTATTGCGCCTTACATTTATTTTTTTAATGAATGAGGGCTAAACAACAAGAAGTCATTACTTGCAGAAATTACCCTTCTTAAGTAAAGATAAAAAGGTTACTCATACGCCCTGTCAAACGACTGACCTTTAAAACCAATATTCACGCTCAAGTGACTCTTGGTTGTATAAGTTCAATAATTTTCTAGCTTTTATGTCATACATAAACATGAAATATAGTGTTCGACCGAATATTTGGTTCGGTAACGATTACCAAACACACCGGTCTCAAAGTCCATATCCGAGTTCGGTTCGGTTAGTGATACAAAAGTTTTGTTCGTGGCACAAACAGAAATAAAGTTATAAGCCAATATATGAATCAGCCTATGAAAAGGGGGTTTTTGGCCCCTTACTCCAGAGTTTGAGGGTATATTGCTCGAGAAGACCTACAAATTGCGGTAAATAATGGCAAGAGTATGTTTTCAATGTCAAACAATGCAATTGATGTTATATGTCGCTGCACCAAAATGCAGTTTTCTCAAAAAAGCTGAGCTTATTTTAGCTCACAAAACAGGAATCCGAAAAAAATCTGAGGTGGTCTAACTGCGAATTAAGACATAGTTGAAGCACGCTGTTCCTGTATGTTTAGACATCGAACTTTGCGAGTACTTGGTACTCACGCCTTTATTTGGTTGAGTGACTCTGTGAAGGGTTCCAGATAGAAGTGTTGTATTTTAAAAATTGGCAAGAGATTGCGTTTTCGTTTTTATTGTTTTGGATATATAAATTGCAGCCTTATGCCAATAACTGAAATGAGATGTTTCCCATTTATGAAATCTTCGTAAGTTACTCAATTGTTAGGACGCTATGTTATAGTGTAAATATTTTTCAAGCTTCGATATATTTATTGTGCAACTTCGTTTTAGCTTTGAATTTAGCCGTGCCGCAAGCAAAAAGCCGAGTGTCCAGTTCAAGGTTAGATTCGGTCAAAAGTTTCGATTTGAGGCCAAACGAAGCCACTTCCCGACTATTGTAAATACTAACAAGTAAGGAAGGCTGAGTTCGGGTGTAACCGAACATTACATACTCAGCTGAGAGCTTTGGTGACAAAATAAGAGAAAATCACCATTTAGCAAAACCCTTCGAGTATAAGCTTTCCAACTTATATTTTAAAAAATCGTTTTCCGCTTCTCTAACTATTTTCCTGCTAGATTTGGTATTTGCCTTTATTGTTATTTTAGCGAATTTTGGAGTAACATTCAATTCCGGGCATTGTTTGTTGAACCAAATGCTCACCTTTGCTTTATATATTTTCAGTAGGCGTCGCTTGTAAATTGTTAGTAGTCCGATTGCGTTCAAGTTAAAAGCCTGACAAGCAATAACTGACTTATCTTGTTTGGCTGATTTTCCGACAGGGTGGATAAATGATGTATATTGGAAGGTTTTTCCGTCATCCCTTGTCAAATTTGGTTTTGAGACAAACCGGACAAATAGGACGGCAAATAAGAACGAGGTTCAGAGAACATATTAGAGATTTCAACAAAAAAATACGGAATCCAAACATTACACCCGAGTCTAACTTCGCGAATCACACGGTCGAGAATAAATGTTCCCCAGCAAACATCAATAAATCAGTTAGGATTCTTCACATACAAGAAAAGGGCCGAGGTCTCAACGTACTCGAAAACATGGAAATCTACAAACAGAAAACCTTCAACGGTAGAATAATAAACAAGCAGATAAACACAATTTCTGACACAATATTCGAGCCTTTAAAACTTGTTTACAAGAAACAAAGTAATCACACAGGTACAACAGACAAACACACAACAACAAATAAACACAAAACAATTAACACACCAAAACAACAAACCCACAAAGAAGGTCAAACGACTAAAATCACGGATTTTTACCTATCCCAGTCAGCCACACAAATCGATTAGTAAACCACCCTCGCTTCTGAATGAACACGCAGCACATACACATAACTAAATATACACAAGCATCAATTTTGACAATACCAGCTCACGTACCTACGAACTATAAATACAGGACAAACGACAACAACAGATCAGAACGGAAATCGACACTGAGGATGGCACAACGCCGAAACCGGTTTGTCTCAAAACCAAATTTAAAAAGGGATGACGGAAAAACGTTCCAATATACATCATTTATCCACCCAGTAGGAAAATCAACCAAACAATATAAGTATTAATGAGGGTTTAAAAAGGGAGTGGTGGTAGTTGCATATGTGACGGCGTTTTCGAGATATCTTTTGTTCGAACAGGGTGACCCAGAACATCATCTGTCGGGTACCGCTAATTTATTTATATATGTAATACGACGAAGGGTATTACTGCCAAGATTCCAAGGGCTTTTGACTTCGCCCTGCAGAACTTTTTCATTTTCTTCTACTTAATATTGTTACGAATATTAGCAACACTAAGGGGTACTGCCATATCCAAGCCGATGCTAAGCAGCGCCTTGCATGCACATCCATAGATCAATCATTATGTATCTACATAAACGAATCAATCATTATGGCTAAACATATGTAAGTACATGCAGCTGAGAGCAACGCACAAGCACTTGCAGATATCTTATCTGAAATGCTCGTAAAGGTATGCAATTGTGATTGTGGAAATGTCGCTCACACATACAAGCGCATGGGGTATGAGAGAAGCTATAAAAATTATACATCTGTGGTTGTAGCTGAGCAATTTATAGCTAACTAAGTAAATTCTGGAAGCGCCTAGAAGATGTCACGAGGAAATCACAGAGTATAAAAGCATCAGCGTTAGAGGCCTATGGGCAGTTTCAGTTAAGCACGCTATCTGTCGGGCAATAGATCAGTTTCATTTAAGCAATCAGTCAGTTTGGTTATTAAATGTTATTGTGAAGTACTTTAATAAAGGTAATTTTTCCATTATTCATTATTGGAGTTATTTATTCAACAGTTTAGCGATACGAACGTTAGCAGAAGAATGCAAATAAGAGGATTTGCAGTAAATTCGTTACAATTGGTGTCAGAAGAAGAATTGTTGAATAAATTCCACAGGACAACAAGGACATGGCAAAGTTCAGTGAATTGAAGATCCAGCAACTGAAGAAGGAGTTGGAGAGCCGTAGATTGAATACAACCGGCATTAAACTGGAACTTCAGGCACGACTATGAGAGACAATGGAAGCAGAAGGAATTAACGTGGAAGAGTATGTCTTTCATCTTGGTGTTGACGAGACAACAAAAATTGAAGAGAAAAATGAAACAACGCAGACAGTTACCAGCACAGACTTGAATATGATATTGGCTGCAATAACTGCTCAAACATCGAGAGTGTCATCTCAACTGGAATCACAGGAGAACCGCATAACAGCGCCGATTGAAGCACAAGATATGTATGCGTATGTCAGAAATGTCGACACAGATTACATCCAAGTTGGAAACTCAACTGGAAGAAGAGAAGACATATATAGCATCCCAACTTGAATCGCAGGAGACACGCATAACATCCAAGATGGAAGAACAAAAGGAGCGCTTATCATTGCAGGTGGCACAAATGTCTTCGCAGTTAGAAGCACAGGAAGCAAGGGTAACAGCAAAGCTGGAAGGCCAGGATGCAAAAATCGCAAAATTTCAGGCAGAAGTCGATGATTTGAAGGGTCGTATGGAGCAGTTACAACTAAATCGCCCAGCTGTTTCAGCGAGTAATCCAAAGGTAAAAAACACCATCCTTTGACGGCTCTGTTCCTTTCCAGGTCTTTAAGCTACAGTTTGAGAAGACCGCAGCAGTGAACAACTGGAATGCTGAAGATAAAGTTACAGCTCTATTCGTAGCATTGAAGGGGCCAGCAGCCGAAATCCTACAGACGATTCCCGAAGAAGAGCGGAGCAACTATGAAGCATTGATGGCCCCTGTCGAGAGACGTTATGGAAGCAAGTATAGAAAACAGATATTCCAAATTGAGTTGCAAAACCGTCACCAAAGAGCGAATGAGACTTTGCAGGAGTTTGCCTCGGATGTTGAAAGGTTGGCCCTTTGGCAAATGCGGACGCACCCGTGGAGTACACCGAGAGGATAAAAATCCAGAGTTTTATAAATGGCATACGGGACGTAGAAACGAAGCGAGCGACATATGCAAACCCAAAACCCACATTCGCAGAAACGGTATCCCATGCACTGACTCAAGAAACAGCGTCGCCAGACTGGGTAGACACAAGTTTGGAAGCATTGAAAGGTACGCAGCAGAAGAATAATGATGCAGTCAAATGTTTTAAGTGTGGAAAGCCAGGGCACATTGCGCGTTATTGCAACACCAACCCGAACAGTTCCAACCATGTGGGTGGTCGTAAACGCATAGCTGAAGGAGATGAGCAGATCTCCAAGACCAGCCATCGTTAAACTAAAGCGAGTCAGCCGCAAGGGGCGACAGCTGGCTCCCTTAATTGAATGCCCCATAATCTCTATCTCGCAAATTGGAAAAAGGTCAAGCAATCTTACTGTCGGAGGACATGTGGATGGAAAGGAACGTTTACTGACTGTAGATACGGGTGCATCCCATTCCATCATTCGATCAGATTTAGTCAACAAGAAGATAAGACCAGTGCTTGGAGCAAGATTACGTACAGCCACGGAAGCGGACACCCAGGTAATTGGAGAAGTAGCATGTGAAGTAGCAATTGGGAACGTCAAGGTTTATAGTGGCAGTGATTGTTGATGAAATCATAATTGGAGTGGACTTCTTAATAGACCAAGGCATCAAGATCGATATGCAAAGCAAGACGATGCGATATAAGAACATGGATGTGCCACATAATTTCGGCTACGAGAGCGGCTACAGCAGTAAACGAGTGCTGGTGGAAGAGAGTCAGCAAATATCACCAAAATCCGAAGCAGTCATGTGGCCAAAGGTTGATGGAGATTGTGGGACAAACAAATTGTGGGTTGTCGAAGCAGCAAACAAATCAGCACCGAACATACTTGTAGAAAACCCCTGGCTATGACAAAACAAGATGGACGTATTCCGGTAAGAGTACTCAATGAGTTCAAGTCACCACTCAAACTGACTAAAGGAGCTATTTTGGGAAGATGCCAAGAGGCTGAAGTAGTTATTAACTGTGAACAGCTCCAGGAACACGTTTCATCTAGTAATACTGATCTTTCAAATGACATCACGGCATGGACGGAGGGGCTAGAGGAAGATTATCAGAGTAAGGCAAAGCAACTGCTCCTAAAGTACGCAAACATATTTGACCAGGATGGTTCCAAACCAGGCCGCACCAATGTTGTGAAACATCAAATTGACACTGGAGACGCGAGGCCGATACGTCAAGATCCTCATAGTGTTCCACTGGCAAAACGGGAAGTTTTGAGTCAAATCGTACAAGAAATGAGCGACAGCGGCGTCATCGAACAATCAGCTAGTCCATGGAGCTCACCTGTGGTACTTGTGAAGAAGAAGGACGGGAAATGAGGTTCTGCGTGGACTACCGCAAGTTGGAAGACGTAACGAAAAAGGATAGCTACCCATTGCCAAGAATTGACGACACTCTGGATTCGCTATCTGGTATGAAATGGTTTTCCACGCTGGACTTGAAAAGCGGCTACTGGCAAGTTGAGGTGAAGGAGGAAGATAAAGAGAAAACAGCCTTCAGTGTCGGTGATGGTCTTTGGCAATTTACAGTGATGCCTTTTAGACTTTGTAATGCACCAGCTACTTTTGAGAGACTCATGGACCAGGTACTGAAAGGACTACATTGGAAAACATGCTTGGTGTACCTGGACGATATCATCGTATTGGGCAAGAACTTTGATGAACATCTTAAGAACTTGGAGGACGTTTTCCAGAGAATAGCTGGCGCTGGTCTGAAACTCAGTCCCAAAAAGTGTTCGCTGTTTAAAAAGGAATTAAATTATTTGGGTCACAAGGTAACGACCGAGGGCATCTACACTGCGAACGAAAAGATAGAGGCTGTAAAGGATTGGCCAAGACCACAGAACCTACATGAATTGAGAAGTTTCCTTGGGCTGTGCACATATTACCGCCGATTTGTACCAAATTTTGCCAGCGTAGCCCATAGCCTCCATGAGCTTACAAGAAAAAATAAACCTCTACCTCTACGGCCAGCGATTCCGTGTCAGGACAGATTACGCAGCATTGAAATGGCTTCTGCAGTTCCGTAATCCGGAAGGACAATTGGCGCGGTGGATCGAGCGACTACAAAGCTATGACTTTTCCATTGAGCATCGAAAAGGTAGTGCCCATGGAAATGCTGATGCAATGTCATGAAGACCATTTAGTTTGGAATGTAAGCACTGTTCAAAGGCCGAGGCTAAATAAGACATTATAGATGTCCGGCTAATGACTATAACGTGTACGGATGAATGGGACAAGGAACAACTCAGAAAGTGTCAGCTAGAAGATACAGATCTGTCACATGTTATGCAAGGGCTCGAACGAAACGAAAGACCAAACAGAGAAGAGAAGTCAGCAGAGAGTCCCATTGCGAAGTCATATTGGATATGGGAGAGTGAGGATGGTAAATGCAAGAAGAAACTGATAGTTGTTCCCAGAAAGAAGATTCCTGACGTGCTCAGCGAGCTGCATAATGGTCCAAGTGGAGGTCATCTTGGAATCACGAAGACGTTCTAGAAAATTAAGCAGAGATTCTATTGGGTTGGTTGCCGTCAGTCGGTCACCGAGTGGATTGCCAACTGCGAGGTTTGCAACAGAGCGAAAGGGCCCAAAACACGAAGTCATGGCCAGATTAAGCAGTAAATTTCAGGTGCACCATTTGAAAGGATCGCAATGGATGTCGCAGGACTATTTTCTTCTAGCAACCACGGAAACAAATACGTACTGGTGGTTATGGATTATTTCAGTAAATGGCCAGAGGTATACTCAATCCCAAATCAAGGAGCAGAAACAGTAGCAGAAGTGGTTACAGACGTATGGGGTACCAATGGAGGTACATTCTGATCAAGGCAGGAATTTCGAATCAGCTGTGTTCCAGGAAATGTGTAAATTATTGGGCATTCGAAAAACACGGACAACTGCATTACATCCTCAGTCCGATGGTATGGTGGAACGTTTCAATAGAACATTGGAGGAACATTTAAGGAAAGTAGTAGACAAGTACCATAAGGACTGGGACATACACATATCATTATTCTTGATGGCCTACCGATCGGAAGTACATGAGACAACGGGCCAAACTCCCGAAAAGGTAATTTTTGGCAATGACCTTCGACTGCCAGTTGATTTGAAGTATGGGATAGATGCCGATGCGGAGAGAAATGTCAAGAAATCCACTGGTGTCTTGGAGGAAGAGCTGAGAGAGATACACGATCTGGTAAGGCAACGAGCAAAGATTATGAGTGACAAGATGAAAGCGAGGTACGATAAAGCAATTAATTCGGAAGGGTTTCAGGAAGGAGATTTGGTGCTGTTATACAACACACAACGAAAAAAAGGTTTGTCCCCGAAATTGCAGTGTAACTGGGAAGGCCCATACAAAGTTGTAAAACGGATCAACGATGTAGTTTACCGCATACAAACCATTGGCAAACCACGAACCAAAATGAAAGTGGTCCATTTGGAACGGCTGGAAGCGTTTAGATCGGGAGATTTGTCTGATCGGGACGATCAGACTTAGGTGGAGGGCAGTGTTACGAATATTAGCAACACTAAAGGGTACTGCCATCTCTAAGCCGATGCTAAGCAGCACCTTGCATGTACATCCATAGATCGATCATTATGTATCTACATAAACGAATCAATCATTATGGCTACACATATGTAGGTACACGCAGCTGAGAGCAACGCACAAGCACATGCAGATATTTTATCTGAAATGCTCCTAAAGGTATGCAATTGTGATTGTGGGAGTGTCGCTCATACATACAAGCGCATGGGTTATGAGAGAAGCTATAAAAATTGTGCATCTGTAGTTGTAGCTGAGCAATTTATAGCTAACTAAGTAAATTCTGGAAGCGCCTAGAAGATGCCACGAGGAAATCACAGAGTATAAAAGCATCAGCGGTAGTGGCGCTATGGGCAGTTTCAGTTAAGCACGCTATCTGTTGGGCAACAGATCAGTTTCATTTAAGCTATCAGTCAGTTTAGTTATTAAGCAAGCTAGTTGCAAAGTATAAGTGTTATTGTGAAGTACTTTAATAAAGGTCATTTTTCCATTATTCAATATTGGAGTTATTTATTCAACAGTTTAGCGATACGAACGTTAGCAGAAGATTGCAAATAAGAGGATTTGCAGTAAATTCGTTACAATATGTTAGGTGCCACACCCATTTTACAAAGTTTTTTCTAAAGTTATATTTTGCGTCAATAAACCAATCCAATTACCATGTTTCATCTCTTTTTTCATATTTGGTATATAATTATGGCATTTTTTTTTTATTTTTCGTAATTTTCGATATCGAAAAAGTGGGCGTGGTCATAGTCGGATTTCGGCCATTTTTTATACCAATATAAAGTGAGTTCAGATATGTACGTGAACTAAGTTTAGTAAAGATATATCGATTTTTGCTCAAGTTATCGTGTAAACGGCCGAGCGGCTTCATTTTCACAGAAAACAGTTATTGTCATATAATCTATGCCCCTACCAAATTTCATATTTCATATTTCATATTGTAACGAATTTACTGCAAATCCTCTTATTTGCAACCCTCTGCTAAGTTCGAATCTCTAAACTGTTGAATAATTAACTCCAATATTGAATAATGGAAAAATGGCCTTTATTAAAGTACTTCACAATAACACTTATACTTTCTACTAGCTTGCTTAATAACCAAACTGACTGATAGCTTAAATGAAACTGATTTATTGCCCGACAGATAGCGTGCTTAACTGGAACTGCCCATAGCGCCTCTACCGCTGATGCTTTTATACTCTGTGATTTCCTTGTGGCATTTTTTAGGCGCTTCCAGAATTTACTTAGTTAGTTATTAATTTCTCAGCTACAACTACAGATGTATAATTTTTATAGCTTCTCTCATACCCCATGCGCTTGTATGTGTGAGCGACACTTCCCCAATAACAATTGCATACCTTTAGGAGCATTTCAGATAAGATATCTGCATATGCTTGTGTGTTGCTCTCAGCTGCGTGTACCTACATATGTCTAGACATAATGATTGATTCGTTTATGTAGATACATAATGATTGATCTATGGATGTGCATGTAAGGCGCTGCTGAGCATCGGCTTAGAGATGGCAGCACCCCTTAGTTTTGCTAATATTCGTCCCGATCAGACAAATCTCTCGATCTAAACGTTGCCAGCATCTCCAAATGAACCACACTTCTACTTCGTGGTTTCCCAATTGTTTGTATGCGGTAGATGGTGTCACTGAGCTTCTTCACAACTTTGTACGGGCCTTCCCAACTGCACCGAAATTTGGATGGAACACCTTTCCGTCGGTGAGGGTTGTATAACGGTACCAAATCTCCCGCCAAGAAACCTTTCGAATTATTGTTCGCATCGTACCTGTGTTTCATCGTACTACTCAATACCCTGGCTCGTTCCTTCACACTCTGTTGTTTGGCCAATGAACTACTTCGTAGAGCTTGCGCTGGTCGGATTTGCTTTGCATAATCAGTATCGTCCCGACGCTTCACAAGAGTAGTGTGCCCTGGCTTGAAACCACCCTTGCATTCTTTCTGCGAAATTCTTTCCTACGTTTTAGTACGTCCGTTAGGGCTTTTCAATGCCAGTGTTTCCCTCACAGGTACCTTCTGTTTTGATTTGTTTGGCCCATTCTTTCCATTAACCCTTGCCCGATCTGCTGCCTTTGACTTTTGCGGTTTTTGTCGGATCTTTTTCACCAGCACTCGATTACTTCTGAACCCTTCTTCCAAACTGAAGTTAAGTGGCACATCCTGGTTCTCATAGCGCATAATCTTTCTTGGCATATCGATCCTGATGTCATGTTCAACTAAGAACTCCACTCCCAATATGACTTCATCAATGATCTCCGCCACAACGAATCTGTGTAAAACCATGACCTTCCCAATTAAGACTTTACAGATCACTTCTCCCCGGAGTTGTTTGCCCTCGCCAGTGACCGTACGCAACCTTGCTCCAGGTAATGGCTTTACTTTCCTGTTGGCCAAATCAGATCAGATCAAGGAATGTGATGCGCCCGTATCTACAGTCAGTACACGCTCCTTGCCATCCACATTTCCTTTGACGGTAAGACTGCTCGATTTCCTTCCAGTTTGCGAGATAGGTATCACACGACATTCAATAGCTGGGGCAAGTTCTCAATGTTTACATTTGACTTGCTCTTGTTTATCTTCTCCAGCTTTGCGTTTACGACCAGCCAAGTTGGAACTACCATGACCGGTGCTGCAATGACGTGCAATGTGACTTGGGTTACCACAATTGAAACACTTAATAACTCCGGCATTGTTTTGTTGTAATCCCTTCAGTGCTTCCAAAATTGTGTCTACCCATTCTGGCCTTTCCACTTCCACGCGATGAGCTTTGTACGCTGGCTTACACAGAACCGACGCTGTTTCCTGAATCAGAGCTTGTGACACCGTTTCTGCGAATGTTGGCTTTGGATTCTCATATGTAGCCCGCTTCGTTTCTACATCTCGTATGCCATTTATGAAGCTATGGATTTTTACCCTTTCAGTGTATTCCACGGGTGCGTCCGCATTTGCAAGATGAGCCAATCTTTCAATATCTGAAGCAAACTCCTACAATGTCTCATTTGCTTTTTGGTAGCGGTTTTGCAACTCAATTTGGAATATCTGTTTTCTATGCTCGCTTCCATAACGTCGTTCTACAGCAGCCGTCAAAGCTTCATAGTTGTTCCGCTCTCCTTCTGGAATCGTCTGTGGGATTTCGGCTGCTGGCCCCTTCAATGCCACGAACAGTGCAGCAACTTTATCTTCCGCCATCAAGTTGTTCACTGCTGCGGTCTTCTCAAACTGTAGCTTGAAGACCTGGAAAGGAACAGAACCGTCAAAGGATGTTGTCTTTACCTTCGGATTGCTTGCTGAAACAGCTGGGCGATTTAGTTGTAACTGCTCCATACGACCTTTCAAATCATCGACTTCTGCCTGAAATTTAGTGATTTTTGCATCCTGCGCTTCCAGTTTTGATGATACCTTTGCTTCCTGTTCTGACAGTTGCGAAAATATGCGAGATTCTTGTGCTTTCAACTGCTAGGCCATATATGTCTTCTGTTCTTCTAACTGTGTTTCCATCTTAGATGTTATACGTGTCTCCTGTGATTCCAGTTGGGATGCTATACTTGTCTTTTGTTTTTCCAGTTGAGATGCCAGTTGAGATGTTATATCTGTCTTTTGCGATTCCAGTTGAGATGACATTTGCGATGACATTTCTGAAATACGTGCCTCCTGTGCTTCCATCTTGGATGTTAAAGTCTCTTGCGATTCCAGCTGAGATGCCATATATGTTTTCTTTTCTGCCAGTTGAGATGACACTGTCGTTTTTAGAGCAGATATTGCAGTTAAAATCATGTTCAAGTCTGTGCTCGTAACTGTCTGCGGTGTTTCTTCCATTTTTGTCGTTTCCTCACCATCAAGATGAAAGTCATACTCTTCCACGTCAATTCCTTCTAATTCCATTGCCTGTCGTAGTCGTTCCTGAAGTTCTAATTTAATGCCGGTTGTATTCAATCTACGGCTCTCCAACTCCTTCGTCAGTTGCTGGATCTTCAATTCACTTAACTTTGGCATGTCCAAGTTGTATTCGAAGTCTTCGGAATTTATTCAACAATTGTAACGAATTTACTGCAAATCCTCTTATTTGTAACCCTCTGCTAAGTTCGAATCACTAAACTGTTGAATAAATAACTCCAATATTGAATAATGGAAAAATGGCCTTTATTAAAGTACTTCACAATAACACTTATACTTTGCAAGTAGCTTGCTTAATAACCAAACTGACTGAAGCTTAAATAAAACTGATCTGTTGCCCGACAGATAGCGTGCTTAACTGAAACTGCCCATAGCGCCTCTACTCCTGATGCTTTTATACTCTGTGATTTCCTCGTGGCATCTTCTAGGCACTTAAAGAATTTAATTAGTTAGTTATAAATTTCTCAGCTTCAACTACAGATGTAGTAGCGCTTGTATGTATGAGCGACACTTCCCCTTTAGGAGCATTTCAGATAAGATATCTGCATGTGCTTGTGCGTTGCTCTCAGCTGCGTGTACCTATATATGTGTAGACATAATGATTGATTCGTTTATGTAGATACATAATGATTGATCTATGGATGTGCATGCAAGGCGCTGCTTAGCATCGGCTTAGAGATGGCAGCACCCCTTAGTTTTGCTAATATTCGTAACAATTTTTATTTATTTAAGTCTATGATAACAAAAATCTTCCAGACTAGATTCCATATGGATATATGTGTACGTATGTATATGGATAGTACTAAACTATTTAGCTTAAAACAGAAAATAACATATTTTTAAAGCAAGTTCGAGATATAGAAAAGTCAATGCAATGATTGGAATTAATAGAATTTATTACACTTAGACCGCATGTGATTGGGGCGTTCATCGCATAATTAGATCTTAACTTTTCAATATTAAACACATTATGTTGGCGTAAGTTACGTGGTGGCACATGAAAGTTCAATAATGCCATTAACGATATCATAAATAAATATAATAGAAGAAATTACCCTTCTACTCTCTAATGTATGCAGATTAATTAACTTACACCTGGATGTATATGAAGGGATCGGCAGGTCAAAATTTATGTCAGATAAGCAATATTTCATAAATACTTTTTAAACACGTTCAATCCTTTTACTGTTTACCTCATAATATGGACACCAGATTATAGAACCATATTCCAGCCTTGATCTTACAAACGCATTATACAATAACTTTTTAGTACATGGGTCTCTAAATTCTGAGCCATTTCTTTTTATAAATGCCAATAAAGAATACGCTTTAGGGATTATAAAATTTAAGTGTTCAATGAACATAAATGGTGAATCAAATACGATACCTACGTCTCGAATTTTACTGACCCTTACCAAAGGTATATCAGAAACGTAATAAGTTGAAATCAAATTCTTATTTAATTTAGAATACGTAGCACTGTAACATTTAATGACATATCACAAAGATTTGCAAATTTTTGTTCGACTTATGGCATTAAAAATATTCTAGACGAATTAAATGAAAAAGGGCGGAGCCACGCTCATTTTGAAATTTTCTTTTATTTTTGTATTTTGTTGCACCATATCATTACTGGAGTTGAATGTTCACATAATTTACTTTTATACTGTAAAGATATTCAATTTTTTGTTAAAATTTGACTTAAAAAAAATTTTTTTTTAAAGTGGGCGTGTTCGTCATCCGATTTAGCTAATTTTTATTTAGCACACATATAGTAATAGTAGTAACGTTCCTGCCAAATTTCATCATGATATCTTCAACGACTGCCAAATTACAGCTTGCAAAATTTTTAAATTACCTTCTTTTAAAAGTGGACCGCCCACTGTCCAAAATTTTACTAATTTTCTATTTTGTGTCATAAGGTTAATGCAACCACCAAGTTTCCTCGCTTTATACGTCTTTGGTATTGAATTATCGCACTTTTTCGGTTTTTCTAAATTTTCGATATCCAAAAAGTGGGCGTGGTTGTAGTCCGATTTCGTTCATTTTAAATAGCGATCTGAGATGAGCGCACAGGAACCCACGTACCAAATTTCATCAAGACACCTCAAAATTTACTCAAGTTATCGTGTGTACGGACGGACGGACATGGCTAAATGAATTTCTTTTTTCGCCCAGATAATTTTGATATATAAGTCTATATCTATCTCGATTAGTTTATGCCGTTACGGATTACCGTTATGTGAACAAAGTTAATATACTCTGTGAGCTCTGCTCAGCTGAGTATAAAAAGGAGTAAAGAAACCCCAATCAATAAGTATACCGAAATAATGATAACGACAAGCTGAATCGCCTTTGGCTTGTTCATCTGTACATTCTCTGTTTGAACACAATTTAGTGTCTCAACTTTCGATATGCTGAAAAAGCTTCTACAATGATACCGAAATAATTTCGAAGCAGTCCTTGAATGACTCTCAAACGATTCCAGCATTATCCCGCGATAGTCCTAAATATAACCTAGGAATGATCCGCGCATATTTCCTTAGATAACACCGATATAATTTCGAACTATTGGCGGAATAATCCAGAAACTATAGTATATCCAGAAATAGTTCCATAAGCAATCCCAAACTCCAGAAAATATCCATAAATGATTCTAAAATAGTCCTAAAATGATAACCAAAACCATCCCTCTATTATCTGGAAATAGCCCGAGAATGATCCCGAATTAATCGAAAACAGTGATGAAGTGGAGTAAATCGGTTGTAACTCGTAGAAAGCTCAGATATGTTTCCGAAACATCGATGTTTCGTTCAAAAACCTCGATGTTGGAACATCGATACATAGTTCCTTGATGAATGATTTGTCAGCATCGCCGCTTCTGGAAAATTTACAGTTACTCTAGCGTTTAAATTCCTCTTAATCAGGGCTGTTAAAAACTTTTATAATTGCAGTGCAAATCACAATACATACACAAAATTATATGTACACTGAAACTTTTTAAATAAAAAAAAAAAATAGTTTAAAAGTTTAAAGAATTTTTATCAATGGTGGAAAAGCGGCATTCACCAATTCGCCATGCAGAAGAATGTCAAGTCAAAAGAAAATTTTAATTGATTTCGATATTGTAGTACAAGGCGTTGTATGGAAAATAATCAAGAAGAAGCAATCAGTAGTTGGGATAACAACACCTGGTTCTGAATTCGCCTTGAATTCTTACGGCCAATTGGGTTGAATTCGCTTTTTCATCAACTTGTATAGATTCGGCCCAGGCGAATTGAGTTCCAGGTGTTGTTATCCCTACAGCTGATTGCTTCGTGTTGATAATTTTCCATACAAAGCTTTGTACAAAAATATGTCAGTTAATCGAAAAAAAAAGCAAATTTTTTTTTGACTTGACATTCTTCTGCACGGCGAATTGGTTGAATTCGCCTTGCCACCACCTGGTGTGGATTCGGCTTGGCACCACTGAATTCAAGACGAATTCAGTAGCAGATGTTTTTATCCGAACAGCTGAATGCTCCTTTTTGATTATATTCCATAAAAATTCTTTGTACAAGAATTGGTCCGCTAATCGTAATCAATAAAAGTTTTCTTTTGACTTGACATTCTTCTGCACTGTGAATTCGCCATGAATGAATTCAATATGCTGGAATTGGCATTACTTGTTAAATTTTTCAGGTTTAAAAAATAATTGTTTTAACTTTGTGTACTACATGGAATTTTATAACTACAAGTTTGACATATATTAATTTTTTCATCTTTTCTATATTCACAGGTATTAATCAAAACAGAAATAATGTATCTTCATCCGTTTTTCAAAATATGTCAACGTCCTCCAAACTATTAGTATTACTGATAATTGTAGTAATAATTGTAGCTGCAGTAATTATTTATATTGAAATACAACAAAGCAACAAAAGGTCAGAGCCTGGGCCCATACTGTTTGGCAATAGTTATGAGCATGGCACATGTAAGTATTAATTTTTAAAAAGATTGTACACGCCAAAAACTTAAATACATACTTATAAGGAAATTTTTGGCAAATACAATAAGTGTAGCAAAGTCTCTGGGCCGTACGGAGGTGATATAAAGTTGCCCAGGGCCGCCCCTTTTTGCAGAAAAAATTGAAAGGTTCTACCAGTGTACTTCTTTTGGCCGTTCATCGAAGAGTTGCAACCACCAAGGACACTCTAGTATTTCCCACTTGGTAATTTCCCTCTTGCACGATAAGAGTTTTTTCTGGTCCGGTGCATCTTCCTCTAAAGTTCCTGTATCATATCGCGCCAAAATATTAATTATTTCACCGGCACACAAAAAAAGTGGCCTACACTTAGACCAATGTATCTATACGAATTTTTAGGGCGCTGATTCCGAACATTTATCAGATTTGCCAAAACACCCTCAAAATATCGAGCTATTAGCAAAAACAGTCTCAAGATATTTGGAAATTCAGGATACTTCTAGTCCACATTCATAGTCCCAAATAATTGTAGAGCAAACCCAAGGCGAAAAGAAAATTAAAAAAAAAATTTCTTTATGTGTTGAAAAAAATTAGTTGATTTTTGAAATAAAAAATTGTCCTAGGTGAAAATGTTTGAGTTCTCAGGTATCCCTATAGCAATATAATATCGAATCATGCATCCTTTTTATTTTTCGAACTTTTCCCATAAAAATTCACATATAAAAGTAAAATCTGTATTTTTATTTTTTCAGACCGGTAGAACTAGTTAAACTCGGACTTTTAAAAATAAAAGTCCGAAAATAAAAGTAAAATCCAGACTTTTATTTTTTGTGGCCAAAAAAAAATCTGTCTTGATAACAAAGAAACGGCTTATCCGAATTAAAAAAAATTTATTTCGGAAAACCCGCGTCTTTGTTATCAAGCCGGACTTTTATTTTGCCCTTAAAAAATAAAAGTCCGGATTTAACTTTTATTTCGGGACTTATATTTTTAAAAGTCCGAGTTTAACTAGTTTTATCGGACTTAAATAAAATAAATAAATAAATGTAAGGCGCGATAAACTCCGAAGAGATCTAAGGCCGAGCTTCTCTTCCAATTTGCGTCGTGCTCCTCTTGATTTTCCCTACAAATTGGCCGGACGGGACCTACATGATTTTATGCCGACTCCGAACGGTATCTGCAAGGCAGATGAGTTTTCACTGAGAGCTTTTCATGGCAGAAATACACCCGGAGCGCTTGCCAAACACTGCCGAGGGGCGACCCCGCTTAGAAAAATTTTGTTCTAATTGAAAAACCTTATTTCTAAAATTTTGATTTAGCTTTGCCCGGGGTGTGAACCCAGGGCATACGGTGCGGTAGGCGGAGCACGCTACCATCACACCACGGACTTAGGTAATAAAAATCGGAAATGAATTTCTATCTTGATCCAAATATATTAAAAGTCCAAAATTAATAGTTTTTCAAGTAATTATATTATAAAAGGAATAATAGTTTCCGTCCCTGGTTGTTTTTGTCAAAAGTCTCCAAATATGTATGTATTTGAACTATTTTAATTTTGAAGACCTTTTTATTTAAAATATCATAGTTCCAAATTTAGGAAATGGACATCTTGTCATCGATCGCGATCAGTGGGGTGCCTCGGAGTTGGCTAAAAACCTTATTATACCACTTAAACATCCAATACCTTACGTCCTTATAACGCATATTGGCGTACAATCGAAACCTTGCGAAAATGTCTATAAATGCTCAATTAAAATGCGCACAATACAAGATTCGGCTATAGCGGAAAAAAATTTACCCGACATACAATCGAATTTTTATGTGAGTTGAATATTATATTTTATGTTAATATTTACTATATACATATATGTAGTTATGTATGCAAATGGAACAACCTCAAAACTTGATTGGCCCAATGTCTGTCTACCAGACATGCATTGTTTAACATATGCACTATGTGATGATAGGAAATTCGATAAATTTTTCTAGCATTACCAAAATTTAGTATACAAATTCAAGCAGTGACTGACCGAAATCGTAGCACTAAAATCTCGTTGTCGCAGTGATTATTTTTAAACTAAAACAAGTAAGGAAGTCTAAGTTCAGGTGAAACCGAACATTACATACCCAGCTGTACACTTGAAATGCTGTTGTTGTTTTGTGTGCTTAATAGTGTTACAAGGCTGCGCAATAATGCATATACATATGGTTCTATTCTGAAACATAGAAAATTGCTTAGTCATAAAAGGGGCGGTGCCATGCCCATTATTTAAAACTTGAAGTTTTTCCTATTATAAATCCACTTGGGAAATGAAACACCATGATATAAAGCTTTTGTTTTGCAAAGATATTTTTTTAGGATTTTATTCATCCCCGACCCATTCGACCCTTTTAAAAATCTTTTATATAAAAGTGGGCGTGGTCTTTAACCGATTTCGTTAATTTTGCTTCAAAGCATTTCTTATAGTAAAGGCAACCTCTCTGCCGAATTTTGTTACGATAGGTTTAACGATTTTTGATTTATGATTAATAATATTTGTAAAATTGATTTTATCACAAGTGGGCGGTGCCACGCCCATTAAAATTTTTTTTTTTTCAAATTTTTATCAAGAGTCTCAATATTTATTAGTGTTATTTACTAAATAATCAGGTTTTTTGTGTTTTCCAAGATGTTATATATATAACAAGTAAGGAAGGCTAAGTTCGGGTGTAACCGAACATTACATACTTAGTTGAGAGCTACGGAGACAAAATAAGGAAAATCACCATGTAGGAAAATGAACCTAGGGTAACCCTGGAATGTGGTTGTATGACATGTGTATCAAATGGAAGGTATTAAAAAGTATTTTAAGAGAGAGTAGGCCATAGTTCTATGGATAGACGCCATTTAGTGATATCGCCATAAAGGTGGACCAGGGCTGACTCTAGAATGTGTTTGAAAGGTGATAATGAGTATTTTAAAAGGGAGTGGGCCTTAGTTCTATAGGTGGACGCCTTTTCGAGATATCACCTTGAAGGTGGACCAAGGGTGACTCTAGAATGTGCTTGTACGATATGGGTATCAAATGAAAGATGTTAATGAGTATTTTAAAAGGGAGTGATCCTTAGTTCCATAGGTGGACGCCGTTTCGAGATATCGCCATAAAGGTGGACCAGGGGTGACTCTTGAATGTGTTTGTACGATATAGGCATCAAATGAAAGGTGTTAATGAGTAATTTAAAAGGGAATGGGCTTTAGTTCTTTAGGTGAACGCCTTTTCGAGATATCGCCATAAAGGTGGACCAGGGGTGACTTTAGAATATGTTTGTACGATATGGGTATCAAATGAAAGGTGTTAATAAGTATTTTAAAAGGGAGTGATCTTAGTTCCATAGGTGGACGCCGTTTCGAGATATCGCCATAAAGGTGGACCAGGGGTGACTCTAGAATGAGTTTGTACGATAGGGGAATCAAATGAAAGGTGTTACTGAGCATTTTAAGAGGGAGTGGGCATTAGGTCTATAGGTGGATGCCTTTTCGAGTTATCGCCATTAGGGTGGGCCAGGGGTAACTCTTGAATGTTTGTACGATATGGGTATCAAACGAAAGGTGTTACTGAGCATTTTAAGAGGGAGTGGGCATTAGGTCTATAGGTGGACGGCTTTTCGAGATATCGACATTAGGGTGGGCCAGGGGTGACTCTGGAATGTTTGTACGATATGGGTATCAAACGAAAGGAGTTACTGAGTATTTTAAGAGGGAGTGGGCATTAGGTCTATAGGTCGACGCCTTTTCGAGATATCGTCATTAGGGCGGGCCAGGGGTGACTCTAGAATGTGTTTGTACGATATGGGTATCAAATTAAAGGTATTAATGAGGGTTTAAAAGCGAGTGGCCCTTAGATGTATATGTGAAGGCGTTTTCGCGATATCGACCAAAATGTGGACCAGAGTGATCCAGAAAATCATCTGTCGGGTACTGCTAATTTATTTATATATGCAATACCACGAACAGTATTCCTGCCAAGATTCCAAGGGCTGTTGATTTCGCCCTGTAGAACTTTTTCATTTTCTTCTACTTAATATGGTAGGTGTCACATTCATTTTACAAAGTTTTTTCTAAAGTTATATTTTGCGTCAATAAACCAATCAAATTACCATGTTTCATCCCTTTTTTCATTATTTGGTATGGAATTATGGCATTTTTTCATTTTTCGTAATTTTCGATATCGAAAAAGTGGGCGTGGTTATAGTCGGATTTCGGCCATTTTTTATACAAAGATGAAGTGAGTTCAGATAAATACGTGGACTAAGTTTAGTAAAGATATATCGGCTTTTGCTCAAGTTATCGTGTTAACGGCCGATCGGAAGGACAGACGGTGGACTGTGTATAAAAACTGGGCGCGGCTTCAACTGATTTCGCCCATTTTTCCAGAAAACAGTTACCGTCATAGAATCTATGCCCTTACCAAATTTAAGAAGGATTGGTAAATTTTTGTTCGACTTATGGCATTAAAAGTATTCTAGACAAACTAAATGAAAATGGGCGGAGCCACGCCCATTTTGAAATTTTCTTTTATTTTTGTATTTTGTTGCATCATATTATTACTGGAGTTGAATGTTGACATAATTTACCTATATACAGTAAAGATATAACATTTTTTGTTAAAATTTGACTTTTAAAAAATTTTTTTTTAAAAGTGGGCGTGTTCTTCATCCGATTTTGCTAATTTTTACTTAGCACATATATAGTAATAGTAGTAACGTTCCTGCCAAATTTGATCATGATATCTTCAACGACTGCCAAATTACAGCTTGCAAAACTTTTAAATTACTTTATTTTAAAAGTGGGCGGTGCCACGCCCGTTGTCCAAAATCTTACTAATTTTCTATTCTGCGTCATAAGGTCAACCCATCTACCAAGTTTCATCGCTTTATCCGTCTTTGGCAATGAATTATCGCATTTTTTCGGTTTTTCGAAATAGTGGCGAAAAAGTGGGCGTGGTTATAGTCCGATATCGTTCATTTTAAATAGCGATCTGAGATCAGTTCTCAGGAATCTGCATCCCAAATTTCATCAAGATACCTCAAAATTTACTCAAGTTATCGTGTTAACGGACAGACGGACGGACGGACGGACGTGGCTCAATCAAATTTTTTTTCGATACTGATGAAATTGATATATGGAAGTCTATATCTATCTCGATTCCTTTATACCTGTACAACCAACCGTTATCCAATCAAAGTTAATATACTCTGTGAGCTCTGCTCAACTGAGTATAAAAAGTAGGCGTGGTTATCATCCGATTTCGCTCATTTTCAATACCAATCTATTCTGGGTCCAGGTAAGCTCGTGTACCAAAATTGGCGAAGACATCTCAATATTTGCTGAAGTTATCGTGTTAACGGACAGACGGACATGCCTCAATCAAATTTTTTTTCGATACTGATGATTTTGATATATGGAAGTCTATATCTATCTCGACTCCTTTGTAATGTACAACCAACCGTTACCCAATCAAAGTTATAATACCCTGTGTACAAGTACAACTGGGTATAAAAACGTACTCTGCAGACGATCCGTCTCATCATCGTAAACGAACCGTACGCTTGTCAACATGCTTACTTTCGTCAGTTGTCGTCATGTACGATAGGAACACTTTATCTATATATATGTACGTTTGTTTGTTTAATGGTATTTTCAATTCATACTTATTATTTAAATAATAAGTATATATGTATATGTTAGACTGGGTCACAGTGTATACATATGAAAATTTTTTTAGTAGGTCATGAAAAAACCTTAGTGGAACTTTTTTCCTAAGCCCAAATCTTACGAAAAAATCTATGGCGCGATATCGGTTAACTTTCGCCCATACAAATCGACCCACCCTAATGTACGTATATAAATAAACTGCACTGCGTTGGTGTCTCTAAAACTCAAAAAAGGATTGACCTAGTTCGATTTTTTTTTTCTTCCGTTCGTTATGGTTCGTGGATGGTTTGGAAAAAATTGTTTTTGGAAAAGAAGGTGCTGCCACGCCCCCTATAAGAAAAAATTTTAATTCAACTTATCTACGCCATTATTTGAAGTAGGTATCCAAAATGTATTATAGAGACTCCGTATACGAGTGTGGGGGCAGTGGGAGTGGGATGCGAGTGGGAGTGAGAATGGTGGTGGAAATGAGAGTGGGGATAGGAGTTGTAGTGAGAGTGGGAGTGGGAGTGGGACAATGAGTTGGAGTGAGAAGGATAATTGGAATAAGCATGTAAAAGAATAAGAAGAAAAATTTAGGATCAAGTAGACGAGATTGGTATAGAGAGAAGAGGGAAGCGAAGCTCACTTCTTGAATGGGGACAAACCAATTTTCGGGCGGGAAAAAGTCTGCCGGTTGTCTAACGCAAGTGTTTATTATAAAAATATTGATCTCCATTGCTGGTAATTTTGACCAGTCATATTATAGTCGTTTTTGCGAAGGATCTAGAAGCGTATCATCATTGTGCGAGAAATTTGTGTTGCTCGGATGATGAGACGGGTCGTATACGGATTGCCTAATAGGGTCTACACACGATGCGTCTGACTCGCGAGTCAGCTGTGTACGTGTTGACTCGCCTTCAAAATCAAATTCATTTTGACATTCCCGAATCAGCCAGAGTCATATCTGTGTGACTAATACTAAAATATTTTCACTAGCACATCCGAAACTGACTTGACTCTGACTCACTGTGTGTAGACGCTATAAGTGATATGCACTTTTTTGATAGGCATTCAGAATAAGAACATTTTTTCAAAACGAAACCGAATAGACAATCAAACTCTAACTGATTTTTATTTTTCATAATTTTAAGGTTGGCGACGATGGCAACGTTTATGTTGGGCGTGGCTGGGACTATGCAAATACTTATGCAAATAATACATTGTCTGTTACATTTTTGGGCGATTATGGACGTTACGAACCAAGTGACAAGCAATTGGAAGCGACACAATATTTATTAACTCATGCTGTTGTCAATAAATATATTGAATTGGCTTATAAGTTAGTGGCGCAAAATCAGGTAAGCACAGTTAAGTGGTTTAAATTATATAAGCAGTACAACAAAATAAAAACTTTTTCTTGCAAATGAGTAGCCATGGTATTTTTCTGAATATCCTTATATTCTAACACGTCTGCGTTTTGTTTTTGTTCACACTTAAAGATTAGGGGTGGACGAAGTTGCAATATTGAGGGCGTTCTAATGAGCCATCCAGCTCTGAATCAAAATCAAATTTCATTGGAACGATCCAGGACAGTACTATGAGAGTTGGCAGTAGTCAACTAATGTGTACACATAATAGGGTGCCTGTTATTTTTACACTCTTTTCCCGAATCACTCCATAAAATTTTACTGAAAAAGTTAAAACAAATTATCAAACTAATAACTAGTATTTTATTTCTTTAGACCATGCCATATATATTTTCCATATAAAAGCTAAAGTACTAATGCTTAAGAAAAAGGCTCGGCGGGAGAGGTACGAAAAAAGGGTTTTGAGCTAAATAGCTATCGTCCTAAGGCCGATATTTTAAATATGTCATTAGCTTTGTGCCAAAAGCAATTGCCCGTTATATTGTGGTTTTTGTATTTTTTAAATAAAAAATGTATAAATTATTCAAATTTCCGAGCTCAAGGCCACGCATAAATAAAAAACCAAATATTTTATGTGTTTCAATAAATATACTTGTTAATAATTGATCTATATTTCGACCTCAATCTGAGGTCATCTTCAGGACTAAAAAGATTAAAAACAATAAAAACATCAAAAAGTGCATAACACCACTTACACTCTTGGCTGTACCTAATCGACTAATTTTAAAAGATTACATATTAAACGAATATAAACAACATAATGTAAACAAATAAATACCGTAAGTATAACCAAATTTTGACCAAAACAACCATGTACTTACGGTATTTATTTGTTTACATTATGTTGTTTATATTCGTTTAATATGTAATCTTTTAAAATTAGTCGATCAGGCACAGCCATAGATGAATGGATTTGCAACTCTTTGTTTCGAGAGAGCGCTGTCAAAATGCACATTTTTTATAACATTTATCAATGATGCCACTCCAAACAAAACTGAATAGATCTGAAAATGGGGATTTTTGACATACATTTCGGCGATTATAGTTTCAATAATTTAATAAAATGATAGTCGTAAAATATTTATTTCCTTAAAGTTATTTTACAATAATACGACTAGTTAGAGTTAAATATAAACAAATCTAAGTAAAACTAACATTTCGATTAAATTAATTAGTCAAATATTGTAACGCATTTAACTCGCAGTGAAAACCATATATTCTTTTGAAATTTCAGTAAATCGGACCTATGATATAATAGTTAACATTATTTAATGGATAGGGCTTATCCTACATGTCTGGCGTTCCATGTTCTGTGATCAAAATGGACTGGTTGCATCGGGAGTTCATATTTACAAAACCTGTTTTTAGTGATAACTTTTGAATGGGAAAAAATATTTACCGTCCGCCTTCGAACTAATAATACTTACACTAAAACAAGTATTTTTATCCTTTTTCCCATAATTTTTGAACGCCATTCTACAGTTGTAGGTCAAACTAAATTTTACCAAAATTTTTGGCACCCTTTTCGTTTTGGCTGGCACATTTTTTGTTCTGGCACCCGCTTCAGCTGGCGCGAGGGATTTATCTGTGATTGTTGCCAGCAATAACTAGAAGATAAATCCCTCGTGAGAGCGAAAATATGAGAGCGTAAACAAAAGATTCGTATCAATCTAATCTACGGCACCATAGATGAATGGATTTGCAACTCTTTGTTTCGAGAGAGCGCTGTCAAAATGCACATTTTTTATAACATTTATCAATGATGCCACTCCAAACAAAAATGAATAGATCTGAAAATGGGGATTTTTGACATAAATTTCGGCGATTAGAGTTTCAATCATCTAATAAAATGATAGTTGTAAAATATTTATTTCTTTAAACTTATTTTACAATAATACGACTAGTTAGAGTTAAATATAAACAAATCTAAGTAAAATTTACATTTCAATTAAATTACTCAGTCAAATATTGTAACGCATTTAACTCGCAGTGAAAACCATATATTCTTTCGAAATTTCAGTAAATCGGACCTATGATATAACAGTTAACAATATTTAATGGATAGGGCTTATCCCACATGTCTGGCGTCCCAGGTTCTGTGATCAAAATGGACTGGTTGCATCGGGAGTTCATATTTACAAAACCTGTTTTTAGTGATAACTTTTGAATGGGAAATAATATTTACCCTCCGCCTTCGAACTAATAATATATAGACTAAAATAAGTATTTTTATCCTTTTTCCCATAATTTTTGAACGCTATTCTACAGTTGTAGGTCAAACTAAAGTTTACCGAAATTTTTGGCCCGTTTTTCGTTTTGACTGGCACATTTTTTGTTCTGGCACCCGCTTCAGCTGGCGCGAGGGATTTATCTGTGATTGTTGCCAGCAACAACTAGAAGTTAAATCCTTCGTGAGAGCGAAAATATGAGAGCGTAACCAAAAGATTCGTATCAATCTAATCTACGGCACAGCCAAGATGCATGTAGGAAAAATGCACTTTTTGATGTTTATATTGTTTTTAATCTTTTTAGTCCTGAAGATGACCTCAGATTGAGGTCGAAATGTCGATCAATTATTAACAAACATATTTTTTGAAACACATAAAATATTTGGGTTTTTATTTATGTGTGGCCTTGAGCTCGGAAATTTGAATAATTTAAATATTGAAGGCCGAAAAACAACAAGTAAAAAGAAAAAAATTTTAGTTTTTCTATCATGATTTAAAATTAATAAAATACAATAACTTAATGGCCTTAATAACTTGTTTACAGACTTAAAGTAAAAATTTATGGATAGTGAAAAAAAATTTAAATTAAAATAATTAAAATTAAATATCGGTAGCCATAGTGCATACGCCTGGTAAGTGCTATCAAGTAAAGAGGGTATGCTGTCAAAAATTTTCCACCAAAAACCAAATCAATAGAGCCATCCTATTGATGCGACATTGATCCAGATAGATATCAGGATCACAGCGTTGTTGCTTTTATCGGTATCTGGATCAGGTTTCTTTGGAAAGCAACTATATATTGTTGTACTAGAAAAGTATAATTCCTATCAGAGATCGCATATAACAGTTCCCGAAACCCATATTTTCAATGTTTAATGAACACTCTTTAAATAACTGTTAAATGCTGATTTTGCTGGAAAGAAAGGCAGTAATGTAAAGAGTGAACGAAAGCAACCGATTATTTATGTGCTTGCGCAAATACGGCATGCAAGGAATGGAGAGAACAAAAAATAAAATAAAGGGAAGAGTAATAAGGAAAGGAAAGGTAGAGCAAAACGAAAGGTAAGGAGCGGATAATAACTGTTATCCACTAGTTATGGGAATGGTATCGACGGTCCATGGGCAATTTTTATTGGTTTTTATCGGCGAGGTATAGACAAGTAAACCGTTTGTTATCGAAAAGTTATCGATTTTTTATCGGAAAAATATCCATTTGTTTTCGAAAAGTTACCGCAAAACATCAGTTTCGAAAACAAATCGACAGCTATTCGATAACAATTCAATATTTTTCAGAAAGTAAATCGAAAAAATTTAGTTAAAAACAATATTTTTTCAATATTAAATCGATTTTTTTCTAAATATAATATATAAATTAAATATAGCAAATAAAGTGATAACACGTCGATAATTTGCCAACACCATATCGATAAATCTTTGATAAGAGTTGTTATCGATAAAAAGTTGATAGGACTTCGATAATATACTGATGACAATCCGTCAATAATAACAGACATATAACTTTTCGTATTCATAAATGAATTCGTCCGAACCCTGCTAAACGATACAAAAATTGTATCGAAATAATCCCGAAATAACTGCTACTATAAACCTACAAGTATTGAGAAAACCGATCTCAAAATAGTCCCGACATAAACCCAAATAGTCCCCGACATACGCCTTCCAAAAATCATTACGAAAAAGTACCTAAAAAATTCCGAACTAATCCAAAATAACGCCATAATTTTCCAGAAATTGGGTTTAGAAATAGTCCCTGTGAGACACCAGAAATAAAAAATCGAGATATAGTTTAAAATTTGAGGAATAACAGTTATTTACAGACTCTTAATAACCTTATGTTTAGTTTACATTAGGGGGACTCATTTAACCTTATAAATGCCTTATAAAGTGTGTAAAAGTATAAATTTATCTAGTGCGTAAACGAGCTGTCAAATTTTGTATGAAAAATCATTTACACAATTTGCATAAATTTACGCGCACATTTCATGGTGTAAATGTGGTAAATTCAAAGGAGTGCAACCTTGCGGACATTACAGCAGGCATTTAATGAGTCTCCCTATAATGCCCATTCTAGAAGTGAGATTTACCATTCCTAAATCATTGACACTGACCGAAAAAATTTACAATTAATGCTTTAAATATCACCTTATGTCTGGTGATGTTGGGATATGGTATGTTAAAATACATATCTTATTTCAAATAGTTTTCATAAAGCTGTGTTATGTTATGAATTTCTTACTTACTTACTCACTTAATTGGCGCTTAACCGTCTAAACGGTTATGGCCGTCCAACAAGGCGCGGCAGTCGCTCCTTCGCTCCGCCAACCGGCGCCAATTGGTCACACAAAGGGATTTTAAATCGTTTTCCACCTGGTCCTTCCAACGGAGTGGGGGCCGCCCTCTACCTCTGCTCCCATAGGCGGGTTCCGATAGAAACAATTTCTTGGCCGGAGCATCATATTTCATTCGCATAACATGGCCTATCCAGCGCAGCCGCTGCGTTTTAATTCGCCGGTCTATGTTGATGTCTGCGTATAGCTCGTACAGCTCATCATTAAATCTTCTTCGGTACTCGCCATCGCCAACGCGTAGAGGTCCATAAAACTTTCGAAGAACTTTTCTCTCGAACACTCCCAAAGCCGCTTCATCTGCTGTTGTCATGGTCCATGCTTCTGCCCTATATAGAGTATGATTTTCGTTCGGCGAGTGAGGACTTTACTTTTCAATTGCCTACCTAGTCCAAAGTAGCATTAATTGGCAATATTGATTCTTCTATGAATTTCTTAATGTGTTCTTATATTACTTGCCTTATAATAAGTAGTGTTATATTAGATGCTGTTATGTTATATTGATTGGCATTGGGTTATATTATGTTATGTTATCTTATCGTAAATTTGCTTTGCGAACTGTATGAGTTGAATTTTATAATTGTTTTGGGTAGCACGCAGCCAGTCCACAATCAAGTTGAGATTCCTCTTTCTTCACTTTGAACCAGATACTCGAAGTTTTGATAGTAACTAGTCGGGTTAGTCGAAGTGAAGGTAAGGGCAATGGTATGATAGCTTGTTCAACCGACGATTTAAGGCAGCAGTTGGTAGCTATTCGCGTGCTCGCCCATCACATCGAAGGTCGTGAGTTCAAGTCCTGAAAAAGGCAATATCAAACTACTTTAGAAAGTTTTTCTATTTTTGCATTGGGCCTAGTACCAATCTTTGTTGGGCCAATCTGTCTGCTTGCCTAGCCTTTCTGGGGCATTGCTTTGTTTCGTACGTGAGCTAAAGCTCCAACTCGCTCTCACCCCACTCCAAATCGCACTCCCACTGTTACTCCAAATTCCGCTCCCATTACCACTCCTATCCCAACTTCCACTCACACTCTCACTTCTACTCGCACTCCAACTCTCACTTCAACTCCAACTCTCACTTATTTTTAAAACAAATTCTGGGCGCCTTCTTCAAATAATGATAAAGCGAAATAAAAATTTCTCTAATAAGCGTCAAGGCAACGCTTACTTTCCTAAACAAAATTCGGTCAAGCCGCTTTTTAGTTTTAACGAAACTAACGCACAACAATCCATTGTTATATATTATTTAGTACCTGCACTTACACTAATTTTAATAACAAAATAATTAAATATCATTTTAGACGAAAAGTACGAAGAGTCCTGGTGCAAATGTGTATCGTCATATCAAAAAATGGCAACACTTTTATCCTTGTGGTATTGATGATAATCCGAAGTGCGGCGTAGAACTGGGTATGCCAAAAGTTTGGGATGCCAAAATGTAAAGAGTTCATCATGACAACTTGTATTAATGTGTATGTATATTTAAGCAGAATAATTAAGATTTAACTATCCTATAGAGAAATATTCTAAACAATAACTGCAATCCATTTTGTAAGAAATATTTTCATAAATTTTTGGTTTTTAGTTTGAACGAATATAATACTTATGTATATTAATTAATTGTAAATTGTACTATACATTAAAGCTTTACGATTAGTAACTTAGTACGTAAATAATTCTGTATAAAATTTTGCACACTTGTATATTAACTATACTAAGTCAACGAGAGAGTTTTAACTAACAAGCTAAGTCAAATGTATAGCCTCAATTTGAATAAAGTACTTGAAACGAATTTTTCCACTTCGACTTTTGATTGAGATGAAATCTTTTTTATATAAGTACATACATATTTACATAAATACTTTATCACATACATATGTGCAATTTTAGAGAGCTACCTTTCTTAGTGAAGGGCTTAATTAAACGTTCTACTTCGACCTTATAGCATTGAATGGTTACTGAGACTAACGCTACCATCGATCTATCTACATATCTTAACATCGTAGAATCGATTGAGCGATTGACTTTGTTACGTCATGTCGCCACTCATAGGTGTACTATGCTGACACAGCTATTGAAATTCCACAAAAAACTGCTTATTTATCGTAGAACACCATAAAAAAACTCATACGTTTAGTCTTATGTATGTAAAGCCAACATCTGCTAAGTCTCCCATTTCTGAGTAAAAGGTGAGTATTTTGTTCGTGTAACATTGTTACAGATTGAAAGTGCTTTATTCATGAAATTCATCTATATATATTTTCCTTCCGAGGCCTTACCCTTAGACTTACCCTATACGTGCCTAAGTACCTATGTCTTCTAGAATTTGAACAATAAATATACACGTGGGCCATCACATATATATTGTAACGAATTTTGGGGAGTTCCTGATAATTATACACCTTCTGCTAACGTTCGAATCGCTGAACTGTCTAATAAACAACTCCAGTATTCGGTATTGCAAAATGTTCTTTATTTAGACTACTTTGGGAGTAGTACAATTGTACTAAACTAATAGCGTGTTTAAATCAAACTGATTCATTACTCCTCAGCTTGCGCTGCTTTTATACTCTCTGTTGCCTCATTCGAATATTCCTCCTAAAGTTTAGACTTTTCACGAACATGCCTTCTGGAACAGTTGTATCTAATACTTGTTTATTTAGCTGTATGCGTGTATATGTGTGAGTAACAACTTCTGTTCTTAGCTGATGATGTGATTTGTGATTGTTTCTCCTCCGTCTTCGCTCTTATCTGCTGATTACGTACATATGTGTATGTGAAATAATCTCTTCGCTTCGAGCTGCTGGTTATGTGTGGGAAATATTCTTTGTTTTCTGGTATATAAGTGTGGATGCTGCCTTTATGTGTAAATGTACATAAGTGAAGCTACTTGCTTTTTTTTATTGTTGTGATTATTTACTAACATCATAGTAATGCTAATATTCGCAACAATATTAAGATGAAAACTGCAATGTCAAATAACGTTTTCGCTGGAATGAATAGGGTTTTGATCGACTTATCGCATTAAAATATTTGTGGAGAAATGAACTCATGAATTCTCAAATTATTGCAAATTCAATTAAGGTTAGACCTTTAAACAGCTTTTTAAAAATGTGTTCGTTAACCGTGAAGAAACCAACAGAAATACCGTAGGAAGGATGCTTAAGCTGCAGTCGCGTCAACATACATATTGATAATCAGGCGGCGATTAAGTTAAACCGCTCATACAATACTTCATCAATAAGTGTCCTGGAATGCAAGCAAGCTTTGGAGAGACTTATTTAAGGCCGAACATATATCAATACTGTATTACCGGTCGTAAAGGGGTTGAAGGTAACGAAAATGCAGTTAAGTTGACATAAAGAGGATGCATCACACGATGAATCGACGGTAGACATTCCAATCCTTGAGAGGAATTAAAAGGAGACAGGAGTTGCGTATGATCCATTATGTAGGAAATGCGCGGGGTTGCAGAATTTTCAAGATCATGTGCAAATCCTACGATGTTAGAATCACAAAGTGGCTCATATCTCTGAAGATAGAGGATTTAAGGCTCACAATGTGTATATCAACTGGACACTGTCTTCTGGCGACCCATGCTCATAAGTTAAGCCTCGTTCGGTAACAGCAGATGTAGGAAGTGCGAGCTGCAGGAGGAATCGGTTGGGCGCATTCCGTGTTCGTATCCTGCGCTCATGAGGTCAAGGCGCCAGCCAGTAGGGCGGCAGGGTTGCCAAATCTCAAGATAGCAACTAAGCTAGATCCTAGAAGGCTTCTAGTATCTTCCAAAAAGACCGAACTATTCTATAATATTAGTCCTGGCACCTGATTGCTGTTCTTCAGTTTTGCCGTCCAACAAATTCTAGTAATACTATGGACACACTCAGTCTGTGTGAGCTCTGTATTGACCGGCCAGTTCAATCCTACCTACGTATTTATGACATTATTTTGTTGCAAAAAGAAAACAAAGTTAATATTCCGCTCCCGTTAGTTGTCGAAACATCACGTGAACAACGAATGAAGAAGCCTCGAAAGCTCAAATAAATAAAATTTCCATAAAAACTATTTTTGAACTAATGAGTGAAATAAATACAGGCACACACGCGCACGTATTTAAAACATCGCCCACCTGTAAGCTTAGCTCAACGTGCATACATATGTTCATATATATGATGACACCAAATGCAAACAGAGTCATATCTTTAAATTATTTTTTAAGCTTAAATCCAGATGTGGACCAGGAATTCGGACACATCCAGAAGGTACTAGACCTAAAGTGTAAAAAGTACTATTTCGTTAGTAGCTAGATTTTCTGCAGTTATAAAATCGACAGTTTGGATTTTTGTATTTCATATTTAACATATATTTGAGAAATGGGCTACCAGCTTACGGAGCTTCGACTATGAGTGTGCTTTTTTTCCACACTTTCCCACCGGTTCGGAACTTTCGAAAAAGGGGATAATGGCGTGCTTGAAGTAATATGTATCGAAAGTGCGTCAATAAAGCCACTCGTTTTAAAGTGGAAATTTTTATCTAGTTGGGAGCTAGAAAAATGGTAATGTAGCAAGGACATTTTCCACCGACTAGGACATCGCCAGTTGAATTATAGATGGCAAACTAGTAGTGGTTCCGTAAGCACTAGAGGCACACCTTTTTGAACTAGAGACTTTCCCTACAAGGAAGTAGGTGCACCCTCAACATCAGAGACGCGAGATATGACATGGATAAACATTACACGGGTCAACACAAAATTTGACTTTGACTTCAAAGCATTAAATTTCATTTCTCAAGGTCGTAATTTGACGAAAAAAAATATATGGCATGAAAAAGTTTGCTTTCCTATTTAGGAAACCGCTTGAATGAAATTTTTAAAATCCGTGGTTTTAATATTTGCTTGAAAATGAAACAATTCAAAATTTTTATTAAGTTTTAATATCGATATAACTTACAAAAAAGTGGAAAAGGATTTAAAAGTGTACACTTTTACTTTTTCTTTTATGTTCACAGGTACTATCCCTCAATAAACCCCAAATATAGTCTCCCATCATGTTTACATTATATTGGCCTTGATAATGTTGTTTGAAGAAGAGCCTAAAAGCTCTGCCTTACTATTTGGTAAATTTAAATCTCTAATCAAATCACTAAAATCTTCAGTAGTGATGAAATGATGTTTTGATTGTTCTGGTGTCGGTAAAAACTCCTTATTGGCATTGCTTTTATAAGAACTAAGATATGAGCCACTTCTCTGCGATAATTTTTTCGGTGGCTCTGGTACTGTTCGTGTCAGATCGTGTGCGACTGGAGCAGAAGAAGATTCAAGATCAGGATACTTGATAAGTTTTGCATTTTTACCTCTACGTCTTTTACTCGGATTCACAATGCAAAAGTAACAGTCTTTAACGTGATCTTTTAGTTCTCGCCAGATTCTTGGTGGTGCAAATTTCATAGATCTTTTCTCACCTCGATACCAACCTAAAATAGAGAAAGAGAAATCAATATGTCTACTTTATTTAATTTACTATTTTACTAAAATTTGCTTACCTTCCAAAACATCTTTTACAATAACTACAAGCAACATGTGGAGTCCATGTCTTGTCTTGATTCCAAACAGCGCATCCAAAATATTCTTCGTAGGCTTCACATAATATTATTCATATTATATATCTCGAACTTTAATAAATTTCCCACATAGGTATATAACAAAAGCATCAGCTTCATATTTACACTTTCGCGACGACATTTTAGGGTATTCTAGATTTGTGAAAAACACATTATCGCTGTTTAGTTATCACTCTAGCTCCATGAGTATTGGTACAATAACTATTACGAAAGCAAATTTTATACCGAAAAATGTATTTTCTTTTCGTTTTTGTTTATAATAAAACAGAAAATCATGAAATAAACTTTAGGACAAAAAACAAAATTAAAAGTAATTAATAATAATTGGAGACGAGTTTTAATAAAATTTAAACTATAAAAACATTAATTTGACTTAAATAAAAGTTAATCTTACTAGATAAAAAGATAATTAAACAAAATAAAAATACACTAACTACTAAATCAACCTAACCTCAAAATGGAGGTGGACGCCGAGGAGCCTGGGGGCTCCTGGGTACAACAATATAGAGACAGAAATAAAAAACCGAAAATAGATAAGAAAATTACACCGGATTTGACAAATGAAGAAAACAATATATTGTTCACTCAACAAACAAATATTCATAAACAAGCGAAACAAAATACATCAGAAAATATCGTGGATAAAAACAACATTCAAGCAACAACTATTCAACAAAGTACACCAAAAATGAATAAAAACGAGGATATAAAGACTAATAATAAACCTGAGGAAAATATGACAACAAATTCATATCTATACTATGACAAAGATCACAAAGGACCATTTGTGGTATACATTGACAAAAAACAAACTGGACCAGAAAGAAATTCAATTAATGTAATAGCCGTAGCCAACCTTCTAAAAATTCTTAAATACGAAGAAGTGGATGAGGTAAGGAAAGTAGGTTTTGGTAGAGTGAAAACTATTTGTAAAAACACAGAAACAGCTAATAAAATTTGTAATGATGACACAATTAAAAACAAAGGTTACGAACCTAAAATTCTACAACACTGCCTTTCAAAAATGGGTATCATTTTTGATATTCCAACGGAAATGACAATGGAGGAATTACAAAAAGACATTATTTCAACAGTACCTATAATGAAAATTGTAAGAATAGAAAGAAAAGATAAGGATGACAAAGAAAAAAGAATTCCAACAAGACGTGTAAAAATATTTTTCAAGGGACAAACACTACCGAGCGAAATAATTTATGCACATACAAAAATAATGGTAAAACCATTCATTACCATAACACAATGCTACAAATGCTTCAGGTACAACCATTTTGCGCAGAATTACAAAGAAAAGGTCGAACGATGCAAAAAATGTTATCAGGTACATCTTACAGAAGAACAGTGCAAAACAATAATGTGTGTTAACTGTAATTTTCAACATCCACCAACTGCAAAAGACTGTCCTGCACGAGTAAAAGCATATATAATCAAAAGAACAATGACATTAGACAACAGTTCATACAAAGGGTCACTTAAAAAAGTAACTAACATTTTGGGTAACAGATTTGAACTACTAGACAACTTTGAACAAAATTTCCCACAACTACAGAAGAAGGATGCGAACAAACAAAGTGTTGAGAACGATACCACAGAGTACATTCACAAAATGGTGCCATATGCGAAGGTAGTTAAAAACATCAACAAAAATAGACAGAGAGAACAACAAAACGCAATCGACACAATGAATGAATGGCGGGCGGCCATAAAACCAATAAAGACGGAAATTACTATAGACACAAATAAAATTAAAGACACACAAGAAGTCTTTAATAAACTAAGTGTAGAAATAACAAAACATTTAGCATCAAATGTAAATGAGAGACTAAACCACAATACTATGGAGTTACTGAGCAATATTCGTATTGCAATTAATAAAATTAGCAATATTTTTGACACAACACTAATAACCCATGACCCTAATGGTTGATCAGATCAAGATCTTACAATTTAACATCCAAAGCTTGAAAAAACAAGGGAACAAGGAAATACTTGAAATTTATCTTTTAAATAATAAAATAGATATAGCCATTTTAGCCGAAACATGGCTAACAAACAATTTTGATTCAAATATAAATAATTATAACTTTGCTTTTACAAATAGACAAGATGGATATGGAGGAGTAGGAATTTACATTAAAAAAATATTAAATTCACTTTGTTTAAAATACCAAGTAAAATTGAAAACATCGGGCTTACAACCATCAATCTTAAAAGAAATATAAACATAATAAGCGTATATTCTGCACCTAACGTTTCAACTCAAGAATTTAAAATTGAAATGGAAAAAATATTTATTTTTTCAAGAAAATTTAACAACTTAACATTGATTGGAGGTGACCTCAACGCTATAGCGGCAATGTGGGACCCTGAAACAACAAACAATAAAGGAAATATACTGGAAAACTTAGTCATGGATAATGGATTTCAAACACTCAATACCGGGGAACATACATTTGAGATAAACAATACATCATCAGCAATAGATGTCACATTTATAAATCATAATATTAAAAATAATTGGAAAACAAGACATCAACTCACAAATAGTCATCATAAACCAATAATAATAAATATATTCGAAGAATTTTTAAAACCACAAAAATCCAAAAAAATTATTATGAACGAAGTCCTAAAAGAAATAAATACAATGTCAATAGGAAACAGTTTAGAAGAATTTAATAATGCGATTAAAAACACCATAAAAACAATACAGTAAAAATAAACCATACTTACTTACTTAATTGGCGCTTAACCGTCTAAACGGTTATGGCCGTCCAACAAGGCGCGCCAGTCGCTCCTTCGCTCCGCCAACCGGCGCCAATTGGTCACACCAAGGGAGTTTAAATCGTTTTCCACCTGGTCCTTCCAACGGAGTGGGGGCCGCCCTCTACCTCTGCTTCCATATGGGGGTTCCGATAGAAACACTTTCTTGGCCGGAGCATCATCTTTCATTCGCATAACATGGCCTAGCCAGCGCAACCGGTGCGCTTTAATTCGCTGGACTATGTTGATGTCTGCGTATAGCTCGGACAGCTCATCATTAAATCTTCTTCGGTACTCGCCATCGCCAACGCGTAGAGGTCCATAAATCTTTCGAAGAACTTTTCTCTCGAACACTCCCAAAGCCGCTTCATCTGCTGTTGTCATGGTCCATGCTTCTGCCCCATATAGCAGGACGGGTACGATAAGTGACTTGTAGAGTACGATTTTCGTTCGCCGAGAGAGGACTTTACTTTTCAATTGCCTACCTAGTCCAAAGTAGCATTTATTGGCAAGATTGATTCTTCGCTGGATTTCAGTGCTGATGTTGTTGCTAGTGTTGATGCTGGTTCCCAAATAAACGAAGTCTTTTACTATTTCGAAATTATGGCTGCCAACAGTAGCGTGGTTGCCAAGGCGCATATGCGCTGACTCTTTGCTCGATGACAGCAGATACTTCGTTTTGTCCTCATTCACCATCAAACCCATCTTTACCGCTTCTTTTTCCAGCTTGGAGTAAGCAGAACTAACAGCGCGGGCGTTTAGGCCGATGATATCAATGTCATCAGCATATGCCAGTAATTGCACGCTTTTATAGTATATTGTTCCAGTGCGGTTAAGTTCTGCAGCTAGTATAATTTTCTCCAGCATCAAATTAAAGAAATCGCACGATAGGGGGTCACCCTGTCTGAAACCTTGTTTAGTTTCGAACGGCTCGGAGAGGTCCTTCCCAATTCTGACCGAGCTGATGGTGTTGCTCAACGTCATTTTGCACAGCCGTATAAGTTTTGCGGGGAAACCAAATTCAGACATAGCGGCATATAGGCAGCTCCTTTTCGTGCTGTCGAAGGCGGCTTTAAAGTCGACGAAGAGGTGATGTGTGTCGATTCTCTTTTCACGGGTTTTTTCCAAGATTTGGCGCATTGTGAAAATCTGGTAGATGGTAGATTTACCAGGTCTGAAGCCGCACTGATAAGGTCCAATCAGCCGGTTCACGGTGGGCTTCAATCTTTCGCACAATACACTTGAAAGGACCTTATATGCGATATTAAGAAGGCTGATTCCACGATAGTTGGTGCATTTTGCAGTATCCCCCTTCTTGTGGACTGGGCAAAGAACACTTAGATTCCAACCGTCGGGCATGCTTTCGTCCGCCCATATTTTGCTAAGAAGCTGCTGCATGCGCCTTACCAACTCCTCGCCGCCGAACTTGAATAGCTCCGCAGGCAATCCATCAGCGCCCACGGCCTTGTTGTTTTTCAATCTGGTTATTGCTATTCTAACTTCGTCATAATCGGGCGGGGGGACATATATTCCATCATCATCGATTGCGGGATCGGGTTCTTCATCTCTGCGCGGTGAATTGCTGCCTCCATTTAGGAGAGCAGAGAAGTGTTCCCTCCATAATCTAAGCACTCTCTGGACATCAGTTACAAGGTCGCCGTTTTCATTCCTACAGGAGTTTGCCCCGGTCTTAAAACCTTCCGTCTGTCGCCGTATTTTTAGGTAGAATTTTCGGGCGTTATTCCTGGTGGCTAGCAGCTCAAGCTCCTCGCACTCACGCCTTTCTGCTTCTGCTTTTTTCTTCCTGAAAAGGCGTCTCGCTTCCCTTTTCAACTCACGATAGCGTTCACACACTCCTCTTGTCGCGCTCGCTTTTAACGTAGCCCTGTAGGCAGCGTCTTTTCCTTCGGTTGCGACGCGGCATTCTTCATCATACCAGTTGTTTTTTCGTGGCCGCCGGTAACCAATTTTTTCCTCGGCGGCGGTACGAAGTGTTTTGGAGATATGCTCCCACTGCTCCTGTATTCCTTCAGGATGAGTTATGCCCTCAGAGAGCAGGTGTGAGAGTCGAGTTGCGAAATCATTGGCAGTCTGTTGTGATTGAAGCTTTTCGACGTCTAGCTTTCCTTGTGTTTTTTGTTCCTTGTTTTTAGCCGCGTTGAGGCGGGTGCATATTTTGGCTGCAACGAGATAATGGTCCGAATCGAAAATAAACCATAACAACAAATATATACCAAAAAAATGGTGGACACAAGAAACAGAAAAATTGTTCAGAATAAAAAACGCAACTCAAAAAAAATTTAATCAATATAAAACATTACAAAACAATGAAGCATTGATTGGGGCGAGGAAAAAATTGATGGAACATATTAAAGAACAAAAGAGGAAAAATTTTAATGAACTCATAGATGAAATTTCAAAAACTAATTCAATGTGGAATATAATAAAAAACATCAAAAAATATAAATGTGAAAAAAATATTAACAACTGTTGGAATAATGAAGATTCAAAAAAATACTTACAATTTATTGCAAGAAATTCGGACAGAAATGTTATGGACAATAACACAACAAACAGAACTGGCATACCATTAAAGGAAATGAATTTGGAGAATTTCCTCAAATTCTTACACAGCAGAAAGATTAATTCAGCTAATGGTCCTGACCAAATTTCATATCGTATGATACTAGAACTACAAGAGACAGAAAAGAAAAAGTTATTCAATATAATAGAGAGTATCTGGCAGGAAGGGTTGATACCACAAACATGGAGAGAAATCAAAATCGTACCGATTCCTAAAGAAAGAAATTCAACGGATATTTACAAATACAGACCAATATGTCTACTGTCATTGATGGCAAAAATAATGGAAGGCATAATAAAAATCCATATTGACAATCAAATCGAAGAACACAAACTATTACCGGAAAGATCATATGGATTTAAGAAGAATCGATCAACAGCACATTGTATAAATGACCTTATAAATACAGTAGCATATTACAAAGAAAACAAATACCAAGTAATGGCGGCCTGTATTGATGTGGAGAAAGCATACGATTCGGTAGACATTGAAATTCTAGAAAACATACTCAACGAAACCCAGATCAATAGCAAAGTAATAAGATGGATAACATCATTTTTAAAACAACGTACACTGATATTAGGTAAACAAAAAATTGAAACAACAAATGGACTTGCTCAAGGAAGTGGATTAAGTCCAATTCTGTTTAATCTCTATACAACACACATTCATGAAATAACTAATGAAAACTGTAAACTATTCCAATTCGCAGATGACTTCTTCTTAGTATGCTTTAACAAAAAGAAAGACACCACACAACAATTACTAGAAATAAAAATACAAGAATTTATTAACGAATGTGATACAATTAAATTAAAAATAAATCTTAATAAAACCAAAACTATATTCTTCAATCAGAAAAAAAGCACAAATAAATATACAAATAAATGGCACGTCGATTGAACAGGTAACAAACATCAAATATTTAGAAAGATATATTAGTACCAATAATGCTTGTATGCAGCATATCAACAAAATAGTTGACAAAACTAATAGAACATGCCAATTTTTAAATATTTTGAGCGGCTGTAAATTCGGTATAGCACCTCCGAAGGCTTTACAACTATATAAAGCGTTCGCGAGAGCTAAATTGGATTATGCGGCTTCCACGTTTGCTAATATCCGAAAATCGGCTTTACAGAAACTATCAATATGTAGTAATACCAATCTAAGACGTTTTCTGGGTCTAATAAGATCTACACCAACACATGTTATATACCACATGGCTGCGGAGATGCCAACGATTTACATGCTAGAAATGGCAACAGCTAAAGAAATTATAAAATGTATAGCATATAACCTACCAATGAAAAAAATAATAATCACAGATAAATTAAGTAAAAATACTAGCTATTACAAAATATACCAAAAATACAAACTAATTTTTTACAACATTGCAACAATCAATAATAAAAAACAATCATTAAGGAAAATAGTAACAGACGACAATTTTTTCAAAAATACGGCAAAAAATAAAGAATGTAACAAGAATATTATAAATACAATCTTCAAGGAAAAAATATAACTATTAGAATCACAACAATTTGAATTAATATTTACGGATGGATTAATCAAAGACAATATAATGGGAGCTGTGTTTATTCATGAAAAATCTAACATTACTAAATCATTCTATAGCAATAAAAAAGTGGCATCGATGACAGCTGAATTAACAGCAATACAAAAAGCGGTGGAATTTGCCATAATACAAAATTTTAATAAAATAGCAATACTTACAGACAGCCTAAGCAGCATTTTTGCTATAAAAAATGAAGAAAGTAATAACCACATCGTACAAGAAATCATTGAAATAATTAACGCATCAAAGTTAGATAAAATAGAAATACATTACATTCCTGCACACAAAAACATTAATCAAAATGAGAAAGCAGATGAAGCTGCAAAAAATGCAAACCAGAATGGAGAAAGAATTAGAATACCCTGGACCATTAAAGATGCCATAAAAGAAATTGAAAACAAAATAAGGAAAGAATGGGAGACAGATTATAAAGGAAAAATAACAAACAAAGGTAAAGATTACGGACAAATTTACCCAGAAATAATAAAAAAACCATGGTTCGAAAAGAAAAATACCAAACTCGAACCAAGAGATATAAAAGTAATCAACAGAATATTATCTAATCACACATTTTGCAAAGATACATTAAACAAAATCAACATATATGATGACAATAGCTGTGAAGCTTGCAACACAATAGAAAATACTAATCACATTTTATTCCACTGCAACAAATATGCAAACATTAGAAGTAAATACCCATTATTACAAAATCATACCACATTAATTGATATACAGAAGAAATATGGTGACAAAATGTACAATACCATCACTAGTTTTCTCAAACAATGTAAATTGGAACTATAAGTAACAAAGTAATCTGAAGAATTGGCGTTGGTGTTTTAGCTTTTGTGCTGGCCAAATAATTCGAATTTAATTCGATCTTCATCCGGTATTATATATACGCGCAATGAAGTAACTTAAAAAAAAAAAAAAAAAAAAAAAAAAATCTGGACTACTTACTGCCTTCTCTTAGTTCACTGTTGTTTCAAATTTTTCGGAAACTCTGATTTTCTTTGTGAAGTTAAGATCCATCTTTGTTCACGTGTAAAGCATTGACGAACTTCGATAAAATTTTGAATGGGACGGATGGAACTGTATCGTTTATTCTTAGACCATTTCGGGACTACTTCGGTACACTCTTGAAATAATTCTGAAGTTTTTCTGAAATGATGCCTTAAATAATCCCGAGGTGATCCTGAAATTGTTCCGAATTGGTTCCGAACGATCTGATTCTGAAGTCATCACGAAATATTCATGAAGCGGTGGTGAAGTAGTCCCAAAATGGTCCAATGATATAGGATACATTTCCATCCCCTTCAAAATTTTATCGAATACCGTCAACTTTTACGTATGGACAATGGTGTCACTTAACTTCATATTAGTTGATATGCAGACGCTTCCCTAAAAGTAAATGGGTGTGTAGCTTCTCCAAAAAAATTGCATTCTTCTTTGTTTAAAATATGCTCTTTCCCTTTTGGCCAGGCTCACTGGGCCACAGCGTTGCCATATATTTTTTTCCAAGTCGTCAGACGCCGCCGAAAAAATCGTCAAAAAACGTCATATCTATGGCAACAACCAATAATAACCAAAGTTGAGTTAGGACGAAGTTATTACCAGGGGACGTACATTTGTATTCGCCAGAAACCAAAATGAGATCGCCGGATTGCATTCAACAATATTAACTTTAAAAGCGCTTTTCTGTCTTTGATTGTTATTTTTTGTTGCCACATAAAACATATAAAATAGGTTTTAATTCATTTCGTTTAATAACAATAACGTCTTAAGAGATAAATTTTGTATTACATACAAAAGGTACTTATTTTCAGTCATTTTAACAATTATTTTGCTTTTGTTTTCTTTGAGCTCGAATCGAACCTCGCATAAACTCCTATATCATTTTAGTTTCTTATTTATACATTTTCGCTTTCATTTGTTTTAGCATATTTGTTTGCGGTTTAATATTATGACAGGCAAAGTTATTCAATTTTAAATAATCTTGGGCTAGCAATATTCCTTTTAATGTATCAGTTTCCAGGCGGTTTCGGATTGTTGTTTTGTTTAAATTTATTTTAGAAAAAATTCGTTCTGTATGTATAGTCAGATAGTAGAAATAGTTTTCCAAAAAACTTCTGGAGGAACCTTAGAAATGTTTTCAAAATATGTCTTAAATTCTAAAAACTTTAATTCCCTATACTCGCTATCAATATCCTGCACAATTTTCCGATCGATTCTGCGCGAAAAATTTTGCAAGACCATATGCAAAGAATCAATTTTTTTCCAGCAACTTCTTTGGGATCCATGAAACCTAAGTTTTGTAGAACAACATTGTTAAAATCAAAACACTTTGTAATTTGATCACACAGCTCAATATAAAAAAATAATACAATCTTGTTTAAATTTGGCTTCTTCGTGCTCGGAAATGTTAGAGCCGATAAGCTTATCCATCGCATAAACTCCTATATAAATCTGATCACTTTAAAATATATTTGAAATGTTTTTATAATCTATAATTTCTATGTTGTCTAATGTAATACATTCCGGCTTTACAAAATTATACAATATACTTAAATAAGGTCTTTTTATTTCTGAATACATATTTGTACTTGAAGCCCCTCACTCTGGAAAGTTTTATTAACTTTATTAATATTTTGAATGATATACTTCAGGAATGAGAATAAATTTCATTCATATCATCCAATTTATCAAGAATGGTTTTTGCACTGTCTATTTTGTCAACTTTAACAGCGAAGTTAAAAAATATTTTTATTGGCTCATAAAGTTCTAATACTCTGTAAACTACTGCCTCTAAGGATAGCTAACGAGTTTGACATGGATGTAGCATCTTTTTCGCTGCAATTCCAATAGCGCAATTATATTTTTCAAATGAGTAGGTACTTATCTGAGAACTGTTGGAAACGTAATTATACACATTGCGGATCAATGTTTCCACACTGCTGGGTAGCTTTAAGCAGGCATACGAAGAGCAAAGCGACAAAGTACATTTAAAAGTATTTAAGTTAGGAATTTCTTTTTCAAAAATTTGGGCGACCGAATGCTTCGAGCCGGTCATGTTATTGGCTCCGTCTGCAGCAAATGCTAGCGTATTTTTAGTATAAGGTATACAATGTTCAATAAAGCTTGTACTATCTCAATTTTAATTATATGTAATTTCTTGGTGTTTGAATATTTAAAATAAATCCTACATAGAAGGCAGGCTTAAATCGTCATTTTCCATTACAAAATCGTCCAAGCGTCATTCTAGTTGAAAATCGTCAAAATGACGACGGCGTCGTCAATCTGTCAACGCTGCTGGGCCATATAAAAAAATCAGCAGCTGAATTTGTTCAATTGCCCCTCTCACACTCTAATCTTTTTGCTCTTGAATCAAAATCAAACATTAAGGCCGCGGCACATGACATTTTTCATAAAGATGCATTTAACACGAGCTTATGCATTCCAATAATATCGCCACAATCAACCGAGATGTTGCGTTTGTAAATTTGAAGGAACTTCAGACTTGGCAATTGAAGTTTATTTCGCCTTGCCCATTCACATAAAAAATGTCGAGAAGCACTGGTATAAACATTCTCCCTATACAACAAAGATACCTGCTAACATATTTTGTGTCGTATTCATTTGTTATATTACAGTTTTTACTTGCGAAAAATGTTAGAAAATTTACCAACCAGTGGGAAAAATAATTTCACTTGCAAAATGTGCCAACACCCTTAGCCAAAACGAATGTCAAATTCTTCTTCTTATGCTTTGCTTGTAACAGAGTTTGGGAGTTGGCTACTTTTCAATATCAGATGGCGCCAGTGTCGCTCGTTCTACCGTTCTCCATAAAAATACGTGCAATCTACTCATAATGCATAAGCTTGTGTTAAACTCATCTATATGAAAAACTGCATATGTGTCGGGGTTTTAATCGTTTTGCTTTTATTAGAGGTGTGTGCTGTCGACAATTTTTTGCGCTGACGCCATGAACCCGGCGCTATGGCCGGCATCAGTGAAATACATCAACGCAATCGCGCCAATTGTTCTTGAGACTCCGCTCAGTGGTATATATGCATCTATAATAGCGTTTTCTTTTCTGGCAAAGTGTTAAGCTGTTTGTACGTTGCGCAATTTAATTTATTCCATTCTAAAAAACAGGAAACGCCTTTACAGGGTATTTCGTTCTTTTGTGAAACTTGTAACCCTGCCAAATCAGCTGATTGTGACAATTTATTTTCGTAACTTCGCAAATTTTTAGCGAAGAAAATTGAAATAAATGCAATAATGAATTTTTATTATTATAAACAACGCGCTTGTGATAATCAGCTGATACACGGGGAAGCCATTTATGTTCTTTTCATGGTTCAACTATATACAGGTTGGCTCATCTGTAAAGCAACAAAATATGTTTGTTCAAATTGTCAAAATCTGTGTATTGGTGTTGGTGCGAATGGTATGGAATGGAAACATAAAACTTAGCAGTTTTTGTATGTATAAGTAAAATGTTGCCAATGTGTTGGTTTCATTTTGAGTTTGCCATCTCCTTTTGACAATCCCTTCGACCATGCAATGACATAAATAAAATCAGCTGATGAGATGAGCCAACCTGTACATAATTGAACCATGGTTCTTTTCATGCACTATAAAAGTTGACAGTTGTCAAGGATAGGAGTAACTCTATTAAGGTTTTACCATTTATTTAGGCAACAAGTTTTTTCAGAAAAAAAAACGATATAACTACCCGATACTACCCGCAATAAAGTAGCGCCATACAGCGTTATAACGCACCATCCTCTACAACGCCTGCAACCACAATATTAGCTGTCGGTATTCAATATCATTCACACATTCTCATTAATGTTAAAAAATTTAAAGCTTGGTTTTCCCAGCTTTCATTTGTCGAAGTCTGGTTTTCTATTGAATTCAGGTTTAAATATGTTTTTGTTTGTCAAGTTTTACATTCGTCGCAATAGCAGTGAGAATAGCAGAGCTATTAATGATTACTGATCTAGAAGCTTAAGAAAGTAGTGCGTCAATATGCAAATTAAAATATTTTTATAGATAAAAGGTAAGTCATGTATTTTTGATTTCGTTGTGATTCTGCTCAGCAGTGCGTTCTTTTCGATGATGTATCTGATTCTCTTCGATGAATCAGTTTTGAGAATGCCGATAAAAGTGTAAATCTGCACAAAAAAGTAAATATGTAAAACGTATTACAGGCCCCGATCTACGTCAATGATATCGACTTTGGAATCCATGTGCAGTCCCGAATTCAATACAAACTTTATATCAGTTCGGAGTTCAAGTCATGGAAAAAGTAACATCAAAATAATTTATAAAAAAAAATTTAAACGGGGTCGTCCTCGGCATTAATATGGCAAACATTCCCAGGGTATTTCTGCCATTAAAACTGATCAATGATAATTCATCTGCCTTTCAGATACCGTTCGGCGTAAAACATGTAGGTCCCGTCGAGTAAAAAGTATCACAGCGCAAATAGGAACAGAAGCTCGGCTTAAATTTCTTCGGAAACTTGTCTTGCTAAGCTCTTATTATATAATTATTATTAAAATTGATGAATACAGCGAGTTCACATACATATTCCTACCCAGGAACTTCTTTTTCGAATGTGATATCTAGCCAGATTGAAATAATGTACCGAATTTAGGGAATCGCTAAACTGTTGAATAAAACACTCCAATATTCGGTATTGCAAACTGGTCTTTATTTAGAATACTTTGGGAGTAGTACTTCACAATTATACTTCGCAACCAATAGCGTGTTTAAATCAAAACTGATTACTGATTACTCAGCTTGCGCTTTTTTCATGCTCCCCGTTGCTTCGTTCGCATATTTCTCCTAAGGTCTAGACGTTTCACCTTCTAGAGCTTTTGTATCTTCTGCTTGGTTACCATCTATATAAATGTATATTTGTAGTTTATGGTTATCTTATAGCCATATGCGGGTGTATTTGTGAGTAACTACTTCGGCTGATGATTACATGTGTTTGCGCGTATCTCTTCGTTGCCTTGTATGTATGTGTGTGATTGATTTGTTCATGTACGCAAGAGTGGCAGCTTGCTTTATTGTTGTTGCGCCCATAGCGGAACGATACAAGGTGGCAGCATGGTGACATACCTACAAACATAAATGAAAATCCCATGTACTTTGTTTTTGTAAATTCGATGGACAAATGTCAAAATCGTACTGCGCCGGAAGTTGATGTATCAAATCAAATAAAACAAGTTTATAATCAGCTGTTCCATGCTGCCACCTTGTATCGTTCCGCCATGGTTGCGCCTTTATTTACTAACAACCACTGATGGCCTGATATGAAACAACTCGGTGCATTTTTTTTTAATATTGGCCATAGATTAGATGCAATCATCCTCAAAATCAAATTTGGGCATTTCAGAATAACTTTGGGCTATTTTACATGGTAAAGGTTTAATTTATGTATTTCATCGAAAAATTGTTCAACATTGTCAATTGGGATATCAAAAAACTCGAATTGATGTCAGGATTACAAACCAGAAGAAAAAAATAACTCGTTTACACCCGTGGAAAATTTATCTGTAACAACACCTTTCGGGTTTTGGTAGCGACTTTCGATTGGTGAAAAAGTTGGCTTCTTGGCCTTCGCATTGATGTTAGTGGATGGATAAAGCCCATGTTTTCGTGCCACGTTACGACATTCCGTTTTTTAAAGCTGAGATAAATTTTACGTATACGTAGAGGTTAACGCAACATGTTTCATAACTGCTTTTTGCCGACGATAACGCAGGTAATTCACCAAGTTTTATCTTTTTGCGTTCGTTAAAATAACAGTGGATCTAATTTCGTAATTTACTATAAATTTTTTGCGTTTTTCATTGTATGTGGATATACATATACATTTTGGTCGCATCAAAGCAAAGAAGAGGGATAGCCATTCATTGTTATCTTATGGCGGTGCCAGAGCATCAAAGCAAAGCAACGCGATCGAAATATATTATTTCATATAGATATTTTCACTTATGTATCTACCGCAAAATATTTTTACAAAACCTTGCCTTTTTATAAATTTTAATAAATTTTTATCAGCTTACTCGCTGATTTATTTGAAAATAATGAAGACGCACCGATTTCTCGGAATTTTTTGGCGCGTTTTACGCAACTCTATAGCCATCTGATATTCAAGACCCATTCTTAGAAACGAATGAACTTTTGTTTACAATTGAATGAACAGACAGCTGATATTCAAGACCCATTGAGGGAATGAATGTTTCGTATTAGGTCATCAGTGCTAACAATATAGTGATGCTAAAATTTGCCACAATAAAATACTGAATTTCCAGGTAAATTTCCAACACGTACGCTGGTTTAATAAAGGAAAATAAAACAATTCAATAATTAGATTAATTAAAATTATTTATGACGATCGATATTGAACATATTGCAAATCAGTTTTTGCATACACATATTGTATATAATAGTAGGTTAGGGTGGTTCTTATAAATTAAATGAGCAGACAGGGCAGACGTTGTTCTCCCCTAACTGTGGTCTATATGCATAATTTTTAAAAAGTTGTTACCTCTTCCCTCCCCCTTTTTCTTATCCCTTTATTCACTCCTCCCTCTGTATTTCCCATACTTTGCGGCGCTTTCTTCCTCTCCGCTTTTCCTCATCTATTCCTATCTCTTTATCTTTACTCTCTTCTCAGTGTCCTTCTCCTTCCCTCTTTTCTCTTCTCTAAAGTTATTTTTTATTCTTCTAAACCCTTTATTCCCAGTCATATTCAAAGCTCCCGTCCTAGTCCCAGTCCGAGTCCCGTTCCCAGTCCCAGTCCCAGAAATGAGCAACACCAGAAGAGAATTGCCGATAAGAGCAACACGGAGTTTATGCGTTTTAACTCGGGCATTTCATTTCGGATGTATGTACATATGTTATAGGTATTATCGATTCATGTCTTTATTTCGGCATCGCATGCCTATTTACCCGTTTTGTTAGGTTGATGCAACTCAACCGAATATCACAATAAAAATTACATTACTTTAAAGCACTCATCAGCAGCTTTCAGTGTATACCCATATTGTGCAAACACATCCTAGGTTTACCCGGATCCACGTTTTGGTCTATATCTGAAAACCACCTAACGAGATACTTTTATCTCGAGATAAAAGTATGCCTACGGCCTTCCTTGGGGAAAATAAATAAGCATGTGCATTTTTGCATTATTATGTTGTGTGGTTTAGGCGCCAATTTCACCACATCAGACCCCTCATAGCACCTAATCCAGGCGAACGCTTCTCTTTACAGTTAAAGTCATTCGACAGACTACAATTCCTCATTTAATGCTACAACAGCTATCTTAAAGATGACATATATAAAAAAAAATCTCAGAGGGCCCGTGGACCGCGAATGTCACGTGCGGAGCATCAGAAGAATGAACTGTCACTTCTGATCAATGTAACTTCAGCTACTATACAATTTTCAAACTAAATACTGAAGAAGCAGTCAGAAAGCTCCTCAGCGTCATGATCAGGTTGGCTTTGAAACAATTTTTGGAAATTCAACATGCTACAGAGAGGGGCATCTAAATAGGTATCTTTGTTAAGCAGGTTGATGGCAAATATTGAAGGACCAACAAAAAGTATAAGGAAGCTACTAATTGTCATCACCCTATCCCCGCTACTGCGCAGCTTCAAACTGTTCACAAAAACATGTCAGATAAGGAATCACTATAAGATCCATATTACTTTTTAGCGAGCAGCAGGCCTTCGCTTATCATGTATAGTATAACGACCATTAACGTCGGAACAACCTATTCACGCTGAAAAAAGAGGGTTATAGAGTGCCAATAAATAGACGGCACGATCAGTGTGACAATGAAAAAAGGCGTGAGTACCAAAGCACAATATGTAATAACACATAAGTGAACTAGAGCTCGCCGCATGTTGAAACACAACAGCGGTCGTTTTATCAGATAAAAATAGTTTTCGGGCTTCGTTGGGCTCATAATGGTAACAGCCGATACACACAAGATTTTGCTCTACCTTCGGCCATTTATTAAGAGCTAATTACTATCGTCGAGTTATCGGCTTGGTATTCGCGAATCAACGGCTTTTTATTAGCTTCCTGTCGGCTTCTTATCGATAGATTACAGATGTTTCATCGATTTTATATTGCAGTTTTAGTGGTATGTTTCATAACAAATCGCTGAGTCGTTTGTTCCTTTCCAATAAAAAATTGATAACACTCCAATGAAAAATCGATAACTTTTCGATAACAAATCAATAACACGACGACAACAAATTGGTAACAGTCCCACAACAATTCGGTAACTTTTTAATATAATATCGATAACTTGGCTATAAATGATCGATAACACGATAACTTTTCGAGAACAAGTAGATAAAACGGCAGTAACTCGTCGATAATCTTTCCTTTAGAGTGAATTTATAAAACTTCGGTAACAAATCGATAACTCGCCTCTACCTTGTCGATAGCACATCTAAGACGAGCTCGCCGATAAGAAACCACCGACAACAAAAGCGGTAACCAATCGACAAGAAAAAATTTGCAAAATTTCTAAGATCCTGCGACGTTAGACTCACAAAGTTGCTCACATGTATCTCTAAAGAAATAAGACTGAAAGCTCACGACGGGCATACTTTTTGGGGTCACATCTTATAAGTTGGGCCTCTTCAGTAACAGATTATGTAGGAAGTTCGAGCTGCAGGAGGAAACGGTTGAGCACGTTCTGTGTGCACTCGCGAGGTCAAGGCTTCAACTACTAAGGGCGGCAGAGTTGACAGGAATCGAGGTAGCAACTAAGCTTGGTCCTGGAAAACTTCTAGTATTTGCCGATAGGACGGAGTTACTCTATAATATTAGCCGTGGTGCCGAATTGGGGTTTTTCCGTTTTATCGTCAAACAAATTCTGTTAACTCTATGGACACATCTTGTCTGAGGTCAATAACGACTAGTTCAAGCTAACCTACAAACCGTTAACACATCGAAAAAAATTTATAGGAAGCCACACGGTTTCGATTCCAGCATCGGTTTTGACTTTTTCAATCTTTCCTTTCTCTCTTTTCTGTTGCGTTTTTCAAGCGGAAGTGTTAGCCATAACCAAAGCAGTAGAAACACGGGAAGAAAATGGCTTTTAATGCAGCCGTGTTAACTTCTATATTTACAGCCAAGCAGCATTTAGCACAGCATCTACAAGTGTGTTAGAGTGTAAACAATCACTGGAAAGAATCGGTATTGGGTCCCAGGGCATATAGAATAGATGGGCATGAAAACGCTAAATAGGGCGCATACCTTGAAGCTTGCTACGTAGACGTCCCAATTAGATTGGACGAGATTAAGAGAAAGCGAAAGGTGCACATGATCAAACAAGCGGGAAAGGCGTGAGTCCAAGCTCGGCGCTGTAAAATGTCGAAGATTATGTGTATGTCTTACAACCTTAGACTAATAAAGTTGCTTCGATCATTAAAAAGAGTAAACTGTAGACTCATGACGGGTATTCTGACTGAAACTGCCTTCTGGCATCACATGCCTTGAAATTAGGCTTGGTCAGTGATAGCAGTTGTAGGAAGTACGGGTTGGAGAAGGAAACGATCGAGCATGTTTTGTGCTCGTGCCCTGCGCTTGCCATGCTAGGACTCCAGCTATAAGGTGTGATACAGCTATCAAATCTAGAAGCAGCAAGGAGCATAGGTACTAGAAAACTTCTAGTATTTGCCAAGAGGACGGAGTTAATTTATAACATATGTACTGGTTTTTGATAGGGGTTTTCAGTTCGGTCGTTAACCAAACTTCTGATAACACTACGGACTCATTCAGTCTGCTTGAGGTCCTCATAGCCCAGCAAACACAGTTTCTAACTTTAGCGAAACATTGTAATTTTACATTTGAATTTTAATGTAGTTCTCTAATGCATTTCGAATCGAAAACTAGGTTAGAATTCGACTGTAAAACGATTCGAATAACTCTAGAAATGCTGAGCTCAATATTTAAGTACGGGTTTAATTTATTATAATAGAAAAAGCCTTTGAAATATGTTCCTTCTTAATACATAAGCTTATAACCAAATAAAAGTATTTGATATAATGAAACAATGAAAATTTCGCTGATTTTAAATAATTGAACTTAATTGCGCATCACTTCAAAATTCTCATTAGAAACCCATTAGAAATTGACGTTAGAATTCGATTGGAATTCTAACCATCTCCTCGATGTGGAGAACGAAGTCCCCTTTTTGTCGAGAATGCTATAATTCGCGACAGTTTCGCAAATCGTCCTCTAACCTTCTACCTTAGAGAAATACATTAGAATTCGATTCGTCTTCTAATCGTTTTCTAACCTAAAAGTTTGTTGGGAGACCATTCAGTTCAACCTGACCTAACCTCTCTCCTCACGCTTTCTTTTATATTTTCCTTTGTTTGCATATATTTGCTGTCAGATTAGGCTCATTTTAATTCTATTACGTACATTGTACCAACATTATGCCACTCTATTAATATTCCACAAGATATTCCCAAATTGAGCATTTTCGGCAGCTTTCAGTGCAGGTTTTTGTAGCAACAAAAGTTAAAAAAAAGTAGGAAAGCGGAAAGGAAGACAAAAGATTTTAAGCATATCGATCAGAGTTAAAGCGTCACACAATAAAAATCGAAAGGTCAACCAAGTTAGGGCTCCAATATGCTAAGCAACAATATAATTTATTTAAATAATAAAAATAAAATAATAATTATATATATATATAATAATATATATATATTTTTTTTCTTTTAATTTGAATTCAATTTTGTTTTGTTTAGTCTCCATACAGAGAAAAAACAATGAGTGCATTGCGACTGTGGAGAGAAATAACGATTCGACATTTGTATGAGTGATTGCTATCTCAACGATCGTGTTAGCATGTGGCACCAAGCGATCGCAAGCTCACCGCCACGGTTGCCACAAGCATGAACAAAAAAATAAACAAAAAGTAACCAACGATCCAAAAACCAGTTGTTATTGATTTAACAAAAATCAGGTGTTACATAGGTATAAGCACTCAACTCACTCAAAAAACAAACAAAACACCAGTTCATATGCTATATAAATAAAGTTATATATATGTACATTAAAAATAAATGACTTAGTGCGGTTTTTAAATAGTTGTACTTTTATAAGTCTTAGATTGATGTTACTGTGGCTTTACGTCAGATTTCAACTTTGACAAAAACCTCAAGCATACACATTTTTTGAAGGTTAGTAGAATGAATCTTTCGACTTCAAAGCGAAACGAAAAGTTAAGTAAAGGCCCCATTACTGATACTAAGCATATACTTGACTTGGCTTGAGAGCTGTCACTTACAGTTCTGTTAAATGAACATTGCATGTTACTGATTACTCAAAACTTAGCAACACTTAACTTGACTTAGAAGTCTGTTGAATTTTGATTTTCTATGTAAGTTCTAAGTGACGTTTACATTTTGAGATGCCATTTGTTTGTTTCCATTTCATTTTGACATTTTGTTATAAAAATTGACATTTATTGATTATGATGCCAGATTGTATGCGCTAAGTGGAGAATAATCAAGGCTATGTTGCCAAGTTTACGCCAAGTCAAGTCAAGTCTATGCTAAGTATCAGTAATGGGGCCTTAAGCCTTAACTTTTTAGTACTTTAACATTAATTGTCAAACTTGAAGTATTGCATAAAGCCCTATCTGACGCCGTCCTTACGGTGTCCATATTCCCCTATCCCCAATAGCATGGTACAATTATTTTGCCCTCATGAAATTGTTCACAGTAGTGAACTCAAGTTTATTTGGTTTTTTTTTTTTCATAATCATATTTCCATTACTGGTCAACAGGATCTTACTGGTCTGGATCCTGTGGATGCTTGATGGGGTATTTTAGTGCGGCATCCTATCGCCCTTCCACCGGAACTTTGGGATGTGTTGCCCTTAGAGCAACACATCCCATTTTTCCACTGGATTGCTTGTTTTGGTTCGCCCTGAGTACTTAATTTACTCAGTACCTCCGGTCTTGTGGGAAGCGTTCCTCTGTCCACCACCTGAGGAGGCGCCCGGTAGGGGACCGATACCCCGCAAGCAAGTTTATTTCGTAATTTCGTTTTAATTAAACTTAGTTCAAAAAATTTACGTTCTGCAGATTCAGAGCTGTGTGGAAGGCACATCAGATTAAATACAAAATTTGATAAGTTATTGAATGCTTTATCATTAAGAGCATTTTTAAAAAGACGAACCTGATCCCAAAAAGCTCCTAAATCCAGGTCATCTTTTAAATGATTTTTGGATAGTCATAATAGGTTCCATTGCGTTATAACCTACTGCATCTGAGCACAATACATAGGAGAAATTATTTACAAGTTGCATAATTGCTGTATTCGTTTGATATAGCGCATTTTTTGGAATAATAATTGACAAATCTTTAATATCTTGTCTACTAAAATCAAAGCGCATTTTTAACTGTTTCAGCACTTCAATATACAACTGACGTATGGCATTCTTTATTTTAAATATTTCCATCTCTGAAAACTTCTTGCACTGTAGCTAAGTTTCCCCTTAACTCCAATAAATATATCTTTTACAGGTAAAAATCTACTTTGATAACAGAATTCAAGGTTTGTTAGGTTTTGCACATTTTCTACATATTGGTTATCAATAACATTCAATTAGTTTAAAATTGATTTCGATTTGTAAATACAAGAATGGTAGCGAACGTTTTCTGACTGAAATTCTTTATTTAAATCATTGATTATTTTAAGAATGTAGGACAAACAAGTAAAGAAGGCTAAGTTCGGGTGTAACCGAACATTACATACTCAGCTGAGAGCTTTGGAGACAAAATAAGGGAAAATCAGCATTTAGCAAAATTAACCTAGGGTAACCCTGGAATGTGTTTGTATGACATGGGTTTCAAATGGAAGGTATTAAAGAGTATTTTAAAAGGGAGTTGGCCATAGTTCTCTAGGTGGACGCCATTTCAGTATATCGCCATAAAGGTGGACCAGGGGTGACTCTAGAATACGTGTTGTACGATATGGGTATCAAATGAAAGGTGTTAATGAGTTTTTTTAAAAGGTGGACGCCTTTTCGAGATATCGCCATAAAGGTGGACCAGAGGTCACACTAGAATGTGTTTGTACGATATGGGTATCAAATGAAAGGTGTTAATGAGTACTTTAAAAGGGAGTGTGCCTTAGTTCTACAGGTGGACGCTTTTACGAGATATCGCCATAAAGGTGGACCAGAGGTGACACTAGAATGTGTAGAATGTGTTCGATATCGAAAAAGTGAGCGTGGCCATAGTCGGATTTCGGCAATTTTTTATACCAAAATAAAGTGAGTTCAGATAAGTACGTGAACTAAGTTTAGTAAAGATATGTCGATTTTTGCTCAAGTTATCGTGTTAACGACCGAGCGGAAGGACAGACGGTCGACTGTGTATAAAAACTGGGCGTGGCTTCAACCGAGTTCGCCCTTTTTCACAGAAAACAGTTATCGTCCTAGACTCTAAGCCCCTACAAATTTCACAAGGATTGGTAAATTTTTGTTCGACTTATGGCATTAAAAGTATCCTAGACAAATTAAAAGAAAAAGGGCGGAGCCACGCCCATTTTGAAATTTTCTTTTATTTTTGTATTTTATTCCACAATATCATTACTGGAGTCGAATGTTGACATAATTTACTTATATACTGTAAAGATATTGAATTTTTTGTTAAAATTTGACTTTAAAAAAAATTTTTTTTAAAAGTGGGCGGGGTCCTTCTCCGATTTTGCTAATTTTTATTAAGCGTACATATAGTAATAGGAGTAAAGTTCCTGCCAAATTTCATCATGATATCTTCAACGACTGCCAAATTACAGCTTGCAAAATTTTTAAATTACCTTCTTTTAAAAGTGGACCGCCCACTGTTCAAAATTTTACTAATTTTCTATTCTGCGTGATAAGTTCAACTCACCTACCAAGTTTCATCGCTTTATCTGTCTTTGGTAATGAATTATCGCACTTTGTCGGTTTTTCGAAATTTTCGATATTGAAAAAGTGGGCGTGGTTATAGTCCGATATCGTTCAGTTTAAATAGCGATCTGAGATGAGTGCTCAGAAACCTACATACCAAATTTCATCAAGATACCTCAAAATTTACTCAAGTTATCGTGTTAACGGACGGACGGACATGGCTCAATCAAATTTTTTTTCGATCCTGATGATTTTGATATATGGAAGTCTATATCTATCTCGATTCCTTAATACCTGTACAACCAACCGTTATCCAATCAAACCCCCCAGCGGGTTAGGGGATCAGAATATATCCGCGGTAGGTATGCCTGTCGTAAGAGGTGACTAAAATACCAGATTCAAGGGGCTGTGTAGCGCAACCCTTCAGGTTGCCAGCGCAATATATAGCTTCTCCAAACCCAATTGTCAACCTCACCTATCCGCGGCGAATCCTGTTTCACTAACAGACGAGGCTCTGGCGTCACCAAGCTCCTCATGGAACTTGGGGGTAGGGAGGGAGGGAATGGCCTGAAGGTTTAATGTGGCCACATAAATCGTTCCCGAGATGGTCGGGCTAGTACCTTAATGGTGCTATGGTACCGGAGCGTACCGGATTTGTATCCGGCAAAGGACCATCACATCGATGACACTCCCCAAAGCCTTCGGGGAGCAACTTTATCGCTACAACAACAACAACAACAACAACAACATCCAATCAAACTTAATATACTCTGTGAGCTCTGCTCAACTGAGTATAAAAATTTAACATAAAAGTCACACCACTACACATGCACTTATTCACACTGTAACGAATTTACTTGCAAATCCTCTTATTTGCAATCCTCTGCTAAGTTCGAATCACTAAACTGTTGAATAAATAACTCCAATATTGAATAATGGAAAAATGGCCTTTATTAAAGTACTTCACAATGACACTTATACTTTGCTACTCGCTGGTTTAATAACCAAACTGATTGATAATTCAAATTGAACTCTACTATTGGCAGCCAGATCGCGTGCTTAATCAATAACTGATTGATTGCTCAACTCAAACTGAATTACTTTTTACTCGCTTGCGCCGCTTTTATAGTTTACGCTGCATACATCTAGGCTCTTCTATTTCCAGAACTTACCAACTATTTCGTGTGTTTATAGTTCTCATATAGTTTCTATTTGTTTACAATTGTCTACTTTTCAGCGTCTCTCAGATGTATGTTTTTGTAGTTTACAGTCTCTCGCACACACATAGGCGTATAAGTAAATGCATCTGTGTGTGACATCTCTCGGATGCCTTATATATGTGTATACATGATTTGATTAATGACGTAAATACCGCTTCGCATGGCCTTAGCATCGCCTTAGTGATGGTATAGCTTAGTGATGCTAATATCCGTGACACTGCCCTCCACCTAAGTCTGATCGTCCCGATCAGACGAATCTCTCGATCTAACCGCTACTAGCCTATCCAAATGAACCACCCTTCTACTTCGTGGTTTCCCAATTGTTTGTATGCGGTAGATGGCATCACTGATCCTTTTTACAACTTTGTACGGGCCTTCCCAACTGCACCAAAATTTGGAAGGAACACCTTTCCGCCGGTGAGGGTTGTACAACAGTACCAAATCTCCCTCCAAGAAAACTTCCGAATTATTTTCCTTGTCGTACCTGTGTTTCATCTTACTACTCATTATCCTGGATCGTTCCCTCGCACTCTGTTGCTTGGCCAATGAACTACTTCGTAGAGCTTGCGCTTGACGGGTTGGCTTCGCATCATCATTATCGTCTGGACGTTTCACAACAGTAGTGCGCGCTGGCTTGAAACTACCCTCGCATTCTTTCTCTGAAATTCGTTGCTTCGTTTTCCTGCGTCTTTTAGGTTTTGTCGATGCCCGTGTTTCTCTCGCAGGTACTTTTGATTTTACTTTATTTGGCCCATTCGACCTATCAATCTTTTCTTTTGACTTTCGTGGCCTTTGTCGAGTCTTTTCCACCATTATTCGATTAATACTGAACCCTTTCTCCAACTTGAAGTTAAGTGGTATATCCTGGTTCTCATAACGTATCACCCTTCTCTGCATATCAATCTTGATGTCATGGTCAACCAAGAAGTCCACTCCCAATATGACTTCTTCAACGATCTTCGCCACAACGAATTTGTGTAGAACCGTGATCTTTCCAATCAAGACTTCACATATCACTTCTCCCTGAACTTGGTTATACTCGCCAGTGACCGTACGCAACTTTGCTCCAGGTAACGGTTTTATTCTCCTGTTGACCAAGTCAGATCGGATCAAGGAATGAGATGCGCCCGTATCTACAGTCAGTACATGTTCTTTACCATCCACATTCCCTCTGACGGTAAGACTACTTGATTTCCTTCCAATTTGTGACACAGACATCACAGGACATTCAATAGCTGGAGCTAGCTCTCGATTTTTCCATCTGGCACGCTCTTGCTCATCTCCTCCAGCTTTGCGTTTACGGCCACCCACATTGTTGGAACTATTAGGACCAAGATCGAAATGACGTGCAATGTGACCGGACTTCCCGCATTTGAAGCATTTGATAACTTTTTCACTCCGCTTTTGCGATCCTTTCAGCGCCTCCAATATTGCGTCTACCCACTCTGGCCTTTCTACTTCCACACGGCGTGCTTTGAAAACTGGCTTACACAGAAGCGACGCTGTTTCCTGAACCAGAGCTTGTGACACCGTTTCTGCGAATGTTGGCTTTGGGTTTGCGTATGTAGCTCGCTTTGTTCCGACGTCCCGTATGCCATTTATAAAGCTCTGAATCTTTACCCGTTCAGTGTATTCCACGGATGCGTCCGCATTCGCTAAATGTGCTAGCCTTTCAATATCCGACGCAAACTCTTGCAATGTTTCACCAGACCTCTGGAAGCGGTTCAGCAACTCCATTTGGTATATCTGTCTCCTATGCTCAGTTCCGTATCGTCTCTATAGAGCGCCCACCAATGCTTCATAATAGTCCCGTTCGCCCTCTGGAATGGTTTGTAAAATCTCAGCTGCAGGCCCTTTCAACGCCATGAATAGTGCAGCAACTTTATCTTCCGCATTCCAGTTGTTCACTGTTGCGGTCTTCTCAAATTGTAGCTTAAAGACCTGGAAAGGAACAGAACCGTCAAATGATGATGTTTTTACCTTTGGATTACTCGCTGATACTGCTGGACGATTTAGTTGTAACTGCTCAATACGTCCTCTCAAAGCATCCACCTCGGCCTCGATTTTATCCTGTCGACCACTGAAGCCTTCATGAAACTGGGTTAGTTTTTCTTCCATATGCGCTTCCAGTTTAGATGATATACGGACTTCCTGCTCTTCTAGTTGTGTGGAGATCTGAGATGATATCTGTGCTGAAATTTGTGCTGAGATTTCCGAAATACGCGCTTCTTGTGCTTCAACCTTTGATGTTATACGTGTCTCTTGGGATTCCAGTTGAGATGTTATTTCTGTCTTTTGCGATTCCAGTTGGGATGCCAATTGTGACGACATGTTTGTAGATATTTGTGATGACATTTCGGACATTTGTGCCGTTATTGCAGCCAATATCATGTTCAGGTCTGTGTTCGCCATTGTCTGCGGTGTTTAATTTTTCTCTTCAATTTTTGCTGTTGTCTCGTCCCCATCAGGATAAAAGACATACTCGTCCACATCAATTCCTTCTGCTTCCATTGCCTCTCGTAGCCGTGCCTGAAGTTCGAGTTTAACGCCGCTTGTATTCAATCCACGGCTCTCCAACTCTTTCTTTAGTTGCTGGATCTTCAATTCACTGAACTTTGCCATGTCCTTGTTGTCCTCTGGAATTTATTCACCAATTCCTCTTCTGAAACCAATTGTAACGAATTTACTTGCAAATCCTCTTATTTGCAATCCTCTGCTAAGTTCGAATCACTAAACTGTTGAATAAATAACTCCAATATTGAATAATGGAAAAATGGCCTTTATTAAAGTACTTCACAATGACACTTATACTTTGCTACTCGCTGGCTTAATAACCAAACTGATTGATAATTCAAATTGAACTCTACTATTGGCCGCCAGATCGCGTGCTTAATCAATAACTGATTGATTGCTCAACTCAAACTGAATTACTTTTTACTCGCTTGCGCCGCTTTTATAGTTTACGCTGCATACATCTAGGCTCTTCTATTTCCAGAACTTACCAACTATTTCGTGTGTTTATAGTTCTCATATAGTTTCTATTTGTTTACAATTGTCTACTTTTCAGCGTCTCTCAGATGTATGTTTTTGTAGTTTACAGTCTCTCGCACACACATAGGCGTATAAGTAAATGCATCTGTGTGTGACATCTCTCGTATGCCTTATATATGTGTATACATGATTTGATTAATGACGTAAATACCGCTTCGCATGGCCTTAGCATCGCCTTAGTGATGGTATAGCTTAGTGATGCTAATATCCGTGACAATACTTTAGACACGCTGTGTGTTTGTACTTGCTTTTTGTGTACTATGCTGAATCGTGAGCATGACCGAGGAGTTGTTTTGTACACAATAAAAATTAAACAAAAATACATAGCTGATCATGCATCAAGTCTATTTCTTTTCTTTCCTTTGCTTTCCTTTCTTTTCCATTCTATTCTTTTATTTTCGTTTCCTTTGTTATCTTTTCTTTGCTTTCCTTTACTTTCCTATCCCTTCCTTTCCTTTCATTTCCTTTCCTTTCCTTTCCTTACCTTTTCTTTATTTTCCTTACCTTACCTTTCTTTTAATTTTGTTTTTATTTCCTTTCTTTTACTTTCATTTCTCTTCCATTCATATTCCTTCCCTTTCTTTCCTTCCTTTCTTCTCCTTTCCTTTCCTTTCCTTTCCATTCCTCTACTTATCTTTTCTTTCATATCTTTTATTTTCATTTCCCTTCCATTGATTTTCCTTCCTTTCCTTACCTTTCCTTTTCCTACCTTTTGTTTACGAGAAGCAGATTGATTACATCATACCCTTTAGACTGGGTTGGTTCCCATACAAAAAAAAAAGTTGCTAATGTCCGCCCCTAAATTTGAAGATTATGTTGAGAGGGTTTCGGAAAACAATTTTTTTTGATACTTCGAAATACAGCCAAAAAGGTTTTTTTCGTTGTAACTTGGTTATTTGACGTCCGATTTTTAAAATTGTCATTATTTTGGCCTTGAGAAGCTTCACATTTCCGCTTAATGTCGTTTTAAGCTATGAAGTCGTTTTCACATGATTAGGTCAGCCAACAAAATTTTACCCCCCTAATGTATTTTTTTTCGTACCAAACGAAAGTGCTTGAAAATTCAAGAAAATGTTGCTTTGAAACCATATTACTAAAATAATAAACAAAGAAGTTATAGCACTTTCAATATTTATTGCAACTGTTATTTTACCTGATTCTTATTATACTTAGACCTGAAAGTCATAATATTTTTGGAGGAAAAAATGCAGGGTTTGCATTGAAAAGTTAATAAAGATATGCCAAATATCATGAATAGGGGAAGTCAAAGTAAATAAGTGAGTCAAACCTGTTGTTTCGTATTTATGATAATAACACTATGCGACAAAATCAACATTTCTGGTTATTGGACAAAACCCACTTTTTTGTAGAGATTGAGGCTTAAGTAAACAAAGTAGTATCTTTTTTTTCGAACTTAGCCTCCAAAAAATAGATATTGGCTTACGAAGTTTGAAGTTCGAAATTCTTCAGAAATGTTGATTTTGTCGCATAGTGTTATTATCATAAATACGAAACAACAGGTTTGACTCACTTATTTACTTTGACTTCCCCTATTCATGATATTTGGCATATCTTTATTAACTTTTCAATGCAAACCCTGCAATTTTGCCTCCAAAAATATTATGACTTTCAGGTCTAAGTATAATAAGAATCAGGTAAAATAACAGTTGCAATAAATATTTAAAGTGCTATAACTTCTTTGTTTATTATTTTAGTAATATGGTTCCAAGGCAAAATTTTCTTCAATTTTCAAGTACTTTCGTTTGGTAAGGAAAAAAACATACATTAGGGGGGTAAAATTTTGTTAGCTGATCTAATCATGTGAAAACGACTTCATAGCTTAAAAGGACATTAAGCGGAAATATGAAGCATGACATATCAATTTTAAAAATCGGACGTCAAATAACCAAGCTATAATGAAAAAACCTTTTTGGCTCTATTTCGAAGGATCAAAAAAAAAAATAAAAAAAATATTTTCCGAAACCCCCTCAGCATAATCTTCAAATTTAGGGGCGGACATTAGCAACTTTTTTTTCGACCCAGTCTAATACCCTTCCTGCCAGAGCAATATAAAATTTCCCTATTTTGAGCTTACTTTTTCATTATATTACTCATCGAATGTTCCTATTATTATCTTATATATAAATAGACAAGATGTAAAAATGTGGAACCGTTTTCTGCTAAACTATAATTCTAAGGTATACGAATTATATATGTATTGATAGGAAATTTTGAGCTGCACTGTTATCCATAAATAAAAAATTGAAAAATCATTTTAATATAAAAAATTTAACATAAAAGTCACACCACTACACATGCACTTATTCATACTATAGACACGCTATATGTGTGTACTTGCTTTTTGTGTACTATGCTGAATCCTGAGCATGGCCGAGGAGTTGCTTTGTACACAATAAAAATTACCTTTCCTGTGATTGAATTTCAACCACTGGGCGAACCCTAGTTCACATGAACCGGCAATTGGTTAGCCAGTGTTGAAAAATGTTTTATATTAGTATTGTAGGACAATTATTTCTATACTTCATTGTGCAGCGAAAACCTCGAAAAAAGTGACCATACGCGTCTGAAAGTAACCAAGTAACCAACGGCGAAAAGAATAACCAAATTTGGTTACTAATAACCAAGTTCGGCAACCGTGCTCACAGCTTCAGATACGAATACTCGATTTGACTAAAGCTGCCAGGGTCGTACTCAGTTGATCAGAAACGCTTGAATGTGCCGCTAATAGATATGCACACGGAGTAATTCAACTCGTCTGTGCTTTTAAGAATGTGCGTAGAGCTTTTGTGTAGTTTCTGAAGAAAAAAAAGTAACTAATTAAGTATAACAACAACTAGTAATTACAATACCCGTTTAACCTCTTGTTCAAATTAGTTGTGGGTATGTGCTTGTCGTAAAAAATATAAAACAATGTAAAATAACTAACGTGCATTGAAAATGTAAGTGTAAAGAAAAGCAAAGAAATATTACAACGAGCTTTTACTGATATTTAAACAGTATAAAACAAAGCTTAAATTAGTTTTCTTACAGTTGCATTAGTATGTGTGAGATAAAAAAAATTTTTTTTTAAATGTGTGAGTTTATATTTATAGATAGAGCGGAAAGTACATGCAATGAACAAAATTAAAAGGAAAACCCTAAAGTGGCAAGAAAATATGTAAATGATGCATTAGGGAATAATAAAAAAAGTTAAAAATGAGATTTTACAAACAATATCGCGCTAAGTGATACAAAACTGGTAAATCTGAATGGATTACAACAAACTAAGGACCTAGAAGAAATTTCATGCTCCAAAACCTGGTTCAGATTATCCAGCAATGGAATACCCACTTAGTGCCGGCTGTTGCAGATGAAGTGAACCACTGTTTTATCCTCTTTACAACTACTGCAGCGTCGATGATAAGGCGCTCCTAGCCTTTCTGCATGCCTACATGTTGGGCAATGTCCATTTAGTGCCCCTTCCTAGATTGTACACGTGATGGGATCTTTTGGGATCCCATATTGGCCAGGTTTCCTTCGATGTCCGACACCCCGGTGTTTGTAGCCATCTTTAGTCAGCTTGACGGTGGATGTGCTTTTTTAACATTAGGTTGCTTGTGGCGAGGGCCATACCTAAGCGTTCATGGTCAGGAAAATTCTGCCTCATAGTACTCCCTAGCAAGTTCATCTGCAATGCAGTCTCCCCCAACGTCCCTATTTCCCAGAACCAGTGTTGCTCTTTGGATACAATTGTATCAATTTGGTACATTTTATTTGAGTGGATACAAAGATACAAAAAATCTCAAATGGATAAATTTTTAATAGGTTCACCAATTGATAAAACGAACTAAAGAAATATTTTTGTATGCAGCTTTGATTGTGTTCATAACTTTAGAGTATTGTGTTATTCCTATACCAAATATTTGTACTGTTCATCCCTATCTAATCGCTCATCCCTATCTAATCGCTCATTTCTATCGAGCTGCTCGTTCTATCATAAACAAGCAAGACTCACACGTGTCGGTAATTTATGTTCTAGAATATTTTGACGTGCGCTTGATTTGTTCTATCAATTGCGTAGCAGATAAATTAATATAAATACTACTTTTAAATATATTGTAACGAATTTCCTGCAAATCCTCTTATTTGCCCTTTTGCTAGGTTCGTATCGCTAAACTGTTGAATAAATAACTCCAATATTGAATAATGGAAAAATGGCCTTTATTAAAATACTTCACAATAACACTCAAACTGTGCAACAAATAGCTTAATAACCAAACTGATGGCTTAAAGGAAACTGACTTTCAAAATAATAGTGCTATTGCTCCCTAGATATCGTCTTAGTCGTAACTGCTTGACAACTCAAATCAAACTGAATTCCAGCGCCTCTACAATTGTCGCCTTTTATACTCTTTGATTTCAACCTTCGCATCTTCTAGAATCTACTAGTCCAGCAGCTCTCAAACTTCTCAGCTGTAACTACAATTGCACAATTTTATACATCTTCTAAGCGCTTCCAGAATCTACTAGTCCAGTAGCTCTCAAACTCCTCAGCTGTAACTACAATTGCACAATTTTATAGTTTTTCTTATTGCATACTTATAGGAGTATCTCAGATATATGCATGTGTTAGTGCATTGACTCTCCGCTGCTCGTATACGTACATGGTACATATATGTAGACGCAGTTATTGTTTCGTTTATGTAGATACATAATGATTGAATTATTGATGTGCATTCACGTCACTGCTTAGCATCGGCTTAGAGACGGCAGCACTCCTTACTTTTGCTAATATTCGTAACACTGCCCTCCACCTAAGTCTGATCGTCCCGATTAGACAAATCTCTCGATTTAACCGCTGCTAGCCTCTCCAAATGAACCACTTTCATTTTGGTTCGTGGTTTGCCAATGGTTTGTATGCGGTACACTACATCGTTGATCCGTTTTACAACTTTGTATGGGCCTTCCCAGTTACACTGCAATTTTGGGGACAACCCTTTTTTTCGTTGTGGGTTGTATAGCAGCACCAAATCTCCTTCCTGAAACCCTTCCGAATTAATTGCTTTATCGTGCCTCGCTTTCATCTTGTCACTCATAATCTTTGCTCGTTGACTTACCAGATCGTGTATCTCTCTCAGCTCTTCTTCCAAGACACCAGTAGATTTCTTGACATTCCTCTCCGCATCGGCATCTATCCCATACTTCAAATCAGCTGGCAGTCGAAGGTCATTGCCAAAAATTACCTTTGCGGGAGTTTGGCCCGTTGTGTCATCTACTGCCGATCGGTAGGCCATCAAGAATAATGATATGTGTGTATCCCAGTCCTTATGGTACTTGTCTACTAGTTTCCTTAAATGCTCCTCCAATGTTCTATTGAAGCGTTCCACCATACCATCGGACTTAGGATGCAATGCAGTTGTCTGTGTTTTTCGAATGCCCAACTTCTTGCACATTTCTTGGAACACAGCTGATTCAAAATTCCTGCCTTGGTCAGAATGTAACTCCATTGGTACACCATACCTTGCAACCCATTCGTTTTTAACCACTTCTGCTACTGTTTCTGCTTCTTGGTTTGGATTGGGTATACCTCTGGCCATTTACTGAAATAATCCATAACCACCAGTACGTATTTGTTTCCGCGGTTGCTAGTAGGAAATGGACCTGCGACATCCATGGCGATCCTTTCAAATGGTGCACCTGAAATATACTGCTTCATCTGGCCATGAATTCGGGTTTTGGGCCTTTTCGCTCTGTTGCATACCTCGCAGTTGGCAATCCACTCGGTGACCGACTGACGGCAACCAACCCAATAGAATCTCTGCTTAATTTTCTCGAGTGTCTTCGTGATTCCAAGATGACCTCCACTTGGACCATTGTGCAGCTCGCTGAGCACGTCAGGAATCCTCTTCCTGGGAACAACTCTCAGTTTCTTCTTGCATTGACCATCCTCACTCTCCCATACTCGATGCAAGCAACCGGATATCAATTCTAAACTGTTCCACTGTGCCCAATATGACTTCGCAATGGGACTCTCTGCTGACATCTCCACTCTGCTTGGTCTTTCGTTTCGTTCGAGCCCTTGCATAACATGTGACAGATCTGTATCCTCTAGCTGACACTTTCTTAGTTGTTCCTTGTCCCATTCATCCGTACACGTTATAGTCATTATCCGGACATCTATAATGTCTTCTTTAGCCTCGGCCTTTGAGCAGTGCTTGCATTCCAGACTACATGGAACTCGTGACATTGCATCAGTGTTTCCATGGGTACTACCTTTTCGATGCTCAATGGAAAAGTCATAGCTTTGTAGTCGCTCGATCCACCGTGCCAATTGTTCTTCCGGATTACGGAACTGCAGAAGCCATTTCAACGCTACGTGATCTGTCCTGACACGGAATCGCTGGCCGTAGAGGTATTTGTGAAAATGTTTAATGCACTCTACCAATGCCAACAGCTCTCTCCGTGTAACGCAATAGTTCCTCTCTGGTTTTCCAATTGAACGGCTGTAATATGCAACTACCTTCTCTTGTCCATCGACCAGTTGTGATAAAACGCCTCCTATAGCATATCCACTCGCATCTGTATCTAGAATAAATGGTGCTCCTGGAATCAGATATGCTAACATTGGGGCAGTGCACAAACGCTCCTTCAATGTTTGGAAAGCCACTTCTTGCTCCTTCTTCCATTCAAAAGCTTTATTTTTTCTTGTAAGCTCATGGAGGCTATGGGCTACGCTGGAAAAATTTCGTACAAATCGGCGGTAATATGTGCACAGCCCAAGGAAACTTCTTAATTCATGTAGGTTCTGTGGTCTTGGCCAATCCTTTACAGCCTCTATCTTTTCGTTCGCAGTGCAGATGCCCTCTGTCGTTACCTTGTGACCCAAATAATTTACTTCCTTTTTAAACAGCGCACACTTTTTGGGACTTAACTTCAGACCAGCGCCAGCTATTCTTTGGAAAACTTCCTCCAAGTTTCTAAGATGTTCATCAAAATTCTTGCCCAATACGATGATGCCGTCCAGGTACACCAAGCATGTTTTCCAATGTAGTCCTTTCAGTACCTGGTCCATGAGTCTCTCAAAAGTAGCTGGTGCATTACAAAGTCCAAAAGGCATCACTGTAAATTGCCAAAGACCATCACCGACACTGAAGGCTGTTTTCTCTTTATCTTCCTCCTTCACCTCCACTTGCCAGTAGCCGCTTTTCAAGTCCAGCGTGGAAAACCATTTCATACCAGATAGCGAGTCCAGAGTGTCGTCAATTCTTGGCAATGGGTAGCTATCCTTTTTCGTTACGTCATTCAACTTCCGGTAGTCCACGCAAAACCTCATTTTTCCATCCTTCTTTTTTACAAGTACTACCGGTGAGCTCCATGGACTAGCTGATGGTTCGACGACGCCGCTGTCGCTCATTTCTTGAATGATTTGACTCACAACTTCCCGCTTCGCCAGTGGAACACTACGTGGAGCTTGACGGATCGGCCTCGCATCTCCAGTGTCAATTTGATGTTTCACAACGTTGGTGCGGCCTGGTTTAGAATCATCCTGGTCAAATATGTTCGCGTACTTTAGGAGCAGTTGTTTTGCCTTACTCTGATATGCTTCCTCTAGCCCCTGCGTCCATGCCGTGGTCATTTGAAAGATCAGTATTACTAGCTGAAACGTGTTCCTGGAGCTGTTCACAGTTAATAACTACCTCTTGGCATCTTCCCAAAATAGCTCCTTTAGTCAGTTTGAGTGGTGACTTGAACACATTGAGTACTCTTACCGGAATACGTCCATCTTGTTTTGTCATAGCCAGAGTTTTTCCTACAAGTATGTTTAGTGCTGATTTGTTTGCTGCTTCGACAACCCACAATTTGTTTGTCCAATAATCTCCATCAACCTTTACCCAGATGACTGCTTCGGATTTTGGTGGTATTTGCTGACTCTCTTCCACCAGCAATCGTTTACTGCTGTAGCCTCTCTCGTAGCCGAAATTAAGTGGTACATCCATGTTTTTATATCGCATCGTCTTGCTTTGCATGTCGATCTTGATGCCCTGGTCGATTAAGAAGTCCACTCCAATTATGATTTCATCAACAATTTCTGCCACTATAAAATTGTGTACTACTGAGACGTTCCCAATTGCGACTTCACATTCTACTTCTCCAATTACCTGGGTGTCCTCTCCCGTGGCTCTACGTAATCTTGCTCCAATCAATGGTCTTATCTTTTTGTTGACTAAATCCGCTCGAATGATGGAATGAGATGCACCCGTATCTACAGTCAGTAAGCGTTCCTCTCCGTCCACATGTCCTCCTTCCTCCAACAGTAAGATTGCTCGATCTTCTTCCAATCTGCGAGATAGAGATTATGGGGCATTCAATTGCGGGAGCCAGCTGTCGCCCCTTGCGGCTGACTCGATTTAGTTTAACGATTGAGTGGTCTTGGAGATTTGCTCATCACCTTCTGCTCTGCGTTTACGATCACCCACATTGTTGGAGCTATTGGGACCGCTGCTGCAATGTCGTGCAATATGACCTGGGTTGCCGCACTTGAAACATTTAATAACTCCGGCATTTTTCTGTTGTGATCCCTTCAGTGCTTCCAAAATTGTGTCTACCCAATCTGGTCTTTCCACTTCCACACGATGAGCTTTGTATGCTGGTTTACTCAATAGTGAGGCCGTTTCCTGAGTCAATGCATGTGATATCGTTTCAGCAAATGTCAGCTTTGGGTTTGCGTATGTAGCTCGCTTCGTTTCCACGTCCCGTATGGCATTTATGAAACTCTAGATTTTTTCCCTTTCAGTGTATTCCACGGGTGCGTCGGCATTTGCCAGATGAGCCAATCTTTCAATATCTGAAGCAAACTCCTGCAATGTCTCATTTGCTTTTTGGTAGCGGTTTTGCAACTCAATTTGGAATATCTGTTTTCTATGCTCGCATCCATAACGTCTCTCGACAGCGGCCATCAATGCTTCATAGTTGTTCCGCTCTCCTTCGGGAATCGTCTGTAGGATTTCGGCTGCTGGCCCTTTCAATGCCACGAACAGAGCTGCAACTTTATCTCTAGCATTCCAGTTGTTAGCTGCCGACGTCTTCTCAAATTGTAGCTTAAAGGCCTGGAAAGGAACAGAACCGTCAAAGGATGGTGTTTTTACCTTTGGATTGCTTGCTGAAACAGCTGGGCGGTTTAATTGCAACTCTTGTATACGACCTCTCAAAGCTTCCACCTCGGCTTCGATTTTTTCCTTAAACTGCGTTATTTTCTCGTCCATACGTGCTTCGAGTTTTGATGATATACGCGCCTCTTGCGCTTCGAGTTGTACTGTTATGCGTGCCTCTTGTTCTTTCAGTTGTGTCTCCATCTTTGATGTAATCTCTGTCGACATTTCTGCCATACGCGTTTCTTGTGCTTCAATCTTCGATGTAATCTGTGTCGACATTTCTGACATACGTGTTTCGTGTGCTTCAATCTTCGATGTAATCTGTGTCGACATTTCTAACATACGCGTTTCTTGTGCTTCAATCTTCGATGTTATGCGTGTCTCTTGCGATTCTAGTTGGGATGATATATGTGACGACAGTGATGTTACTGTCGATGTTTGAGCAGCTATTGCAGCCAATATCATGTTCAAGTCTGTGCTCGTAACTGTCTGCGATGTTTCATTTTTCTCTTCAATTTTTGTTGTTGTCTCGTCCCCATCAGGATAAAAGGCATACTCGTCCACATCAATTCCTTGCGACTCCATTACCTCTCGTAGCCGTGCTTGAATTTCGATCTTATTTCCGGTTGTATTTAATCCACGGTTCTCCAACCCCTTTTTCAGTTGCTGGATCTTCAATTCACTGAACTTTGCCATGTCCAAGTTGTATTCCCAATCTTCGGAATTTATTCAACAATTCCTCTTCTGACACCAATTGTAACGAATTTCCTGCAAATCCTCTTATTGCCCTTTTGCTAGGTTCCTATCGCTAAACTGTTGAATAAATAACTCCAATATTGAATAATGGAAAAATGGCCTTTATTAAAATACTTCACAATAACACTCAAACTGTGCAACGAATAGCTTAATAACCAAACTGATAGCTTAAACGAAACTGACTTTCAAAATAATAGTGCTATTGCTCGCTAGATATCGTCTTAGTCGTAACTGCTTGACAACTCAAATCAAACTGAATTCCAGCCCCTCTACAATTGTCGCCTTTTATACTTTTTGATTTCAACCTTCGCATCTTCTAGAATCTACTAGACCAGCAGCTCTCAAACTTCTCAGCTGTAACTACAATTGCACAATTTTATACATCTTCTAGGCGCTTCCAGAATCTACTAGTCCAGTAGCTCTCAAACTTCTCAGCTGTAACTACAATTGCATAGTTTTATAGTTTTTCTCATTGCATACTTATAGGAGTATCTCAGATATATGCATGTGTCAGTGCATTGACTCTCCGCTGCTCGTATACGTACATGGTACATATATGTAGACGCAGTTATTGTTTCGTTTATGTAGATACATAATTATTGATGTGCATTAACGTCACTGCTTAGCATCGGCTTAGAGATGGCAGCACTCCTTACTTTTGCTTAACAATATTTTACAAATATCTTGAGTGGAATCAATTTTGCGGTTTAGTAATGGATAAGTAAGTATTAATAACATTGATGCTTGGTTTGCTTGTTGCTAAAACGGGTGCATTTTAGATTTATTAGCTGTGTTTTTTTTTACATCTATAGACGTTTACGCTTAAACTTTATATGGACTGCTAAGCGTCAAAATTTAAAAACACCTGTGAAATTGCTGCGCATAAAATTTGTACTACTAAATTTTAATACGCACTATACTCAAATGCAACTGAAATATGTGTCTATGTTTCACCTCTACACTGATTCTATGTATCACTTCTAAAAATGGTGTGTGTCCACTATTCATTGCAACCGATTCAGCTATAGGTTATACACAGCCATACAACAGAGGTTTGTGTCTCCGCTTTTCGGTACAACATGCTGTGTAGCTATTTGCCGCTAGATGAAGTAGGTATTTGCAGCTAGATGGGTCTCCTAAGCATTATCTAAGCAAGGATAAGCGTTTTTTTACGTGCAAACGTAAACGTATACGCTCCTAAAAAAAACACGGCTATTGTAAAAAAGCCCGGAGTAGAAAATCTGTCGGTTCAGGAAGAAGACGAATTCAGCAAGCAAATGAAGCTCAGGAAGAAGCTGAAAGGGATGAAAATACAGAAGAAAAGTATGTATTTGTGATTTTTGCGCTATTCAAAAATTATTTAAGCTGCATTAATTTTGTTTAGTGAAGATTCAAAAAGAATGAGAAACTTTAGGGTGGAGTGGCTACAAAAGTTTTCGTGGTTGCAAAATAAAAACGGAGCAGCATATTGTAAGGCGTGCAACAGGAGTGTAGTTAATTTATATTATCACCTCAACAGACACGAAACATCTTCTCTATATTTAAAAAACATTGAACACCAAAGTAATCAAATGCTAATAAACAATTTTTTGGATACAGAGAAATGCGATTTGGACAAAATGGTGAATTTCGCTGCATTCACTATGGCTATGTTCTTAGTAGCACACAATTTACCTTTTTTGCTTATGGATTATTTACCTGAGCTTTTATCAGAATGTTGCCCAGATTCAGAAGTTGCGAAGCATATAAAATGCACCAGAAAAAATCTTTGAAAGTTACTGAAGACATTTCATGTGCCACTACTAATGAACTAATTTCAACATATAAATCATTTAAGTTTTCAATTATAATAGATGAGACAACCGACGTCTCACTTAAAAATTGCTTAGTGCTAGTATATTGCAAAAGTTTTATTGAACGCGATCGTTTTCTGGCTCTTTTAAAATTACCAAAATGTGATGCAGAATCTATTTTTGAAGTAATAAAAAGCTTCTTTGGTAATGGTGGTATTCCATTCGGAAACATCATTGGCTTGGCTACCGATGGAGCCAGTGTAATGGCCGGAAAATTAGGGGCGTGAAAACTTTTTCCAGTGGGAAACAAACGTTTTTTATTTAAAATGCACTTGCCACTCTTTGCACTCGTGTGCTGGCTATGCATGTAAGCAACTTCCCCAGAACGTTGATTGGATGTGCCGTAACATTTATAGCTTTTTTCACACAGCCCTAAGACGGCCCATACATGACACAAAAGCCATGCGCAAATATAAAACGACGAAATGTGTGCAAATGAAAATTTTGACATAGGGTAGAAGGGGGAGGCTTCGACATGAGGGAGGCTTCGACTTTTTCAAATTTGGCCGCCGTTATTACTGCCATTGTTCTTATTCCACCAATAAACAGTAACCAAATTGAGTGTGACGCTGTCATGAAAGCTATTCAGTGCTTGTTCAACGGCGATAGTATGAAGACGAAATTTTTTATTTTTGAAAAGTGTTGATGTAAAAATTGCTGGTAAGTATTCGCGTGTAAAGTGTACAATATAGAATATATAACATCAGTTTTCTGCCCATTAATATTGCAATAAAATTAAGATTTATTGCTTTTAAAGACTTTTTCAATAACACTAAGATGTATATTTTGGAGCGAAAAATCTGAAATAAGTGCACGGGGGAGGGTTCGACAATATGTTTTGAGTGGCTTCGACAAAGCTTTTACTTAGCAAGTAATATTTTACAGCCATCAAGTTGCCAAATATCTACAAAAGAAAGTTCCCTGAAAAGATCATCAACGAAGACAAAATGAAAAAAGCCATCGAGGAGATAAAACAAAAGAAAGAAACCCCATCAAGCGCTGCTCGGAAATACAACTTGAAGCGGACAACACTAATATCTCGAATTTCAAAAGAGCAAACAAATATGGGAACTGTTAAAGATTTTCAGTCGAAGTTTTCTTCCAATCAAGTACTTACAGCTTCCCAGGAAAAAGACTTAACGGTTTACTTCAAGAAATGTTCAAATCTTCATCATGGATTGACGTATGACTTGGCTAGACGATTCGTTTTTGTTTTTGTTATTATGTTCACTGACAAAACAAATTTCTTTTACACTGGTCAAGTCGTGGAAGTTGAAAATTCGACGTGCGTCGCGAAATTCCTCAGACATCAAAATAAAACCCAATATTTCTATGAACCGATTGTAGAAGACAGACACTTGGTTTCAAAGCAGGATATAATAAGTATATTGCCCACAACTGAACATCCACCAGGAAATTCACGTGCGCAAAGCAAGTTTACTTTTAACTTTGATTTTTCAAATTTAGATGTTCGTTAAAAGTGCAGTTATACTTTATTTTTCGCTTAAATTTTTTTATGTTTTTGTTCGAAAAATTTGTTACTGTATTGAAATAAATAACATCAAATATGAATTAAAAATCGTATTTAGAGTTTTTTCCAACATCCTTTTTTTATTATGCTGGTTAAATTGATTTGATATTTGATAAATGTCGAAATCTCCCACCCAATGTCGAAGCCACCCAGATGACTGACGAAGCCTCCCCGAAAAAGGGAGGTTTCGTCATATTTTTTGTTTTTGGTTATTTGATTATAACTTATAAAAAAAAGCATGTGGAATATTAACCACAAATCCGAAGTGTCATAAACATACATGGCATCAGTAATTATGAAAGGAGTTATCTATTTCTCATTCTAGTTTCTCTAAAAAAATCATTTTCTCTTAACCTGTCGAAGCCTTCCCCCTCTACCCTACACGGCTCAAAAACACTGCGCAATATTCATTTTTAAAGTAGCGCTACAAATGAAACATGTGTTTTAATTGTATAAAAAAGGCACAGTTGTATAAAAAACCACTCTTTATTTTCCACAGTGCTGGTAATACGTTTATTTTCCATTTTATTTATAATATATATTTTTTAATTGCAAGACCAGCTCAACTCATTGCAGCACTGCGCAATATTCATTTTTCAACTAGCGCAACAAATGAAACATGTGTTATAATTGTATAAAAAATTATTATTATTATTGAATTTGTTTGAATTCCTGTTACAAGCTAGAGATGGTCCTTACGCCTTCAATAATAACATTTTTAAGCAATATTTACTGATGTTATATATTATCAGAAACCACAGGTAAACTGTGTAACATTCACCACACACGAAGAAAAAAGCATGTGCAATATTTGCAGACACGCGTAAATATCAAAATCGTTTTGATTTTAGCACAGTTCTCTGCGTCAATAGCGCAACCAGTGCACACACCGGGCAAATCCTTGTGCAAATTGGTAATTGGCACAAGGATACTTGAGCCGTGTAATTGGCGTATAAGCGAGTTTACGATTACGATTTTAAGGAGTTCCAAGACTATTGCTCGGTTAAGCTCCATATACTTTTGGGTTTGTCTATGACTAGATGGCTGTCCTTAGAAGTTGTCCTCTCCCGTATAAATGAGCAATGGAACTCCTTAAGGTTTTTTTTTATAAATTGTAAATTAGAGGTCGATGCATACGATCAGCTCAATTAGCTGAAGAAATGAATGATGAAACACAAGGGTATTTTTTTTTCTTTCCTATGTGCTACCTCTTATTAACAACATAAATAAAGAGTTTCAGTCTGAGCATAGTCGCCTTCCCTTCCTGTATTCAAATATAAAGTCATAATACTTGTTGATTTTAACAATTTTATTTAAAAAAAACATACTTCACCTTGATATTGACTACAAAAGCAGTTCAAATTACATTGAAGTGTCAAACATTTTTATTGGTACAAAATCAGAACTTTTTCTATTAAAAACGAAGGCTGCTCCCAGTTAAGTTATTAAAATTAAAAGCATAATCCTAAAATTTTATATAGAGTTATTAGATCAAATCAGATTGAGATTCGATTTCGGAAGAAAAGACTTGGAACTTTTAAAAATAATAACCCCTAATGAAGCATTATCGGAAAATGATAATTAAATTTTAGATTTAATTTTACATTTTCAAAGCTTATGTAATATCGATTTCGATACAATTGTAGCCCAATGGAGTTTATTCAGATTAACTGATTGAAATTTAAATTCAGATATGGATGATAATTAATAATTTTTGGAAAAAATCAGTTCCATTAGAATAGACTTGGAGAAACGCATTGCTTTGCTTTGTTGTATTTGCAGTTTTTTAATTTGCATTTCATTCGCTAGGAAAGGATTGTAGGACAGTAGATAAAATATGGTTCAATAACTGAACGATACACTAAAATTTTGTGACGTTGACTAATATGCTTACATGTTCTGTACATGAATCCTATTTTCTGAGCAATTTTTCTTTCAAAATAGTTTATATGTTCGCCAAAATTCAAGTTATCATCAATTAAAACTGCTAAATACTTTATTTCTTTTACTCTTTGAATTTCGCTGTTTTTATAAGCTTTTATTTAGTTTCACTTCTGTTGTATGTAATGTAATCTTGCAAGTTAAATTTGATACACTTCCCGGTGTCCGATTAAGCTGAAATTTTGCACACATGTATAAATCCGATGACAATGCAATATTACTTTGCGAGAATTCGATAAATTAATCGATAACACAGTTATCGGTAAAGATTTGTGTTTACTTTGGCATAACAGCTTAAGTCCCATACAAACCCGCCGGTACCTAACCGTGGATTCTGAGACTTAGACGTGGTGAATCACAGATAGTGAATCCCACGCTTGCGAAAAGCTGAGACACAACCCTCTGTTGTATTTCTGTGTATAACCAACATAGCTGATTTTTTAAGGCTGTTTAACTCTGTAATCTATGCTGTAATTTATTTTGCTTTTGAAAAAATTACCTATTTGAAATAAGCTGTCTGAAAAATATTGGTATAACAGCTTAAGTTAAATCAACAACGGAAAATCTTGGAAAATTTGAGCAGATGTGGCAATTTCGCGCGTTCGTTGAACTAAATATTGACAATCTATTGATCATCGCTAGGAAATTAGCGACATTCCATCAACTAAGCAGCACTTTAGCAATACTACTGTTATTATTTGGCTGCTCAAACACCCATATTAATTGTGCATTAAATCTAAAACATAAAACTCAAAAATGACTCCGGTTGCTATGTTCGCAGCAATTATTTGGTTCAAATACACAACCAGTAATAGCCAAAGCCATAATAATTTACACGGGCCATCAATTCTTTCTCTGATTCAAAAGCTGAACTACCAGCGCTACCGTCATCAGCTCAGTGTCATCATTGCCAGTAGCGCCAATAACACCAAACTCGTGCCTGACACACAAAAGTCGTTTCACTCAATAGGGCAAGTGAAATGTACTTCGCACTCACAACTAAGTAGCGTCAAAAATTCGCTTGGAGTCATTGGGCCAATGAGCTACATTGAGCTGGCACCATGCAATTTACATCACTAAAATTGCGCGAATGCCCAGGCTCATGACTTTTTTAATCCAGATGGTGAAAACGAAGCAGGGGCAAAACGTATGTTTTACACCTAAATTATTAAATCTTACAGTTTGTAACACTAATTAACTAACCTAATTGTACTAATAAAAGCGTGTTACATTGTGATAGCAAGAAAAGGAGATCCTAAATATTCTTAATTATACCATGAAAATTTAACACGCTTTTATTAGAACAATTAGAACTGTGATATCAACTGTAAGATTTAATAATTTAGGTGTAAAGTTTTAATGTTAAAAATATATAATTATGTACAATATAGAATTTTTTTGTCGCAGACGAAAAAGCCTAATTATCGTTAAAGGTTACAATGAACTTATAAAGTGTTATATTTCTTTACAGTCAATTTATTTTTTACTTTTTAGTTAATTTTATTAACCAATAATAAAAGCTTATTTTTAAAAAAGTGTTTTTTTTCTTTAATTTTTTTACCTTCAAAGTTATATTGTTTAAATCGTTGTGCCATATGATGTTCTGATTTTTGCAAAATATCATGAACTTAGACTTATCAACATTTAACTTAAATTTTCTAAGGCGCAACCATTTGTATAAGGAGTCAAGATCTTCTTGTATTTTCTGCATAGCACAGTCCGCATACTTATCGCTGATGATGAGCAAAGCATCATCTGCAAACAAGCGTATTTTACAATATTTTAAACATCCTTTAATATCATTGATATACAATGTAAATAATTTCTATTTTAATTTCCAATATCTACATCTACAACCGATGAAACTACTTTTCCGATTATTGTCCTCTGCTTTCTTCCACTCAAATAACTTCGGAACCATTCCAGGGCCTTGCCTCTGATGCCAATTTTTGACATAACGTCCAACAATTTCAATCTATCAACTGTTTCGATGGCCCTTCCTTGTGGTTGTGCACAATCCGACCTTATTTTAGAAACGGTTATTTGACTTCGTGTTTGAACAGCTTTTTTTTGTTGCCATTAAATATTAAAACAGAAACACTTATACTTTGTTGTTGTACTTTGTTGATTTGTAGCGTTATCAATTTTCAGAAATTTAGTTGCGGCAACGCTTGTGCAAACTCTCATCGCGCAAACACTCACCAACACAAATGCATACACGTGAATAAATATATACGTGAGTGCAGCCTGAAGCAGAGTTTGAACTTTACTTAAATTGCAGTGGAGCTACTACATATTTTTAAACGAAATATAATTTGACTGCGTATAGCAAAATGATCGCAGCGATATATTCTTCGATAAAATCAAGTATTTTTTCTTGTACTCGTTAACACTGCTCGACCAATCTTTTTATATATTTTTTTGGTCCAAAAAATGCAGAACTCTAATCTCTGGCATTAAATCGAAGAAATCTCATGAAAGGCAGTCGCTTTGTTTTAAATCTCTACCAATGCAGTTGGAAGTCATATGTGGTTCTCCTTCGAAATCGACAAGAAAGAGGGTCGTATCACTTCCGTTTTTACATATCCAAGAGTGTCTGAAGTTGCGCTAATATAGTTCTATCCGATTGCTGATAGTAGCCCTTAGTCACCTTGGGCAGATTAAGTCTATATGAGGTATTCATAGACCGGCTAATTCAACCAACGCTAAATAGAAATTTAAATGCAATATCATGCGATTTCTCAATAATTCGCTCGTATGTATTGCGGAGGGCCCTTTTGAAAGCACATACATATTCCACCATCATCGATTGCACTGTCAGGTTCATCAGTACTTTCGCTATTTGGTAGCAGAAGGTAGTATTGCCTTAACTGAAGTACCTATTTGAAACGTTTCATCAAGTTCCAGTTCTTATAAAAACAATATTTCGGTTATTTTTCCTATCAGTACCCTATATCCGTGATATATATGGCGGATTCACTAAAATTTTGTTTTTGGTATAACATTAGAATCTACACAGACGGCTCGAAATGGAAAATAGAGCAGGAGCTAGAATATACACAATTCATCTACAGGTAACTCAATCATACCAGACTTCAGACGCATGAAGTGTCTTCCTGGCGGATGTCTATGCTATAGAGAGAGCAGCCAGATTGCTCAATGATAGTACGATCCCAGACATCAATGTAACGATCTTTGTCGACATCTGATTCCCTATCTGCGCTTCGAGGGCGATCTTAAGGCCACAATAGAGGTGGACGGTTGGCGCAAGGGTGCTCAAATGGTGGACGAGGCGTTATATGTGTACACAGATGGTTCCAAAGTAGTGGAAGGAGTAGGGTCTGTGGTATACTGTGCTGATCCGGAAATAAACAGATCCTACAGGCTACCGGATTACTGTAGCGTTTTCCAAGCGGAAATAGTAGCCGTAACCAAAGCAGTAGAAACCCTGCAAGAAAATAGCCCAAGCTGCAATCGTGTTAACTTTTATATGGACAGCCAAGCAGCAATTAAGGCAATAATCTCGCATACCACAGCATCTATATGCGTGTTAGAGTGTAAGCAGTCCCTGGAGAGAATCGGCACAGGGAGAAGCATACATCTATATTTGGTCCCAGGGCATATGGGAATAGATGGGAATGAAAAAGCGGATGAATTAGCTAAAAAGGGCGCATCCCTTGAATATTCCTCCGTAGACGTCCCAATTAGACTGGGCGAAATTAAGCGAAGGCGAGAGGTGCACATGATCGACCAAGCAGGAAAGGCGTGGGTTCAAGAGCGGGGCTGTAAAGTGTCGAAAATTATGTGCAGGTCTTACAACCTTAGACTAACATAGTTGCTTCTATCATTAAAAAGAGAGGACTGTAGACTCATGACGGGTATTCTGACTGCAAACTGCCTTCTGGCGTCACATGCCTTTAAATTAGGCTTGGTCAGTGATAGCAGATGTAGGAAGTGCGGGATGGAGGAGGAAACGATCGACGACGTTCGGTGCTCTTGCCCTGCACTTGCCAGGCTAAGACTCCAGCTATTAGGAGTGATACAGCTGTCAGATCTAGAAGCAGCAAGTGGCTTAAATCCTAGGAAGCTTCTAGTATTTTCCAAGGGGACGGAGTTATTTTATAACATAGGTCCTGGTTTTTTATAGGGTTTTTCAGTTTGTTCGTTAAAACAAACTTCTGGTAACACTACGGACTTATTCAGTCAATGTGAGGTCCTCATCGACCGGCCAGTTCAACCTAACCTAACCTGTCCACAGCCAGGCCGCCTTAAAGGCATTATAATCCAACGTGATAAACTCCTATGTCGTGCGGAGGTGTCGAGCCTCCGAGACAAGACGCAATAGCCTCCGAAAAGACTTGAGGCCGAGCTTCTCTTCCAATTTACGTCGTGCTGCTTTTAGTTTTTCCTACAAATTGGAGGGACGGGATCTACATGTTCTACGTCGACTACGAACGGCATCTTCAATGCAGACAAGTTTTCTCTGAGAAGATTGTCATAGCAGAAATACACTCGGGGTGGTTGCCAAAACACTGCCCAGGGGCGACCCCGCTTTAGAAACACTTTTTTTTCTAATTAAAAAAAACTTATTTACATATTTTTGATATTGCTTTGCCCGGGAATTGAACACATGATCTTCGGTGTGGTAGGCGAAGCACGCTACCATCACACCACGGCGGCCGCTAGGCAAAGCTGGCATCCATGAGGCACCTAAATGCCTCACTTTGTTGGGTTCCGGGGGACAGCGATATTGAAGGGAATGAAATTGCAGATGATATGGCCAGGAAAGGTTCCGAAATAGAAATTAGCGAGGCGAACAGCTCTGTACGACCACCGCTCAGTTATCGCTTGAGGAAAATCGAACATTTGCGATAAGGGCAACGGACTAACTGTGGACTAACCGTGATGATGGCGAGGTCTCAAGGTCCCTATGCCCATGTTTGGATAGGGAAGGAACTAGCTTCTTCGCAAGCAAACAAATCTAACTCAAAATTTTCTACTTTCTGGAATCTCGCAAAAAGTGCAACTATTACTTCACCCAGAAAAAAATCGTGTTGAATCAACACTTTTTAACACTTTTTGTGTTTAAAATTTTTCAAACCGAAGCAGAGTGTAATCTTCGTGTTAAAAGTGTTAATTCAACATGTACTTAAAGTGCTTATTCAACACTATGGAAAGTGTTGATTCAACAATAAAATTTGGTAGGTTTAACATGATATTTAACACGGTGGTTACTGTTCATTTAACAGGAATTATTGTAAAAAGTGTTAATTAAACATTAACTTAAAGTGTTTATTTAATACTATGCAAAGTGTTGATTTTACACCAAAATATTGTTGATTTTACATGATATTTAACATGATACCTATGCTTAAACTAACAGGAATTAATGTTGAATTACCACTGCATGATCGTATTAAAACAACAGTAAATCATGTTAAGTTTAACACTATCCCCTCTTGTTTTACCCTTAAGTAAAAGGCTGGGTTTAAGGTTGACACTAAAGTGATTGTATTTATGAAACACATCCAATATGCATACATTTTTAACTTAAATCTTGTGATAAATGAAATTAATTCAGCGTTCTTATATTAGTATACTTATGTAATCAGACTTGAGAAAAATCTTATGCGAATAATGCCCGCTATATATAATATATAGTAATAATAATAATTAAAATAATACATTTTGGCCAACCTTTTTAATAATACTTGACTTCTTTTAACAAGCTTTTCAATGCTCTTTAAGGCGCCTTGTTTTACTAACATAATTTACGCCCTTTTAAATAATTTGTATATACTTAAATAAGTTTTACATTTTTGTTTTTTATTAGTCCATATGCCTGGACGAAAAATCAATGAATGGTGGAACTCTTTGGGGACCATAGCTTTCTTTGGTTCATCGAATTCTCCCACTAATGAATATGAAGCGTTGAAAAAATAAACCAAAAATTTCCAGAGCATACTTTGCTGCAGCTATTTAAAGTACATCTTTTTTGAATAATCATAATATTAAATCTAAAGCTTTGTATCGTTGGTGAATTCACTTTACCATTACGCGCGCAATACATTAAATCAAACATGGCACAACATTTTAGCTTTGATACTACTTATAACAAAACTGAAAGCTGGATATCGGGGTAATACACAGCCAATATTAAAAACGGTTTCTTTTAAAAATCTTACCAAATCTTCTATAGGAAATAATAATATAATTTGTTCTGAAAAATTGTCATAGGCATCGACCGCTCAGAAAAATTTTGGACTATGATATTTACCAACGCTTCGCGATGTTCGTCTAGCAACAAACAATGTTCCTTATATTGTTGCAAAATGCTTTACCCCAATGGAGTTGCTTTTAGTATTTCACCTAGACTCTTCACAGGTGTACTTGCTACGACAGGTTGAGATTTGTGGCTGCAGCTAAGCGAACTATTTGAAGATTCCAAAAAACAAATAATATAGTCACATACCGACACATCCTCTACCAATAATTATCATTAGTCACATACTGACACACTCTCTACTAATAAATGTCATGCTCTTCTTACTTATACCATTTCCTTTTACACCTTTCCTTCGCTTTCCATATCCGCTCACTTATTAGCTATATTTCCGTAAACAACTTCCAATAAATAAATCTCTTTCTCTTTATTCGCAATTAACAACAACATTACATATTACAGTTACTATTATTAGTTTTAAGCTCATTTTTGTCAACTTAGTTATAAGCATTGCAGAAATTTGGAGATTATTAATAAAGTTTCTTTCGAAAAGAACGGACTTCTTATTATATTTTCCTGCAATAAAAAAAGAAATGCAAAAAATATATATATGTACATTTAACTAAAACCAACGCTTACTTTATTTTCCTTCAAATTGGCTAGCCTTTGCTTAAATTTCATTCTAGTACCAAGCATTGAAACAGGGAAGAGTTCATTAATATTGTCTTCTTTAATTAAAAAGAGGCTCTCAGTGTCCATTCCACAGTCTAAAAATATAAAATCACAATATGTATATTTATGAATATGCACTAGGGTGGGCCCTCTTTTGCAAATTTTCAAACAAAGCAAGAATTTGCGGACCTTTAGCCGTTTCTGGCAGGTTGTCGCATTGCCATATCTTGAAATATTTCCACAGATTACGTTTTCACTACCTAACATAAATTTCCGAAAAGTTCTTGATTTGTTCCTTAATACAAATTTGCCTCCATACAAATATGGTGCACCCTAATATGCACACTTATTAACAAACACACAATTGAAGTTCCTGTTCATAAAAACTTAATTAAATTATCTTACCTATCATTCTTTTGTACACTTCTTCGCCAAAATCCATTTTTCCGCAAATGATGACCTTTAGATTCGTGTTCTCGTACGTCGGAGCTACTGTGGTGCATCTCTGTGGCAGAGAAGTCTCAATTTCACCAGAAGGCAGCAGATCACCACTGGGAACAATAATAAGTATTTGGGTGAATTCTTGGCCAACATCACTCACTACACTGCTCATTTTATTAACGAAATGCTTTAATTAAATATTTATGAAGAAACTTGCGTAATCATCAAAACAAAAAAGCTTTTATTAACAACTCACAATATTATATTGCAAGCGACGCTGAAACTTCGAGAAAACTTACGAATTTATAACGGAAGAGTTGCTGTTGTTCTTTTTTCAACACTTTTCAGTGTTACTTCAACAGTAAAATATTGTTATCAGTATATGTACTTCATGTTTCATGTAGTCGAAGAAGTAAAACCCTTGTTTGCCAGATCGTGCTAATTTGAAAAATTTTCAAAAATTGTTGTTGCTTTGCATGTTAAAATCGATCGTGTGAAATTAACATGAATCGTGTTGCTTAAAAATGACGATTTTTTCTCTGGGTGTTATTAGCTTTTTTAGAAATTGATAAATTTTTCCTGTAGAGTAGTTTTGTGAAATCAACTACTACATTTTTTAATAAACTACTTTTTTCCTGCAAAAAAAATAAATTATTTACTCCGAACACTATCCAAAACTGTTCGCAAGCGGATTCGCAAGGTTGCCCGCCCATTCTGCCATCCACAGTAAAGTCAACGCAATAAATGATAATGGATTACGATTTTTTATGTTTTTTGTTGTTCACAGCCGGTTGCGATTATTTGCTTTTTTATTCTGGTTGTTATCTTTGTATATGTATGCATGTGGATATTTTCCGTTGGCTTTGCGTTCCTATACAACGCGGGTGTCGCTCACTTAAGTGTGTATCACAACCACGGTTGCCACACCATGTTTTCATTTGGGACCAAAATTCATAAAAAAGGACCAAATCTCAGAAAAAAGGACCAAATTTTTGTTTTATTTGATTGTGATACAAGCAATTCACAAAAGTGACGTAGTCGTTGTTAAATATAAAATTTTAGGATGTTTCCATGGTTTCCTATACAAAATTTTAATATTTTAATAAACTTAGTGAATAGGAGACTTAATTCAAACTGCACAAACAAAAACACTACTTTTAGGTATTATATTTCCAAATTCCTAGGATAAGTCTATGCATTCAGTAAATATATGTTTTGAACGCAGTTTTGATGACAAAGCTGTTAGTTGCAACATTATGTTGTTAATTGGAAAGAAATAAAATGTATAGCGCAGTTATATTTTAGTAAGAAAATGCTCAAAAATTGCATTTTGATTTAGCCGAACTATAAGACAACCCAGTAAATCATAAATGATGCTTACTTTTTCCCCTGAACGTTGAAATTTCATACCAAATCCTAGATTTAGTAAGTGTGATTTTTGAAAAACTCACATTTACCGAATCTAGCCCCAGGTTTCAGATTAGAAATCAAACGCCTTAAAAGTATCAACTGTGCAATAACGGAACCTGATTACATTTAAGTAGGCACTAGAAATTAGCTAACAGCGTTGTTATTGAAGTTTATGGGGTTCTGCACTTATGACAATAAAACACAAAACACTTCTTTCGAAATCAAATCTTTTCTACCGCTTACCGCTTTCAAGAAGTCTTCCTGCCTTACTTCCAGTTAGTTTCAAGTATTCGGCGTGCCGTCACACCATAATACTCCTTGAGCACCACAATACTCTTGCAATTTTTACATGGGATTTCTTTGTAAAAAATTTTGAAAGTGTTACCAAACATAAAACCAATTAGTTTTGTTATTTTACTTAGTTTTCAATCCAAATTTTAACTCGACGGCTATCGTAATGGCTCCATCAGTGGAAAGCACTGTCAAATTTCTTAGAGGCACACGTGCATTTGAGAAAAACTTTCTTAGCTCAACTAGTGAAATAAATCTATTGCGAAAAGTGTTTGATAACTGATAAATATCTGGATACTAAAACAAGATTTTTTTCTGATAAGTCCGTGTAATTTATTTGTCCTTAGAACCATCACTTTTCTTATGCCTCGCCTAAAATATCACTTATGTCATTGGTCTGCTACATTTTATTGACTGAGCAATTTTTGTGGTAAGATTTCCATATACATAAGTAAATTGAACATTATATGTGGGTTAATGAAAGTTTGCCAAATGTTGTGGGTTGTGAATTTTAACCTCAGTGAAAAAGGAAGAAAAGTACCAAAATCGTGGCTACTGCCTAAGAAGGACCAAAATTGAAAAAAAGGACCAGCGGGCCAAACGGGGTTGGAAGGGACCATTTTTGGTCCAAATAGACCAAAATTGGAAACCGTGATTCAACACTTAGGTAAAAGAGAAGACATTTGTTAACGCCGAAGTACAAAATGTACTTGTACACAAGGATATTTCAAGTTTGATTTGATAACGGACGTACGTAGTGGCATAAAGGAATAGAGATAGATATAGACTTCCTTATCTCTATCGAAATAATCAGGATCAAAAAATATTTTGATTCAGCCATGCCCGTTCATTGGTCCATTAACACAATAACTTGTGCAAATAATATAAATATAGTTTAAACAAGTAAGGAAGGCTAAGTTTGGGTGTAACCGAACATTACATACTCATCTGAGAGCTTTGGAGACAAAATAAGGGAAAATCACCATTTAGCAAAATGTACCTAGGGTAACTCTGGAATGCGTTTGTATGACATGGGTTTCAAATGGAAGGTATTAAAGAGTATTTTAAAAATGAGTGCGCCATAGTTCCATAGGTGGACGCAATTTCAGGATATCGCCATAACGGTGGACCAGGGGTGACTCTAGAATGTGTTGTAGGATATGGGTATCAAATTAAAGGTATTAATAAGGGTTTTAAAAGGGAGTAGCCCTTAGTTGTATATGTGAAGGCGTTTTCGAGATATCGACCAAAATGTGGACCAGGGTAACCCAGAACATCTTCTGTCAGGTACCGCTAATTTATTTATATATGTCATACCACGAACAGTATTCCTGCGAAGATTCCAAGAGCTTTTGATTTCGCCCTGCAGAACTTTTTCATTTTCTTCTACTTAATTTGGTAGGTGTGACTCCCATTTTACAAAGTTTTTTCTAAAGTTATATTTTGCGTCAATAAACCAATCCAATTACCATGTTTCATCTCTTTTTTCATATTTGGTACAGAATTATGGCATTTTTTTTTTTCATTTTTCGTAATTTTCGATATCGGAAAAATGGGCGTGGTCATAGTCGGATTTCGGCCATATATTATACCAAGATAAAGTGAGTTCAGATAAGTACGTGAACTAAGTTTAGTTAAGATATATCGATTTTTGCTCAAGTTATCGTGTTAACGGCTGAGCGGAAGGACAGACGGTCGACTGTGTATAAAAACTGGGCGTGGCTTCAACCGATTTCGTCCATTTTCACAGAACAGTTATCGTCTTAGAATCTATGCACCTACCAAATTTCACAAGGATTGGTAAATTTTTGTTCGACTTATGGCGTTAAAAGTATCCTAGACAAATTAAATGAAAAAGGGCGGAGTCACGCCCATTTAGAAAAAAATTTATTTTATTTTTGTATTTTGTTGCACCATATCATTACTGGAGTTGAATGTTGGCATAATTTACTTATACACTGTAAAGGTTTTAAATTTTTTGTTAAAATTTGACTTAAAATTTTTTTTTTAAGTGGGCGTGTTCGTCATCCGATTTTGCTAATTTTTATTTAGTACACATATAGTAATAGGAGTAACGTGCCTGCCAAATTTCATCATGATACCTTCAACGACTGCGAAATTACAGCTTGCAAAACTTTTAAATTACCTTCTTTTAAAAGTGGGCGGTGCCATGCCCATTGTCAAAAAATTTACTAATTTTCTATTTGGCGTCATAAGGTCAACGCACCTACCAAGTTTAATCGCTTTATCCGTCTTTGGTAATGAATTATCGCACTTTTTCGGTTTTTCGAAATTTTCGATATCGAAAAAGTTAGCGTGGTTGTATTCCGATTTCGTTCATTTTAAATAACGATCTGAGATGAGCGCCCAGGAGCCTACATACCAAATTTCATCATGATACCTCATAATTTACTCAAGTTATCGTGTTTACGGACGGACGGACACACGGACGGAATGACTAAATGAATTTCTTTTTTCACCCAGATCATTTAGAGCTCTGCTCAGCTGAGTATAAAAACTCAAAAACTTGCAAATATGGTTCCGTTGTAGTTGTAGTATCTATGCATCGTACAGAGGTTCGTATATCCGCTATTAAGCAAACTCGTTGTGTAGCGAGCAATTTAACTACTAGCGCGAGTCTTCAATAATTGCCGCTACTAGATGGGTCTAACTCTCCTTTTCGCGCCTAGCCTAGAGAGTTACAAACAAGCGTACATACAAGTGAAGCTAATATAAGCGTGTTAAAAATGTGATGTCTTTACTCAATTGGGTATAACGGCTTATCTGGACCAAAAATAGATTGGTATTGATAACGGTCACCCATCGGACAATAGCCACGCCAACTTCTTCGATAACGAAAGTTTCGAAAGATCACAAAAATGCGATAATTCATTACCAAAGACCCATAAGCTAATGCAACTTGATATGTGGGTTGACTTTAAGATAGGGAAAAGAAATTTATAAAGAAGATATCATGTTTAAATATGGCATAGAGGTAGCAAGGAATACAGATTTAAAAAATTGTTCAAAATGATCAGGGCCCGGCCCCCTTTTTTGGAAATCACTCTATAATACATAAATAGAACGAAAATCAACCAACCCTGTGGAAATTTGGTATAGGTATATTGTTTTGCTATAGTTTTGAAACTAAGAACATACTTCAGAACCCCATGACAATACAATATCAGGGAAAAACTTTCGCTAGGTGGTCCAGGGATCGCGAAAATTAAAAAAAAACGTCCGAACTTGGAAAGTTTGTTTTCGAGTTCAAAGCAACTTCGTGATAACTCAGGGATCAGAAACTTTGAACGTAGATTTGGGCTTTATTAGGTTCAAGTTTTCAAGCATAACTAACAGGCGCGCAGCCATGGGGTTTTGGGGGTTAATCCCCCCACACAAAGAAATATAAAAAAGAAGGTGAGGTGCCAACCCTAAGTGGCAACCCTACTTAAAATTATCAATAGAAATGCGGAGTAAAATACCTTTCGTTTGATATCCATATTGACATACATATATCATGTAATGCCAAAAAATTACCACGGGTCCCTCCGAAACCGGGGCTCGATTCATAGTAATTCTGTGCGGAACACCGTGAATTTACTGTCAAATATTTCCTTTCATAACATTGAAGTGAGACAACCACTTTTTTAACAGGAATAACTGCTGTTTTAATTTTGGCCACCTAGATTAATCAAATATCCTACCGTGGGTCGGTTTATACACCGGTTAAGAATCATTTTCTGGAACAACTTCAATCACGATTTTTGAAGCATCGCAGTTTGCTCTCAAAAATTTTAAATATTTTTCCAAATAAATGCATAAATCTGACGGACGAACAAACACGGGAGTTCAAAATATGGAGGCAAATAATAAAAGAAGATTAGGCATTATTCTGTAACTAAATAAATAAAAAAAACTGTTTATATGAATTATGCGGGGTTGTCCTTATTGCTTTAAATGTATGAAAAGATTATTTGAAGCAATTTTTAATTTATGCCTTGTCGACTTGTCCGTCCTGATGTCACGTTTTTTAAATTGTTTCCAAATTATTATTTAATAAAAAACTGTTTAGGCTTAATTTATATAAAGAATTTGCTTAAAAGTTTTGTATCTTCTTTTTATTAACGAGATGTGGTATGTGTGGTTCCTATGATAGTGACTGTTTTCCAGCTTCTAAATATGTTAAAAGAGGACAAAGCAGCTGGATATATAATATTAGGTTTCACCCGAGCATAGATTTCCTTACTAGTTTTCATATATTTTCAAGCTTGAAACTTTGCTGGTATTCTGACAGCTTAACCAATTTTCCATAAGTAATATTATTCGTAGTTTTCTATCTTTAAATTATAGCAAGGCTTGTAGCTTTCACTCTGTCGTCAGCCTAAGAATAAATTACAGACACTAAATTTGGGACACAAACCAAATCGTCTGTAGGGTTAAGCGTGAGTCAATGATGGAGACGCTGTCGTGACAGGAGAAAGCTTGGCTCTAGAAAGTATAAGTAATTATCAGTTATCTTTGGATAATATAAGACAATTAAAAAAGGATGCTTTTATAATAAAGTTGGGAATTTCCTATTCATCAAATTTGAATTTCAGTTAATTCTTCTAAATTCTGGGCTTTTTACAAAAACAAAATATTTTCTTTACTGTCTACGTCAATCTATGTTGTTCAGAGTCTAACCTAGCGCTCACTAATTAGAATTGACAATAAACTGAATTTCAGTATTTATAGCTATCATTGCTAGAAAATACAGATTTAGCAAATATATGCAATGTTGATATATAACGTCCATAAATATTAGGGTGTTGTGTATTTAACGGAAATGTTTTTTGATGCGGAAACATATTTTGTCACGGTATGGGGAAATCTAGAATGTATATAAGTGTAGGAATATTATAGGATTTATATGTGAGAATTAAATACTGAATGGGGAGCTACAGAATGTAAGTGTAGGCATAATATATGGAAATATTATGCTGTATTGGGAACTGCAGAATGTACACTGGAAGAAAAAGACTGGTAAAATCAACCGAAATATTGGTCAGTTCAACCAAAATTTCTGTCAATTTTTATCCATCGCAACAAGATGTTGAATCAACTGCGCACAAATCGTTGATTCGTAATTGACAGTTTTAGTAGTCAAATAAAAAAAGAAGTTGTTTCATTATACTTTACCCATAGTTTTATTAAATTAACAATTATTACTGTCGTTCTAAGAATGCCCGTCTAAACTGTTAATATGAAAGGGATTTCTGTTCTTTTGAAATTACCAGTGCAAACTCTTAAATTAACAGAGTTTCATGTCTAAATGACACTACCAGTGAAATCTATTGAAATAACAGATATTTTTGTTTTTTCTAGATCATTAGCGTAAACTTTTACATCAGCAGAGTTTTCTGTTCATATGACATCAATACCTGTGGAAAAAATAAAAGCCGGATAAATATATATCTAAACTTACGTAGTTTTTTTTTTTTTATTTGTATAAATTACACATAAGTACATTTCATTTCTAATGATTTTATTGCTATATTTATTAATATTAATTAAAATAATAATAACTTAAATCTGAATTCAAATAAACAAAACTTGTTGCAAATTACGATCGACAGCTTTGTACGAAAGTATATTGCTATATACATATATATGTAAATATGTGAATACATAAATACGCATGCTTGCTACATATATATTCGCTTGGAGGAGAAGTTGCAAAAGTGTACCCTATAAATATGTAGGTGTCCCGGTATGTACAGTAAATTCAAAAAAGGGTTTTTTCGTTTTGTATTGATAACTGAAAAACTAGTTTTTATTGTTTTCGCAATTTGTGTGTTTTTTCGATTTGATGGTTTTCTTATTTTGGTGTTTTTTTAACAAGTGGCACCATCGTCATAAGTACAAAGTAGAGAGCGCAGTGAGCGTAAAATTATCTTTGAAATTTGCTCATGCATTGACTGTTGATCGCTGTTGAAATGACCAGTGAGATCAGTTGTGTTCACATAAAAATCAGTTAGACTGATTAGGAATCTGTCAATTTTACAGAATTTTGTTAACTTAAGAGCAACAATTTCTCTTCTGTTGAAATGACTAAACTAATTTGTTCGCTTGACAAAAAACTCGGTCGAACTAACCATAATTCGATCAATTTCACCGAATCTCTGTTAAGTCAAGAACAGCAGAACCGATTTTTTGATTTTACTAGCACCATTCCTTTCAGTGTAAGTGTAAGATCCTTACAAAAGATAGGATTAGTATAGGATTAATCCGGGATGTGTCGCAAAGGAATATGCGACTATAGCCAGTTTTGATCTCTTTATAGGGATTGAGGTGGTCTCTTTTGTTCGAGCACGTCCTATGGAGAAACCAATTTTACCTGTTTATACCTGAATGGGTAGTGTCGGACTAGTCCTCTTGATATCCATACGTGTACTGTTGGACAGATCCAATTTCTACACTCTTTTTTTACATTTACGGGTCCTGTTCGAAGCTTCATTTTTTATCCCTACGATAGTATGGGTTGTGTCGTGAATGTCTTCTTTGTATTCCTATGGGTACTGTCAGGTCCTCTTTCTCCGCCTACGGCTACTTTCACATAAATACTCTTTCTACCCGTAGGGGAGCTCCCACTGATTTAAAACTTGTTTTTAAACCTTAATAAAATATTTATAATTTTTTTCATATTGGTATTTTAGAAGAAAACAAGTAAGGAAGGCCAAGTTCGGGTGTAACCGAACATTACATACTCAGTTGAGAGCTATGGAGACAAAATAAAGAAAATCACCATGTAGGAAAATGAACCTAGGGTAACCCTGGAATGTGGTTGTATGACATGTGTATCAAATGGAAGGTATTAAAGAGTATTTTAAGAGAGAGTAGGCTATAGCTCTATGGATGGACGCCATTTACGGATATCGCCATAAAGGTGGACCAGGGCTGACTCTAGAATTTGTTTGTACGATATGGGTATCAAATTAAAGGTGGTAATGAGTATTTTAAAAGGGAATGGGCTTTAGTTCTATAGGTGAACACCTTTTCGAGAAATCGCCATAAAGGTGGACCAGGGGTGACTCTAGAATATGTTTGTACGATATGGGTATCAAATGAACGGTGTTAAAGAGTATTTTCAAAGGGAGTGATTCAAAGGGAGTGATCCTTAGTTCCATAGGTGGACGCCGTTTCGAGATATCGCCATAAAGGTGGACCAGGGGTGACTCTAGAATGTGTTTGTACGATATGGGAATCAAATGAAAGGTGTTACTGAGCATTTTAAGAGGGAGTGGACCTTAGGTCTATCGGTGGACGCCTTTTCGAGATATCGCCATTAAGGTGGGCCAGGGGTGGCTCTAGAATGTGTTTGTACGATATGGGTATCAAATTAAAGGTGGTAATGAGTATTTTAAAAGGGAATGGGCTTTAGTTCTATAGGTGAACACCTTTTCGAGAAATCGCCATAAAGGTGGACCAGGGGTGACTCTAGAATATGTTTGTACGATATGGGTATCAAATGAACGGTGTTAATGAGTATTTTCAAAGGGAGTGATTCAAAGGGAGTGATCCTTAGTTCCATAGGTGGACGCCGTTTCGAGATATCGCCATAAAGGTGGACCAGGGGTGACTCTAGAATGTGTTTGTACGATATGGGAATCAAATGAAAGGTGTTACTGAGCATTTTAAGAGGGAGTGGGCATTAGGTCTATAGGTGGACGCCTTTTCGAGATATCGCCATTAGGGTGGGCCAGGGGTGACTCTAGAATGTTTGTACGATATGGGTATCAAACGAAAGGTGTTACTGAGCATTTTAAGAGGGAGTGGGCATTAGGTCTATAGGTGGACGCCTTTTCGAGATATCGCCATTAGGGTGGGCCAGGGGTGACTCTAGAATGTTTGTACGATATGGGTATCAAACGAAAGGTGTTACTGAGCATTTTAAGAGGGAGTGGGCATTAGGTTTATAGGTGGACGCCTTTTCGAGAAATCGCCATTAAGGTGGGCCAGGGGTGACTCTAGAATGTGTTTGTACGATATGGATATCAAATTAAAGGTATTAATGAGGGTTTTAAAAGCGAGTGGCCCTTAGATGTATATGTGAAGGCGTTTTCGCGATATCGACCAAAATGTGGACCAGATGATCCAGAAAATCATCTGTCGAGTACTGCTAATTTATTTATATATGCAATACCACTAGCAGTATTCCTGCCAAGATTCCAAGGGCTGTTCATTTCGCCATGTAGAACTTTTTCATTTTCTTCTACTTAATATGGTAGGTGTCACACCCATTTTACAAAGTTTTTCCCAAAGTTATATTTTGCGTCAATAAACCAATCCAATTACCATGTTTCAAACCTTTTTTCGTATTTGGTATAGAATTATGGCATTTTTTTCATTTTTCGTAATTTTCGATATCGATAAAGTGGGCGTGGTTATGGTCGGATTTCGGCCATTTTTTATACCAAGATAAAGTGAGTTCAGATAAGTACGTGGACTAAGTTTAGGTGTTTGCTCAAGTTATTGTGTTACCGGCCGAGCGGAAGGACAGACGATGGACTGTGCATAAAAACTGGGCATGGCTTCCACCGATTTCGCCCATTTTCACAGAAAACAGTTACCGTCATAGAATCTATGCCCCTACCAAATTTAAGAAGGATTGGTAAATTTTTGTTCGACTTATGGCATTAAAAGTATTCTAGACAAACTAAATGAAAATGGGCGGAGCCACGCCCATTTTGAAATTTTCTTTTATTTTTGTATTTTGTTGCATCATATCATTACTGGAGTTTAATTTTGACTTATTTTACTTATATACAGTAAAGATATTAAATTTATTGTTAAAAATTGGAATTTAAAAAAAATTTTTTTAACTTTTTAAATATAAACGAGCTCTAGGCCAAATATTTGTATATTCTTAATAAAACACAATACGTGAATTTTTGATATATTATTTAATTTGTCGATATTTCGACTTCAGTCTGAAGTCATCATCAGGACTAGGTACGAAAAGAACAAACATACATATTAAAATCATAAAAATACACATTTGCACAAGTACAGAACTTACATTTTTGAATGCAATATGTCGACTAGTGTAACAAAAATATAAGTTTACGAACAGTGCAAAGCAAATAACAATAAAATGTAAATAACACATAGCCGTTATCATAAACAAAAAATGAACATAAGCAGAAAGTTATCTAAATGAGTAGTGAGCGCCGCTCAAGTGATATCAGCTGCAGCCTGCAGGTGAACTCTTTGGTAAACAGTGGGAGATGCTCTTATCTATTATTGTTGTTGTTGTTGATCAGCTGCCTAAAGGCAGAGGCAATACCAATTGTATCAGATTTGAAGTTCATGCGTTTGTCGCTGGGTGTATTTATTATGTGCAGCATCTCTAATATGTAGCGTTTGTTGTAATTCCCCTCTTGCTGTAGAATTTCTACATTTTCTAAATTGGGAGAGTGTCCAGTTTCTCTGCAATGCTGTGGTAGCGCCGTTTTGCCATCATTAGGGTTGTTGCGATTTTACTGGCATATGCTGATGACATTGATATCATCGGCCTAAACACCCGCGCTGTTAGTTCTGCTTACTCCAAGCTGGAAAAAGAAGCGGTAAAGATGGGTTTGATGGTGAATGAGGACAAAACGAAGTACCTGCTGTCATCGAGCAAAGAGTCAGCGCATATGAGCCTTGGCAACCACGCTACTGTTGGCAGCCATAATTTCGAAATAGTAAAAGACTTCGTTTATTTGGGAACCAACATCAACACTAGCAACAACATCAGCACTGAAATCCAGCGAAGAATCAATCTTGCCAATAAATGCTACTTTGGACTAGGTAGGCAATTGAAAAGTAAAGTCCTCTCTCGGCGAACGAAAATCATACTCTACAAGTCACTTATCGTACCCGTCCTGCTATATGGGGCAGAAGCATGGACCATGACAACAGCAGATGAAGCGGCTTTGGGAGTGTTCGAGAGAAAAGTTCTTCGAAAGATTTATGGACCTCTACGCGTTGGCGGTGGCGAGTACAGAAGAAGATTTAATGATGAGCTGTACGAGCTATACGCAGACATCAACATAGTCCAGCGAATTAAAACGCAGCGACTGCGCTGGCTAGGCCATGTTATGCGAATGAAAGATGATGCTCCGGCCAAGAAAGTGTTTCTATCGGAACCCGCCTATGGAAGCAGAGGTAGAGGGCGGCCCCCACTCCGTTGGAAGGACCAGGTGGAAAACGATTTAAACTCCCTTGGTGTGACCAATTGGCGCCGGTTGGCGGAGCGAAGGAGCGACTGGCGCGCCTTGTTGGACGGCCATAACCGTTTAGACGGTTAAGCGCCAATTATTATGCGTGTAGGAAATTCATTATTTTCTAGAACGTTTATTATTATTTTAATGTTTTCTTTATGATAAACTTCATCGCTGATCGAGAGAACTCTGTTGATAAAATTTCTGGCCGTATTCACTATTGTAGATTTGTCATGTTTAGAATTAAAGTTAATTAATCTACCTGAAGCGGTAGGTTTTTTATACCAATCAAAACATAATTGGTTATTCTTTTTTATAACAAGAGTATCGAGAAACGGTAGTTTTCCGTCCTTCTCCACCTCAATTGTAAATTTAATACTCCTGTTGTATCCATTTAGAATATTTAGCAATTCTTCCACCGTATCAGTTTTCACAATTGCGAAAAGGTCATCGACGTATTTGGTAAGCAAACGTGGCTTATAAGGGGAGTCATCTTCAAATTTCTCCAGTAATTATTCCATTACAATGTCTGCTATGACGGGGGATGCTGGGGAACCCATGGGCATACCGCAGCGTTGCTCATAAATTTTATTGTTTAATTTAAAATATCTATTATCTCTAATGCAGAAACGAACAACTTCTAGAAAAAGTTCTTTTGTGAGTGTGGTGTGGCTCTTTATCTGGTTCCACTTAGATGCTATAATTTCTAAGGCATGATCTACGGGAATGCTGGGAAAAAGTGAGATGACATCAAATGACACGAGACTCTCATCATCATATATGTATGTATCTTTTATTTTGTTTTTAAATTCAATTAAGTCTTTTACGTTATATTTGGACGATTTGGTTATGTTTGTGAGAATATTAACCACATACTTGCATAAATTGTACATACGGGCATAAAACGAATATTAAAAATCACAACAACCCTAATGATGGCAAAACGGCGCTAACACAGCATTGCAGAGAAACTGGACACTCTCCCAATTTAGAAAATGTAGAAATTCTACAGCAAGAGAGGAATTACAACAAACGCTACATATTAGAGATACTGCACATAATAAATACACCCAGCGACAAACGCATGAACTTCAAATCTGATACAATTGGTATTGCCTCTGCCTTTAGCAAAAATTTTGGAATATAAAGATATTGCATGCGCGAACTTCGGTGGAAAGCAGCGGACCGTAACAAAATTCTAGTAGGTCACTTCCACCACACCACAAATTTTAACACAATTTTTAACATAATTTAAGCACATAAATACACTGATTGGAGTTTTAGAGAGTAAAAATGTGAATTCTGAACACATTAGCTGAATAAAAAGTGTACAAATAATTGTTAAATAACAAATACAGACAGTGGTAGTTTAACAAATTCTGCTGTTGTAAGTGGTGAATGTGACCTACTAGAATTTTGTGAAGCTTGCCTCACACTATTTTTCGTCTATGCAATGTCTCTATATTTTATCGTTTCTGCCTTTAGGCAGCTGATCAACAACAACAACAATAATAGATAAGAGCATCTCCCACTGTTTACAAAAGAGTTCACCTGCAGGCTGCAGCTGATATCACTTGAGCGGCGCTCACTACTCATTTAGATAACTTTCTGCTTATGTTCATTTTTTGTTTATGATAACGGCCGTGTGTTATTTACATTTTATTGTTATTTGCTTTGCACTGTTCGTAAACTTATATTTTTGTTACACTAGTCGACATATTGCATTCAAAAATGTAAGTTCTGTACTTGTGCAAATGTGTATTTTTAGGATTTTAATATGTATGTTTATTCTTTTCGTACCTAGTCCTGATGATGACTTCAGACTGAAGTCGAAATATCGACAAATTAAATAATATAATTATATATCAAAAATTCACGTATTGTGTTTTATTAAGAATATACAAATATTTGGCCTAGAGCTCGTTTATATTTAAAAAGTTATAATTCAAAGGCCGTAAACAACAAAAATAAAAAATTTTTTTTTAAAAGTGGGCGTGTTCTTCATCCTAATTTGCTAATTTTTATTTAGCACATATAAAGTAATAGTAGTAACGTTCCTGCCAAATTTCATCATGCAAAACTTTTAAATTACCTTCTTGTAAAAGTGGGCGGTGCCACGCCCATTTTCCAAAATCTTACTAATTTTCTATTCTGCGCCATAACGTCAATGCATCTACCAAGTTTCATCGCTTTATCCGCCTTTGGCAATGAATTATAGCATTTTTTCGGTTTTTCGAAATTTTCGATATCGAAAAAGTGGGCGTGGTTATAGTCCGATATCGTTCATTTTAAATAGCGATCTGAGATGAGTGCCCAGGAATCTGCATACCAAATATCATCAAGATACCTCAAAATTTACTCAAGTTATCGTGTTAGCGGACAGACGGACGAACGGACGGACATGGCTTAATCAAATTTTTTTTCGATACTGATGATTTTGATATATGGAAGTCTATATCTATCTCGATTCCTTTATAGCTGTACAACCAACCGTTATCCAATCAAAGTTAATATACTCTGTGAGCTCTGCTCAACTGAGTATAAAAAACGAATTCTTCGTGGATGAAACATAGGGTAGTGGTACATAAGTTAGGCTCGGTATGAGGCTACGCATTTTCCTGACATAATTCGTTTAGTTTCTCCTTAATGTTCTTTATTTTCCCCATTTTCTTGCTGATTTTTATTGTTTCTTGAAATTAGCTTCATAAATTTTAAACTGACGGATCCCAACTGTACCCAGAAGGTCTAGAGGGTATCAATTATACCCCAGTCTATACAAAAGAAATATATCCGCAGATAAGTCTCTCTAGATATTAATCGCACGATTTTTTGCAGGGTAGTGACAGTAGGAAAGAAAAGAATAAAAACCATAGCTCAATCCAGAGGGCGTGTAATCGATTTATTATGGCAGTTTTAACGGGTTTTTTTATCGCTAACAATCGTTATCGACGAGTTATCGATTTTCTATCCCGTTACTAATGGTTTTTATCACCGTACTATCGACTAGGTATATACGAGTTATCATTTCATATCGAACTAATATCGATTTGTTATCAAAAAATATCGATATGTTCTCAAAACGTTATCGATTTGTTTTCGCAGTGTAACCGATTTTCTGTCGACGTGTTATTAGGGAGTTATCGTTATCGAAAAAATGTCGGTTATTATCGACATGTTATCAATTTATTATCGATGCTGATTTGCTTTGTTACCGAAGTGTTCTCGGCGTACGTGTATCATCGCGGTTTGTACTCGAAAAATATGGATTTGTTTTCAAATCGTTATGGATTTATTTTCGGAGGATAACTGATTTATTTGAAAGAGTTTTCGAAGTATTGCCGTTATTGACGAAATATCCGTTTGTAATCGGCATGCTATCAATTTATTATCTATGAACTTTTTGCTTTGTGATTTACATCTCTAACTTCATGAGTACTATATACTTACTCAGATTTGTTATCGAAAATTATCAAATGGTTATCAAAATGCTATCAATTTGTTTTCGGAGTGTTACCGATTTGCTATCGCGGTGTTACAGATTTGTGATCGCTAGTTAACGGAGTGCGTTATTGTTTCTAATCAGCATGTGATAGGTTTATTATCGACGAGTTATCGCTTTGTTACCGAAGTATTCTGGACGTATGTCTGTATACTTACATTTCTAACTTCACGGGTATGCCATTTTTATGTAAGCTAACAACTTGAGGCCCAGACACATTCGACTTTTGCGTCTGTGTGACATAGCTCGTTTCCATACATTTTTCGATACTTTCAAGCATATTGTAACGAAATTCGGGAAATTCCGCTTATTTGCCACCTTCTGCTAACGTTCGAATCGCTAAATTATTGAATAAATAACTCCAATATGCAAAAATGCAAAATGGTCTTTATTAGACTACTTTGAGAGTACTTCACAATAACACTTATACTTCATAACCAATAGCGTGCTTAAATCAAAGTTGATTAGTCGTGCCTCAGCTTGCGCTGCTTTTATACCCTTTGTTTCCTCGTTCACCCATTTCTCCTGAAGTCTAGTAATTTCGCGAACCTTATGCTTGGTTACCAGCCATATACATGTATATTTGTTTATGCGTGTGTATGGGTGAATAACTACTTCTACTGATGAATACGTGTGTGCGTGAGTAATCTCTTCGTCGTCTTCTATATATGTGTGTAAATGATGATTAATGTATTTATGTAGCTTGCTTTAATGTTTTTTTTGTTGTGCATTTACTCAATAACAGCTTAGTGATGTTAAAATTCGCCACAATATGATCTACGTTTGTTTCGGGAGTATAAACTACCTCAAATATGATGCTACATCTGAAGTCATAATACCTTGGGCATTCGAAGAAGATGTTTGAACTGGCAAGGGTATTTTTTAAAACAGTTAAGAACTGAGTCAGGTTGAAATCTACTTCCGCGTGCGTTCGTGTCGGCCAGCGCTTCAGGGCGGGGATGCACCGATGTGTCCAGCGCCCTTTAGTCGAGTTATTCCATCTCAGCTGCCAGTTTTGTATGCTGACTTCTAGTTCTTCGGAGCGTGTATTTTTTTTACTTCTTAGAAATCATTACTACTTCATTTGACAATATGTCGATTGGATGTATTCCTAATATTACTAGTGCCGGCTCATTTGAGACGGTTTTAAACAAACTGTGTTCTAGAGTAGTAAACTGCAACTGCTACAATTTGCAGTTTCTTGTTGACCTTTGATTTGCGTACGGCTAGGTTAGGTTGAACTGCCTGGTCGGTGAGAACCTCACATAGACTGCATGAGTTTCTAGTGTTCCTTACGGTTATATAGAAGTATATAACGTAGCCTAAGTGGGAGTGTCTTCTTTTGTATGACATATAAGTACCTCACCACCATACCAATGGTATATGTTTGTTATGAATCCCATTAATAATCAATACCTTTCTTCTTATATTTCAGAGCTATTGAGCCAAGACCAAATTGGAAAATTTATTTTATAACAGAAAGCAAAATTGGATAATTGTAATCAGTACAATGGAATTTAATAAAAATCGAAAGTGTACTACTTATATCTGAGTATTTCAAAATTATTATTTCAAGTACTGCATATACGACGCTTCAGTGTAAAAAATGCATTTATTGAATGATAATGAAATTAACTCAAGTGAGAAAGGAAGTTTAAATTTAAATAAAAATCAGATAATAGAGAATTTAAGTGTTTATGGTGTCAGTAGCAAATCGGTTAGAGGTGCACAAATAATAGGAAAAACGTCAACATTGTCACCCGACAGTTGTGCTTCATCAACTGATTCCGGTATAATTATTACTGACAACACGAGAACATACAACAACAACGAGAGCAACAATTACACAAACTTACACAGCAACGATAAAAATGCAAACAACCATAACACCAACAACAATTGCAATAGTAAAAGTAGCAATACATCATATGATAAAAGCAACAACAACAATATGGAAAGTGATAATCATAATGATAAGCGGCGACATAGCGAAGACAATTTGAAAGCAAATAAAAATTTTTCAATTAATAATAAAATTGATAAAGATAACATAAATATTGAAAATGTGATTAATATTGCTGCGGGCATCAATAATATGCGACGTCCGCGTCATTCAACCACCAGTAGAACGTCTTCCAAGCATAATTCGCCCGCTCTATCTATACGTAGTAATACAATATCGGTTATATCGATAGATGAAAATGCCATTGATTCGAGTGTTGTTGATTCCGATTCAGATTACGAGGGCCAACACAGTGATTATATTGTTAAGAAGCTCGGACAACAAACAACTTACAAGCCGGACCATCCTAATTTGCTACATATTAATGAAGGCATGCAAGTTTTAGGTCAAACGATAAGTCCTGGTTCTTTACCACCGACAGCTGTACCGCTAACTCAGTGTTTAATTAATGGTGGAACACTACCCACATTATCCCCGCCAATGTCACCAAATACAGCACAAATCGGTAGTATTGCACTATCAAATTCGACTGATGTTACTTTCGGCGACAAGCATTTTTACGAAGGTCCAGTGACGATTCAACAAATTGTCATTGATAGTCGGAATAAACGGAAAAATGGAGAATATGACGGAAAAGATAAGCCAGCACACAGTAGTGATGGTTCTGATCCAGGTAAGTGCTATCATATTCTTATTAGGGTGGGTCGGTTTGTCTGGACGAAAGTTTCACCGATATCGCGCCATCGATTTTTCGATAGGATTTGGGCTCAGGAAAAAAAGATCCACTACGCATACTCAAAAAAAATAATTTTCGAACCTGCGAAATTTCGTTTTTTTGACCTTTTATCGACTTTGATTTTTAAGGCTTTTTTCATGACGTACTAAAAAAATTTTCATTTGATTGTAAAATTTTCATGTACATATACCCTGTCCGAACCAAAAATGTTCCCCAAAAACGTTGGCGATAACAGTTTTTTGACAAAAAAAAAACAAAAAATAGCGGACATTTTTGGGTCGGACAGGGTATACATATGAAAATTTTTTAGCAGGTCATGAAAAAAACCTTAAAAATCAAAATCGAAAAAAGTAAAAAAATGAAATTTCGCAGGCTCGAAAATTATTTTTTTGGGTATGCGTAGTGGAACTTTTTTTCCTGTGCCCAAATCCTATCGAAAAATCGATGGCGCGATATCGGTTAACTTTCGTCCATACAAATCGACCCAACACATTGCTTATATTAGCTTGACTTGTGCATGTTACGTATACGCACCGGCAGCCGTGTAATTTGTTGGTTTTCAATGGAGCTTACGATTTCTTCCTGACGGCCGCCTGTCGCACTGAAGGTTTTGGGCTCATGTCCCGGAAAAAGCAATGCTTAAAACTTAGGCAACACGACTATCAATTAAGCTCCCTGATGGAACCTACTCAAGGACTGAGGAAGAAAGAGCACGTGCCCTGCTTGCAGCTCATTTCCCGGACGCATCCTCGGATACCTCAACGGAGGAGGCTCGAGAAGGGAGACCAACACCCACAGATTGGAACCTCGCTAAAGAACTCTTCAACGATGGCACAGTTAAGTGGGCAGTAAAGTCTTTCCAGAGCTACAAGTCTCCGGGAGTGGATGGTATATATCCAGCCTTTCTGCAGCAGGGCGAGGAATTGATCCCACACCTGGTCAGGATTATGAGGGATAGCCTCGCACTGGCATACATCCCGACGGTGTGGAGAAGAGCAAAAGTGGTCTTTATACCTAAGGTGGCTAAAAAGGACTACTCCAGTCCTAAGTCCTTTAGGCCTATAAGCCTGAAATCCTTTGCTCTCAAAGCAATGGAGAAGATTGTAGTCCATGAGATTAGATCAAAGGCTCTCGTTAGAGTGCCACTACATAAAGATCAGCATGCATACAGAACAGGCAGGTCGACAGAAACTGCACTGTATCAGCTGTCCACAGAAATCCAAAGTGCGCTCGAGTGCGGGGAGATAACTCTATGCGCATTTTTGGACATAGAGGGGGCTTTCGACAACACGACACACGAAAGTGTGAATCGGGTACTCGAGAGAAGAGAGATACAGCGTCCAATCCGTATGTGGATAAATGCCTTATTGCGCACGAGGATTGCCGAAACCTCAAGTGGGGACGGTACAGTAGAGATTAAAACAACGAAAGGATGTCCACAAGGGGGCGTCCTGTCACCCCTGCTGTGGAGCCTGGTAGTAGATGAACTTCTACAGAGGCTCTCAGACAACGGAATCCGATGTCAGGGGTACGCGGATGATATTATCATTGTAAGGAGCAGATTTGAGAGCACCCTTTGCGACATAATGCAAAGGGCATTGAGGTTAACGAAAGAATGGTGTACTGAGGTAGGGCTAAGCATCAACCCTAACAAGACATCCATTGTGCCCTTTACCAGGAAAAGGAAACTGGAAGGGATTAGGCAAATCACAATGGATGGAGTACAGATGGAGTACACGTCTGAGGTGAAATACTTGGGAGTCACGTTTGACTCTAAGCTCTTATGGAAGAAACACGTCGACAACACCATATCAAAGGCTACAAGAGCAATAATGGTGTGCAGACGTATTGCAGGAAGATCCTGGGGATGCAGCCCAAAGATCCTAAGATGGATGTACACTATGATAGTGAGACCTATCATAGTGTACGGAGCAGTTGCGTGGGCATCAAGAACAACCATGGTGACCGTACAAAAATCGCTCACGAAGCTTCAACGCTTAGCGTGTGTCTGCATTACGGGAGCCATGCGAACATGCCCGACGGCAGCAATAGAAGTGCTGCTTGAGTTAACGCCTCTACATATAATAATTGAGCAGGCAGCCAGGAGTACTTTAGTAAACATAGCTAAAGAGGGATGTGGAAGAGGCAAAGTGATACAGTCACGGAGCATGGCGAAGCTGCAGGAGCAGATTCCACTTATCCAACTTCCCAGAGATGATACGAGGAAGATAATTAAGTTTGAGAAGCGCTTCAAAATAGAGCTGGGGAACAAATGTACGTGGGACACCTCCAGGATTGAAGCGCTTCACCAGGAACACACTATAATATGGTACACCGATGGCTCGAAGACACCGGAGGGCATAGGAGCGGGGATCTTCGGCCCCCGAACCAAAATATCCCTACCACTCGGAAAATATCCGAGCATCTTCCAGGCCGAAGTTGTTGCCATAATCCGGTGTGCAGAGATAAATTTACAGCGGGGATATACCAACGAGAAAATCGTTATACTCAGCGACAGTCAGGCTGCACTCAAGGCATTAGCTTCGGTTGAGATCAAATCATCAACAGTCCTTGAGTGCGTGGAGAGGTTAAACAATCTAGGAGTCAACAACACCATCCGTCTGGCATGGGTACCTGGACACAGAGGAGTGGATGGTATCGAGCGAGCCGACGAGCTTGCCAAGTTGGCAGCGGCCGGAAAGCCAATAGGACCCGAGCCTATGGTGCCAATAGGGTCACATACAATAAGGGAGGACTTTATACAAAAGGAGGCGTGCCTCAGAGAACAACACTGGCGCGAGAGTCCAGGATTTCGGCAGGCAAAGGCACTAATAGGAGGGTACAACTCGAAGCGATATAAGGCTATGATTAACCTCCCAAAAAGTAGCCTTAGGATTGTAACAGGTATACTCACAGGTCACTGTAGGCTAAAGAGCCACATGCATAAATTGGGCATATCAGCTAGTAGCCTTTGTCGCTTCTGTGATGTCGAAGATGAGTCTGCAGAACACATCCTGAAGGAATGTGAGGCAGTCGCGAGACGAAGACTTAGAATCCTAGGATCATCCAAACTAGGAAATAGTCACATACACTCTCTGAAGCCGGGAACCATTCTGGATTTTCTCAGGGAACTCGGCTTGGATGAAGTGTTGTAAAGAGAATTGAGGGCACAATAGACCAATAGGTCGCAGTGCTTAACCTCACAACATCTATCTATCTATCTATCTAGGCAACATTTTTCGTGGCTTCCATGGGTTGATGAGCGCAATACAAAGCTTTATAGCTTCCGCAACCCAATTTTCAACCTCACCAACGCAAGGGGAATAATGTTACAAATACGAATGTATCCTACACTTATTTAGCAGGCGAGGCTCTGGCTACCCCAAGTTCCTCATAGGACTAGGGGTGGAGGGCGGGATGGCCTCGAAGGTTTAATGTGTTCATATTAATCGTTCCCGCGATGTTCGGTCTAGTACCTTAATGGTGCTTTGTTACCAGAACGTACCAGATCTATATCTCGTAAAGGAGCATCAACATCGATAACACTACCCAAAATCTTCGGGGATTGTCTTTATCGTTATTACAATAGTAACAAAATGTTTCGTTTGGAAGAGGTTTTTCTAAGCGGGGTCGCCCCTCGGCAGTGTTTGGCAAGCACTCCGAGTGTATTTCTGCCATGAAAAACTTCTCAAGGAAAATTCATCTGCCTTGCAGCAGCCGTTAGAAGTCGGCAATAAAATCGATTTCACTATTCAAGCAGTTGATTTAGATTATTCAAATAATCGCAGCTCAACTCGTATTCGATTTTAAAAATCGAACGTTCGATTATTGCATGAAGTGTTCATATTGTAACGAATTTTTGGGAATTCCGCTTATTCCAAACCTTCTGCTAACGTTCGAATCGCTAAAATGCTGAATAAATAACTCCAATATTCAATAATGCAAAATGGTCTTTATTAGACTACTTTGAAAGTACTTCGCAATTACACTCAGCTTGCGCTGCTTTTATACTCCTGGCTTCCTCGTTCACCCATTTCTCCTAAGGTCTAGTAATTTCGCGAACTTCGTGCTTGGTTACCAGCCATATACAAGTATATTTGTAGTTTGTACCCATGTGCGTGTGTATGCGTGAGTACTACTTCGGCTGATGATTACATGTGTTTGTGAGTATCTCTTCGTTGCCTTGTATGTATTTGTGTAAATGATGATTGATTTGTTTACGTACATACGAGTGGCTGCTTAGTATTAGCTTAGTGATGCTAATATTCGTCACAATATGTATGAAAAAATTACGTATACGCCATGTATGTAGCACAAACGTCGTCGTTGTTGAATCTTTGTTAATTTGGCCGATTATTAGATATTGAAATCTTGAAATGATATGTCTGATAATGGTGTCCCAAGTAAAATTTTCTAAAACTTTCCGGCTCCATATGAAAGATATTAATAGGCTTAAAAAAAATTCCGAAAAAAACTTATATTTTGGGAAGAATGTCAAAAAATTTATTTTTATTTTATTTATTTTTATACTCAGTTGAGCAGAGCTCACAGATTATATTAACTTTGATTCGATAACGGTTGGTTGTACAGGTATAAAGGAATCGAGATAGATATAGACTTCCATATATCAAAATCATCAGTATCGAAAAAAAAATTCGATTAAGCCATGTCCGTCCGTCTGTCCGTTAACACGATAACTTGAGTAAATTTTGAGGTATCTTGATGAAATTTGGTATGTAGGTTCGTGGGCACTCATCTCAGATCGCCATTTAAAATGAACGATATCGGGCAATAACCACGCCCACTTTTTCGATATCGAAAATTTCGAAAAATCGAAAAAGTGCGATAATTCATTACCAAATACGGATTAAGAGATAAAACTTGGTAGGTGAATTGAATTTATGACGCAGAATAGAAAGCTAGTAAAATTTTGGACAATGGGCATGGCACCGCCCACTTCTAAAAGAAGGTAATTTAGAAGTTTTGCAAGCTGTAATTTGGCAGTCGTTGAAGATATCATGATGAAATTTGGCAGGAACGTTACCCTTATTACTATATGTCTGCTGAATAAAAACTAGCAAAATCGGATAACGACCACGCCCACTTTTTAAAAACAATTTTTTTAAATTCAAATTTTAAAAGAAAAGTTAATATCTTTACAGTATATAAGTAAATTATGTCAACATTCAACTCCAGTAATGATATGTTGCAACAAAATACAAAAATAAAAGAAAATTTCAAAATGGGCGTGGCTCCGCCCTTTTTCATTTAATTTGTCTAGGATACTTTTAATGCCATAAGTCGAACAAAAATTTACCAATCCTTGTGAAATTTGGTAGAGGCTTAGATTCTAGGACGATAACTGTTTTCTGTGAAAAGGGCGAAATCGGTTGAAGCCACGCCCAATATTTATACACAGTCGACCGTCTGTCCTTCCGCTCGGCCGTTAACACGATAACTCGAGCAAAAATCGATGTATCTTTATTAAACTCAGTTCACGTACTTATCTGAACTCACTTTGTATTGGTGTAAAAAATGGCCGAAATCCGACTATGACCACTCCCACTTTTTCGATATCGAAAATTACGAAAAATGAAAAAAATGCCATAATTATATACCAAATACGAAAAAAGTGATGAAACATGGTAATTGTATTGGTCTATTGACGCAAAATATAACTTTAGAAAAAAACTTGGTAAAATGGGTGTGACACCTACCATATTAAGTAGAAGAAAATGAAAAAGTTTTGCAGGGCGAAATCAAAAGCCCTTGGAATCTTGGAAGGAATACTGTTCGTGGTATTACATATATAAATAAATTAGCGGTACCCAACAGGTGATGTTCTGGATCACCCCTGGTCCACGTTTATGGCGATATCTCGAAAAGGCGGCCACATATAGAACTAAGGCCCACTCCTTTTTAAAATACTCCTTAACACCTTTCATTTGATACCCATATCGTACAAAAAAATTCTAGAGTCACCCCTGGCCCACCTTTATGGCGATATCTCGAAAAGGCATCCCCCTATAGAACTAAGGCCCTCTCCCTTTTAAAATACTCATTAACACCTTTCATTTGATACCCATATCGTACAAACAAATTCTAGAGTCATCCCTGGCCCACCTTTATGGCGATATCTCGGAAAGGCATCCACCTATAGAACTAAGGCCGACGCCCTTTTAAAATACTCATTAACACCTTTCATTTGATACCCATATCGTATAAACAAATTCTATGGTCACCCCTGGTCCACCTTTATTGCGATATCTCGAAAAGGCCCACGCCCTTTTAAAATACTCATTAACACCTTTCATTTGATACCCATATTATACAAACGCATTCTAGAGTCACCCCTGGTCCACGTTTATGGCGATATCCCGAAAAGGCGTCCACCCATAGAACTAAGGCCCACTCCCTTTTAAAACACTTATTAACACCTTTCGTTTGATACCCATATTGTAGAAACGCATTCCTGGTCCACTTTTATAACGATATTCCGAAAAGGCGTCCACCTATAGAACCAAGGCCCACTCCGTTTTAAAATACTCATTAGCACCTTTCATTTGATACGCATATAGTACAAACAAATTCTAGAGTCACCCCTGGCCACCTTTATGGCGATATCTCGAAAAGGCGTCCACATATAGAACTAAGGCCCACGCCCTCTTAAAATACTCATTAACACCTTTTATTTGATACTCATATCGTACAAATAAATTCTAGAGTCACCCTGGTCCATCTTTATGGCGATATCTCGAAAAGGCGTCCATCTATAGAACTTAGGCCCACGCCCTTTTAAAATACTCATTTATACCTTTTATTTGATACCCATATCGTACAAAATAAATTCTAGAGTCACCCCTGGTCCACCTTTATGGCGATATCTCGAAAAGGCGTCCACCTATAGAACTTAGGCCCACTCCCTTTTAAAATTATCATTAACACATTTCATTTGATACACATGTCATACAAACACATCCCAGGGTTACCCTAGTTTCTTTTTACAACATGGTGATTTTCCCTTACTTTGTCTCCACAGCTCTCAACTGAGTATGTAATGTTCGGTTACACACGAACTTAGCCTTCCTTACTTGTTTTATTTATAATTAATTTTTTTTTTAAATGGTCAAAAATCCACTTCTTTACAATTTTTGGGAATCGGTTTGTGGCCATTGGAAATATCTGAATCTTTAAAGTTAAAGGGGAGGTGTGTACTTTTCCAACGTGCCATATCTGATCTTTCTACGACGAAAAGTCCGCTCGAGAGATAACGGATAGGCTTACATGATTGATTTGAGCACCTCAAAAAATGTGTATGGAATTAAAAAAATGTATCTTAAATTTGAGTCCGTCCTGGCTCGAGGAAGCAAAGTATTTAAGTGTATCACTTTGTATATAGATCTCTGGAAAAAATTTATACCCACTTATTAATCACAAAATCGCAGACGACTAAAATAACTCCGTCCTTTTGCAAACACTAGAAGCTTTATAGAACAAATGGTACTTGGGGTTTCTAGATCGGATAGCTGTGCCACCCCTAATATCTGGAGTTTTAACCTGGCGAGCGCAGGGCACGAGCATAAAACGTGCACGATCATTTCCTCCTCCAATCCGCACTTCCTACATGTACTATCTTTAATAACGCAAAATTTGAAAGCATGTGATGCAAAAAGGCAATGCCGAGTCATAATACCCATCATGTACCCACGCTCATATCAATTATAAGAGCTTGTACGTCCTGCTCGATCATGTGTATTTCTCGTTTTCTTTTAATCTCGCCCAATCTAATTGCAGCGTCTACGGTACAAGCTTCGAGGAATGCACCCTGTTTTGCTAGTTCATTCGATTTTTCATTTCCATTTATTCCCATATGCCAAGGGACCCAATATGCAAGGGGTGATATTCCGCTTAGCAAACGATATAATGTTGACGTAATTCGTTTTATTGATTAACCTCGATTGCAAACATTTGTAGCATTCCTGAAATGCATATGCTAACATAAATACATTCATATGTTTACAACATGTTCCATTTATTTATTTTAACAAATGTTTACAGCACGGGGCGTAGACATACTAATTTGTTTAGACAATGGATTGTACGTGAAATTTTACAAGGCCCATCACTTATTAACAAAATTTATACGATAAACGTACGCATACAGATATCCACTTGGCAGGGGCGTATCTAGCAACACTTTTCAGAAGGTGTGGAGCGAATATGCTTTATCGAGGCATTTTTATTTGCAGTGGAATCGTCAGAGTTGCTAGCTTGTGCATGTGAGATTTTTTAAGATTTAATGAGTTTATCTTCTTTCGAAATTAAACGCTTCTAGATCGCCTTTGCGATGATATTTTATAGCATACTAGGGTACCAGGCAGACTTTTTTCTGTCCGAAAATTGTTTTGCTCGCTTTGTCTCTTTATTCGCTTCCCCTTTATCTTCTTCCTTGTCTTCCATTTTTTCCTACTCTTGTACTTCTCTTGTTCCATTAGTTTTCCTACCGCTCCCGAGCCCATTATCACACTAACTACCGTTCCCACTCGCATTCCTACTCCAGTATTCACTCCCCCTCCCATTCCCAATTTCAGTTCCACTCCTAATCCCTCTAGCTCTCTAACCACGATTTCCTCATACATGGAATCTCTATAACATATATGGAATACCTGTTTTTATGGACCCGGCGATCTCAATATCTTTGTTTTATAAACCACTACGAAACTATATGAAATTAACACAGGTACAATTTTTAAAAAACGAGTTCATCTTTACATATAAAATACAGATAGATAATTGAGACTTTCTCCTCTGCGTTGAATCTAGTTCCTCAGTAAACAGAGGCATTTGTTACCTAGTAGCCTCTGAAAAAAAAAAATTATATCTTCTTGCCTCTTCCTCCACCTCTAAATATTTAAGCGCTGCCCGCTTCATATCTTCCCTCTTTCACTTTCTCAATATTTCTCTTTTCTACTCTCATTTAATTCATCTCCCTTAACCTTATTCTAGTTTTTTAATCTCCTTCTCTTCTCTTCACATCTTCCCCTCACACTTTCTCCATTTTTGTCTCCATTTCTTACTCCTACTCCTCTTTTTTTTCTTCCCCTCAACCGTCTCTTTCTTTCCGCCTCCAATTTCCACTCCTATCTCTAATCTTCCTTTATCTCTTTTTCTGCCTATGGCTTTTTGTATAACTCTCCGTTTGCCTAAGTCGGTTTGTAACCACCACCCTTTGTTAAAAATCTCATTAATACATTAAGAAATGAAATGGAAAATGCCGTTCGTAGTCATGTAGGTCCCGTCCCGCCATTTTGTAGAAAAAACAAAAGAATCACGACTTAGTTTCGAAGAGAAGCTCGGCTTCAAATCTCTTCGGAGTTTATCGCGTCTTGTATTGTATTTGAAAACATACACCCAGGTCTACATTTCGGTCTTAATCTAAGAAATGGATTCACATATGCAACTAACTAAAACCCACTTACAAACCATCTACAAACCTAACACAGCTATGACTTTTAAAATTGGTTCATCTGAACTTGAGTTATAGAGTTGCCATTTCCTTTTATATAAGATTGACTTTTTCGGACGGCTGCCAAATATTAAATTTCAAACAAATCGTTCTGGTCTGGTACACTTTCCGGAGTAAAAGGGTCCCAAATATTAAATGGGTCCAAAAATTGACGAAGTGAAACCCCTGCAGCAAAATTTAAGCAAATCGCACCATAAATTATATTTTTATGGGCAAAGGTCAGTCCTTGGTCCACTTCCCGCAAAGAATCAAATCGATTTTTATAAAAGATGACCCCAGGTCTATATCACAAATGAAAAGTTTGTCTTATGTTAACTTAAAAAAGGTACTCCTGTATCGAATTTCTAGCAAATCGCACCATTAATTAGGTTTTGTTTTGGAATAGGTGGATCATTGGTTCACTTTCCGGAAAGAAAAGTTCTCAAATAATAAACCAATAATGGAGGTTTCCGTGTGTCAAATTTCAAGCAAATTTTACCATAAATACGATTTTTTTTAAAAGGTTGGCTCCTTGCCAACTTTCCGGAATGATAAGTTTCTCCAATATTAACTTGGCCAAAGAGGTACCCCTTACCAATTTTTTAGCAAATTTCAACAAAAATTATATTCGAATGGGAAAAGGTCGGACCTTGGTCCACTTTCTGAAAACAAGCAAGTCGATTTTAGAAAAGGGCCGCCCCAGATCCATTTACCAGAGTAAAAAGTTTATCTTATATTAACTTGACCCAAGAGGTACCCTTGTATCGAATTTCTAGCAAATCGCCCCATTAATTAGATTTTTTGGAAGAGGTCGATCCCTGGTCTACTTCCCAGAAAGAAAAGTTTCTCAAATAATAAGCTAGTTACCAAGTTTACCAAACTTCAAGGAACGGCCGACCTGATTCACTTCCCTGAAAGATAAGAAAGAAAACGAACCAAATTGTGAATATTAAGCTTCCTCAAATCATCTTGAACATACACACTCACACACAGTTTTATCAAAACCGGTCCAGTCGTTTAGAAGGAGTTCAGTCACAAACACGAGTATAGAAGAAATATACGTATTAAGACTATTTCCATGGCTTCCAATATGAAATTTGATTGAAAAATATCACATACGACGAATAGGAGACCTTGTGAATTGCACACTGAAGGAGATGGTGCTAGTAAAATCAAAAAATCGGTTCTGTTGTTCTTGACTTAACGGACAAAGCGAACAAATTAGTTTAGTCATTTCAACAGAAGAGAAATTGTCGCTCTTAAGTTGACAAAATTTTGTAAAATTGACAGATTCCTAATCAATTTAACTGGTTTTTTCTGTTAACACAATTGATCTTACAGCTCATTTCAACGGCGATCAACTGTCAATCCATGAGCAAATTTCAAAGAGAATGTTACGCTCATTGCGCTCCCTATTTTGTACTTATGATGATGGTGTCACTTGTTAAAAAAAAATCACCAAAATAGGAAAACCATCAAATCGAAAAAAAACACAAAATGAGAAAACAACAAAAAACTAGTTTTTCAGTTATCAATACAAAACGAAAAAAACCTTTTTTGAATTTACTGTGCAAAAAATTATGAGATACCCGGACACTTATTTATAGGGTACAATTTTGCAACTTCTCGTCCAAGCGAAATGCAAAATTGCGCCCTCTTGTTGCAAAAGTTTTGCTTGAACGAACAGGATTTTTCCAAAGTTAGTAACAGTTTGTTCAAGTTTTTATGAATTTTCACTCACGCAAACGAATCTAATAAGATAATAAAAAAACATCCTTTTTTAACGTTGATGTTTCCGACAAAATAAAAGCTTGAATTGTTTTGAAATCGTTTCAAATTAAAGTGTTATGAAAATTAAACTTGCCGATTTACATGTAAAGCACTCCAGTTGTGAATTACCTTCCTGCGATTTGATTCTTTACTTTTCTATAACTTACAAGTTCTCTTTTTAAAATGCTACGTCAAACATTTATACTACAAGTTTTGTTCGAAACAAACAAGTGTGGCAACTACATGCGAGAGAAGAAATTGAGAATGAGCTGAGCTGCAACTGAAAGAATTGAGAATCAGTTTTGTGACTACCATTTTCATTTCTATATTCATATGTAGCAAGCTTCCGTATTTATGTATTCACATATTTACGTATTTATATGGCGGCCGCCGTGGTGTGATGGTCGCGTGCTCCGCCTACCACACACCCCGGGCAGAGCAACATCAAAATTTTAGAAACAAGCTTTTTCAATTAGAAGAAAAATTTCCTAAGCGGGGTCGCTCCTCGGCAGTGTTCGGCAAGCACTCCGAGTGTATTTCTGCCATGAAATGCTCTCAGTGAAAACTCATATGCCTTGCAGATGCCGTTCGGAGTCGGCATAAAACAAGTAGGTTCCCGTTGTTGTTGTTGTTGTAGCGATAAGGTTGCTCCCCGAAGGCTTTGGGGAGTGTTATCGATGTGATGATCCTTTGCCGGATACAGATCCGGTACGCTCCGGTACCATAGCACCATTAAGGTGCTAGCCCGACCATCTCGGGAACGATTTATGTGGCCACATTAAACCTTCAGGCCATTCCCTTGGGGTGGGGAGGCCCCAAGTTCCATAAGGAGCTTGGGGTGCCAGAGCCTCGTCGGTTAGTGAAACAGGATTCGCCGCGGATAGGCGAGGTTGACAATTGGGTTTGGAGAAGCTATGTATTGCGCTGGCAACCTGAAGGGTTGCGCTACACAGTCCCTTGAATCTGGTATTTTAGTCGCCTCTTACGACAGGCATACCTACCGCGGCTATATTCTGACCCCCAATTTGTAAGAAAAATTAAAAAGGAGCATGACGCAAATTGGAAGAGAAGTTCGGCCTAAAATCTCTTCGGAGGTTATCACGCCTTACATTTATTTATTTATATGGCAACATAATTAATTTCATACAAAGCTGTCGCAACAACTTTTTTTGTTCATTTGACTACTAAAACGGTCAATTACGAATCAACGATTTGTGCGCAGTTGATTCAACATCTTGTTGCGATGGATAAAAATTTACAGAAATTTCGGTTCAATTGACCCGAATTTCGGTTGATTTTACCAGTCTTTTTCTTTCAGTGCATATATATTTTTGGATTCGAAATATGTATATCACATTTATCATTGCTCACAGTATAATATCTTACCGAAGACATGCAAAAGAGCTTTTGGGAAGAGTTTCCCCAACATATTCCCTTGCAAGTGGATCCTCCACTGTATACATCAATATATACATAAATATATAGTAATTTTAAATAGGTTTGTGTAGACGTTTCACTTATACGTTGATTAAGTTTTCAAGGTCTCTCAAACGAATTCCGCGAGTCATTTCAGTCATAATAAATAAATTTGTACAAATCGCAATTAGATCTTTTTTTGTTGTTTAGCTTATTAAAATATAAAGCAGATTTTCTAATCAGTAAATTCGTTAAACAAAGCTATCAAAAGTTGTTATGTACTCTGAATGGCTACTTTTTTATTCATTACTAGCAGACGATGATCTGCTCTAACTTTGGGCTATATGCAAAACTTCAAGGAAGTTTTTACCTCTTACTCTCGCCTCTCTCTCTCTCCCTTTGTCTTATCCTTTTGTTCACTCTTCTCTCTGCCTTTCTCTTTTTCTATGTCTCTTTCTATCTCCCAATATTTTCCCCCACTTCCTTTCACCTCCATCTATTCCCATCTCTCTATCGTTTAACTCTTTCTCAGTCTATTTCTCCTTCGCTTTTTTCTATTATCTCAAGTTCTTCTAGAAATAAGTAGATCCTACGGGCTGCCAGATTACTACAGCGTCTATCAGGCAGAAATTATATCCGTGAAGAAAACAGCAGAAATTCTGGAGGTAGCGTGCTTAAGCTGCAGTCGCGTCAATATATATATTGATAGTCAGGCAACGATTAAGGCAAGATCTCACACAGTACTTCGTGAAGAAGTGTTCTGGAATGCAAAGAAGCATTGGTCGGACCATATCTATACTGGGTTCCCGATCATAAAGGGTTAGAAGGTAAGGAAATGGTCGATGAGTTGGCAAAGGAGGGTGTAATACTCACTGAAACGACAGTAGACGTCCCACTCCATTTGGGAGAAGTTAAAAGAAGACAAAGCCCATGATATTAGCGGTTCATATCTCTGAAGAGAGAAGACTTAAGGCTCACGATGGGCATACTAACTAAACACTGCTTTCTGATGTCAGGAAGCTGCGAGCTGCAGGAAGAAGCGGTTAAGCACGTTCTGTGTTCGTGTCGTGCGCTCGCCAGGTCAAGGCTCCAGTTATTAGGGGCGGAAGAGTTGCCAGATCTCGAGACAGCAATTAAACTAGGTCCTGGAAAACGTCTAGTATTTGCCAAGAGGACGGAGTTATTCTATAACATAAGCCCTGCTACATGGTACCATGTGAGGTCTTTATTGACCAACCTTTCTTTTTCAACCTAAACTAGATAAGAACAAGGTAGGAAACGTAAGAGCAAAGGGGGAAGGTTTAAGAATGAAAGGGATAGGGAATTGAGTGGACCGATTAAGGTAAACAGAAGAACAAAGTTAAAACAAATACGCCTCTTAATGTGATAATTCTGCGCACTGTTTAGTTCGACCTTTTTACCTGCACTGAGATTCCAGGGGTTGATAAGCGCAATACAAAGCTTTATAGCTTCCAAGCTTCCACAACCCAATTTACAACCTCACCCACGAGAGGGGAATCCTGTTACAAATATAATGTGTCATACACATATTTAGCAGGCGACGCTCTAGAAACCCCAAGTTCCTCATGGAACTATGGGGTGGGGGAGGTATGGCCTGGAAGGTTCAACGTGGTCATATTAATCGTTCCCGAGATGGTCGGGCGATGTACCGGAACGTACCGGATCTATATCCGGCAAAGTACCATCAACATGGATAATACTTCCCAAAACCTTCGGGGAGTGTCTTTGTCGTTAATACAACAACAACAACAACAACAACCTTTTTAACTATATTTATTCTTATACATATATTATTTCTAATTGCTGTTTTTATGTGCAGGTCCCTTTTTCGCTCTTATTTGGAATCAAAATCTATAAATAAAGTTTTTGTTGTAAAGATGGAAATTCGTGCTATTAGCGAGCTTTGGGCATTATTGGTCATAGTTCCTTTGTTTAGCTATATTCTATTAAAATAATTTGTTAAAAATAAACGATTGTGAGCACACAAAGAAATCTATTGTACACAAAGAATACTATTGTGAATATTTGATTAGAACTAACACTGCATTACCGGCAGTTGCTAACTTTCGCCAGATAGCAGCGCAAGCGCATGTAAGTTTTTATTGATCGATGATTGATTTTTTTTTATTTTTTATTTTTTGATTGATTGATAGAGCAGGAGGGGTGCTAGAGGCGTTGGCTCCACATTGCAATTAAAACGGTGGTTGGTGTCATATGGGGACACATTGCAAGCAGGATATACATTGTGTATGTCGGGGTTGATTCTGGATAACTAAGAGTTTAACCTGTAATCGAAGTTGATCTAGAGTGTCGCGCGTTACCCTAGGGAGAGTGCTTTCCTCTTCTTCGAGTTCAGGATATTTATTCTTAAGAGCTGTTCGCTGGTTAATTCCTGGCATAGAGGTCCTTCGCCTTTTTGTGGATATCACTGGGGACCTATTTGTGTTTTTTTCTTCATACGGCTGTGCTTTCAGGTGCCGTATGTACTCATAATGCTTCCGGAGATGACTTACTAAGCCCCTAGAATGTGCGGCCTCTTCAAACGGATGTCTTTTGGGATGCCCAGACTTCTAGGTATTCAACAGAAACTGTTTGTTCAGCAATTCATTTCTCGCCCTAATGGGATTACTCTCGCCTCACTGTGTAGGTGGTGTTCTGGGGACATAAGAAGACAGCTCGTAGCGGTTCTGGGAGCGGGGTTTAACAGGTCTGTATTTTCTTCCTATCGCGTAACATGCAAGCGGCCAACCAATTGTTTTGTAAGTGGTGATAAGCGTATCTTTGTGTTTACCCCAAGTGCTGCCGGGAAAAGGATTTTACTGCGGCTCTAGATTTGAGGTACAACTGCGGATGCATGCTCCTAATAATGTAGGTCCTGATCAAGCGTCACATCCAGTATTTTGGGGTGTAAGACAGTCGATAGCGTAATGCCATAGACGTGGATGTCCGATATTGTCAACATTTGCCGTTTCCTTGTTGTAAATAAAGTCGTCGATGATTTGGTCGGTGGCAATGTCAGGTTTCGCTAGGCGAAAAACCTGGAAAGATTAGAGAGATAGCTGTTTATTTTATTACATTATCGTGCATTCACCGACGTAGGATACAATGGTGGCGAATTGATCTTCCATATGTTGAAGTTAAACAAAAGCGGGTATAGGACAGCATCCTATGGTACTCCTTGTTGAGTTCTTTTGGGTTTAGACGTTACGTTCCTGAATTGCACCGATGCTTGCCAACAGGACAGATAATTTGCGGTCCACCTTTTGAGTCTTGCAGTAACGTGCCGTAGTTGACTGTCTCAAAAACTTCTTTTGGTAGGTCCAGCGCTACGATTATGTACGTAAATACGCAATTTATCTGCGTTTTGATGACGTTTAGCGCGGGGGCAGTGCTACGTAGTTTTAGAAATCCATGCTGATGATTGGTAAGACGCAAGTTTGCAGTGAAATAGTGAAGCATCTTGGCTACCGGCAATAGGTGATATATCGAGCGATAAGATTCTCCTACTTTAGCTGGTTTCACAGGCTTTAGTAGCGATACTACTCTGACCATTTTCCATTTTTCGATAACGAAGGTGGACAAGGAAAGGTTGAAGACATGCCTCAGATATTTAAATTTCTCTCTGCCAAGTTTTTTAAGCATCGACATGGCTATGCCGTCTGGGCCCACTGCTTTAGATGGTTTAGCATGAACGTTGGCATCTTCAACATTTTTGGCGGTGATGGTAATTGGGGACGCGCTGTGTTTATGCTTGCGTGCGCGTCTGTTGGCCCGCCGTCTAGGTTTTTCAACCGTAGAATGCATATTGTTGGCGGAAAGCGCTCGCTCATTTTTTCATATCCGACAGCTTAGTCGGGTTTGTTCAAGCAGGAAAAGCGTGGACAAAAGCGCAGGCTGTAAAATTTCAAAGAAATTTGCACATGCAAAGCCTACGATATTAAACTTACTAAGTTGAACATACATATATCTAAAGAGAGAAGACTTAAGGTTCACGTTGGGCATACTGGCTGGACACTGCCTTCTAACGGCACATGCTTATAAGTTACGACTCGTCGGTAACAGCAAGTGTAGGCAGTGTGAGCTGTAGGAAGAAACGTTTGAGCAAATTCTGTGTGCATGTCCTGCACTCGCCAGGTCAAGGCTCCAGCTATTAGGGGCGGCAAAGTTGCCAGATCTCGAGCCAGCAATTAAGCTGGGTTCTAGAAAACTGCTTGTATTTACCAAGAGTTATTCTATAAAATATGTCCTGGCACCTGATTGCGGTTCTTCCGTGTGGTCGTCAAACAAATTCTGGTAACACTATGGACACATTCAGTCTATGTGAGGTCTTTATTGACCGGCCAGTTCAACATAAGCTAACCTAGTTGGGTTTTGATACCTAGGGACTTTACCGTAGACCATAGAAAAAGTTGCTCATACGCTCAGGTGGTCTATCTTAATTTCTTTCCAATATTCTCGTAGTTTTTGATTTTCGTAGCTCGATGCCCTCACATGCCTGTAGCAAAATGTGTAGTAAATTTTTTTCAAATTTCTTAATGATTTTACAAAGGTCCCTCAAATGCTATGTATGATAGTTAAGAACCTAAGGGCTTCGCTGGCTAGGTCGTGGTATGAGAATTACAGCAGACGCCCCGGCTCAGAAAGTATTTCTGTTGACACACGTATTTGTAGGCAGAGGAAGGGAGAGACGTCCACTGCTTGGAAGAAAAAAGTGGAGCCTGAGTATGAACCTGGTATGTGTTCCAGATTGAAATCAGTTATTGTTATATAACGCCCAAAATCGGTTAGACAGTTAACGACAATGGTCTTTTTTATTTGATAATTAAATAGCCAGCTTTTAGTAGCCTGCTTCGATGCTTTCCCTGAATTTTAACTAGGTACAATTACTGTGATCAGAACAGTGGTTGAGAGGAGTTCTACAAGGCGCAGACTACGGGACGTCCTAGGGCGTGAACAGCAAGGAGCCACAAAAGATCTATAGAAGTTACGTGGACGTCTGGTTTTGGGGTCTAGTCCAGAACAACCTGTCCGATGCAACCATCCCTTACACGAGACACACTGACAAGAGTATGACCGTCCTAAAAAGATTCTTTTCCCGCAGATGCAGCAAAACCATTTCTCAGGACCGGGGTCAGGAGACGGACCCGGATTGGGTTCGATACCTTCTCAGAGCAAGAGAATATGGAGCAGTCCCGCTGCAAGAAGCTGCTAGGAGGATGACAAATTGTGGGAGGGACGCAACAAATTAAATGGGGTTACACTGAAATGCCAGTCCTTCGTCGGGAAAAATTCCGAGTCGCTCCGGTACATAGAACCGACGGCCTTGGCAAGCGTACCCCCCGCTACCTTCCAGCAGCCCCGCTGCTCAGCAAGCCACAACAAGTACCCGCTGTTGCTCGCGCCCCACGGCGCCACCAACTCACATGGCTACTCCCACACATACCTACAATCTCGGGAGCAATGCCGAGCATCAGCCCCTGCCCCCGTGTTCTTCCCCCCTCTTTTCCGGCAGCACTTGCTTGTGGATGAACACAAGCGGGCGAAATGGGAGGAGCACCTAAACGATTGCAACCTCTCTGCCGGTGTAGGTAAACTTTGGTCCACCGTAAAGTTCCTATCGAATGCGTCTAGGCACAATGACAAAGTTTCCATCGCCTTTGACGATAAAGTGCTGTCGAATGCGAAAAAATTCGCGAGCGCTTTCTGCCGACAATATATAATGCATTCTACGGTCGACAAAGATAGAAGGAGGGCCAACAGACACGCACATAAACATAAGTTCAGCGCGTCACCAATTGCCATCACTGCCAAAGAGGTTGAGGATGCCATAGGTCATGATAAACCATCCAATGCAGTGGGCCCAGACGGCATAGCCATGCCGATGCTTAAAAGCCTAGGGAAAGAGGGTTTTAAATATTTAGCACATGGCAACCTGTCTCTTTCCAACTTTGTCATACCCGAAAAATGGAAAGTGGCCAAGGTGGTCCCGCTACTAAAGCCTGGGAAACCAGCTAACATAGGAGAGTCATATTGCCAGATATCTCTCCTATCGCCAGTAGCCAAGACGCTTGAAGCCATTTTGCTCCCCTACTTCAAAGCAAATTTGCAGCTAGCCTGACATCAGGATGGCTTCAGAAAATTCCATAGCACCACCACCGCGCTAAATGCCATTAGCACCCAGATAAATTGCGGTTTAAATCAAAAGCCCCACCATAGAGCAGTACTCGTAGCGCTAGACCTGTCAAAAGCTTTTGATACGCTCAACCAATTCACGTTACTGCAAGACCCCCATGTCTTAAAAGGTGGACCGCAAATTATCTGGGTGGTCGGCAGGCATCGGTGCAATTTAGAAATGAATCATCAAAATCAAGAAGAATTAAACAGGGCGTACCACAGGGTGGTGTCCTATCCCCACTTTTGTTTACTTTCTACATATCTAAGCTACCTTCGCCACCGGAAGGAGTTACTATCGTTTCCTACGCCGATGACTCACAATAATGGCCACAGGCCCAGGCCCAGGGATCGATGAGCTTTGCAACAGAATAAACGGCTACCTCCCTGATCTCTCCAGTTTTTTTGCCTAGCGAAACCTGGCATTATCACCGACTAAATCCTCCGCGACCTTATTTACAACATGGACGTCCCAAATGTCGACCATTTTGAACATCCACGGCGATGGCACTACGCTACCGACAGTCCTACACCACAAAATCTTGGGTGTGACGTTTGATCAGGATCTACATTTTGGTGAGCATGCAGCTGCAATTGTACCGAAAATCCAGAGCCGTAATAAAATCCTCAAATCCCTTGCTGGCAGTACTTGGGGAAAAGACAAAGAAACGCTCATTACCACTTACAAAGCAATTGGCCAGCCGATTGCATGCTACGCGTCCCCTATATGGTCGTCAACCCTAAAAATAACCCACTGGAATAAGCTACAGGCCTGCGAAAATACTGCGCTTAGAACCGCCACGGGCTGTCTTCTTATGTCCCCAGAACAACATCTACATAATGAGGCGAGAATACTCCCCATCAGGGAGAGAAATGAGATGCTAACCAAACAGTTCCTGTTGAATACCCAGAAACCTGGGCATCCCAACAGACGTCTGATTGATGAGCCAACACCGCCTAGGGACTTAAGGAGTCATCTCCGTAAGCATTTTGAGGAAATACGGCACCTGAGAACTCAGCCGTATGAAGCAAAAAAACACGAGCAGGTCCTTGGTGAACTCCACAAACAGGTGTTGGACCTTTATGCCAGGAATTGCCCGGTGAATCTAGTACTCAGGGAACAGTACCCAAAACTTGTGGAAGAGGAACGCATACTCCCCAGGGAAACGCGAGTCACTCGGGCTCAAATTCGTTCTGGATACTGTAACAGGTTAAACTCTTACATATCCAGAATCAACCCCGACATACAAAATGTATGCCCCGCTTGCAATGTGTCCCCACATGACACCAACCATCTATTTAATTGTAATGTGGAACCAACGCCTCTAACACCCCTTTCATTATGGTCCACCCCTGTTGAAACAGCAAGTTTGCTTGGACTCCCGTTAGAGGATATTGATGACAATTTGTGATCGGTCGCAGCTATTAGGTGGGGCGAAACATTGCTACAACAACAACAGGAGTCCTACAAATTTGCCAATAAAATACTCAAAAATAAAATTCATAAAAATGCGTACATTTGAAGACATATTAAGTAATGTTGCGAACAAATTCTAAGACCGGTTTTTATTTGAGACTAAAAGCCATGCAATACAAATACATTAACGATTGGGGGAATTTTTGTATAAAACCGGAGCGTTATCTTCAGTTATAACAGATGATTTGGGGGGATTTTTTCCCATTCTCATAAATTTAATGTGTTTAATGGAAAACAATGCAATCAATAGCACTACAATACGCAGTAAGCGGAAATTCGAGGCACTATGGATTTTTGGTTTCAGTATATTGTGGTGTATCGTAAAAGCTAGAAGACTCTTAAGAGCTCCTAATTCGTAACATTTCCAAAATGAATGCAAGTGAAAAATGTGTCGCAGAATTGCTCCAGTTTGGAGAGTTGGAAAAGAAATATGATTTGTCCGAAAAGAGGTTGTGTGAAATTGAAGAACGAATAGAAGCTTTGGAAAACGTATTACTGGCTTATTCGCTTTTAAACACGAGTAGTAAGTTAGAAAACTAATATAGGTAATATTTAGAAATATTTTAAGGATGTTATATTATAACTAAACAATACACATTAGGGTGGGTCAAATTTATTGTTGAAAAGGCACATCCAGTTTCTGAATTATGAGTCATAGCGGCTCTCACAAATAAAATACATAAAAATAAATGTCAAATTCGGATTTGGATTGGGATATAAAATTTTCTAACAAAATTAGGGAGGCTCGAAATTCATTTCAGACCTATGGTCCCATGGACAATATTACTCAGCATAACCCATAGATTCCATTTTTCCCCATACAATTTGACCCACCCTAATACATATACTTATATACCTCCTCGAATTCCTGTCTGACGTGGATCAAGCAACTCCTTATATAAATGTGTAACCATAAATTAAGTCCGGACCAGTGTTGGGAAATCTTAAAATCATTTCCAAACAAATATAGAGCAATGTCATTTCTGATCATGTCGAGGCAAAAGTGAATCTTCGGTCTTACCAAACTCACCGTAAGCTCTGCCAGTGTTGGGAAATCTTAAAATCATTTCCAAACAAATATAGAGCAATGTCATTTCTGATCATGTCAAGGCAAAAGTGAATCTTCGGTCTTACCAAACTCACCGTAAGCTCTGCCTTGCGATGAACGAAAATGAAGGCTGCAATCGAGGAAAAATTAAGGGACTTGCGTCTTGGCTGCTTATGCTAAGTACTTATGTAATTGAAAATTGAAGCCATCTCTCGACAAACAAAAAAAGACTCTCTATGAGTCTCAAGATAAAATGGGACGGCCCCTGAAGTTTTCAAGAGAACAGTTTTTCGGAAGATTTATGGTACTGTCTAGATCATATTATATGAATGGAAGAGGACTCTCTGGCCCAGAAGGTGTTCTTATCACCACCCTTATTTGGAAGCGGAGAAAAGGGAAACCATATTGTATTGAAATCGCCCAAACGCTCGTGACTTGTCTGTCTCCTGGTCGAGGGGAAGCCTTCTTGTCTTTTATCACAGCTTTGAAATCGCCCAAGCGCTAACTAATGATGATACTGGCAGACTACTTCACTGTCTTCTGATCGAGGAACACATAGTTTCATTGTGCTGAATATGCGAACTCAATGAGGTGCCTCTTTGCAGCAAAGAGAGTGCACGCAGTGACACAAAGAAGGTTTGCCGTCTAAAAGCTGATCACAAAACATACCGCTCGGCTATCACACCTGCTCATCGAGAGAAATCGCCGACCTGACGTCGTGACCGAGCAGTGGGATCGTATTTCTCTCTCACTACATACCGACGCTACTGTCAACAGCTGGTAAAATGAGGAATGTTGCGCTGCTTTGGAAAAAAGGACGCTACTTATAGGCTACGCTGCGTACAGGCGCGGCAACGAGCGCTATAATGGAATGTTATCGTGAGATGAAGAAGGAAGAAAGGCGCCTATTTAGAAGGAAAAAACGTGTGACAGATCGTGGAGAAGACCCACGATAAAAGCATGGAAACTCACCATCCATTCGGCGACTTCATATGAGCATTTGACTGAGCGAAAAGAATCTGAATGTATGCTGCTATGACTGAATTTAAATTCGCTGTAAAATTAATAAGGCTCTGCCAAATGACTTTTTGCAACACCACCAGCTCTGTAAGGTTTGGGAAGGACCTCTCCGAGCTATTCGAAACCAAAAGAGGCGTCAGACAAGGCGACACTTTTTCGTGCGATTTCTTTAACATAATGCTCGAGAAGATAATTCGAGCAGCAGAACTAAACCGTGATGGTACATTTTTGTTTTAGTATCATACTTACTGGCGTATGATGATGATTTTGATATTATTGACCTGAAAAAACGGTCCTAAACAAACGCGCAGTGAGTTTTGTATTCTCAGCACTAGATAAAGAAGCAAAAAAGTCAGTCTTGCGGTAAATAAGGTAAGACGAGGTACTTTCTGTCATCCAAGAAATAATCGAAGCCAAAATCGCTTAGGTGGTTAAGCACCAATTAATGAATAATAATGAATAAGCTCGCACAGTGGCTGAAATTTAACCACTTTACTTTCCTTCCCTCTTATTTCCTTTCCTTTCGTTTCCTTTCCGTTATTTCGTTTCGTTTTCTTTGCTTTAATTTCCTTTCCCTTCCTTTCTTTTCCCTTATTTTCCTTTCCTTTCGTCACCTATCCTTTCCTTTAATTTCCTTCCTTTCCTTTCCTTTCTTTTCCCTTCCTTTCCTTTTCTTTGCATTCTTTTCCTTTCATTTCCTTTACTTTCCTTTCCTTTCATTTCCTTTCCTTTCCCGTCTTTTCCTTTCTTTTTATACTCAGCGTGCTTTGCACACAGAGTATATTAACCTTGATTGGATAACGGTTGGTTGTACAGGTATAAAGGAGTCGAGATATATATAGACTGCTATATATCAAAATCATCAGTATCAAAAAAAAATTTGATTGAGCCATGTCCGTCCGTCTGTCCGTATGTCCGTTAGCACGATAACTTATGTAAATATTGAGATATCTTCACCAAATTTGGGACACGAGCTTATCTGGACCCAGAATAGATTGGTATTGAAAATGAGTGAAATCGGATGATAACCACACCCACTTTTTATACATTTAACATTTTGGAAAACACAAAAAACCTGATTATTTAGTAAATAATACACCTAGAACGATGAAATTTGACGTGTGGACTGATATTGAGACTCTTCATAAAAATTAAAAAAAAAATTATTAAATAGGCGTGGCACCGCCCACTTGTGATAAAGTCAATTTTACAAATATTATTAATCAGTGCCTGGGCGATCGAACTTTGCTCGGCAATCTTCGAGTATGCCGCATAACTTACTTTGTTCATCATTAATCAAACTCTACTTTTTTATATGCACATATATTATATATTTTTACTTACCAATATTTGATTTCTTTAAAAATACATTTCAAAAACATATCAAACACTAACCGCAAAATGAACTGGAATGAAAAATTTGAAATGGGTAATTCCAGCCTATAGTATAAGGGATTGTTATGACAATTAGTGAAATCGAGAACTAAGTTATTTAGGTCGATTATCTTCATGCGCCGAATTATTAATTTTAAACATTTTTTTAGTTATACACTATGAAAGACTCACAATTTTATTACATCCCAAAAACTTGTAAATTTCACGAATGACAACTATCAGTTAGTTTAATTAAATGTCAACTTACTTTCCTAAGCACCTTCTGTTGGTAAGTAGTTAAATGGTTAGAAGCCGTTTTCAAACTGAACATATGCCTCTAGTGTTCAACGGTAGAAAATTACCTTGGTGAGATATCTTTTTGCTACCGTGAGAAATCTTTCTAATAGTAATCTGTGAGAAATTGCAATTATTCATTTCACATTTGCCAAAAATATGCATTTAAATATATTTTGCTAGAATTTGCCACCGTGCCTTGATATTGCATTTCAATTTTATTAGCGTGTATAAAATTTAGAAAATTAAGTCGAATCATGTGTAAGATTTTTTTACGAAGATTTTTAACTTTAATGTCCTCCTTTAAAGCTTTAATAGAATATGAGTAAGTAGAATACTAGTTCGTCTAACTACCCCAACCCTAAATGGTAACCCTACTAAAAAATTTCCATATTATAATGCGGAGTGAAATACCTTTCGTTTGATACCCATGTCGGCATATCTCATGCAATTTTTTTTTAATTTCGAATAGGTGGCAACCCTAAACGGCAACCCCTCGCAAAAATGTCCCTTTTGTAATGAGGAGTGAAATACCTTCCGTTTGATACCCATATCGGCATATCTCATGCAATTTTTTTTTAATTTCCTGTAGGTGACAACCCTAAATGGCAACCCTACTCAAAAATGACCCTATTGTTATGTGGAGTGAAATACCTTTCGTTTGGTATCCATATCGCCATATCGCATACAGTTTTTTTTAATTTCGAATAGGTGGCAACCCTAAATGGCAACCCCACTCAAAAATGTCCCTAGTGTTATGCGGAGTGAAATACCTTTCGTTTGATACCCATATCGGCATATCTCATGCAATTTTTTTTAATTTCCAGTAGGTGGCAACCCTAAATGGCAGCCCTACTCAAAAATCTCCCTATTTAATGCGGATTGAAATACCTTTCGTTTGACACCCATATCGGCATATCGCAAGCAATCTTTTTTTTAATTTCGAATAGGTGGGAACCTTGTGAAACATTCTGAGTGGCAACACCTAGGTAGAAAGTCTTAGAAGGTGATACATTATCTCTGTGCCAAATTTCATTTAAATCGGTTGAGCCGTTCCCGAGATCGTTCGGCTATACAAACAAACAAGAATTGCTCGTTTAAAGTTATAAAATAAATCAAAAATCGTTAAACACATCGTAACAAAATTCGGCAGAGAGGTTGCCTTTAAAAGGAGTGCTTTGCAGAAAAATTTACGAAATCGGTTAAGGACCACGCCCACTCTATAAAAGATTTTTAAAAGGGTCGTGGACGAATACAATTAGCTATATCTTTGCATATGACTAAGCAATGGTCAATGTTTCAGGAGCCATAACTCGAAGAAAAATTTACATATCGTAACAAAATTGTGTACACATATTTTCCTTATAGCAGAAAATATTTTTGGTAAAAATGGACGGAATCGGTTAAAGACCACGGCAACTTGGATATAAAACAAGTTTAAAAGGGTCGTAGACTAGAATAATAAGCTATAACTTAGCAAAAAATAGTTTTGAATCAATGATATTTCAGTTATCCAGTTTTATTGTAAGAGGAAATGGGGAGAAATTTTTTTTAAACGGGCGGTGCCACGTGTTATGTAGAAAAGTAATGTATCTGAAATGAAATGTACAATGAAGCTCACGCTGAGTATATAATGTTCGGTTACACCCGAACTTAGACACCTGTACTTGTTTTCCTTACCTTTCGTTTCCTTTCCTCCCCTTCATTTCCTTATATTATTTTTTATCTTATTTTATTTTATTTCATTTCGTTTCATTTTATTTTATTTTACTTAATTTTTTAAATTTTATTTTATACTATTTTATTTTATTTTATTTTATTATACTCAGCTGAGCAGAGCTCACAGAGTATATTAACTTTGTTCGCATAACGGTAATCAGTAACGGCATAAACTAATCGAGATAGATATAGACTTCTATATATCAAAATGATCTGGGTGAAAAAAGAAATTCATTTAGCCATGTCCGTCTGTCCGTCCGTCAGTCCGTCTGTTCGTCCGTCTGTAAACACGATAACTTGAGTAAATTTTGAGGTATCTTGATGAAATTTGGTATGTAGGTTCCTGGGCGCTCATATCAGATCGCTATTTAAAATGAACGAAATCGGACTACAACCACGCCCCCTTTTTCCATATCGAAAATTTTGAAAAACCGAAAAAGTGCGATAATTCATTACCAAAGACGGATAAAGCGATGAAACTTGGTAGGTGCGTTGACCTTATGGCACAAAATAGAAAATTAGAAAAATTTTAGACAATAGGCATGGCACCGCCCACTTTTAAAAGAAGGTAATTTAAAAGTTTTGCAAGCTGTAATTTGGCAGTCGTTGAAGATATCATGATGAAATTTGGTAGGCACGTTACTCCTGTTACTATATATGTGCTAAATAAAATCGGAGACGAACACGCCCACTATAAAAAAAATTTGTTTTAAGTAAATTTTAACAAAAAATTTAATATCTTTACAGTATAAAAGTAAATTATGTCAACATTCGACTCCAGTAATGATATGGTGCAACAAAATACAAAGATAAAAGAAAATTTCAAAATGGGCGTAAATCCGCCCTTTTTCATTTAATTCGTCTAGAATACTTTTAATGCCATAAGTCGAACAAAAATTTACCAAGCCTTGTGAAATTTGGTAGGGACATAGATTCTATGACGATAACTGTTTTCTGTGAAAATGGGCGAAATCGGTTGAAGCCACGCCCAGTTTTTATACACAGTTGACCGTCTGTCCTTCCGCTCGGCCGTTAACACGATAACTTGAGCAAAAACCGATATATCTTTACTAAACTCAGTTTGCGTACTTATCTGAACTCACTTTATCTTGGTACAAAAAATGGCCGAAATCCGACTATAACCGCGCCCACTTTTTCGAAATCGAAAAATGAAAAAAATGCCATAAATCTATACCAAATATAAAAAAGGGATGAAACATGGTAATTTGATTGGTTTATTGACGCAAAAAATAACTTTAGAAAAAAATTTGTAAAATGGGTGTGACACCTACCATATTAAGTAGAAAAAAATGAAAAAGTTCCGCAGGGCGCGATCAAAAGCCCTTGGAATCTTGGCAGGGATACTGTTCGTGGTATGACATACATAAATAAATTAGCGGTACCCGACAGATGATGTTCTGGGTCACCCTGGTCTACATTTTGGTCGATATCTCGAAAACGCCTTCACATATACAACTAAGGGCTAATCCCTTTTAAAAACCTCATTAATACTTTTAATTTGACACCCATATCGTACAAACAGATTCTAGAGTCACCCCTGGTCCACCCTTATTGCGATATCTCGAAAAGGCGTCCACCTATAGAACTAAGGCCCACTAAGTTTTAAATAATCATTAATACTTTTCATTTGATACACATGTCATACAAACACATTCCAGGGTTACCCTAGGTTCATTTTGTTAAATGGTGATTTTCCCTTATTTTGTCTCCAAAGCTCTCAACTGAGTATGTAATGTTCGGTTACACCCGAACTTAGCTTTCCTTACTTGTTTTATTTTATTTTATTTTATTTTATTTTATTTTATTTCATTTTAACAAAGTAAACAAAATTGTTGCAACCAACAAAACGAATAAATGCTCCAAATTTAATTTTCTCGTTTCAATATCACCAAAGAAAATTGCACGTTTTCTCATATGATAAATATGAACACATTCTTCGTTGATTTGCTCGCGAGATCAAATCTGAGTTCGTTTGCTTGAGGCCTGTTGCTTTTTTGAACACAACAACATCAAACACGTTTAGCGTCCGTAGTAACTATGAGTGTAGTGAAATTTTAATACGTATTTGGCAATTGTAGTGGTGTCATTTTTAGAGCTGTATTAAACTTTTTGAAAATTGTTTTAGTTGCCCTGAGCTGCTCCTTGAGAAGACCTAAAGATACATATATATTTATTTATACCTTAAAATCATGGCGGAACGATACAAGGTGGCAGCATGGGACAGCTGATTATAAACTTTTTTTATTTGATTTGATACATCAACATTTGTCCAACGAATTCACAAAAACAAAGTACATAGAATTTTTATATATGTTTGTAGGTATGTAACCATGCTGCCACCTTGTATCGCTTCGGCATGCTTAAAATTGTACTTAGAGCGTTTGCCTTATATTGAAAATTATGACAATCTAACTGTAGCTCTAGCATCAAGTTTTTCTTTTTTGAAGAAAATCAAACTTCGATTTTTTGTTCGGCCCATTCTAAAATGCATATGTTGTTTTATAAGCTAAACATATCAAATATGAAGCCACCCATTTCTAAATTATAATTTTCTTGTTTTCTTTCAGAAAATACTCTCAAAACAAAGTATGCTACCAATCAACCCCAGGGACCATTAAAATATATATTTAATCGTCGTGCGATCATCATTGCTGGTTTAATAATTATACTAATGATATTAGCTGGGATAATCTTTGTCACGAGTTCTCACACAAAGCAACCATTTCGAAAAAGTAAGATTCTTGGGGATGGCGATGATTCCAGAAAGCATATTCCAATCAATTCAACAATAGGTATTTTTTTATAAATGCATTCGATTTTGGTGCTCATGGTCAATAGGTTTTAAATATAAATTAATATTAAATTTTGAATGAAAGTAGCTCTCCTCAAAGGTAGTAGATACATCGCTTTATTCCACACCATTTCGTGACGTAGCACGTCGGGTGTAACTCATTTTGATTCCTTACTATGCCGTGCTTGAGTCACAACAATTTCACTTTATTGAATTCTAAAGATCCAAACACTTTTTCGGCTTTTGAGTCGCTTTAGCAAATACGTTGCGTCAACAGCTGACTTCGAACACGTGCGTTTTAGTTACTAGGGGGACTCATAAAAGCATATAAACTTATAAGGTGTAAAATTATAACCATTGTGTAACGCTGTTATATGTGTGTAACGCTGTTATATGAACGCACCTAGTAATACTCTTGATAAACTTGATTGTTTATCAGCGGTATTATTGCCAAATTAAATTTTTTTGATTGTTATACAAATTAAAAAATGCCAAGATTGAGTGAAATATCAAAACTTAAACGCTTTTACATGCTGATGTTGGAGATTTCTGATGAAAATGCCTGCTGTAATGTCTGCAAGGTTGCATTCCTTTGAGTTTACCGTGTTTACACAATGAAATGTGCGCGTAAATTTATCCAAATTGTGTAAATGATTTTTCATACAAAATTTGACAGCTCGCTTACGCACTAGATAAATTTATACGTTTACACACTTTATAGGGCATTTATACGGTTACATGACTCCCCTTACTATGTTCTCAATCAATAGGCAACGCAGCGGCAACGTCGAAGCAACACAAGAAGAATTCATAAACTGCCATAGTCAATAAGTTTTTCAAAATTTTGCAATTCTTGAAAAATCTTTGAATTAAGTTAACTATTAAATTACATTTTAAACATTATTTTGTATTCAAGTTAAACAAATTGCTGTTTTTGATCATGACAAAAAATAATCTAGATCTGACTTTCTCTTGCGTTCATTGTAGCAGGGAATTTTCATCGTGCGTTATTTTAAAATGACGCCAGCACCAAAACGACCAAAAAATCGAATGTGTTTGGGCCTTAAATAATTTTATCGAATGTTCAACTTTGATTATTTTATGCCGTCACTTTTTTTTGGCAAAACAAGATTTTCCGTGTGAACCTGGAGAAAACAAAAATTTCGTTGACTTATAGATAAGTGACTAACTGAAGATGGTGAAAATGACGCTTAATCGTTTTAGCGATCTTCACTGTCCAGTGGATTCTTCGCTGAGCTAACTGGCGCCGATTGGGAACACGTAGCTAAACGTGTGAGTAAACTCTGGTTAGGTCACAATTTAATTGGATTGTAGCAATACTTCTACTAATACTAGGGTGAATAACCCCCCGTTTAATCGAAAATTGTGAATATTTTGCAGAAAAAATTGCAAAAATCTATTGTGAATACACGGAAATCAGCAAAACAGCTGACTTTTGTTTAAACTTTTATCTTGTACTTAACTGACAGTCGATGTTTCCGCAAGCATGAATAAAACAAGCATTTCGATTACTTATAGATGGATGATTAACTGAATGATACAGATAGAGGTATTCCTTGGTTTAATCTGGAGTATTTTGGGTCAACCACCGCCTTGGTGTGGTGGTAACACAAAAGCAAAGCAAAAAAAAAAATTAGAATCAAGTTTTTTCATTTAGAAAAAAGTCTTTCGAAGCGTGGTCGCCCCTCGGCAGTGATTTTACAAACACTCCGAGTGTATTTCTGGCATGCAAATCTTTTCAGTGAAAACTCAGATGCTTTTTAGATGCCGTTCGCAGTCGGCGTATACACGTACGTCCCGTCCCGCCAATTTGTAGGAAAAATTACAAAGAGGGCACGACGCAAATTGGAAGAGGAACTCGATCTCTTTATTTATATTGGTTCAACGGGGCTTACAACTAACTCTAGGTTAAAGCACAAAAATGTAAAATTTCTTATAATGCTTACATTGGCTCAGCTTTTCCAAATCTCACCTTTATCCTGCTGAAAATATTTTGTGTTTTTATTGAGTTATGATGTACTTATTTGAAACAAGCTCTGAGAAAAGGCATTTATTTTATTCTTTTTTATTTGATTACAAAGATGTTTTTATTTTATGTTGTTAATAAATACTATTGCAACCAACCGATCCAATACTCCAATTTGAATATTCTCGTTTGTTTTTGTAAACACTTTAAATATCAGCAAAGAAAATTACACATTTACTCGTATTTGCTGATTCTTGCGCTATACTTTTAACACTCTCTGTACCTCTTCGTTCATTAGCGCGCGATATCGTATCTGAGTAATACTTAGTTCATTGAAGATGATTTTCTCAAGACAGCAAGATGGCACAAGTAGCGTCCGTAGTGTGAGTGCAAATACTCTCATAGTTTAAATACCTGTATGGCATTTGTAGTTAATGGAGACCATTGAGAATGCCTATTATTTTTACCCTAAAGTTATAGTTTGGTCATAAGCTTTCAACTTGTATATTTATATATAGATTAGCTTTTGGTTCATTTCGTGACTGTGATTTATAAAACCTATTTACTATAAGTGATCTACATTGAATATTTGGAGCTGTTTTCTTGACGCTCGTTTAACTCTGACTAGGAGTTTGTTTGACCTAAATCATTCGGCGATCTGTCAAATATGCTTAAGGCCAGCATTAATTGGATATGGTTAAACCACAAGTTCTTAAAATTTTACATTGACCGCTCACAAAATTGCGCTTTAAAACAATTTTTAAGTAGAATAATCATATTTTTGATTAGAGTCACGACGATGAAGAAAGCTATCGAATTTTAACTTGCAATCTTAGAAGTTGCATTTTCCATTAACAAGCTCCTAATTGTGAAGTGATTATGCAATTAATGATATTGGAGCACCAAGCTAAAACTAAAAGTTAAGTTGAATGGAATTACTTGACTAAATTGTCTAATAAATATAGCTTGGTTTTAAAATATTTATCTATTTTAAATTTTTTTTAGAACCCTTGCAAGATAGCGCACACCAATTTAACGGTTCACTCTTAATTATCAGCCGCGACGAATGGCTTGCTATGGCTGAAGGAGAGGGCGTAGAAATATTGAAATTGCCAGTGCCCCGCGTAATTGTCGCACATACTGCTTCAGGAAAGTGTGACACTAAGGTAAACGATTGAAGCTAGCCTAAGTCATGCACAAAGGTCTCTTTAACAACCCAAGCGATTGTTTTTGTCTTACAGAAAGAATGTGATCAACGGGTACGCGATGTACAAGCTTTTCATTTGCTTTCAAATGAATGGGGCGATATTGGCTATAATTTCTTAGTGGGCGGCAATGGTTTAGTATACGAAGGACGTGGTTGGAATAAAGTTGGAGCGCATACATTAGGCTATAACAGAGATAGCATTTGTATAGCATTTATTGGCACATTTATTGAAGAACTGCCGACGGAGAATGATTTGAAAGCAGCTCAATTATTGATTGAAGAAGGTGTCAAGTTGGGTATTCTCGCCAAAGATTACAGATTATATGGAATGCGACAGTTAAGCGCCACCGAAAGTCCTGGAAAAGCACTTTATAGCATTATTATGAAATGGCCACACTGGAGTAGAAATGCTTAAATTATAAAATTATTGATACACTTTAGCCTACCGTTAATCGAATTCAAGTTAGTGTTCTTAAAACTGATATTTTTATTATATACACATATGGGTATAAAATTTTTACACTGTACTCGCTTATTAATGTTCCAAGTGCAAAAAGTACGTATATATTGCTAGCACAAAGTTAAATAAATATTGTAACGAATTTTGGGAAATTCTGCTTACCTTCTGTTAAAGCTACCTAAACTGTTGAATAAATCACTCCAATATTCTGTATTGCAATTATACTTCACAATTAGACCTCCTTCGCAACTGATAGCGTAACACTTTTCAAACTGATTACTGCGCTGCTTTTGTACTCTCCGTTACTTCATTCGCATATTTCTACTAAAGTCTAGACGTTTCGCCTTCTATAACTGCGGTATCTCCTGCTTGGTAATTGAGCTACATATATGCGTGTGTATGTGTGAGTAACAATTTCGGCTGATGAATAAATCTGTGCGTGAGTTATCTCTTCGTTGCCTTTTATATATGTGTGTAAATGATGATTAATGTGTTCATGTATATACGAGTGGCTGCTGTATATTTTTTTATTGTTGCGTGATTATTTATTTAGTATCAGCTTAGTAATGCTAATATTCGTCACAATATAAATATATTAAGCAATATAAGATAAAATATAATATAAGATAAAATAACACAAATTCAGCAAAGTTAAAAAAACGTGATTCTCTATTCAAACAAAAAACAGTTTATACTTGGAAATACCATGACACCCAAAATCCCATGATTGCTTTCATATGTTTATCTATAAATCATTTTTAATATAATTTCAGCTAACGATAATGTAGGCGGAGGCATGATACTGCGTATAGTTCCACGCGACGCCTGGTTGGCTCAGCCTCCATTAGCAGCAATCCCTCTAGCCACACCTGTTGACAGAGTTATCGTGATATCCACACAAACTGACGTGTGTGACACACAGGTAAGATCATGTAGCACAAATATAGAGCAGATGAAACGATTTGACTCTATTTTATTGTAACAAATTTTAGGAATGCTTCATTATTTTGCACCTTCTGCTGTCGTTCGAATCGTTGAACTATCGAATAAATAACTCATATATTCAGTATAGCAATATCTCTTTATTTAAAACTCTACAGCAGTAGTACTTCACAATTACAATACTCGCGTACTTCACTAATAGCGTGTTAAAATCAAACTCAATGACTATTCCTCAGCTTGCGCTGCTTTTATACTATCTTTTGCCTCGTTCGTATATTTCTCTCAAGTTAACTTTTAGCGACAGCTGCTTATTTATTTCTCCTGTATGTGTCTGATATCCACGCTTCGTCTTCTAGTTATATGCGTGTGTATGTGTGAGTAATAAATTCTGCTCTTAGCTGCTGCCTACATGTATGTATGTGAAATATTATCTTTGATATTTACATGTACATTAGGGTGTCCCTTATTTTCCAAAGTGTTCCGATTCTCGATCTCACCCCCTAGAAATATGCGAATAACCTAAAAACTAGAATATACAAAGTTTTAGGTCAATCAAAAAGGGTTAGAGGTGGCACAAAGAGCTTAAAGTCCTGAAAAATTACGAATTTTTACAATTTCTTAAATTTGGTCAACCCTACTTCATTTGTTAAGGGCGAATCGTAATTTATCGTGTTATTAGTAAGTTCTAGAGATATTAGACTTTCAAATAAATCTAAAAGAACAAAAATTGGTCAAATAATAATAAAGTTTTAAAATAAATTATGCCTTAAACACGGTGTCATTACTTCAAGAATGTGTATATAATGAGTATACGTAAATGAGTTTGTTTCAAATTTTTTATTATAAATTTTGTTGAAAATACATTTTTAAAACACATACATATATCGTGTGAAACTTTCGCTGACACGTATATGATATGATATTATTTCCTAGGATCTATTTAAGGATGATTTAGTATGTGATTCAAATTGTTTTTTGTAATCAGTTACAACTTGTAAAAAATATTGTTTTTCTTGTTCGTCATTTGTAAGTATTCTATTATATTCTTCCATAGGCTTTACTCCCCGTTCTGCTGTGTCGTTAACTACTTTTATATTTATAACAGTATCCTTAGCTTTTTTATAGATTCCTGTATCCCCACTGTATAGTGGATCTATCTCCAGAAATTGAGATGATATCCCTGTTACAAAATCGTGTAGTTCTTTTTCTATGAATTTATTGGTTTCACTGGGCCTTAAGTGTAACCTCTTTAAATTTTCTGTTTCCTTGTCGCAGTTATCCTATGCTTTTGATTTTTTCCACACTCTTTTTTTTCATGGTACAAGAGACGTCATCATCGAACAATGCCAATGCAATACCTTCTTCAGACAGGTATTATAGGTGGTTACAAAACTTTTTTATTGCAATGTCAGATATTTTTTATTAACATTTCTGTATTTATAAATTTCTTTAATAAAAGGTAAGTCTTGAAGTGGTGTTCTATGAGAGTTGGTACAGTAAAATCAAAGCTTAACATAGAATTGTATAATAAACGCGCATATACTTGCTATCGAATTCTCTTCATACTCCGTTAGTTTAAACTGTTCACGAAATAAATGGATGTTTAAGCAATACAATGCCTTCGACATCCACCGAGCATGATAGGTGCGCTTTGGTACATGAAACTTTATGCCATCACTTGATCCTAGACATATAGACGTTAATTCCAATAATTCCCTATAGTCATCCCTTACTATTTTCTTTTTCAACTATTCCTTAGAGGGTTTTTTAAAATAGTATCTTTGCTATCGCTTAATAGTAATTTCACTTCGTTATTCGCCACAATATCATCCTTCAGATCCCATTCAAATAACAGTTCATACAACGTATCAGCTATTTCCGAGCCTGTTGCAGCATATAATTTTGGAGCTCCTATTAACTGTTCACCATTCCTGTAAGCAACAACAACTGGAAGTCGTTTCACCTTTTCACGACCTGTTATTTCTGGAAGTGGTTTTCGATCCCAATGCAAAGTGCCGCAATTTATCTATTTAAAAAAAATCTACTATTCAAAATTTGTTCATTCAAGAGCAGTATAGTTTTAATAAGAAAACGTCAAAGAATTTTTTTGTAGTTGTTTGCAATTTTAAAACATATATTTTAATTTCTTTATACTTTTTGTTTTTTAATTTCTTTCGACATGCTTGTTGCAAGAACAAGTTGCAGTGCAGGCTTAAATTTGTTGTGGCATCACGAATTTCGAAAGAAAATTTATAAAAAAATTATGTGTATACTTTTTTAAATAAATAAACTTCAAGTTTGGCTTCAAGGCATATGTATTTGTGTATAAAAAAATGTATTTGAGCGTTTTTTACCCGAATACCACGATTCACTGATAAACACATTTGCACAGACTTAATTTACTTTTCATATTTGTTTGTCGAAAGCAATATAGCTCTGTTATTGATCGACCGATTTTGAAGATTGTGGCCACTTTAGAAAAGTAAGAAAATACAGATTTTATTACAGTATGGAAAAGCAGCAAATTTTCGTAGGGTTTAGCAATATGGAAGCCTGAAAGACGAACTTGTAAAAATTCGTAATTTTTCAGCATTTCAAGCCCTTTGCGCTACCTCTAAATCTTTTTTGATTGGCCTAAAAATTTGTATATATTCGTTTTTGAGCTATTCGCATATTTTTAAGGGTGGGTTCAAGAATCCAAACACTTTTTTCCCTCCATACAACGAAGGGCCACCCTAATGTACATATGTGTGGCTACTTGCTTTGTTGTTGTTGTGCATTTATTTAGTAGTAGCATAGCGATGAACCGAAATGCTAATATTTGTCACTATATTTATATAAGCGGATGCGGCAGACGCTATTCTTTGATTTATCTGCATGACTTTTAAGAGGCTTTTATCTCTTAGTCCTCTTATTTTTCACGATATCAACTGATTGCTAGGATCTCACAGATAGAAATAGACCGCATACAAAATACACCAAAACGAACATCTTAAAATCTCGAGAGAAACACGAAAAAGTTTTCAGGTAGCATACAAATCTTCCTGTCCAAACTCAAGGAGTAAGAAGACCTTCCCGCCATGGTGAGTTGAAATCTCTAGCGATCTAAGGTTGAATCTCAGAAAGGTATTCAACGAATGCATTCAATAGGTGCCTTTCAGGAGCATAGGGTATACATGAGGGAATATAAGAAAGCCGTACGCAGTGCCAGAACTAAATCCTGGCCAGAATTTTGCGAATCCTTCATCGAACTCAGCAAGGCTTGGAAAGACTCTAGCTAAAAAGCATTCAAATAAAACCTTTGTTAAGCGCGCTGATGGAACAAATTATGCTGCAGAAGACCCAAAAAAATCTTTGGGTAAGGAAGTTAAAGAAATCTTACCTGCATGCATTCGCTACAGACACATTCCATCCTTGTTGACGACCATCCAAGTGTGGTCTTCATTAAAGTCGGAAAGATAGGGGCACAAGCTGGCCAAAGATTTCAGGCCAATATGTCTTACATCTTACATCTTTTGTGCTAAAACCGCTTGAAAGTTTTCCACGAGATTCCACTTTTGACGGCAGCAGCGCTACACAAGGTGAAAAGAATAGTGAAGAAATCCCTTATGAATAAACAATTTACTCCGGCAGCATTTGTGGTTGTGGAACGTACTTTCAACAATGCTAAAGCTGGCGCGATATAATCAGCCCTCGGTAGGGCAGGGTTGTAGGAACCAGTAAGGAACTTTTCTTACTCATTTAAAATGTGCTGTTGTCATTCCTTTATTTAAAAAGGGAAACAAAATAGATATAAACAATTACAGGTCGTCCCTTTGAACTCATGCGCTCACTACTAGAAAAAAGCAGAACTGTGCTGGCCTGTTTGTTGATATCACGAAAGCATTTGATATGGTTGATCACCAAATACTGTTAGATAAATTTTATTGCGTAGGGCTTTCGTGGCTTTATGTACAATTCATCATACTTATCAGGAAGAGTGCAGAAAGTAAAGGTTGGCAATTGTTTAAGCAATCCTGTGACAACTACCTTAGGAGTATCCAAAGGGTCTGTTCTAGGTCCAATACTGTTCCTTGTTTATTGGAATTCTTTGTTTTCTTTGCCGTTATATGAAAAGGTTATCGAACTATCTGGATTTGGTAGCAGGCGTCAACTTCGATGTTCATTTGTTGAGAGTGTGGTTTGCTAAACATAAACTGATCGTCAGCAAGAAAACTCAACCGATGTATTACAATTTACATCCAAGAACCTCACCTGATATTGCCATTATATTCCACGCCACTGACTGCAGACGTTTCGCTCTGAGCAATATGTCGTGCTCTGGCACATCATTTAATCATGAAGCAAATTGTACCGATAAGTGTTTCCCAATTGAAAGAGTTGATACTTTCCAATATCTGGGTGTTTCTGTGGACAACTCGTTAAGTTGGTCAACACATATTTCCCGCTTGAAGGCATACATGCGATCTACTGTGCACTATTTTTATAGTTGTTGTTGTTGTTGTTGTAGCAATGTTTCGGCCCACCTAATAGCTGCGACCGATCACAAATTTTCATCAATATCCTCTAACGGGAGTCCAAGGAAACTTGCTGTTTCGACAGGGGTGGACCATAATGAAAGGGGTGTTAGAGGCGTTGGTTCCACATTAAAATTAAAGAGATGGTTGGTGTCATGTGGGGACACATTGCAAGCGGGGCATACATTTTGTATGTCGAGGTTGATTCTGGAAATGTAAGAGTTTAACCTGTTACAGTATCCAGCATCCAGTGACTCGCGTTTCCCTGGGGAGTATGCGTTCCTCTTCCGCAAGTTTTGGGTACTGTTCCCCGAGTACTGGATTCACCGGGCAATTCCCGGCATAAAGGTCCGACGCCTGTTTATGGAGTTCACCAAGGACCTGCTTGTGTTTTTTTGCTTCATACGGCTGAGTTCTCAGGTGCCGTATTTCCTCAAAATGCTTACGGAGATGACTCCTTAAGTCCCTAGGCGGTGCTGGCTCATCAATCAGATGTCTGTTGGGATGCCCAGGTTTCCGGGCATTCAACAGGAACTGTTTTGTTAGCATCTCATTTCTCTCCCTGATGGGGAGTATTCTCGCCTCACTATGTAGATGGTTTTCTGGGGACATAAGAAGACAGCCCGTAGCGGTTCTGAGCGCAGTATTTTGGCAGGCTTGTGTTCCAGTGGGTAGTTTTTAGGCTTGGCGACCTTAAAGGGGACGCGTAACACGCAAACGACTGGCCAATTGCTTTGTATGTGGTAATGAGCGTTTCTTTGTCTTTTCCCCAAGTACTGCCAGCAAGGGATTTGAGGATTTTATTACGGCTCTGGATTTTCGGAACAATTGCGGCTGCGTGCTCACCAAAATGTAGATCCTGATCAAACGTCACACCTAAGATTTTGGGGTGCAGGACAGTTGGTAGCGTAGTGCCATCGACGTGAATGTTCAAAATGGTCGACATTTGGGACGTCCAAGTTGTAAATAGGCTCGCGGATGATTTAGTCGGTGATAATGCCAGGTTTTGCGGGGCGCAAAACGATCAGGAAGGTAGCCGTTTATTCTGTTGCAAAGCTCATCGATCTTTGGGCTCGGGCCTGTGGCCATTATTGTGCAGTCATCGGCGTAAGAAATGATAGTAACTCCTGGTGGCGAAGGTAGTTTTGATATGTAAAAATTAAACAAAAGTCTAAGGAATATATGTTCAAACGCAACGCTTAAGACGCTTTATTACGCTTTGGTTCACTCTAAGCCTCAATATGGCATATGCTGCTGGGGTGGTGCGTCTTACAGTAAAATCCAGCAACTTCTTACTATTCAAAAATGTGTCATAAGGAAAATATGTAATGTGAACCGTTTCTACCACAGCATGGAGTTGTTTAGAGAGCTGAAAATTCTTCCAGTAAAACACATGTACTATTACAAAACTTTAAAAATATTCTTTATTCGTTGTGGGTACTTACACAGCCTAGTCACGGATAATTATAATTTGAGGCAAAACTCACTCGGACTTGTTGTTGTTCCTACATCGCGTACTATACATTATAATAACTTTTTTACTATCGTATCTCGTAAAGCTTTCAATACGCTACCTGTGTCTATACGAGTCATTAGAAATATGCGTAAATTTTTAAAAAATATCAAATCATTTTTATTAGAGCAGTCACACGACGACATCAAAATTTTGCTGAACCCTGCCACTTAGTAATTTAAAATCAACATTGTTATTTTCTATTGATTATACATTTTATTTTGCCTTTGGTACTTTAACTTCCACTTAGGTTATAACTTATTAACTATTTTCACCCCACACACGTTTGTATATATTCATTAATTTATTTTGAGATGGCATTCAAAACTAAAGTTTTAGATAACTTTACAGCATGCCTTACTTTTCTTTCAATTTCGATGTATTAAGTGTCAAAATTTATATATGTAAACATGTATAAAATATTGTGATTTGAAAGAAAATGAATAAATATAATCTAATCTAATCTAAAAATTAGACCTTGTCTCCTCTTCCTTATCGCGAGAAAGCAGCTGACCTGGAGGGAACGAGAATGTATAAGCAGATATGTAGAGGTACACCTCAAGGTGGGGTACTCTTACCTCTGCTACGGTTCATTACTATGAACGATATTCTAGAAAAACCCGACATAAATGGTGCGAAAATTGTGGCGCATGCTGACGATGTGGCGATGCTAATTTGGGGTTCATTCCTTTCAGTGATGAGGTCATGGAAATATCGTTGTCAAAACTAAGTAGGTGAGCACAGGGATGTGGCCTTAGTTTAAACTCGGAGAAGATGGATCTACTACTCTTCCCGAGGAAGCACAAACCACCCACCTTTAAATTAACAAGGCTAAACGGCCAGCAATTAACCCTATAAAGTAGTACCAAATATCTTGGACTGGCGAATCGATTTTGGGCACATTAGGACAGCGTGCACCGAAGAACGGGTACAGAAGGCCAGCATCGCTTTCCACACCTGTAAGGCGATATTGGCTGAGAAATGGGATCTTAAGGCAAAGATGGTTCTATGGCTGTATTGTGACCAGTACTGATGAATGATTTTATAGTGTAGTGAGAAGCTGTTAGTAATAACTGCAATCACACCAGCCTACAAAAATCTCAGCGAACCGCGTACGTTGGTGCTACCGGAGCATGTCGCACCTGCCCCATGGCGGCTTTAAAATATAAAATAAATGCAAGGCCCGATAACCTCCGAAGAGATCTAAGGCCGAGCTTCACCTCCAATTTGCATCGTGCTCCTTTTAGATATTTCCTCCAAATTGGCAGGACGGGGCCCACAGGTTTTACGTCGATTCCCAACGGCATCTGTAAGGCACATGAATTTTCACTGAGAATTTTTTCATGGCAGAAATACACTCGGAGTGTTTGCCAAATCACTGCCGATATGCGACCCCGCTTTTAAAAACTATTTTCTAATTGAGACAACTGTTTTCTAAATTTTTGATGTTGCTTTACTCGGGGATTGAACCCAGAGTCTTCGGTGTGGTAGGCGGAGCACGCTACCACCACACCACGGCGGCTTTAGACCCCATCTTAAACCTACTTCCGATAGACATGGTACAAACCGCACTAAGCCTCAGGGAATCTGGGGGCTGGAAGGATAGACAGAAGTGCATAACAGTATCCTAAATTTACTTTCGCCGGGATCTTTCAATTCCGAAAAAGATTGTTATTCCCGCAAACTTAAGTTTTATAGCAGTTCTAGCACTATGATTCCAAGTAGGAATGATAGGAGGAGGGTCACGGTTCCAGCTAAAAACGGCATACTAATCTACATCGATGGCTTCAACTTGAACTCAGGTGTGGGGCTGAAGTCTATTTGCTCTCCCTAGATATTTCTACGTCATTCAAACTGCCGTCACACTGTAGTGTGTTTCCAGCAGAAGTCCTCGCGATTTGGCAGCCATTCAAATCAATCGTGGTCCGGAACAGAAAGAAGCAACAAGCGAATGGTGCTAGCAGCATCATTCACTAGCTCAAAGCTGTAGGGTCATGCAACCAATTTATAGCTGCGTTAACAGAATCTTTGAAAATATACTGGGTTGGAGGGGCTCAGCCGAAGAAAGTGAGGGAATCACCAACGTCGAAGTAGTCATGACACTACGGGTAGCCATGTAGGAAACTAAGAATTTTTACGTTAAAAAATCTAAGCAAAAGTGGAAGCAAGAAAGTAGTTTACTGGGTAGATCCTGGGCCGACACCGATAAACACAAGATGGGGTTTCCGCATAATGACCAATGCGGAAGTTTTAAAGATGCAACTGTCAAAAAGACTGTTGAGGATTTTCTGTGCAAATGCCAGGCTCAAGCTAGAGCAAGTGGGAGCTGGAATCTATTCGCATTTCAAAGTTTATGGCATATACTGGTTAACTCTAAAATGGCCCATGGTTTTATATTGGTTTAATATTTAAGCAATGTTGGAACAATGCCCTTTTTTTAATTTATTTTAATTTCGTTAATTTAATACTTATTGTAACGAATTTAGAGAACTCCGCTTATTTGAAACCTTCTGCTAACGTTCGAATCGCTAAATTGTTGAATAAATCACTCCAATATTCAGTATTGCAAACTGGTCTTTATTTAGACTACTTTGGGAGTAGTACTACATAATTATACTTCACAAGCGTGCTTAGATCACAACTGATTCGTTATTACTCAGCTTGCGCTGCTTTTATACTCTATTGTCTCGTCCGCATATTTCTCCAAAGGTCTAGACGTTTCACCTTCTAGAACTCTCGTAGCTCATGCTTGGTTACCAGATATATACATGTATATTTATAGTTTATAGCCATATGCGTGTGTATGTGTGATTAACTTCTTCGGCTGATGACTACATGTATGTGTGTGAGAGATATCTCTTCGTCGACTTCTACATAAGTGTTGCTAGCTTTAATGTGGACATGTATATAAGAGTAGCTGCTTCATGTTTTTGTTGTTGCGTGATTGTTTACTAACAGCCTAGTGATGTCAACATTCGCCACAATATATATATATATTTTATTTATTTTTTGTATCCTTTTCAGGCCATGTGTGTATATCGCGTACGAATGACACAAACACTAAATATTGAATCTCAAGGCTACGATGATATCATCTATAATTTTCTAATTGGCGGAGATGGCAATGTATATGAGGGGCGTGGTTGGGATGTAACCGGTGCACACTTAAGGGCCTTCAATGCGAATAGTATTAGTTTCGCTTATATTGGAACGTTTAAGAAACAAAAGCCATCAGATAAACAAATGAATGCGACTAAACTCTTGTTGGAAGAAGGTGTACGTCTAGGAAAGCTCACATCAGATTATAAAATATATGGAGCATATAAGTTGGATCCAACTTCGACAGATACGAAAGCTGATGAATTGTATAAAAGCTTTAACAATTGGCCACATTGGACTGATTAATTTTTTTTTTTTATATTTTATTGAAATTTTTTATAAAAAGTAGTTAAGAGGTGCAATTTTTAATAATTATCTAAGTAAGCATAAAATATTTTATAAATGTTTATATTGTGAATACATTTAGTTGAATTTTTTTCAAAGTTGTTTTTTAACTACTAGTGATTATTTTATCCCCTTACTGACTTAATATAAAATCAAAGTCTGCATTTACGTCACTACTTTAGGGAAGGATGTAAAGAACTTGAGGTATCGCGATAAAAATAAAATGGTAAAAAATAGAAAGCTCTTTATATATATGCAGGTGTTAAGGAATTGTGCTCATATAGTATGTATCTTACTTTTTCTGATCTACCATTAATTAACTTTTAAGTCCTAGTCTAGTAGAAAAAGAAATTAGATATATTATGTGAATTAGTAAATTTACTTCTGCAATGTTTTCAAAATTGTATTTTAATGAGATAAATTTAATTAATAAAGATATAAAATTTCTATGAGTAAAAGGCTGAAGGCACGCGAAGCGTATCGTCAACGGCACATATTAGACGCTACATACTAAACCAGCACGCTTTGAAAGTCGTCAGCTGTATGAAATCCACAAAACATGAAATCTTTAAACCCCCCGCAGACGAACTGGCTCGTCGTCGCATCGTGCTTGTAAGCAACATCAGATAGCGTACGCTTGTATGTCGCACACATGTTTTTAAATGGGGAACCGTATACGGCTCGTACGCTTCTCATGCAGCATGGTTATCATTTTCCGCATGTACAGAGCTGCTCAACCCCTATACACTTATAGCACTTTTGTTTTTGTTTTGCCCCGAAGAATAGGCACAGATATACGAAAGTGCAAAGAAAAAGCACTTCCATATGAAGCCAAGGCACTTCGGTATGATATTCAAATTTACACTAACAAATTGACAACAAACAAATAATAAATATTGTAGCAATGACAAAACTTTAAATTCAAAATTTATTCATTAAAACAATTTTAAATTTTTTTTTTTTTTTTTTTGCCATTTGTGGTGTGTCAATGTAAACCGATATCGATAACCAACTTACACCTTTACTACTATGTTAATGGTGCCTGCTCTAACAGATGTTCGACTCTCTGACATTCATTCGTTCGTACCCTCTGGTTGTTGAGCATCGCGCTAATTTCCATTAGTCTTAAGTTTGCGCATTTTAATTATTAATTCAAGAAATAATATTCAATAAATATTACTTTAACAAAAAGACGTGTGCAATTATTACATTTCTGGCGACGAAAGGAAAAAAAAGATAGCGAATTGCTATGGCCAATGATGGAAATGCGGCGCGGCCACCGTGGTGTGATGGTAGCGTGCTCCGCCAACCACACCGTATGCCCCAGGTTCAACCCCCGGGCAAAGCAACGTCAAAATTTTAGAAATAAGGTTTTTCAATTAGAAGAAAATTTTTCTAAGCGGGGTCACCCCTCGGCAGTGTCTGGCAAACGCTCCGAGTGTTTTTCTGCCATGAAAAGCTCTCACTGAAAACTCATCTGCTTTGCAGATGCCGTACGTAGTCGGCATAAAACATATAGGTCCCGTCCGGCCAATTTGTAGGGAAAATCAAGAGGAGCACGACGCAAATTGGAAGAGAAGCTCGGCCTTAGATCTCTTCGGAGGTTATCGCGGCTTACATTTATTTTTTTTTATTTTAATGATGGAAACGTTAGTCTGTTAGTCGGTGCTCTACTTGTCAGCACATCTCCCCGATTTGATCACGCAATAAGCAAATGGCAAATTTTTCACGTGCAACTGAAGCAGTTTTTTATTGCAAACGAAGTTGACGACAATAAGAAGAAAAGAGCAATATTACTGACAGCACTTACGGAGAAGTCGTACATATTATTGCAGAATCTATTGAATCCAAAGAAAGCGGAGGATGCATCGACAACTTATGAAAACTGCGTGGAGGCGCTTGAGCAGTACTTTAAGCCACCTTCTTCTGGATTTGCAGAAAGGTGCAAGTTTACATTGCAACTAAAGCTACAACTGAAAGTATAAGTGAGTGGGCTGTTCGAGCGTATCATTAGCAATTTCATGCCAGTTTGGAAGTTTTTTGGAGATTGCTCTGCGAGATAAGTTTGTAATGGGTTTGGAGAAAGGTCCAGGTCGCGATAAGATTTTTCTAAAAGATGTGGCTAACTGTACATTCCAGAAAACAGTCGATATCGCAAAAGCAACGGAATACATACAACAACAATACGCACGACCAGAGCAAAAACAGCAAGATCATCTTTTGTACATAAGGTACAAGAAGAAGAAAACCACCACACAACAGCAATAACAACCAAGAAAGCAGCACCAGCGGGACGGGCAGAATCAGCAACGACAGACGTGTACGGTATGTGGATACAACAACCACAAAGCGAGTAAGTGCAAATATAAAGAATACAAATGTAACAAATGCAATATAAAAGGGCATTTAGCTAAAGTATGTCAGAATAAAGAAGAAAAAGAAATGTTTTATGTGCAAAATCAAGAAGAAAGTTTGTTCAACTTAAAATGCTTAAATGCAGTAGAGGATACTCCAATTTACGTAAGCATTTGTATTCAGAAAAGCCCATTTAAGTGACAATTAGATTCTGGGTCTCAAAATAATGTAATATTGCTTGATACATTTAGGCGGTATTTGGTGAATACGCGCTCAAGCAGTCAAACGTAGTTTTGAAAACGTACAATGGGTCAGTGATAAGCCCAGTTGGTGTGTTCAATATAGAAGTAGAATTCAAGGGTCAAACAAAGGTTGTGCCAATATTGGTAGTCCAAAATGGGGGTCCCCAGCTTTTAGGTAGAAATTTTATGCGCACATTTGACATCAACTTAACGTCCCTTAATTATAGAAGTGACACTAAGGAAAATGCAATTTTGAAGGAGTTTTCTCGACTTTTCGATGGAAGCTTAGGATGCTTCAAAAAGGAAAAAAGTGACTTTAAGGTTAAAGGAAGACTCAGTTGCGAAATTGTTTAAGCCACGTCCAATAGCATTAGCGCTGGAGAAAAATGTGGATCATGAGATTCAGAAGTTGGTTAATATGGGTGTTTTGAAACCAGTCGATTACTGTGAGTGGGGTACACCCATTGTACCCGTTTTGAAGAAAAATGGGGACATAAGGATCTGTGGTGATTTTAAAATCACCTTGAACCCACAATTTGTTGTAGACCAATATCCCTTGCCCCGAATAGAATGTGTGGAGTTGCATACGGAAACTTTAGTTAAAGTTCTATGAACTTTATAAGACTCAGGTCTCAAATTGGCGCCTGATAAGTGCGAATTTTTTGTTAAAAAAATCAAATATTTAGGTCATGTGATTGACGCAAATGGGATGCACCCAGATTTCGAGAAAACGCGCGAAATAGCCAATATGCCGTATCCCACCACTAAAAAGGAATTGAGATCATTCCTGGGAGTCATACATTTTTTTAGACATTTTGTCGCAGATATTACGGAGTTGTTAGCTCCCTTATACAATTTACTAAAGGGAAATGCAGATTTTATCTGGACTAAGAAGCATTCTGCGGCAGTAGATCTGCTTAAAAATAAATTAAAAGAAAATGTTTGCCGAGCGCACTATGATCCTAAGTTGGAAACTAGACTGACAGTTGATGCAAGCCCTGTTGGGGTATCAGCGGTGCTGTCTCAAATCAAAGATGGCCAAGAACTAACTATCAATAGCGCTTCTAGGAAGTTGTCCGAGGTGGAAAAAAGATATTCACAGCTAGACAGGGAATCTTTAGCCATTTTGTTTGGTGTTAGAAGATTTCATCACTATATATTTGGTAGACATTTCACCCTTGTAACAGACAACAAGCCTCTGCAGCATATTTTTGGTCCTAAGAAGGGCATTCCGGTGCTGGCAGCCAATAGATTGCAAAGAATTGCCATTGTTTTATCGGGATATGATTTTGATATCACACATATCAACTCAGAAGAGAACGTGGCGGACATTTTTTATCGTCATCCGAGTGGGGAAGAAATGGAAATTTTACCGGAAAATATAGGATTAAATTATTTTCAGGAAATAAGTGCTCTACCGGTTAATGAGGACCTCATAAGATAAGAAGTAAAGGCTGATACCGTAATTTCCAAGGTGGTGAACTTTGTCAGAACAAAATGGCCAAATAAGTGTCCCGATCCGAAGCTAAAGCCTTATTTTGTGCGAAAACTAGAGTTATCAGTTGAAAATGATTGCCTTTTTTGGGGTCATCGAATCACAATTCCTAGCGGATTGCAGCAAAAGGTGTGTGAGTTTCTGCATGCTTTTCACATGGGCATTAATAAGATGAATGCTAGAGAATGCTGTTGGTGGCCGGGACAGTCACGCGATTTAGAGAACGTAGCCAAGGGGTGTGACGCTTGTCTAGCAGTTAGAGATAATCCACCTAAACAAAAGCTTATTTCATGGGAATGGCCGGAAAAGCCCTGGTCACGGGTCCACATTGATATTTTTGGTCCGGTATATAACCGGATGTTCCTAGTCGTCGTAGGCAGTTTTAGTAAATGGGTGGAGTGCGTTGATATGGGTAGGAACACCACCAGTGGTGCCACTATCAGGGCATTGAGGGAACTTTTTGCGCGTTTTGGACTGCCACAAGTGATAATGTCAGATAATGGGACAGCATTTGTATCGCTTGAATTTCGACAGTTTTTAAAGGATAATGGTATTGAACACTTGATCACACCAGTGGGAAATCCTGCTACCAATGGTCAGGCGGAGAATAGTGTGAAAACGATTAAAAATGCTTTAAAAAAACTTGTATCAAGCGGAAAGTTCAAAATTGGAAATGGTATTATGCAGATTTCTACTAGACTATAGAAACACAGTACATGTAAGCACGGGAGTGTCCCCAGCGCAGCTAATGTTCAACCGGCAATTGAAAACGAGACGCGATTTATTAAATTCAAAACGCCAAGTCGCCACAGTAGACTTAGAAACGGTCCGCAGACATGTAAAGGGTAAACAACTCAAACAGCAAGAGTATTACAAAGGCAAGAGTTCACATGAATTTGAGGTTAATGATAACGTAATGGTTAAAGATTATTCTACCCCAGGCAAAGTGTCATGGGCGCGCAGCGTAGTAACACGGAAGTTAGGAAGACAAACTTATATTGTGAAAATTGCTAATTCGGGTATGTTTTGGAAGCCTCATTCGAATCAAATTATAAAATGTAATGAGCCAAAAGAAACGGTGGCTAGCCGTCACGGGTATAATTTAAGGGCTATAAATAAGCCTTAATATGGTACATCAATGTAAAGCGTGAGGTTTAACAATTAAAGAGGGGGTATTGTGGTGTGTCAATGTAAACCGATATCGATAACCAACTTACACCTTTACTACTATGTTAATGGTGCCTGCTCTAACAGATGTTCGACTCTCTGACATTCATTCGTTCGTACCCTCTGGTTGTTGAGCATCGCGCTAATTTCCATTAGTCTTAAGTTTGCGCATTTTAATTATTAATTCAAGAAACAATATTCAATAAATATTACTTTAACAAAAAGATGTGTGCAGTTATTACACAATTTAAAAAAGTTTCAGTGTATATATAATTTTGTATATTTTTGTGATTTGCACTTCAATATAAAAATTTTTGAACAGTCCTGCTCATGTAGGATCGCTGATTACTTGTGTTTATTTGTTTGAAAAGTAAAAACAAACATATTTTAATTAATGATGTTATTTATTATTTTCGTGGAGGTCCTATACATGACTGGTTTAACACCTAAACATGACGGCGTGGTTATTGATGTTTGAAACCGTTGGCTCCAAACGGCCGTGATTGCAAAATAACTGGTACAAGGACGAAAAGTCGCTGCAGTGCGCGGTGCGAGGAGTTGAATCACTCTGGGCACTTCGATAGAAACAAAAACAAATATTTGGCTTATTAACGGTAACGGTGAAACGTGAAGACAGCGACAGAAGTTCTGGGGAAAGCGTGCTTAAGTTGCAGTCGCGTCATTATATATATATATATTAATAGTCACACAGTACTTCATCAAGAAGTGTCCTACAAGCAGACATCGCTCAGACCGGACCATACATGTGTACTGGGTTCCCGGTCGTAAAGGGAAAGAAGATAAAGAAAAACCGATGAGCCAATTGGAAGAAGAAGACCGGCCTTAGATTTCCTTGGAGGTTATCGCGCCTTACATTTTTTTTTTTAGTAAGTGCGTACATATTGTAACGAATTTACTGCAAATCCCCTTATTTGCCCTTCTGCTAACGTTCGAATCACTAAACTGTTGAATAAATAACTCCACTATTCAATAATGCAAAATGGGCTTTATTAAAGTACTTTCAAAAATAACACTGCTACTGCTCGACAGATGGAATGCTTAAATCAAAACTGATTGTCGCGCCTCTACTGTTGCTGCCTTTTATACTCTCTGATTTCCTCGTTCGCATCTTCTAGGCGCTTCCATTTCCAGAATCTACTAGTAGGCCATCAGCTATAAAATTTCTCAGCTGTAACTACGAATGCACGATTTTATAGCTTCTCTCATTGCATACTTTCGACAGATGGAATGCGTAAATCAAAACTGATTGTCGCGCCTCTACTGTTGCTGCCTTTTATACTCTCTGATTTCCTCGTTCGCATCTTCTAGGCGCTTTCATTTCCAGAATCTACTAGTGGACCATCAGCTATAAAATTTCTCAGCTGTAACTACGGATGCACGATTTTATAGCTTCTCTCATTGCATACTTTCGGGAGTATTTCAGATATATGCATGTGGTTGTGCGTTGCTTCTCCGCTGCGTGTACGTACATAATGTGTAGACTGTAACGACAGCCTGTCTCCATATTGGCTTAAATGAGTGGCAGAGCGTATATGCGTCTATGTGTTTAGGTGTTTTGTGTCCAGGTCCGTGCCTTAGCCGCAATGTTGCCATCAACATAATATTAACATAATAACATTAACATTGACAACATTGTACCGATAGTGAATACAATGTTGCAGCGGAAGTAAGATGTTGCGCTTGGCATCATGCTGTTATAATAAATAAAATGTCTCCATGCTGCTAATAACTTAGCAACATTGATGTATGCCATGCACCTATGTGTTTGTTTTGTTCTGTATTATGTATGTGGATGTGTATTTGTGCAAGGCTATGAGCGTGTGAATGCATCAGTGGGAGCGGTCAAGGCACGAACCAAATGTATCTGTGTAGGTGTTCGTTGTGTGGAGCGGTAAGCGTATGAATGTATGAGTGCATGATTGTATAGATGGAAAATACGGGAAAGCCGAAAAGAAAGTTTGACATTTAATGGTAAAAATTTTCCGTTTCTGGGTAACGTTCCTTACCACAGCGGTAGCTATAAGAAGGGGCAAAATGAGCCAACGGGCCAAAGTATTATTTCGTCAGTGCCAGTGAGCGCAAGTGGAAAGTGGTTAACAAAAAAAAAAAAAAAAAAAATTATCAATAAGTTTTTAGTGCGCGCCTCAAACCGAAAAAGCCTGTTTACTAAATTTTGTAGCGAAGTACCTTTTTTTAATTGTGTAGTGCGCGGTGAAAAGTGTCTCGCAACCGCTGGAACCAGGCAAATCTGGTTTGCCACCTAGCCCCCGATCCTGACCGTTGCAGCAGAAATAAATTAGATCACAAAGGCTATCGCCACCGCTAAAACCAGGTAAGTCTGATGGTTTTCACTGCCCTTGGATTTTTTTTGCCTTCCTCCAACTTGGCATGCCCACTGGGAAGCTGCCCTCTATATAGCCAATTTCCCAAGCAAGCCAAGAGCAAACTTGCATGCATGTATGCACGCCTTCATACAGATATATGTACCTATGAGTTTTGAAATGTACATTTTTCTTTCATTATATGAAGAAAAAGTGTACATTTTAAAACTCACAGTTACTGAATAGGGGCCCTGGACCACCTTTACGCATGCACTAATGCACAATAAATTCACAATACTTGATCTACGCGTCCACATACATATGTCCATCCCTAAGAACTAGATTAATAGCTGTCTAATTATCATGTTTATCTTTTATTTCGTGCTTCCAATTAGAGGTGGTTGTTTTCTTTGAAAAAAAATCCGCATATCTTAAATTTGTTCATATTGTGCCGAATATTATCATCACTAAACGATACTATCATCACTAAGCCGATACTAAGCAGCCACTCGTATGCACGTAAACAAATAAATCATCATGTACACACATACATACAAGGCAGCAGAGAGATACTCACAAACGCATATCATCATCAGTCGAAGTAGTACTCACATATGCATGTATATGCCTGGTAACCAAGCATGAAGTTCACGAAATTACTAGACCTTGGGAGAAATGGGTGAATGAGGAAACCGAGAGTATAAAAGCAGCGCAAGCTGAGGCATGACTAAGCAGTTTGATTTCAACACGCAATTAGTTGTGAAGTAAGAGTTATTGTGAAGTACATCTTAAAGTAGTCTAATAAGGACCATTTTGCATTATTGAATATTGCAGTTATTTATACAGTTTAGCGATTCGAACGTTAGCAGAAGGTTTGGAATAAGTGGAATTTCACTAAATTCGTTACAATATTTACAAATTATCGAAGGCAAACATTTATATGGGAAATCTAGTTATATAATTACAGATTAGGAGTTTGACTAGGTTTACATATAAACAATATTTTCATTTTCGTACTTTTAACTTCTAATCTGTAATTTAGTAAGTAGGGTTTCCCTTAGATAATCCGTAATTCTGAACAAATTCAAGATATATCAATACTCCTTCCTAAGCCATTTCTAGGTTGTCGGTTTTCATTTCTAAGAACACGTTTACATATGCACTAATCTACAAAAAATTCACAATAGTTAATCTATGCGTTCACACATGTCCCATCCCTAGAAACAATTTGATGAAATATAAGCCAGCTCCTAGAGCTGTTTTCACCATCTCTAATTAAGTTAGAATTTAACTTGAGGATAGCAATCTTTCAGATAGCCTCATTTGATATTTCCGCTTTCAACATCACCTTTGATTGGATAGCGGTTGGTTGTGCAGGTATTAAGGAATCGAGATAGATATAGACTTCCATATATCAAAACCATCAGTATCGAAAAAAAAAGTTGATTGAGCTTGAGTAAATATTGGGATATCTTCACCAAATTTGGTACACGAGCTTATCTGGACCCAGAATAGATTGGTATTGAAAATGAGCGAAATCGGATGATAACCACGCCCACTTTTTATATATATAACATTTTGTTAAACACAAAAAACCTGATTCTTTAATAAATAATACACCTAGAATGTTGAAATTTGACGTGTGGACTGATATTGAGACTCTTGATAAAAATTTGGAAACATTTTTTTAAATGGGCGTGGCACCGCCCACTTGTGATAAAATCAATTTTATAAATATTTTTAATCATAAATAAAAAATCGTTAAACCTATCGTAACTAATTCGGCAGTGAGGTTGCCTTTAAGGAATGCTTTGAAGAAAAATTTATGAAATCGGTTAAGGACCACGCCCACTTTTATATAAATTATTTTTCAAAGGGTCGTAGACGAAAATAATAAGCTATATCTTTGCAAAAAAGAGCTTTGTATCAATAGAATTTTACTGTCTAAATTGAATTATAACATTAAATTGGAAAACACTAAACATTTTGAAAATAGGTGTGGCACCGGCCCTTTTTTGTCTGAGCAATTTTCAATGTTTCGGGAGCCATAATTCGAAGAAAAAATTACATATCGTATGAAATTGGGTACACATATTTTCCTTATAGCAGGAAATATTTCCAGTAAAAATGGATAAAATTGGTTAGGCACCACGCCCACTTTCATATAACTGACTTTAAAAAGTGTCGTAGGTAAACATTATAAGTTAAGTCTTAGCGAAAAATAGTTTTGTACCAATCGTATTTTTATTGTTCTGTTATATCTTTATTTTAAAATAAACAGTAGGGAAAACCCCATATCTGAAGGAAAACTGCATTATTACCCGCTCAAGGTCATTGGTGTTAACCTCTGTATCCTTTTTGCTTCTTTTAAACGAAAATTAGTTCAGAATAGAACCATATGTAATATGTATATGTATTATTGCGCAGCCTTCAAGTGTACAGCTGGGTATGTAATTTTCGGTTTCACCTGAACTCAGACTTTCTTACTTGTTAATTCTATTTACAATTTTTCATGGAAAAGTGAACAAAAATTTCGATAGTTTAAAGATAACTGACTAACTAAACGGCCCCAAATGGAAACTCGAGATAAAAAAGGAACGTCAAAAAAAGATTAGCTTTTCTGGATTTATTGTAGATTACTGTAGATTACTGCATGCCTTAAGTAAAAGAAAGATGATAGTCCCGTTTTATGTGGATCAAACCGAAAAGCTGCCGGTTCCGCCTACTCTACACAACGTAGACTTGGATCGCAAAATCATTTACGGAACAACGATACTTCTTTCATCAAAGGATAATTGGGGTTTGCGCCCAGCTTAAGATCCCAAAAACGATTATTGTGAAAATTTGACAGCTCGTAGTCTTTTTCCTAGGGATGGGACATGTGTGAACGCCTATGTTATGTATTGGGGATTTATTGTAGATTCGGGCATGTATAAACGTCGTTTTAAAGTCTAAAGTCCAAAGTTAGACCATCAGCACAATATAAAGCGATTAATGACGATACAACACCACACCAAAAAGATCCCTCAACGTTGAGTTAATTCTGTGTTCGGTAGTGTTCTAATATCTTTGCTGATGACTCTAAAGCTCAGGGTCATAGGACTCCATTGTGATAATATGTGGAGTCATTCAGAAGTCTGAGGGGATGAGACAGCTTTTTCGACTGTGCTCTGGTGTGAGGGACTCAGGGGCTGAATGGCATTGATTCTGCGCAAGTTCTTAAAGCTGCAGACATTGGTGCTTTATCGGTAACCGTATCGGTAACCTTATAACAGCTGATTCGACCGACCTTATGGGAATCAATGCAATCGATTATTGGTGCCGCTAAGGTCGTAACCCTATCGTAGCCAACCAATTGGTTTTTGGTTCACCGTCGTAACGATAAACAGCTGATTACGTTAGGGATACGAATACAGTGATACGACATACGGCACCAATGACTCCTGCTTAACACTGTATTGTTATCATTAACGATAATTGACTTACAGTTAGATACATCGCGAGGTGTTTAGATGTAGTCAAAGCTATAGCTGCAGTAGTATCAATCCCTGGTTCTACAAAAGCGGAAGCACCTGACTGAGCTGTGCGTGGCGAAATTTCTCTATAGTTAATATCGGTACCACAGAATTCCCAGTACAAGAGCAAATCAATTGAAGTAGCTCTCAATTCCATTGTAAAACAAATATAGGGGTTCCAGAACAAAAAGAATTTTCCATGGGTAACTTTTTAGGCATCGAAGAAGTTTGTTTTTAATTATTTAACAAACTATAATGAAACAAAACTAGAAGGATGGGGTGGGACCACAATTCTAAGGGTAGTGTGCACAGATACGCAACAAGGAGATGATCTTATGATGAACTGGCCGAGCACCTTTTCCGATGTTTTGTATCTAAACACTGTGGCTAAGCAAATTATGATTGATTGGATTGGCTTTCAGCCGAAGAAAATCAAGACCAGACAAAACAAGAGATCTGTGTTTTCAGGTTTTTCCCGCTTATGGGAGTATTTCTTCTACTTTCTGATAGGGTCAAATATTTAAGAAATAACTGAACAAGAAACGTTCTTGGAAATTCAACGTGAAAAAAAAATCTAAAGTAAACTTTAAGGTTTATCTATCCGATAAAAAAATTTTTGTGAACAAAATTCGTGTGTATAACAAAAATAATAAATGTAAGGCGCGATAACCTCCGAAGAGATCTAAGGCCGAGCTTCTCTTCCAATTTGCGTCGTCTCCTCTTGATTTTCCCTACAAATTGACCGGACGGGACCTACATGTTTTATGCCGACTCCAAACGGCATCTGCAAGGCAGATGAGTTTTCACCGCCAAAATTCGTGTGTATAGGACAGATACAATTTAAAGTTCACATGAGAAAACGGCCGTTAATGTAGTACAATTTCCGAATTACTTATTGTGGCGAATATTAGCAGTTTCGATACGTCACTATGCCGCTAATAATAAATGCTGCAAAGCCAGCACAGCAACATACATGTCAGCAGCATCTAAGAGCGCAGATATTTTTTTTTTTTTTTTTGGTTTTAATTGACACTGCATTCGCAAGGGTAGAATGGCAAGGTGCTTAAAAGAGCCCTTAAAATCATAGTGTACAAGTACAAGTGTGTTGACTTCATTCTGACAGGCACTCGCTTAAGTGAGCATAACGGGAAAATCTGGGTTGCCATTGTTGTTTCGGTTGAAAAAGGTCAATTAGGGTTCTGTGCAGAGACGTAAAAGATTCAAACAGGGTTTATGTAGTCACACAAGTGTTGCTCCTGTTCCACAGCATTTTAATTTTATATCATGGCGAAAAGTGTTCAGTTCAGAGTTATTGATTTTCATAAAAAGTTTAATTTATTACGGAGGGTTACTCCTTTAATTGTAAAAAGCAGAGAAAACCTAGTTTTTCAAATTATTGTGAAAAACTTTTTAATTTGAATTTCTGTACCCAAGTTCACTATGAAAACTGAAAAATGTACACTTATTGAAAACTCATTTGCACACACAATTTACACTTTGAATTTAATTGTGTTTTTATGCACAAAATTTTGAAACTAAAAACAAAATTTTCATTTGTCAGAAAAAATAAAGAAAAAACTGCCTAATGTCAAAACCCCCTATCGAAATACAAACTGGCTTGTTTGTTTTTAATGAACTACGTTGAATTTTTCTTGTACTTCGTTAGTTTTTTCAAATATAGTTCACATACTTTCACCAGTATTGAAACCTTATTGGCTCCCTCGACAAAAAATATAAGAGAAAATACACAGAAAATAAAGTAGCGTCATATAGGAGTTTGATTTGTTTGCAATTACAGCACCATTATATTTGCAGGAGGCTTTCACAGCTACAAAAATTAAGGCGCATTTAAACAGACGCTTTGGTTGTGTTGCATTCATTAATTCATCTGTCGGGCGAAGTATCGAAAAATTTACATAAATGCTTTGGTTGCGTGCCTATGCTAAACTATATTTCAAAAAACTTACGAAATACAAGAAAAATACAACCTTTCATTAAAAACAAACGAGCCAGTTTGTTTTTCGATAGGTTTTTTGACATTCGGCCGTTTTTTCTTTATTTTTTTCAGACAAATGAAAGTTTTTTTTTAGTTTGAAAATTTGGTGCATAAAAACACAATTAGAATCAAGTTTCTTGTGAAAAAAGTGAACCATTAGAGAAAGAAATAATTTGCGCGTGTTATTTGCATTGTTTTATTGTTAAAAATGTTAATGTAAAAATAAAATGTAAAACATAAACAAAAATTTGACAAACTCGCTAATTATGGGGGAATAGTGGCCTCGCTTTTTCATGATAGAAATTTTTTTTGTGTTTTGAAGTTCCGATAAAGTTTCGTTAGTTTTTTTAGCTTGAAATCCAAGCAAAAATAAAGTAGTGTCATATATGCTTTTGAAGTGACCAAAGCGTTTTATATAATTATGCCTTTATGCATTTGTGTAAACAGCCTTAGAAGTGAAATTTTTCCATGTTACACGTGTGGCGCTTTATATTTTGACTCTAATTTAAATAAATTTTGCTTTCCGTATGTTTCCGCATTGTTGCAGGCTACAAATCTAGTATTCTTATTTCCGCGGATATATATGCAACTATTACATCTGTAAATAATACAAAGTTTTATTTAACTATTAAATGCAACTCAGCTTGAAGTACTCTTACGTACCAAAAATGCAACTCTAGACCTGAGATTTGCATCAAGTGAGTGAGGCTGTTTGTAGTTTTGACGTTTATCGCTTAGTTGACACACTTGGTATAGGTACACTATGCTTAAACTGCAAGGTTATATTAATTTTATTCAAAGTCAATTTGTCGTTTCATTTCACTTGTTCCTCCGTTATTCACAAAAGCTCCGTTATTCACAGTAGCTTCATTATTTAATTCCGTTATTTCCCGAAATGTAAATTTTTTGGTTATTTTTTTTTTTTTTGGCACCACGCCAAGCACAAAATTAGTAATATGTATTTCAGAATCCAATATGCGGCTTGTAGCCATGTCTTTTTTCACTATTTTACGTATATAAAAAACGTTTGGTCTTTATTTGGCACCACGCCAGATTTAAATTTTCCCTGATTCCTGTTGGGAGTGCAAAAAACCACCCTAACTCCAGGTCAGGGAAGCATTGCATTTCCCAACTCCGCCAAAACGCCAGCATGGAGCGCAGAAGCCAACCTTAAGCCTATTTTAATTTCCAGCTCAACCGAAAAAGTCCAAAATTATTGCAGTTGAACCGAGGATGACACTGCACGTCCACGGCCGAAAAGACGAAAACGGAATGGCAGATAGAAATCAGCCTTATAGCGAGTTTTATTTTCACCCGAAAATATTCACAGTTTTTATTCACCCTATCGCAGAGGATGCCGAAACAATTTTTCGTGTTCGAAAAAGATTTCACCTTATCGGCAACTCTTTGTTTTGGCGTAATGAACAGCGGGGAAACACAAATTTGTTTACTTATATTTTACAGGCGAAAGAGAGGAAAACAAAATGTAAGTAATTTTTTGTTTTGAAATTTGATAATTATAATTTTATAATTATATGTACTTTTATTATTAGAAATAAATCAATAAATAATGCACAATCGGAAGCTGAGTGGAAAAAATTGAAATTCCTGTATTGCTAAGTATGTACATAAATTCTATTTTTTGTGACAACGTATCAGTCGGTCAAGTTATCCATTGTGGACAAAGCAACGGTTCCAAAATGTTGAGCACCTCACTGAAGCAAGATTGGCTAAGACCCACTTCATGGTCCTTTCCAACGCCTTTCCGTATGCGAAAAAACAAAGGCAAGTACTCAACTTTACAATTGGTGGAACTCCAAATTTTTGCTTCAATGGTGGCAAGGAGTTGGTAAGAATATCTAGCAAATATTAGAATGCCGGATTGTTTAGCCCGTAATATTGGCGAAAGCTAATTGAAAAAAAATTAACTTGTTATTCAAAAGCGCAGAAAATAGTAATTTCTAGCTTACAGTGAATCATTTAGCTCCAAAGGGTTAGAACTGTCCCTTAATTGCCTCCGAATCGCTTTCACTTTTATATTCTCCTCGCGCTCAATCAATACAACAGCGTGCAATACAACAACAGCAGTGCAATACTAATTATTATTTTATAAATTTTGTATTTAAATTTTTGTTGTATTTTAAGGAAATATATGCTTGGTTACAAAATTTACACAATTGTAAGTAAATTATTTGTTCACTACTAATTCACATCATCTGTTTCGAAGTGAACTTTTATTCGCCCGAAATTGCCGATAGGCGGAAAAAGTTCACCCGAACAAAAGAGAGTTTAAAAGCAGCACAGTCCAAGTGATGGTCAATCAGTGCGATTTAAAAACGCTATAAATCGCTGCCAGAATTAGAAAATCTCAGTCGAGGATAGAACTATTACATTTGTTACTTATTTTTATAATTTTTTAAGAAGTGCAAGACAAAGAAGGCTTTCAAATAAGAGAATCACATCAAAGCCTCTACAATAAAAATATAAAAACGTGAAAAATTCGGGACACAAATGGATGCTTCCGAAGCGCAGTTGGAAGAAGCGTTGCAAAAGGCAAAACAAATGTTCAAGAAGCAGTTAATATTTCTGTCACTACTGAATGTATTTCTGCCAATATTTATCATAGCGGTGACAATTTTGAAGTAATAATAGAGGGATTTTTTATAAATTCAAATCTCAAAAAAAAAAAAAAAAATCGAATTCTTGCGAGCCAAACAACCAAATCTGGGATTCCCACTAGCCGATAAAAACGTCATGCAACAAAATGAACTGAATATGTCATCAATGTAAAGGCCAATATCCTCTCACTAGGGTATGCGACTTGTCGGTGATGTGAAGGTTTAGCCAAACTGCATACCATCGGAAAATTCTGTCATTGAGCGGCAGACACATTGAGAACATATAAGAAGAGTAGAGAACGGCACAAAGCAGAGGGGTAGGGAGAGCCATCTCACAGTACCGGTCAGCATAAAAAATTATTAAGCGCTTGAAAAAGTGCCCGACACAAACAACCGGAAACCCCAACCCCCGCCCGAAGTTTAAGTGCTTGGCATGGAGGCGTGACACTCTAGAAGTTGGTCAAAAGCAGTTCGTTTAAAAGAGCTAGCATCGTGGGCAAGACACGTAGTCCTAAAGCATAAGACAAAGGCACCTTTATAGCGAGGAAGCAACTACCTGCAAAGCTTCCAATCAGAAAGGGAAGGGAAGTAGTGGCAATATGCCATTAACAAAGAGCACGGATGTAGCTATGTATGATAAGCCAAAAGAAGGTAACGCCAAGGTACCTGCTTACTCGAGGAATCTAAAGGGAGCTAACTTTTTCGTATCCAGGTTTTACTAAGAGGATGAGTGATATAGCGAAACAGTCCTTTATTATGGAACGTACATCACGTTTCTCGGCCTATGGAGGAGAGTAGCAAAACACCAAGCAAATAAATAAGCCGCGAAGGATATGTTTTAAAAAGAACTTGAAGAAATGTTCTGAAGCATGGATCATTTATAAGCGCCTCAGGAAGAGAAGTACCAAGGAGAAAGGGAAAGGGACCGCAGGAATGATCCTTCAGCGACAGGTAATGTAATCTATCAGCCGTTAAATTCCCAGCGTCGATTTCTGGGTCGAGTAACATCAAAAATTAATGCACAATACCATCCTAAATCAACTTGCCTCAGTATATGTCGTTATGCATATGAGAGAAAAAAGCCCCGCAAATTCGAGGTGCACACAAAATCCAAGACAACAAGTTAATGGTCATCATTGAATTTTCTTCGATATAGCTTCCAATACTCGTTTAAATGGTTTTGACCGTCCAAGCGCCAGTCGCTTCCTCGTTGGCCTACCCAAGCGCCAATTGGTAACAACAAGGGATTTTAAATCGTTTTCCACCTATTTCTCTCAGGGGGATTGATGCCGGCCTTTTCCTCTGCTTTCACAGGCGGGTTCTGATAAGAACACCATATTGGTAGGTCCATTCGCTTTCTAAGGTGAACTATGTTTATGTCTGCATATAGCTCGTACAGCTCATCATCAAATCTTCTTCAGTTCTCGCCGTCGCCTACGCCTAGGAGTCCATAAATCACTCCTAAAACCGTCTCATCATATGTTGTCAGTGACCATACCTCTATGCACTTTTCAATTGCCTACTTAGTCCAAAGTAGTATTTGTTGACAAGAGTGACTCTGAGAAGGTTACAGCCTGGGTAAGCCAGTCCGACATAATCGGCTTAGGAGCCAGCTGGGGAATTTCATTGACAGCGTACAACCACCATAAGATACGGCTGCAAGCTCTGGGTCAAGCGCTTTCAAAACGTGCAAGAAATACTTTCATCCCCGCTTGACGGTTTGTGATCTAAGCTTGGGGCCGTCATGTAAAACAACACTCCAAAGAAAAGTAAAAAAACAAGCCTTCGTTGGATTTTTAGGCTACCTAGATTATACTAAACAAGTAAGGAAGGCTAAGTTCGGGTGTAACCGAACATTACATACTCAGTTGAGAGCTGTGGAGACAAAGTAAGGGAAATCACCATGTTGTAAAAGGAACCTAGGGTAACCCTGGAATGTGTTTGTATGATATGTGTATCAAATGGAAGGTATTAAAGAGTATTTTAAGAGGAAGTGGGCCATAGATCTATAGATGGACGCCATTTAGGGATATCGCCATAAAGGTGGACCAGGCCTGACTCGAGAATTTGTTTGTACGATATGGGTATCAAATGAAATGTGTTAATGATAATTTTAAAAGGGAGTGTGCCTAAGTTCTATAGGTGGACGTCTTTTCGAGATATCGCCATAAAGGTGGACCAGGGGTGACTCTAGAATTTATTTTGTACGATATGGGTATCAAATAAAAGGTATTTATTTATTTATTTATTTATTTATTTATCAGTCTACAAATTAAACAATTATACAGACCAAATATACCGACACTTAAATCTCAGATGTAATACACGATGTAAACAACATAAGCAGTCATCAATTTTAAAGTAATATTTAAACAGTATTGAATTAAGCGCTTGACAATTTCAATTAAAAACTTAGAAGTAAGCAAAAGATAAAATGTTGAAAATGTGTTAAAATATACTCATGGAGGAGCTAGTAAATAATAATTTATGAAATTGACAATAAATTAAATTAATAGTAGATAAAATATATACAGAATAGAATTTATACAGAGTAAATTTGATTGCATACATAAAAAAATAATGATCACAACGCAATTTTGCAAACAAGTTTCAAGTAACTGGTACTTCAAATTTGAAACAGAGGGTTGAACAGTATCACGGTTTAGCGTTCTTTGCTTCATTTCGAATTACAAATTTAATGTAGTTAAAAGGTATTTTTTAATACCAAGAAACGAGTCGCAGACGTCTAAATTTTTACAGTGTTTATTAAAATCACGACATAAGCAGTGAAGTGGTTCGTGCATTTCATAATTAGACCTGCATGTAGCTAAAAAAGTTGATTGAAAATGTCTAGATGGCCTAATAGGAACGTTAAATTTAATTTCACCAAGCAAAAATGGACTATTTATTGACCCTCTTATTAGTTTAACAATAAATAAGACACCAAGCATCTCCCTGCGGCTCTGCAATGTGGGCAATTGTATTATTTTTAACCGGCTGCAAAAGGGGGGAAGATTTTTAGAAGGATCCCATGGTAACTATTTTAAATCGAAAACCAAAAATTGTTTCTGGACCGATTCCAGCTTGTCAGAATGAACCTGATAACGCGGATTTCAAATTATTGAAGCGTATGACCAATGATATAAAAAGAGTTTTTGTAGCGTATGGGTCATTGAATTCTTTAAACCAACGTTTGACGAAAGCCAAAGTACCTTTAGCGCTATTCACGCAAAATTCAATATGAAGTTTAAAATCGAGTTTTGGGTCCATTGTAACGCCTAAATCAATAAAATTAGTAACTTGCTTGATTACATAGTCGCCAATAACATAATCATGGGATTGGAAGGACTTCCTTGTAAAACACATGAACTTACATTTAGGTAGGTTTAGTGACATGGCGTTTACATTACACCAGTCACCAAGACTATTCAGATCAGCCTGAAGACATGCCCTATCCACGGGTGAGCGGACAGGCATTACATGTTTGACATCATCAGCGTACATCAACGGCTTACAGCTCTTCAAAACACTAGCAAGGTCATTAATGAACAACAGGAACAAAACCGGACCAAGATGGCTGCCTTGGGGAACACCAGAAGTTACGTTTATGAACCGAGACCAACAATTATTAAATATAACTGTTTGTTTTCTTTCCCTCACATAAGAAGAAACCCAAGATAGAAGCAAAGGAGGAAATCCTAACCGATCAAGTTTGAATAAAAGTATAGAATGAGAAACTTTATCAAATGCCTTACTAAAATCAGTATAAATAACATCAACTTCACAATTAGTCCTAAAACTTTTGGATACAAAGGTTGTAAACTCGAGCAGGTTGGACACCGTTGATTTACCCTTGCAAAAGCCGTGTTGTGAAAAGTCAATTAATGAAGATACTCTAAAGGCAATCTGTTTTGTGATAATCAATTCAAATAGCTTAGGAATAGTGTTGAGTTTGGCTATTCCTCTATAATTTATAACCCACGTTCTGCTTCCATTTTTATGCAGTGGTATAATGAATGATTCTTTCCACTTCTTGGGGAATACCCCTTGCTTCAGTGACGCATTAAACAAACAGGTTAGAGGTCGATATAAGTATCGAGCACAAAATTTCAGCACTACCGACGGAATATGATCCGGACCACTACAGTAAGAAATTTTTAGATTTTCCAGATGAGTTAAAACATCATCAGTACATATATATGGGACTGCCTGTGAATCCAGAGGAGACAATCTGAAAGGATAATTCGATGGCAGGTAATCATAGGTGTTTGAATAATTAGATTCGAAGAAATCCGCAAACATGTTAGCAATTTCGAAGCTATCGTTGGAAATCTGATCATTTAGCTTCATTGTAGAAGGAAACCCTTTTATCTTCCTTTTTGTATTAACGAAGCTGTAAAACGACTTAGGATTGACAAAAATTTGGCATTTAATCCTACTGATATAGTTCTTGTAACAAATTCTGTTCAATGTGTTATATTTGTGACGTAAAATTGAGTAGGCCGCATAGTCAGTCATTGATCCAGAAAGTTTGTAACGTTTGAATGAACGCGTCTTCTGGTTTTTCAGGCGTTTCAATTATTTAGTGCTCCAAGCCGATGATGATATAGCAGTGGTTTCTGACGTAGGTATGCATTTTTTAAATATTCCGTATAATACATTATTAAAATGGGATATACTGTCATCAATATCCCCATCGTACTCAGGCCAATTTATTCTCGATACTTCGAGTATTACTTTAGACCAATTGGCTTTTCTAAACAGAAATCGGTGAGGGGTCTTTCGCACTACGTTGGAGGAACGCTCAGAAAAATTGTAAGATTCCATAAACATCGCGAGAGCAGGATGATACACATCTTCAGGCAGGGCAAGGGGGTCACATCGATTTACAAAACAATTTGAATCGTCTGAGAAAATTAAATCCAAGCATTTACTGAATGTTGTTAACTTGAAAAGGTCCAACATCAGCAAACTTGTTTAGGAAATCATAGTCGATAGCACGAGAAGAAGTAGGGACTAGCTTCCCATCGATAAGACTCCATGACACACATGGCAGATTAAAATCGCCAAGTACAGTGACAGAATCACAGGCCCTGGCAGTACTGCACACAGATTTCACTATTGAGGAATGATTCAAATATAAGGAAATGTCAGTTTGTGGGGGAACGTAGTTGGCTATAAAATATTTGTAGGTTGAGGAAAGTTTTACTCTTACACAAAGAAGCTCAACATCCTCAAAGTCAGGAAAATGTAGTTCCTCCGCGGAAAACCTAGTGTGAACGGCAATTAACACACCTCCACCAGCTCTGGCCAGTCGGTCTTTTCTAAACACTTGAAACGAACTCGATAAAAATTCAGCATTAAAAACTGTTGGTTTTAGCCAAGTCTCAGTAAAAACGAGTACATCATAAGGACTCTCATGACTCCGTAGAAAAATTTCCGTTAGTTTGGTATTCAACCCCCTAACGTTCTGGTAAAGTATACTAAGTGAGATATTATTTACGTTTGATAAGACATAATTTAAGTTTGTACCACTTCTGGAGTGTTGTCTGGCAAGTTTTTTGATGCATTTAAAGTAGCGCGGTCACGGTTCGACTTTCTAGTAAACAAATGCACCACAGAGTGCTTCGGCCAGAAGAAGAAAGAAGAGATCTCTCTCCCAGACTTAAAATTAAATTTATAAACATTAATATTGCTGTTAAGTTCAACACCAAGCTTTGAGCATACGTAGTTAGATATTAATGAGTATTTTAAAAGAGCGTGGGCCTAAGTTCTATAGATGTACGCCTTTTCGAGATATCGCCATAAAGATGGACCAGGGGTGACTCTAGAATTTGTTTGTACGATATGAGTATCAAATGAAAGGTGTTAATGAGTATTTTAAGAGGGCGTGGGCCTTAGTTCTATATGTGGACGCCATTTCGAGATATCGCCATAAACGTGGACCAGGGGTAACTCTAGAATTTGTTTGTACTATATGGGTATCAAATGAAAGGTTTTAATGAGTTTTTTAAAAGGGAGTGGGCCTAAGTTCTATAGGTGGACGCATTTCGGAATATCGTTATAAAAGTGGACCTGGGTTGACTCTAGAATGCGTTTGTACAATATGGGTGTCAAACGAAAAGTGTAATAAGTGTTTTAAAAGGGAGTGGGCCTTTGTTCTATGGGTGGACGCCTTTTCGGGATGTCGCCATAAACGTGGACCAGGGGTGACTCTAGAATGCGTGTGTACAATATGGGTATCAAATGAAAGGTTCTAATGAGTATTTTAAAAGGATGTGGGTCTTAGTTCTATAGGTGGACGCCTTTTCGAGATATCGCCATAAATGTGGACCAGGGGTTACTCTAGAATTTGTTTGTACGATATGGGTATCAAATGAAAGCTGTTAATGAGTATTTTAAAAGGGCGGTCTTAGTTCTATAGGTGGACGCCTTTTCGAGATATCTCCATAAAGGTAGACCAGGGGCGACTCTAGAATTTGTTTGTACGATATGGGTATCAAATGAAAGGTGTTAATAAGTATTTTAAAAGGGAGTGGGCCTTAGTTCTATAGGTGGATGCCCTTTCGAGATATCGCCATAAAGGTGAGCCAGGGGTGACTCTAGAATTTTTGTGTACGATATGGGTGTCAAATGAAAGGTGTTAATGAGTATTTTAAAAGGGTGTGGGTCTTAGTCCTATAGGTCGACGCCTTTTCGAGATATCGCCATAAAGGTGGACCAGGGGTGACTCTAGAATTTGTTTGTACGATATGGGTATCAAATGAAAGGTGTTAATGAGTATTTTAAAAGGGCGTGGGCCTTAGTTCTATAGGTGGACGCCTTTTCGAGATATCGACATAAAGGTGGACCAGGGGTGACTCTAGAATTTGTTTATACGATATGGGTATCAAATGAAAGGTGTTAATGAGTATTTTAAAAGGGAGTGGGCCTTAGTTCTATAGGTGGATTCCTTTTCGAGATATCGCCATAAAGGTGAGCCAGGGGTGACTCTAGAATTTTTTTGTACGATATGGGTATCAAATGAAAGGTGTTAATGAGTATTTTAAAAAGGCGTGGGCCTTAGTTCTTTTCGAGATATCGACATGAAGGTGGGCCAGGGGTGACTATAGAATTGTTTTGTACGATATGGGTATCAAATGAAAGGTGTTAATGAGTATTTTAAAAAGGAGTGGGCCTTAGTTCTATATGTGGACGCCTTTTCGAGATATCGCCATAAACGTGGACCAGGGGTGACTCTAGAATGTGTTTGTACGATATGGGTATCCAATTAAAGGTATTAATGAGGGTTTTAAAAGGGAGTGGCCCTTAGTTGTATATGTGAAGGTGTTTTCGAGATATCTACCAAAATGTGGACCAGGGTGATCCAGAACATCATCTGTCGGGTACCGGTAATTTATTTATATATGTAATACCACGTACAGTGTTCCTTCCAAGACTCCAAGGGCTTTTGATTTCGCCCTGCAAAACTTTTTCATTTTCTTCTACTTAATATGGTAGGTGTCACACTCATTTTACCAAGTTTTTTTCTAAATTTATATTTTGCGTCAATAGACCAATACAATTACCATGTTTCATTCCTTTTTTCGTATTTGGTATATAATTATGGCATTTTTTTCATTTTTCGTAATTTTCGATATCGAAAAAGTGGGCGTGGTCATAGTCGGATTTCGGCCATTTTTTACACCAATACAAAGTGAGTTCAGATAAGTACGTGAACTGAGTTTAGTAAAGATATATCGATTTTTGCTCAAGTTATCGTGTTAACGGCCGAGCGGAAGGACAGACGGTCGACTGTGTATAAAAACTGGGCGTGGATTCAACCGATTTCGCCCTTTTTCACAGAAAACAGTTATCGTCCTAGGAGCTAAGCCTCTACCAAATTTCACAAGGATTGGTTAATTTTTGTTCGACTTATGGCATTAAAAGCATCCTAGACAAATTAAATGAAAAAGGGCGGAGCCACGCCCATTTTGAAATTTTCTTTTATTTTTGTATTTTGTTGCACCATATCCTTACTGGAGTTGAATGTTGGCATAATTTACTTATATGCTGTAAAGATATTAACTTTTCTTTTAAAATTTGAATTAAAAAAAATAATTATTTTGAAAGTGGGCGTGGTCGTTCTCCGATTTTTCTAATTTTTATTAAGCAGACATAAAGTAATAAGACTAACGTTCCTGCCAAATTTCATCATGATATCTTCAACGACTGCCAAATTACAGCTTGCAAAACTTCTAAATTACCTTCATTTAAAAGTGGGCGGTGCCACGCCCATTGTCCAAAATTTTACTAGTTTTCAATTCTGCGTCATAAGCTCAACTCACATACCAAGTTTCATCGCTTAATGCGTATTTGGTAATGAATTATCGCACTTTTTCGATTTTTCGAAATTTTTGATATCGAAAAAGTGGGCGTGGTTATTGTCCGATATCGTTCATTTTAAATAGCGATCTGAGATGAGTGCCCAGGAACCTACATACCAAATTTCATCAAGATACCTCAAAATTTACTCAAGTTATCGTGTTAACGGACAGACGGACGGACGGACATGGCTCAATCGAATTTTTTTTCGATACTGATGACGTTAATATATGGAAGTTGTGATGGGTAATCCTTTTATTTCCCGTTGTTCATAAAGCCTGAAGCTAATTACGGTTGTAGTCTGTCACATAGCTTAGAATTTTTTTTATATCTATAAGAATATATTGTCACCACTACCCAACACTGGTTGAAGAAAATGGGCGAGAGAGTGCTTATGAAGCTGTCAAACTACGTCGAGTGAATTTCCTCTGCCTTTTCGATTGAGTATCCGCTGGGAGCAGAAGTATTTTTTTGGAGCTAGGCTCACGATCAAATATATAATTTTTAAAATCTCAAGTTTTTATAAAAATCTTTCGTAGTGCGCACATTTGTTAAAAGTAAGAGTTTTTAGTAAAGTTATTGCTTTGTCGCAATACATATATTTTCACGGTCTTTAAAATTATTCGACTGTAAATAAAATTCTGAGCTGATGATCCTAAGACTGCACACGTGCATCGAGCATTTGATAATCCATAAGGGAACTTCAACTATTGCGAGCAGCATCTGCATCACAAGTTGGATGAAAAGTGTGATCCCGAGAAAATTCTGAAACTACGAAAAATTCTCGTAGCAGCAGTACAAATTTTGCCAAATTGTTAAAGGCAACCGGTTTCATTTCGTGAGCGAAGGAAGCCACATGCTCTATGCTCCTATGAATTGCCCAGCTAAGCTTTCATTAAGGAATAAACAATATCTAATATAATATGAATAAAAATATCAAAAATATACAGTAAGAAATTTTAATTGATTTTAGCGCTACTATCAAAACTTGGTTTCAATATGTTCGAGGAACTCTAAATTTTTCCGTATGGAATGTTCCAACTTTAAATATGCAAAAGTTGTTTTAGAATTTCATTAACATTCTATTAAATATCGTTTACATCGATAATTCGTTTTAGTTTTAAATGATAAATGAATTTTATTGAAGGAAAGAGAAAAAAAAGAGGAGAAAACATCTAAATAAAGTTATATAGAGCGAGCACCAAAAATTTGAGCAATCATACGTATTTTAAAGTTAATACATAGTCATACAAAAAAAAAAAAAAAAAAAAAAAACCTTTACATTAAATAAGAAAAAAGAAAAAACAAACAAAAACATGTAAAGCTACACCTGGTTGCTGTTTGCGCAAACATCGATGGAGGAGCTCATCAAAATGTAAGTTAAAATTCTTAATCAATATTTATTTATTTAAGTATCATATGCATGAATTATCAAGTTAGACTCGAAAACAAAAAAAAAACAAAACATAATGAATTTGCCCTTTGAGGTTACTTATGTGCATTTTGTTGGCCCCCTATTAATTCCGCTTAAGGAAATTTGCATTCATGTAAAATAAAATTTTATCATGTAAAAACCAAAAAAAAAAAAAAAAAAAAAACAATTTTTTTTTAAGAGAAAACATTTAAGTTATCAATGAATACTTAAAATATTCAAGTATAAAATGCTCTAAGTAAGGCAATATTGTTCCTGCATATAAGCAGGTAGTGCAGATTTGAATTGTAGCTCGTTATTACAAACATACATATGTACAATTGGTTTTTTTTTGATCTACTATCCCTTGTCTATGAAAAGACAAAGTCATTACCTAGGTATCATATGTTATGATTGTAATAGATATACCTAAAGTTTTATTTTCTCAGCTTTCTATGAATGAGTAATGTTGATGTTAGTATTTAATATGAATAAAGTCTAAGAGATCAATGAAAGTCTTGTGAGTCAAATGTAGTTGTTGGTTTATTTTTTTCGGTTGGGTACGGGAGAGCATATTTGACTCTCAGCGCAATGGTAGGGTAGGGAAGGAGAGATGACAAGGAGGCGAAACACCATCGTTAGCCACCATTCGACAAAATATTGTTTTGTTTTATTTGTTTATGCATTTGTATTCCCTCTGCATAGAGCTTATGTCATTTTGGCATTGATGATATTCAACAATATCGTAATTATTAAATTTCATTAGTCGGTCCGTTTTATTTTAGTTTTATGCAACACTAGTCTGTCCGTCCGTAGATATATGAAAAAGGCTGAGTGAAAAAGTTATTTATTTTGCTGTAGGTGTAGTTCCACCTTTGGTTTCGACCAACTAAGTGCATGAAATAATGTTGTTATACATATATAAGTATTATGGTAGGGCGTAAGGAGCAAGAACCCCGACAATCCGAGTGACTAAGCCTGGATAGAGCAAGCATGCACGAGCGCTTTGAACCCCCACCGAATCCGTATGAACGGGTACAATACGGAAGTATAATTATAACAATAAATGGCGCCCAACGCGTGGGGCCCTGGAAGAATAAGGTGTTTTAAATACGTTTTCTCAGGCCGTACTTATTTCAAAATGCTTGATCTTACTAGTGTCGGAATTAGTTTGGATGCGATAGGTCGTCCACCTAACCAACTAGTATAAGTCATGCATGAGTAATTTATGAATATCTTCATCTCTTTGACTGCTAGGAATTAAGTTTTATACTAGGCTTGGTATAACTTACCAGTAATTAAATTGAAATATTTGTAAAATTGGTTTATGCCCTTTTTATCAAGTTGAACGCGTTTCAAGGAAATGCTTATTGGTAAAATAGCATAACCACCTATTTTTTTTGCTCCAGCTATCATGTGACCATTTCGAAATGCATAAACAATAAATGTATAAAATAAACTCTCTTTATATGAACCAACGATTACCTAAACTCACAAGACTTGAAATCACTTATTTTCGATTAACCACACGAAAAATTACAAAAAACAAAAACAACATCTAACTGGAACTAAATTTTTAAAAACGTATTAGTCGTTAATTGAACAAGATGTCAGTACGGCATAGCGAAGAGCATTTGGCTAATCTCGCCACTCCCGGTAACATCTGCTCTATTTGTAATGATGAAACAACGAATTTTAATTTTGTGTCTACCCCATGTATGCACGGTTTTCATCGGTCATGTCTAACGATTTGGCTTACTGACCATGACTCATGTCCATTATGTCGAGGAATAATTGATACCCAATCGTTAAGAAGTTTTAATGAACAGGATTTAGCTTCCGGTATTGATAATACAGAATTTCAAGGTGCTCAAGGTGCAGTTCCGAGGAACTCCAATTCCAATACTGGCCCTGCAACGCGTTCAAGAACTGCAAACACTAATTTACTGAATGCATCCAATCACGGTGGAAATCGATCTCCTGGAAATGCACGTCGAGGGCGAGGGCATAGGCAAAATCGAGGGGAACACCGTGAACAAAATTTTGATATACAGAGAATTCAACAAATAGTTGAAGATACAACGCAGCAACAGCGACTAAATATGACGCGTGAAATTACAGACATAGTTAGCCAAGTTGTATCCCAATCACTTGCGTCACATTTCCAAAACCTTACCATAGCGAGTCAACATAACGAACGCAGTAGTAGACCAAATAGAAATGTGCAACCGATTTTACCAGACTTACATGATATTAGTGACAGACAGGTTCCGGCTGCTCAGGCCGTACACAACCAAGGCATAGTCAGAAATCTTAACACACCCAACAACAACATCAATCCTGATCCCAATACTACGGGAAATGTACGTTGCTTATCCCAAAAAGCAATTTCAAAAATAATTGTCAACTGGAAGCTGACTTTCGACGGATCGATAGACAACGTTTCAGTTGATGGATTTATTTATAGGGTAAATGCATTGACAATATCGTCTTTGCGAGGGAACTTTATTGCACTTTGCCAGAATGCGCACATTCTGTTCGAAGGAAAAGCGAAGAACTGGTATTGGAGATACCACCACTCAGTTCGAGTGCTTGATTGGTTCGATTTGTGCGATGCCTTGAAAGGCAATTTTAAAGACGTGCGCACAGATTATGACCTTAAAGAAAGAATCCGTAACAGAAAACAGAAACACGGAGAAACATTTGAGCAATTTTTTGAAGTTGTCATGACATTGTGTGATAGCCTCCGATCACCTATGTCTGAGCAGGAGATAGTCGAAACACTTATTCGCAATATACTTCCAGATATTCGACTGGAATTACTCCATTTGGATATAACTTCCATTTCTGCTCTTAGAAGAGCTTGTAGGCGTCGGGAAAACTTTTTTGAAACCGTCAAAACTACCTTACCTAGACCAGCTATGCCACAAAAGCGACAGTTAGCGGAAGTGGGAAACGAACACCAGACAGACTGTATAGTAACTCCGGAGTCTGACGAAGCCTTAGGAATAGATGCCATAGAAAAGAAATGCCGGAATTGCGACGAAACTTGGCACAACTATAAACAATGTGTGAAACCTCGTCGTGTGTTTTGCTATGGTTGTGGGTTACTCGCGTTCTTTTTACCGAATTGCCCCAATTGCAAGGGTTCGGAAAACAGGCAGAGGGGTGTCTTCAACAACACCGGCAGACATCCCAACCCAACATCAAAATAACAACTCCATTACAAATTTTGACTAGGACAAACAGGATTAATTCACCAGATTTGCCAAAATATCCGATTCGTCCTTTGCACGTGCGGTTGCAAGAGTACGCAGCTAAGCGGGCGGGGATATTCTCAAAACCACGTTCGACAACAAGAGCTAGAGACTATTGGTCCAACGTAAAGGAGAAAAATGTACGTTTGGCTGCTACAACTATATGTAAACCAGGTGACATCCGACCATATGCCACCGTAAAAATTTTAGGCAAAAGTGTTTTAGGTTTGCTTGACTCAGGTGCCTCAATTAGTTGTCTAGGCTCAAAATGGGCATCGGAGGTTATGGAAAGAAAACTAAAGATGAAAAAACTCGACTCAAACCTATGCACAGCAGATGGCACTAAACAAACAGTAATAGGTATAGCAACTCTAGATGTTCAGTACCAAGACAAATCTTATCCAATTGACTTTTACATCGTTCCCAGTCTTAGTCAAGATGTGTATTTAGGGGTAAATTTCTGGAAGAAATTTCAAATTGCACCCGATATACTTAGCGAAATCAACCTTCATGAAGATGAAAAAAATGTCCACTTATTATCAACTCTTCAAAAGGAGAAGCTTAACGCAGCTGTTCGATGCTTTCCTTCATTCGAGGAAAAAGGCTTAGGCAAAACAAAGCTCGTTCAACACTTGATAGATGTTGGTGACTCTAAACCGATCAAACAACGTCATTATCCTATATCGCCAGCTGTGGAAAAGCTGATGGGCGAAGAAATTGACCGCATTATTTCTTTAGGAGTTATAGAGGAGTCGAATAGTTCCTGGTCTTCCCCTGTTGTGTTGGTTAGGAAGCCAGGTAAAGTACGATTATGTCTAGACAGTCGCAAAGTTAACTCTTTGACGGTGAAGGATGCCTATCCATTACCGCACATAGAGGGCATATTGAGCAGATTACCTCGCGCAGAGTTCATTTCCAGTTTGGATTTGAAGGACGCCTTCTGGCAGATCCCACTGGAAATGACCTCTCGAGAGAAAACGGCATTTACTATACCAAATAGGCCGCTGTATCAGTTTAAAGTAATGCCCTTCGGCTTATGTAATGCTCCTCAAACTATGTGCCGGTTAATGGATAAGGTTATTCCTTACCATCTCAAAGAACGCGTCTTCGTTTACTTAGATGACCTCCTCCTGGTTTCCGAGGACTTTGACTCCCACATTAAGCTCTTACAAGAAGTAGCGTTGCTGATACAGAAAGCTGGACTTACTATCAATATCGCAAAAAGTAAATTTTGCTTAAAACAAGTTCGATATCTTGGATATGTTGTTGGTTACGGCAACCTTCAAACAGATCCAGATAAGGTTTCTGCGATCAGTGAATATCCACCTCCCAAAACTGTCAAACAACTACGGAGATTTTTAGGAATGGCGGGATGGTATAGGCGTTTTATAGCAAATTTTGCTGCCATTACAAACCCTTTAACTGATTTGCTAAAGAAAGGGAATAAGTTTGAATGGAATGAGAATACACAAAACGCCTTTGATTTGCTGAAGCAGCGTTTAACATCAGCTCCTATCTTAGCTAACCCAGATTTTAGTAGGCCTTTCATTGTGCAATGTGATGCGAGCCAGAGCGGAGTAGGTGCAGTGCTTGCTCAAGAAAATGAAAACGGAGATGAGATCCCTATTGCGTACATGAGCCAAAAACTTAACAAGGCACAGCGGAACTACTCCGTAACCGAGCAAGAGTGCCTTGCAGCAGTGTTGGCTGTGAAAAAGTTTCGACCTTATATTGAAGGACAGGAGTTTAGAATTATAACGGACCATGCAAGCCTACAGTGGCTGATGCGACAAACAGATCTAAGTGGGCGTTTAGCGCGCTGGGCATTGAAGCTGCAGGTGTTTACGTTTACTATCGAGCATAGAAAGGGATCAGCCAATGTGGTACCAGACGCTCTTTCTCGCGTTGATAACAGTAATGAGGAATTAAAAGTAACTTACGAGAATGTGCCTCATATCGACCTGCTTTCGCCAGAATTCGATAGCGCGGAGTACGGGGATCTAAGAGAAAAACTTTCTCGTAAGGGCGAATCACTTCCAGATTTTAGCATATCCGGAAAGTATATTTATCATCGTACGGAATTCTATAGCGGTAACGAAGAGCAACAAGAGTCAGCATGGAAGCCAAGTTATAGGTAATTGCCATGACGCTGATACAGCTGCTCACGGTGGAATTTCCAAAACCGTTGAAAGAGTACGAAGATATTTTTACTGGCCTGGCCTTTATGGCTCAGTTGTAGAATACGTATCACGATGTGGAACTTGCAAAACGACCAAACACTCGACAAAAGTTTTAAGACCTCCCATGGGTAAGCTCACTCCTACCAAAAGAATTTTCCAGAGACTTTATATTGATATCATTGGACCGTTTCCGCGATCAAAACAAGGTCACATCGGCATATTAATTGTACTTGACCAAATGTCAAAATTTACATTTTTATGTCCATTGAAGAAATTCACAACTTCTCCAATAGTTAACTTTTTAAAACAGCATGTTTTTGATACCTTTGGCGTACCCGAATTTGTTGTTAGTGACAACGGCAGTCAATTTAAATCTCGTGATTTCGAAAGTTTCCTGGAGAAATTTGGGGTCAAACATATATACACAGCCCTATATTCGCCCCAGAGTAATAGCTCAGAGCGAGTAAACCGATCTATTAATGCGGCCCTACGCGCCTATATAAAGACCGATCAGAGGGAATGGGACGTGCACTTGAGTAGTATAAACTGCGCCCTTAGGAATTTTTTTCACCAAACTATAAAGCAGACCCCTTATTTTGCTGTATTTGGTCAGCACATGCTGTTACATGGTCAAGACTATAAGCTTCTTCGTAATTTGGGAATGATAAGAGATGGGCGAGTGGAGAGTCCCCTCAACCGACAGGATATAGTAGAAAAGGTAAGAGATTCTGTTCGGAAAAATATTCAAAAAGCCTACGAAGAAAGCTCACAGCGATACAACTTGCGATCGAAACCTGTTAGCTATCAAATTGGACAAGAGGTTTTAAGGAGGAATTTTACGCTAAGTGATGCGGCAAAACAGTACAGTAGCAAATTGGCTAAAACGTTTGCTAAAGCGCGAATTCGAGACAAAGTTGGGAATTCGTGTTACATACTTGAAGATATGAACGGAAAACTCTTGGGAACATATCACGCTAAAGATATCCAAAAGGTATAATTTTTTTTCTACGCCATTATTCAGGTTTGAAAACCGATAGGTGTACTACATTTTCAAACCTGCCCTGTGATGGGTAATCCTTTTATTTCCCGTTGTTCATAAAGCCTGAAGCTAATTACGGTTGTAGTCTGTCACATAGCTTAGAATTTTTTTTATATCTATAAGAATATATTGTCACCACTACCCAACACTGGTTGAAGAAAATGGGCGAGAGAGTGCTTATGAAGCTGTCAAACTACGTCGAGTGAATTTCCTCTGCCTTTTCGATTGAGTATCCGCTGGGAGCAGAAGTATTTTTTTGGAGCTAGGCTCACGATCAAATATATAATTTTTAAAATCTCAAGTTTTTATAAAAATCTTACGTAGTGCGTACATTTGTTAAAAGTAAGAGTTTTTAGTAAAGTTATTGCTTTGTCGCAATACATATATTTTCACGGTCTTTAAAATTATTCGACTGTAAATAAAATTCTGAGCTGATGATCCTAAGACTGCACACGTGCATCGAGCATTTGATAATCCATAAGGGAACTTCAACTATTGCGAGCAGCATCTGCATCACAAGTTGGATGAAAAGTGTGATCCCGAGAAAATTCTGAAACTACGAAAAATTCTCGTAGCAGCAGTACAAATTTTGCCAAATTGTTAAAGGCAACCGGTTTCATTTCGTGAGCGAAGGAAGCCACATGCTCTATGCTCCTATGAATTGCCCAGCTAAGCTTTCATTAAGGAATAAACAATATCTAATATAACATGAATAAAAATATCAAAAATATACAGTAAGAAATTTTAATTGATTTTAGCGCTACTATCAAAACTTGGTTTCAATATGTTCGAGGAACTCTAAATTTTTCCGTATGGAATGTTCCAACTTTAAATATGCAAAAGTTGTTTTAGAATTTCATTAACATTCTATTAAATATCGTTTACATCGATAATTCGTTTTAGTTTTAAATGATAAATGAATTTTATTGAAGGAAAGAGAAAAAAAAGAGGAGAAAACATCTAAATAAAGTTATATAGAGCGAGCACCAAAAATTTGAGCAATCATACGTATTTTAAAGTTAATACATAGTCATACAAAAAAAAAAAAAAAAAAAAAAAACCTTTACATTAAATAAGAAAAAAGAAAAAACAAACAAAAACATGTAAAGCTACACCTGGTTGCTGTTTGCGCAAACATCGATGGAGGAGCTCATCAAAATGTAAGTTAAAATTCTTAATCAATATTTATTTATTTAAGTATCATATGCATGAATTATCAAGTTAGACTCGAAAACAAAAAAAAAAAAAACATAATGAATTTGCTCTTTGAGGTTATTATTAATTCCGCTTAAGGAAATTTGCATTCATGTAAAATAAAATTTTATCATGTAAAAACCAAAAAAAAAAAACACAAAAAAAAAACAATTTTTTTTAAGAGAAAACATTTAAGTTATCAATGAATACTTAAAATATTCAAGTATAAAATGCTCTAAGTAAGGCAATATTGTTCCTGCATATAAGCAGGTAGTGCAGATTTGAATTGTAGCTCGTTATTACAAACATACATATGTACAATTGGTTTTTTTTTCATCTACTATCCCTTGTCTATGAAAAGACAAAGTCATTACCTAGGTATCATATGTTATGATTGTAATAGATATACCTAAAGCCGGAGTCATTGGTGCCGTATGTCGTATCGCTGTATCCGTATCCCTAACGTAATCAGCTGTTTATCGTTACGACGGTAAACCAAAACCCAATTGGTTGGCTACGATACGGTTACGACTTTAGCGGCACCAATAATCGATTGCATTGATTATCATAAGGTTGGTCAAATCAGCTGTTAAAAGGTTACCGATACGGTTACCGATAAAGCACCAATGTTTCCAGCTTAAAGTTTTATTTTCTCAGCTTTCTATGAATGAGTAATGTTGATGTTAGTATTTAATATGAATAAAGTCTAAGAGATCAATGAAAGTCTTGTGAGTCAAATGTAGTTGTTGGTTTATTTTTTTCGGTTGGGTACGGGAGAGCATATTTGACTCTCAGCGCAATGGTAGGGTAGGGAAGGAGAGATGACAAGGAGGCGAAACACCATCGTTAGCCACCATTCGACAAAATATTGTTTTGTTTTATTTGTTTATGCATTTGTATTCCCTCTGCATAGAGCTTATGTAATTTTGGCATTGATGATATTCAACAATATCGTAATTATTAAATTTCATTAGTCGGTCCGTTTTATTTTAGTTTTATGCAACACTAGTCTGTCCGTCCGTAGATATATGAAAAAGGCTGAGTGAAAAAGTTATTTATTTTGCTGTAGGTGTAGTTCCACCTTTGGTTTCGACCAACTAAGTGCATGAAATAATGTTGTTATATATAAGTATTATGGTAGGGCGTAAGGAGCAAGAACCCCGACAATCCGAGTGACTAAGCCTGGATAGAGCAAGCATGCACGAGCGCTTTGAACCCCCACCGAATCCGTATGAACGGGTACAATATACGGAAGTATAATTATAACAAAGTCTATATCTATCTCGATTCCTTTATACCTGTACAACCAACCGTTATGCAATCAAAGTTAATATACTCTGTGAGCTCTGCTCAACTGAGTATAAAAATGTAAGAGTGAGTATGCTTATCCAGATCTATATATTGGTCGATACCACATAAAACTTTTGATTAGACGAGTCTTGTGTTACATTTTCTTTTTATTTTAATAAATTTGTGTGTACGGAAATCTTTGGAGTCCCGATTTGACAGTTATCGCGAAGAACTGACTGACTGGATAGCTTTTTTTGGCAAGGGTCAAAATCGATTAGGCGGTGTAGCGCCAATTACTATTGATGATGTATTTGAATTTGGTTGAATTTTCAATCCATATCTGAATGTGGAAATAACTCGTAATCAAGGCTCATATTTTGGTCCTTAAAACTATTTTGCGATATGGCTTCAAAAATTCAGAAGGATCGAGTAATAACTCGTGAAAAATTTTTTAAGAATTGTGCAGCTTAAAGTTAACTCTAGAATCCGATTCTGCTAGGAACGCTACAAAGATTGGCACACCCTAATGTTAATGCAGGCACACCCCACGTACGCAATTAATCATTGCTTTTTTAAACGGTTTTATGTATTACTTTTAAAACACATATTTCTAATCTTGGCGCTTTTTTACGACAATATACATACATACATATATATTCCTTTATAAAGTTTTTCTTTCATTTTCGCAAAAAAGCCTCTTGAAATTGTTTTCGCAATAGTGTCAATAAAATTGAACACTCAACCGCTTAGTTTAAATTGCCCTAAGCAGGGCCGAATTAACAAGTAGGCAGAATAGGCAGTTGCCTGTGACCCGCGATTTTAGGGTGCCCTCGAAAAATGAAAAAGACTTCTAAATTTTTCTTACAAACATAAAATTCTAGAGAGTGAAAGAAAAATATAATCAGAACTGAAAATAATGTTTACACAAATAAATAAAACTCAATTGACCGCATTCAAAAGGCGACGGCCGACGAACTAAACAAGGTTCCTAAAAAAGACATTTCCTACTCATTTGACAAATTGAGCGTGCAAAGAAGTGTATCGAAGTGAAAGGAGAGTATATTGAATAATAAAGAATTATCTCAAAATGTTTACTGGTTCTTGTTATTTTGAAAAATGTCAGTTATTTTTGGAACAGAGGGTGTAGAAGCCTTCAACTCTATTTTGACTGCTATGCGTTCAGTGAGTAAGTCATTGCAAAGTGAAAAAGCAGATTTGCAAACGTGTGGCTTTTTGTACGAATTGTTAGACGAGAGTTTAGTTTCATTCCGTGATAAGTTCAATAATTTCGAGGAAAAAAAGGTGTAGGTTATACAGAAATCGTAAAACGTATTCGTCTTGAAAAAAACAACCTAATGACGGAAATGCTACAGAAGTAGAATTTTCGCCTCGCGATGATTTTAGGACAAAAGGTTTCCCCGAAGTCATCGAAAATATATGGAAGTTTCAGAGAGATTTGCATTTCTCATTAACTTTTCTCTAAGTGATAAAGACCTCCACGAAGCTTTAAATAACTTAGTTCGTTTTTATTCTGGAGACTTGGAACAATTTTTCATTGAAATCAAACAATTTCAAAGTTACGTGAACTCCAGATACATTGATGCACAAAAAACTCATAGTCATTTGTATAAGATTGTAATGGAAGATCAATTAGCCGATGTATTTCCTAATACAGAGATAGCTCTCCGGATTTTTTTAACATTAATGATCACAAATTGTTCTGCCGAACGATCCTTATTGCAATTAAAAATAATCAAAGCTGCTGAAAGAGCTAGAACGCGACAAGAGTGACTCGAGATTAGAAATGTGTGTTGTTGAGTCAGATTTATTGAACAAAATCGATATTGATAATAAAATTGATGAATTTGCCGAAAGCAAATGTAGAAAACGACATGTTTAAAATGTAGATAGTAATTTTGTTGATATTATTACATTGTGACAATTTTTATGAAAGATATGTTTGTATTTTTTAATCGAAAAAAGAAGGGAACGGACGTGAAAAAAGGGCCCCAAAATTGATGGTTGCCTAGGGCCCCGTTGAGGGTTAATTCGGCCGTGGCCTTAAGCATTGTGGGAAATGGCAAAGAGCGAAATAGGGAGATGAGGTAGTGATAGAGATCTGACATATTTATATGGGTGTTTCAACCAAAAGCATTATTTACTCTCTCTCTTTCACGTTGACCTTCCACGACAAATTACTGTCTAGAATGATTCTTAGATATTTTGCACAATGTTCCTCATGCAGGGTAACACCTCCAAGCTTAGGCCTGATCCAATTTGAGACCTTATATCTCTTGGTAAACAATACCATATTAGTCCGACAATCGATAATGGCAACAGGTCCTGGTCAATCCATTGATGAGCTTTGCTATAAAATAAACGACTATCTCCATGGTTTTTCCAGTTTTTTCAGCTCGCGAAATTTGGCACTGTCACCAACCAAATCCTCGGCTACCTTACTTACAACGTGGACGTGGCAAATATCGGCATGCAGCCGCAGTTGTACTTAAAGTTCAAAGGCAATGACAAAGAAACGCTCATAGCCATTTTAAACCAATTGGCCAGCGGCTTGTATGCTACGCGTCTCTGGCCTAAAAAAAAACACTGTAGGAAACTGCCACCCTTTCAAAACATCGCGCTCAGAACTGCCAAGAGATGTCGTCATATGCCTCCAGCACATCATCAACGCAGTGAGGCGAGAATCGTCCCTATAAAGGAGAAAAATGAATGAATAAAAAGTTTCTGTTGAATACTCAGAAGTCTGGACACCCCAACACACAGCTGATTGAAGCGTCCCCGCCTCCCAGAAACTTAAGAAATCATCTCTGCAAGCACCATGAAGAAATTCAGCACTCAGGAATTCAGCCGTACGAAGAAAAGAAACAAAAACAAGTTCCTTAGAGACACAACAAAAATTCATTTAATTACTATGCCTATTACCTCCTTTTAAGTGCAACTCTTACTTATCCTGAATTAACCCCGACGTACCGATTGTATACCCCGTGTGTATCGTTTTCCCACATCACACCAACCCTGTTGAAACTGCAAGTTTTCTCAGCCTCCCGTTAGAGGATATTGATGACAATTTGTGAGATATCGCATTGCTAGGACAACAACAACATAACAATCCTCAAAACCTTCGGGGAGTGTCTTTATAACTATAAGAAGTTCATTTTTTTGCAATCAGTCTCACATGTCTTATTGTCCCGCGGTCATTTATGGTTGAAACACCACTTCGTTTAAATGTGCATATAACTTACAGGTTTAATATCTAGAGTATCTGAAATCTATATATATTATTATAAATAACCTTAAGTATTATCGAATACCTTGTAAAAAAGATAATTAAACAAGTAAGTCTAAGTTCGGGTGAAACCGAACATTACATACCCAGCTGTTCACTTGAAATGCTGTTGTTGTTTGTTTGAGTGCTTAATAGTGCTACATGGCTGCATAATAATACATATACATATGGTTCTATTGTGAACTAATTTTTCTTCGAGTTATGGCTCTCGAAACATAGAAAATTGCTTAGTAATAAAAGGGGCGGTGCAACGCCCATTTTTTTAAATTTTAAGTTTTTCCTATTTATTGTTATATATCCACTTAGGAAATGAAATAGCATTGATATAAAGCTCTTTTTTGCAAAGATATAGCTTATTTTATTCGTCCACGACCCTTTGAGAAATCTTTTATAAAAAGTGGGAGTGGTCCTCAACCGATTTCATTAATTTTTCTTTGAAGCATTCCTTATAGTAAAGATAACCTCTCTGCCGAATTTTGTTACGATAGGTTTAACGATCTTTGATTTATGATTAATAATATTTGTAAAATTTATTTTATCACAAGTGGGCGGTGCCACGCCCATTTTAAAAAATGTTTCCAAATTTTTATCGAGAGTCTCAATATCAGTCCACACGTCAAATTTCAACATTCTAGGTGTATTATTTAATAAAGAATCAGGTTTTTTGTGTTTAACAAAATGTTATATATATAAAAAGTGGGTGTGGTTATCATCCGATATCGCTCATTTTCAATACCAATCTATTCTGGGTCCAGATAAACTCGTGTACCAAATTTGGTGAATATAACTCGATATTTACTCAAGTTATCGTGTTAACGGACAGACGGACGGACGGACGGACGGACATGGCTCCATCAAATTGTTTCGATACTGATGATTTTGATATATGGCAGTCCATATCTATCTCGATTCCTTTATACCTATACAACCAACCGTTATCCAATCAAAGCTATAATACCCTGTGTACAAGTTCACCTGAGTATAAAAAAATTTTTATGTTAAACGGTTTAAGTAATAATAATACTAAAAGATAGAAAATAATTAGGTAGGTCTTGATCAGACAAATAAATAAAAGCGTGGGCCGCGGTAAATTTCTATCCATGGTCTTTATTAGACTACTTTGAAAGTACTTCACAATAACACTTAACTTCACAACTAATAGCGTGCTTAAAACAAACTCTTTACTGACTACTCAGCTTGTGCTGCTCACTCTGCCCCAAATGTCTAGACGTTTCTTCTTCTAGAATTTTCTACTTGTTTAGCAGCTATAGGGGTGTGTATTTGTAGTTTATAGCCTCTCACATAGGCATATGCGTGTGTATATGTGAGTACTACTTCGACTGATGACTATAGTATGTAGTATACATCTGTATGCACAAATCACTCTGTGTGTGATTTGTGATCTGTATATGAGTTATCTCTTCGTTGCCTTCTATGTATGTGGGTAAATGATGATTAATGTGTTTATGTAGCTTGCTTAAATGTTTCTGTTGTTGTGCATTTACTTAGTAACCGCTTAGAGATGGTAATATTCGTCACAGTATTGTTAAATAAAACCGTTCAACTTAATTTTTTTTAATAATTTAATTTTCATGTTTTTATTTAATTGCCTGTTATTTCTCATTATATATAGTTCATTTAGTGCCTCATTATTACAAGGACTCATTCCTGACAATTTTGTAACAATTGTAACTCCTCAATACATAAGATTTTAGTCGAGTCAGTGCCACGTATGCTTGTCCTATATATTGCGCTGGCAGCCTGGAAGGGTTGCGCTACACATCCCCTTGGATCTGGTATTTTAGGCGCCTCTTACGACAGGCATACCTACCGCGGGTATATTCCGACCACCTAAAGCGCTGTATGTAATATGTGTTCCAAATATGAGCCAAATCGGACCACAAATACGATTTTTTTTAAATATTGCGATCCATGCGCCACCTATCGAATTGTATTGTTATCGCGTTCTGAACCATATTCCAAGTTTGAAGCTTGTAGCTTATCGCTACACAGAGTCAAGCTAAATAAAACCTTTTAATAAAAAAAACAAAGCGTACTCATATTGAGTGTTATTTTATGTAAACCATGAAATGAAATCGCTACTTTTCATCAGACACTAAAATCCCAGTGCTAGTCTTCCTGGCATATATGGCACTTTTTTTTTGTACATTGGGACTTTCACCATCATTTTGAGTCAAAATCCCCTAAAATTGGAGATGATGTTTTCCAAACGGATTGGCCTAATGTAGCGTATATGGTACCTATTATATTTATATTTGCTGTCTTTTCAAGCCGCTTGCGATAATGAAAAATGATATGTAATTAATTACTAAGCTACACATTCACCCATTAAGTAGCTGGTTTGGGTTTAATCATTTTCAGTGTATTTGCAGCTCTTGCATACAACGAATCATAGTTCAACCAAAATGAATCAAAACACCGGTCGGCTTTTCAGCTATATACTTTTCTTAGCCAGCTTTTGTGGTTTCCAAGTAAACAATATAAGGGCTGAGCTCACTATTATAACCAAGTCACAGTGGAATGGAGTCGAAGCGGTGAAGGAGCCAACTAAACAATATTTGCCAATTGGACGTGTCATTGTGACACACACAGCGGGTGTAGAATGTCAGAATTTGGTGAGATAATTCAATGAACAATAACAATAGTGTCTGTATTGTTTTTATACCCAACTGCACCATAGTCTTGCCCAACTAAAGAAATATTCATTGGCTGATCTGACTCGGGTTTATTTGTAAAATCCTATTTGAATCAACCTACACCACCCTATTATTAAAATTAACACCGACTATAAATGTATCACCCAGCGGGTTAGGGGGTCAGAATATACCCGCGGTGGGTATGCCTGTCGTAAGAGGCGACTAAAATACCAGATTCAAGGGACTGTGTAGCGCAGCCCTTTCAGGTTGCCAGCGCAATATATAGCTACTCCAAACCCAATTGTCAACCTCACCTATCCGCGGCGAATCCTGTTTCACTAACAGCCGAAGCTTTGGCGACGCCAAGCTCCACAGAACTTGGGGGTGGGGAGGGAGGGATGACCTGAATGTTTAATATGGCCATATAAATCATTCCCGAGATGGTCGGGCTAGCACCTTAATGGTGCTGTGTTACCGGAGCGTACGGGATCTGTATCTGTCAAAGGACCATCACATCGATAACACTCCCCAAAGCCATTGGGGAGAAACCTAAAGCCTAAAAACTACTCACTGGAATAAGCTACAGTCCTGCAAAAATACTGCTCTCAGAACCGCCACGGGCTGTCTTCTTATGTCCCAAGAACTTTACTTACTTAATTGGCGCTTAACTGTCTAAACGTCCCCAGAACACCATCTACACAATGAGGCGAGAATACTCCCCATCAGGGAGAAAAATGAGATGCTAACCAAACAGTTCCTGTTGAATACCCAGAAACCTGGGCATCCCAACAGACATCTGATTGATGAGCCAACACCGCCTAGGGGCTTAATGAGTAATCTCCGTAAGCATTATGAGGAAATACGGCACCTGAGAACTCAGCCGTATGGAGCAAAAAACACAAGCAAGTCCTCAGTGAACTCCACAAACAGGCGTCGGACCTTTGTGCCAGGAATTGCCCGGTGAATCCAGTACTCAAAGAACAGTACCCAAAACTAGCGGAAGAGGAACGCATACTCCCCAGGGAAACGCGAGTCTAGCTCAACTTCGTTCTGGATACTGTAACAGGCTAAACTCTTACCTATCCAGAATCAACCCCGACATACAAAATGTATGCCCCGCTTGCAATGTGTCCCCACATGACACCAACCATCTGTTGTTGTTGTTGTTGTAGCACTGCTCGCCCCACCTAATAGCCGCGACCGATCACAAATTGTCATCAATATCCTTTAACGGGAGTCCAAGGAAACTTGCCGTTTCAATAGGGGTGGACCATAAGGAAAGGGGTGTTAGAGGCGTTGGTTCCACATTACAATTAAAGAGATGGTTGGTGTCATGTGGGGACACATTGCAAGCAGGGCATACATTTTGTATGTCGGGGTTGATTCTGGATAGGTAAGAGTTTAACCTGTTACAGTATCCAGAACGAAGTTGAGCAAGAGTGACACGCGTTTCCCTGGGGAGTATGCGTTCCTCTTCTGCGAGTTCTGGATATTTTTCTTCAAGTACTGGATTCACCGGGCAATTCCCGACATAAAGGTCCGACGCCTGTCTATGGAGTTCACCAAGGACCTGCTTGTGTTTTTCCGCTTCATACGGCTGGGTTCTCAGGTGCCGTATTTCCTCAAAATGCTTACGGAGATGACTCCTTAGGCCCCTAGGCGGTGCTGGTTCGTCAATCAGATGTCTGTTGGGATGCCCAGGTTTCTGGGTATTCAACAGAAACTGTTTGGTCAGCATCTCATTTCTCTCCCTGATGGGGAGTATTCTCGCCTCATTATGCAGATGGTGTTCTGGGGACATAAGAAGACAGCCCGTGGCGATTCTGAGAGCAGTATTTTGGCAGGCCTGTAGTTTCTTCCAGTGGGTGGTTTTTAGGCTTGGCGACCATATGGGTGACGCGTAGCACGTAATCGGCTGGCTAATTGCTTTGTATGTGGTCAAGAGCGTTTCTTTATCTTTTCCCCAGGTACTGCCAGCAAGGGATTTGAGGATTTTATGGCTCTGAATTCTTGGAACAATTGCGGTTGCGTGCGCACCAAAATAGATCCTGATCAAACGTCACACCCAAGATTTTGGGGTGTAGGACAGTCGGTAGCATAGTGCCATCGACGTGGATGTTCAATATGGTCGACATTTGGGGCGTCCATGTTGTAAATAAGGTCGCGGAAGATTTAGTCGGTGACAATGACAGGTTTCGCGAGGCGAAAAAACTGGAGAGATCAGGGAGATAGCCGTTTATTTTATTGCATAGCTCATCGATCTTTGGGCCTGGGCCTGTGGCCATTATTGTGCAGTCATCGGCGTAGGAAACGATTGTGACTCCTTCCGGTGGTGAAGGTAGCTTAGATATGTAGAAATTAAACAAAAGCGGGGATAGGACACCACCCTGTGGCACCCCTTGTTTAATTCTCCTTTGTTTTGATGTTTCGTTTCTGAATTGCACCGATGCCTGCCGACCACCCAGGTAATTTGCGGTCCACCTTTTAAGACATGGGGGAAGGGTAGACCCTTCCAGGTCTTCCAGTAACGAGCCATGGTTGACCGTATCAAAAGCTTTTGATAGGTCTAACGCTACGAGTACTGTTCTATGGTGGGGATATTGATTCAAACCGCAATTTATCTGGGTGCTAATGACATTTAGCGCGGAGGTAGTGCTATGGAGTTTTCTGAAGCCATGCTGATGAGGGGCTAGCTGCAAATGTGCTTGGAAATGAGGGAGCAAAATGGCTTCAAGCGTCTTTGCCACTGGCGATAGAAGAGATATCGGACGATATGACTCACCTACGTTAGCTGGTTTCCCAGGCTTTAGTAGCGGGACCACCTTGGCCATTTTCCATTTCTCGGGTATGACAAAGGTGGAAAGAGACAGGTTGAAGACATGCGCTAAATATTTGAAACCCTCTTTCCCTAGGTTTTTAAGCATAGGCATGGCTATGCCGTCTGGGCCCACTGCTTTGGATGGTTTAGCGCGACCAATGGCGTCCTCAACCTCTCTAGCGGTGATGGTGATTGGTGACGCGCTGAGTTTGTGTTTATGTGCGTGTCTATTAGCTCTCCGTCTATCTTTGTCAACCGTAGGATGCATTATATATTGTCGGCAGAAAGCGCTCGCGCATTTTTTCGCATCCGACAGCACCTTATCGCCAAAGGTGATGGAAACTTTGTCTTTGTGCTTAGTCGGATTCGATAGGGACTTTACGGTGGACCAAAGTTTACCTACACCGGTAGAGAGGTTACAACCTCTTAGGTGCTCTTCCCATTTCGCCCGCTTGTGTTCGTCCACAAGCAATCTGATGCGTTGGTTTATATCCCTTATTTGGGGGTCGCCTGGATCAAGCTGTCTTATAAGGTCGCGTTCCCTCGCTAAGCTCGCGGCCTCCGCCGGGAAGTGGGGCCGGATTTCGGGAATTCTCCCAGCGGGAATGAAATGTGCCGAGGCGGATTCAATGACCTTACGGAAGGCACGCTCCCCTTGGCGGGCATCAGTCGGGATAGGGAGGGCAGCAAAGCTGCTGTCTGTTGCAGATTTATATTCTTCCCACTTTCCTTTTTTGAAGTTTATGAAAGAGCGTTTTTCGGTGACGATGAAGTCGGCGGTACGCTCGAACGAAATAAGTATGGGCAGGTGGTCGGATGCCAATATTACCATCGGCTGCCAGTTGACGCAGTTTACGAGTTCTGCGCTAACGATTGAGATATCTGGCGAGCTATGACAGCTTCCTACCATACGTGTGGGGGCGTCTCCGTTTATTGTGCAGAACGTCGTTTCTTCTATTTGATCCGCCAACATCTCACCCCTACTGTCCGCCCGCAAGTTTGAATGCCATAGGTCGTGATGGGCATTGAAATCGCCTAAGATAATGCGATTTTTGCCAGTGAGTAAGGCCTCGATATTAGGGCGGTATCCACTGGGGCAACAGGTGACAGGAGGGATGTAGATGTTGATGATTTCTAGATTTGCATCGGCTGACCGAACAGATAGGCCTTGACGTTCTAAGACATTGTCCCTGCGGTCGATGCCAGGATCAAATATATAATATTGCACAGAGTGGTGTATAATAAACGCGAGGCCGCCTCCATTTCCGCTCTCGCGGTCTTTCCTGTGGACATTATACCCAGAGCAGGTCTGCAATGCAGATCTTGCTGTGAGTTTAGTCTCTTGAATCGCAGCAATGCGGATGTTGTGCCGCTTCATGAAATCGACTATCTCCGTAATCTTCCCAGTTAGTCCATTACAGTTGAACTGCAGAATTCTGAAGTGCATGAGGGGTGACGCCGCCACTCTAGGGGTAAGTGAGGGGTGACTACGCCTAGGTTGTGGAAGGCAAGGACGCAATTGCTGTTGTGGCCTTGGGACTGGGCGCCCTTGGGCAAGCATTGGGGTACCCGGATGATTTGGGTTTGCGACCTGGCAACATGGCGCGATGAAACCCGTCGAGGGGTTGCCGTCGCGGAGACCAGAACATCTAGGAAAGTGGCACCACCCAAGGCAGGAGCTGCATTGAGCGGATGTCGCAAACCTATATATTCTGTGCTGGCAGACGGTGCAAACGGAGGCAGGGACTAAGAGTCTGTTTCCCTGACCTGCACGATTGCTGCCAGAAAAGAGGGGAGGAGAAGAAGACGGGGGCAGGGGCTGATGCTCAGCATTGCTACCAACTCTACTACGAAGGTAGTAGTTATGAGTGGTATCAGCTGTTTGAGTTGTTGGCGCCGTGGGGCGCGAGCAGCAGCGGGTACTTGTTGTGGCTCGCTGAGCAGCGAAGCTGCTGGAAGGTAGTGGGGATACGCTTAGGCGTAGACTACGGGACGCCCTTGGGCGTGAGCAGCAAGGAGCCACAAAAGATTTATAAAAGTTACGTGGACGTCGGGTTTTGGGATCAAGCCCAGAACAACCTGTCCGATGCAACCATCCCTTGCACGAGACACACTGAACAGAGTATGACCGTCCTAAAAAGATTCTTTTCTGGCAAATGCAGCAAAACCATTTCTCAGGACCGGGGTGAGGAGACGGACCCGGATTGGGTTCGATACCTTCCCGGAGTAAGAGAATATGTAGCAGTCCTGCTGCAAGGAGCTGCTGGGAGGATGACAATTTGTGGGAGGGACGAAACAAATTAAATGGGGTCACACTGAAATGACAGTCCTTGGTCGGGAAAAATCCCGAGTCGCTCCGGTACATAGAACCGACTAATTGTAATGTGGAACCAACGCCTCTAACACCCCTTTCATTATGGTCCACCGCTGTTGAAACAGCAAGTTTCCTTGGACTCCCGTTAGAGGATATTGATGACAATTTGTGATCGGTCGCACCTATTAGGTGGGGCGAAGCACTGCTACAACAACAACAGAAACCTTATCGCTACAACAACAACAACAACTATACATTTATTTCTATGAATACAAACAGCAAACACTCTTGTATAGCAATCACTTGAAATTTCGAAAGAATTTTAAGTGAATACTACTTTCATGCATACTTTGTGTCATCCGAACATAATAGACATCTTTACCGTTTCTTTTTTTCAGGATACGTGCTCTCAACAAGTTCGCAACATACAAAATTATCATCTCAATTTACAGTTTGATGATATTGCCTACAATTTTCTTATCGGCAATGATGGGCATGTATATGAGGGACGTGGTTGGGAGTTTGTAGGTGCTACGACCAAGACTTTTAATGAAGGAAGTTTGAGTGTGGCTTTCAATGGTACATATGATAAAAACGCTCCAAGCGAACAAGCCTTACAAGCTGCTCAATCATTGTTAGATATGGGTATAAGCACGGCTAAGTTAAGTGCAGATTATAAACTTTATGGACATCGTCAGTTGTCTTCAAAACAAGTCCGGGTGCAGCCTTATATGAGACCATCAAACAATGCCCACATTGGAGTCGTAGTGCAGCATAAGTGAAAGTACCTGGGCGACCGAGCTTTGCTCGGCAATCTTCGAGTATGCCGCATAACATACTTTGTTCTGCATGTCATCATTAATCAAACACAACTTTTTTTATATGTACATATATTATATACTTTTACTTACCAATATTTGATTTCCTTAAATATAGATTTCAAAAACATATCAAACACTAACCGCAAAATGAATTGGAATGAAAAATTTGAAATGAGTAATTCCAGCCTATAGTATAAGGGATTGTTACGACAATTAGTGAAATCGAGAACTAAGTTATTTAGGTCGAGTATCTTCATGCGCGAATTATTAATTTCAAATTTTTTTTAGTTATACACTATGAAAGTCTCACAATTTTATTACATTCCAAAAACTTGTAAATTTCACGAATGACAAGTATCAGTTAGTTTAATTAAATGTCACCTTACTCCCCTAAGCTCCATCTGTTGGTAAGTAGTTAAATGGTTAGATGTCGTTTTCAAATTGAACATATGCCTCTAGTGTTCAACGGGAGCAAATTACCATGGTGAGATATCTTTTTGCTACAGTGAGAAATCTTTCTCATAGTAATCTGTGAGAAATTGCAATTATTCATTTTATATTTGCCAAAAATATGCATTTAAATATATTTTGCTAGAATTTGCCATGGTGCCTTAGTTAAATTTTATTAGCGTGTGTGAAATTAAGAAAATGAAGTCGAATCATGTGTAAGATTGTTTTACGAAGATTTTTAACTTATGTGTTCTCCTTTAAAGCTTTAATAGTTATGAGTAAGTAGAGTACTATTTCATCTAACTACCCCAACCCTAAATAGCAACCCTAATCAAAAATGGTTCGATACCCATATCTCATGCAATTTCTTTTAATTTCGAATTGGTGGCAACCGTACCCAAAAATGCCTCTATTGTAATGCGGAGGGAAATACCTTTCGTTTGATACCCATATCTCATGCAATTTTTTTTTAATTTCGGTTAGGAGGCATCCTTGTGAAACATTCTGAGTGGCAACACCTAGGTAGAAAGTCTTAGAAGGTGATACATTATCTCTGTGCGAAATTTCATTTAAATTGGTTGAGCCGTTCCCGAGATCGTTCGGCTATACAAACATACAAATAAACAAATATTCAAAAATTGCTCGTTTGAAGTTATAAGATATACGACTATAACTTATATGGACATAAGCGCGCTCGCATACAAAAAAAGTTATTTACAGCTATGTATTTAATTAACTCAAGCATAAATAGCCAGATGTCTACAGCGAAAACTAAAAAAAAATCCAGTATTTTCATGCCAATTATTGCCAATGTTTTATTTATAATTTTTGTTTTTCATATCTAATGCAAAATTCGGTAAATATGATTGTGTACATATTGGCATTTATTAAAATTAACAAAAATAAAATAAAAATCTAAGTAAAAGGAAATGGCATTGTAAAACAATGCCGCATTTTATTATTAAAGGTTTTCTCTCAAACCTAAATATACTTCAACAAACATAAGTTTTTTTTTTTCAAATTTTTGTAACTAAAATTGCCTGCTTATTAAATAATTCAGATGCATCACACGTTATATTGTAAACAGATGTAACTTAACCGTTTTATATGGCTGTCACTATTCTAGCGGAAAATTTTGTACTGCAATTATTATAATTTTTTATTAAAATTTTTATTCGTTTTTTTTTTTTTGTGATATTTTTGCAGTTGATTTTTAATTTGGCAGAAAAGTCAGGACTTTAAGTCCTTTTGTATTCATATTTAAGTAATAAAATTAAGTTTTTTAAACAAGCTAATTATAAAAAAAATTTAGGATTTGAAGACATCTATGCACGCCATTTTGGCGTTAAAGTGTATGCTTACACCTGATCATAATCTCATTAGCCGCTGATTTTGTGATGTATGTTAAAACTTCGAATAATTTAAATTCTCAGTTACATATGCTTACAAACAAACATGCAGGATGTAGTTATTTACATTAAGATGACAAACTACATAAACTTATTATAGGCTGCAACTGATTTTGGCTTTAGTAGGCTTAACAGTCTCCCTTTGTTCAACTCCTTTTAACATTTTAATAATAAGCACTTCCGTTCGAGCAGTAAATACTGTGTATACATATATAATTCATTTTTGACACTTCACAAATAAGCTGCGTTCAAAATAGGAGCTGAAAATTGCAGAAACAAACAATCGCATGCCGTCTTTTGTTTTGTAGTGAAATCACAATTTAGCGCAAAGTTTTCTTTAATCTTCCATATCTTATACAAATGTTAAGCTGCATTTATTGATTTTATGCTATTATATTACTGCGAGTTTGCATTCACTTCTGCCAAACTTTTCATAACTAAGTCACGTTTGGCTGCACCTTCAAGTGAGTCGCCTTTTTGTGTATGCAAATTTTGAAAACAGCTTGTGTTAGTAACTTTCGGAGTGAGCACTTCATTATCACCATATTCTTCTTCACTTGCAATCATTATACAATCATCATCCATCCAATCATTCTTAAGTGTAATTTTTTCAGTTTGTTTGTAGAAAGAACGATCTGTTTTACGCAGGAAATTATATAACGCCACACAACCGAGTATTATTTTACGACCATTCTCTTCATCTATTCGTAGTGGTTGTGCTAATATTGGAAAAATATTTGATAGCATACGTAACGCATTTTCTGTATGTCTATTAACCAAACTCATAATATTATTATAATTAACCCGCGAGTCATTTGGCACATCGGTTGTTCCGCTCAGGAGGTAAGGCTTCAATGGTAATCCACATTTACTTGCAAAATAATAGGATTGTCCTACGCCATCTTGTGCTTCATTACTCACTGGAAGTTTAACTTTATACGTTTCAATCATATTTCTGATTGTTGATTTTTCATATATTTCGTCGAAAGCACCCGCTTGGGTTTTTTCAATATCAGTATAAAGGAAATTATTGCTACTATCTACAATGGAGGTGAAAATTAGTGGATGCTTGTTGATATAGTCCATTTGTTCCTCCGCACGTGACGTTGAATGGAACTTGATTTCTTGCATTGCCAGATGCCCAGCACAATTTGGCATACAGTGTTTTCGTTGGAATTCGTTAGCCACATTTTGCCATTGTTCATCAGTCTTTGGTAGTGATACAAATAGGTCCTTGAGTAATTCGTATATGTTGAGGCATATATTGGCTATCATTTTTAGTATCACAGGTTTCGAGGCACGGAAGCAATAGTTACGACATGAATGTACTTCACCTGGTAGACAAGTTACAAGAAAGTTTTTTTAGGCTTATTAAAAACAATGATAACGATTTAAGCAAATAGAAACATTGTAAATAAGAATAAGATTTTACTCAATTACTGAAAAGATAAAAGGTAGCACAGTGGGAAAATGTTGTTGTTGTAGCAGAGCTTCGCCCCATCCAATAGGTGCGACCGATCACTAATTGTCATCAATATCCTCTAACGGGAGTCCAAGGAAACTTGCTGTTTCAACAGGAGTGGACCATAATGAGAGGGGTGTTAGAGGCGTTGGTTCCACATTACAATTAAAGAGATGCTTGTGTCATGTGGGGACACATTGTAAGCGGGGCATACATTTTATATGTCGGGGTCGAATCTGGATTGGTAAGAGTTTAACCTGTTACAGTATCCAGAAAGAAGTTGAGCTAGAGTGACTCGCGTTTCCCTGGGGAGTAAGCGTTCCTCTTCCGCAAGTTTTGGGTACTCATCTTTGAGTACTGGATTCACTGGGCAATTCCTAGCATAAAGGTCCGACGCCTGTTTGTGGAGTTCACTGAGGGCCTGCTACAACAACAACAGTGGGGAAAATGTGAAGATATCGAAAAAGAACAGTTCATCTGCACTGCGATTCGGCATACCCTGCAAAAATCGTTGGATCATGTGGTCCACTGGAGTACTTACATTTATACTCCACAGTAATGTAGCAATGGACCAACTCATGTTTCTACCCGAACATATTGTAAGCCGATCATTGCTCGTTTTTAACGATTATAATCACTACACGATGTTTATTGGACTGTGGGTACTCCATGGATTACTCTGATGTAATGCGGAGCTGGAGTATATGGTCCAGTCCTAGGACATCGCAATGTTAATTGGACCATATTTTTTGTATGCATTGTGGTTAATTTTGGAGCACTCGCTTGGTCCATAGCGAGTACTCCATACATGCATGTATGGAGTACTCGCGATTTTTGCAGGGTAAGACTCATTTGAACTGGAATCAAATCTGGTTATCACATTTTCCACAGCTTCAATTGTTTTTGTTCACACTATACACAACTTGAAAATTAAACAGATACCCTGCAAAAATCGTTGGATCATGTGGTCCACTGGAGTACTTACCATTGTACTCCACTGTAATGCAGCAATGGACCAACTCATATTTCTTCACGAACATATTGTAAGCCGATCATTGCTCGTTTTTAATGATTGTAATCACTACACGATGTTTATTGGACTGTGGGTACTCCATAGATTACTCTGATGTAATGCGGAGCTGGAGTATATGGTCCCATCCTAGGACATCGCAATGTTAATTGGACCATATTTTTTGTATGAATTGTGGTTAATTTTGGAGCACTCGGTTGGTCCATAGCGAGTACTCCATACATGCATGCATGGAGTACTCACGATTTTTGTAGGGTAACTTCAGAACCAAGGACTAGAGCCAAAGCCGCCACCGTTTAAATTTTTAAAACCGAAGCTGGGGAAAAATGAACTTCCAACGTTCGGGACAGCTTAAGGGCAACAAACCTCTGCTTAGAAGTCTGCTAAGAAAAAAATAACTAGTGAATTTTATAAAATAACAAGTTAAAATCGATCCGAATCCAGTTATTTTAAATCGATTAATATCTTTAATCAACGTGTCAGTGTCGCACCAACATCCGAGTCGTAGGAGTGTAATGAGCCGGTCTGTCACCCTGCATAACTCCCCTCAATAAAGCGAAGTTTCATAGCACATTTCTCTCCATGGAGGTCTTAAGACATCTGCGGTTGCAACAGGGTTATGCCAGTGCGGTCACACCCGCTAGGTTTATGGTGCTGTTGCAGATATGGATAGTACATTGACTAGCCCCTTCAGGCGTTAGTCCACCTACCGCGGGAAAAACTTAAATCAGCCTCGAACCTAGAGATCTGTGAACTTTAGTCGTCGCAACCGGCAGATATGCCTTACAACGGGCATATTCTAAACCAATTCATCCTTTGTGTGCTCTTGCCAGGCGAATTGGTTGTGCCATGCAACTCAAAAGCTTATCTGCGAACAGGTCGCATTTCTCCTTCCGCTATAAAAATACGCCTATCATTCACATTAGATGACATTAACTTCAAAAGTATTTTGGATAATAATTAAACAAGGTGAGTCGACTCGAAATTTCGAACGGTTAATCAACTCGTGGCCGCGATATTCGATATAGAAAAGGGTGCTACTAGTACCGTACCGTACCGATAAAAATGGGGTGAGACGCAGCAAATTATCTGCTGAGGATATATTCCGTGATGAGCCCAAGTTCAGCAAGGGCCTTATTAGCTTATATAATATCAACTGTCTCACTCGTGCTAGCTTATGTTGTTGTTGTTGTAGCGATAAGGTTACTCCCCGAAGGCTTTGTGGTGTGTTATCGATGTGATGGTCCTTTGACAGATACAGATCCGGTACGCTCCGGTAACACAGCACCATTAGCCCGACCATCTCGGGAACGATTCATATGGCCACATTAAACATTCAGGCCGTCCCTCCCTCCCACCCCCAAGTTCCATGAGGGTCGGTTCGGTCGGTCCCAAGGCAGTCGGTTCTATGTACCGGAGCGACTCGGGATTTTTCCCGACCAAGGACTGTCATTTCAGTGTGACCCCATTTAATTTGTTTCGTCACTCCCACAAATTGTCATCCTCCCAGCAGCTCCTTGAAGCAGGACTGCTACATATTCTCTTACTCCGGGAAGGTATCGAACCCAATCCGGGTCCGTCTCCTGACCACGGTCCTGAGAAATGGTTTTGCTGCATTTGCCAGAAAAGAATCTTTTTAGGACGGTCATACTCTGTTCAGTGTGTCTCGTGCAAGGGATGGTTGCATCGGACAAGTTGTTCTGGGCTTGATCCCAAAACCCGACGTCCACGTAACTTTTATAAATCTTTTGTGGCTCCTTGCTGCTCACGCCCAAGGGCGTCCAGTAGTCTACGCCTAAGCGCCCCCCCCCCCCCCCCCACTAACTTCCAGCAGCCTCGCTGCTCAGCAAGCCACAACAAGTACCCGCTGCTGCTCGCGCCCCACGGCGCCAACAACTCAAACAGCTGATACCACTCATAACTACTACCTTCGTAGTAGAGCTGGTAGCAATGCTGAGCATCAGCCCCTGCCCACGTCTTCTTCTCCCCCCCCCCCCCCCCTCTTTTCTGGCAGCAATCGTGCAGGCCAGGGAAACAGACTCTTAGTCCCTACCTCCGTTTGCACCGTCTGCCAGCACAGAATATATAGGTTTGCGACATCCGCTCAATGCAGCTCCTGCCTTGGGTGGTGCCACTTTCCTAGATGTTCTGGTCTCCGCGACGGCAACCCCTCGACGGGTTTCATCGCGCCAGGTCGCAAACCCAAATCATCCGGGTACCCCAATGCTTGCCCAAGGGCGCCCAGTCCCAAGGCCACCACGGAGATAGTCGATTTCATGAAGCGGCACAACATCCGCATTGCTGCGATTCAAGAGACTAAACTCACAGCAAGATCTGCATTGCAGACCTGCTCTGGGTATAATGTCCACAGGAAAGACCGCGAGAGCGGAAATGGAGGCGGCCTCGCGTTTATTATACACCACTCTGTGCAATATTATATATTTGATCCTGGCATCGACCGCAGGGACAATGTCTTAGAACGTCAAGGCCTATCTGTTCGGTCAGCCGATGCAAATCTAGAAATCATCAACATCTACATCCCTCCTGTCACCTGTTGCCCCAGTGGATACCGCCCTAATATCGAGGCCTTACTCACTGGCAAAAATCGCATTATCTTAGGCGATTTCAATGCCCATCACGACCTATGGCATTCAAACTTGCGGGCGGACAGTAGGGGTGAGATGTTGGCGGATCAAATAGAAGAAACGACGTTCTGCACAATAAACGGAGACGCCCCCACACGTATGGTAGGAAGCTGTCATAGCTCGCCAGATATCTCAATCGTTAGCGCAGAACTCGTAAACTGCGTCAACTGGCAGCCGATGGTAACATTGGCATCCGACCACCTGCCCATACTTATTTCGTTCGAGCGTACCGCCGACTTCATCGTCACCGAAAAACGCTCTTTCATAAACTTCAAAAAAGGAAAGTGGGAAGAATATAAATCTGCAACAGACAGCAGCTTTGCTGCCCTCCCTATCCCGACTGATGCCCGCCAAGGGGAGCGTGCCTTCCGTAAGGTCATTGAATCCGCCTCGGCACATTTCATTCCCGCTGGGAGAATTCCCGAAATCCGGCCCCACTTCCCGGCGGAGGCCGCGAGCTTAGCGAGGGAACGCGACCTTATAAGACAGCTTGATCCAGGCGACCCCCAAATAAGGGATATAAACCAACGCATCAGATTGCTTGTGGACGAACACAAGCGGGCGAAATGGGAAGAGCACCTAAGAGGTTGTAACCTCTCTACCGGTGTAGGTAAACTTTGGTCCACCGTAAAGTCCCTATCGAATCCGACTAAGCACAAAGACAAAGTTTCCATCACCTTTGGCGATAAGGTGCTGTCGGATGCGAAAAAATGCGCGAGCGCTTTCTGCCGACAATATATAATGCATCCTACGGTTGACAAAGATAGACGGAGAGCTAATAGACACGCACATAAACACAAACTCAGCGCGTCACCAATCACCATCACCGCTAGAGAGGTTGAGGACGCCATTGGTCGCGCTAAACCATCCAAAGCAGTGGGCCCAGACGGCATAGCCATGCCTATGCTTAAAAACCTAGGGAAAGAGGGTTTCAAATATTTAGCGCATGTCTTCAACCTGTCTCTTTCCACCTTTGTCATACCCGAGAAATGGAAAATGGCCAAGGTGGTCCCGCTACTAAAGCCTGGGAAACCAGCTAACATAGGTGAGTCATATCGTCCGATATCTCTCCTATCGCCAGTGGCAAAGACGCTTGAAGCCATTTTGCTCCCTTATTTCCAAGAACATTTGCAGCTAGCCCCTCATCAGCATGGCTTCAGAAAACTCCATAGCACTACCTCCGTGCTAAATGTCATTAGCACCCAGATAAATTGCGGTTTGAATCAATACCGCCACCATAGAACAGTACTCGTAGCGCTAGACCTATCAAAAGCCTTTGATACGGTCAACCATGGCTCGTTTCTACAAGACCTGGAAGGGTCTACCCTTCCCCCATGTCTTAAAAGGTGGACCGCAAATTATCTGGGTGGTCGGCAGGCATCGGTGCAATTCAGAAACGAAACATCAAAACCAAGGAGAATTAAACAAGGGGTGCCACAGGGTGGTGTCCTATCCCCACTTTTGTTTAATTTCTACATATCTAAGCTACCTTCACCACCGGAAGGAGTCACAATCGTTTCCTACGCCGATGACTGCACAATAATGGCCACAGGCCCAGGCCCAGAGATCGATGAGCTATGCAATAAAATAAACGGCTATCTCCCTGATTTCTCCAGTTTTTTCGCCTCGCGAAACCTGGCATTGTCACCGACAAAATCTTCCGCGACCTTATTTACAACATGGACGCCCCAAATGTCGACCATATTGAACATCCACGTCGATGGCACTACGCTACCGACTGTCCTACACCCCAAATCTTGGGTGTGACGTTTGATCAGGATCTACATTTTGGTGCGTACACAACCGCAATTGTTCCGAGAATTCAGAGCCGTAATAAAATCCTCAAATCCCTTGCTGGAAGTACCTGGGGAAAAGATAAAGAAACGCTCATGACCACATACAAAGCAATTAGCCAGCCGATTACGTGCTACGCGTCACCCATATGGTCGCCAAGCCTAAAAACTACCCACTGGAAGAAACTACAGGCCTGCCAAAATACTGCTCTCAGAATCGCCACGGGCTGTCTTCTTATGTCCCCAGAACACCATCTGCATAATGAGGCGAGAATACTCCCCATCAGGGAGAGAAATGAGATGCTGACCAAACAGTTTCTGTTGAATACCCAGAAACCTGGGCATCCCAACAGACATCTGATTGACGAACCAGCACCGCCTAGGAGCCTAAGGAGTCATCTCCGTAAGCATTTTGAGGAAATACAGCACGTGAGAACCCAGCCGTATGAAGCGAAAAAACACAAGCATGTCCTTGGTGAACTCCATAGACAGGGGTCGGACCTTTATGTCGGGAATTGCCCGGTGAATCCAGTACTTGAAGAAAAATATCCAGAACTCGCGGAAGAGGAACGCATACTCCCCAGGGAAACGCGTGTCACTCTTGCTCAACTTCGTTCTGGATACTGTAACAGGTTAAACTCTTACCTATCCAGAATCAACCCCGACATACAAAATGTATGCCCCGCTTGCAATGAGTCCCCACATGACACCAACCATCTCTTTAATTGTAATGTGGAACCTACGCCTCTAACACCCCATTCCTTATGGTCCACCCCTGTTGAAACGGCAAGTTTCCTTGGACTCCCGTTAGAGGATATTGATGACAATTTGTGATCGGTCGCGGCTATTAGGTGGGGCGAGCATTGCTACAACAACAACAACAACAACATTAGGAGCTTGGGGTCGCCAGAGCTTCGTCTGTTAGTGAAACAGGATTCGCCACGGATAGGCGAGGTTGACAATTGGGTTTGGAGAAGCTATATATTCCGCTGGCAATCTGAAAGGGTTGCGCTACACAGCTCCTTGAAGATGGTATGATGACGCCCTGGGAAGTTTAGCTTTCTTATCAGAACAAATTTGATATTGCATTTTGAGAACGGGGTTCACCAACCTCATATCAAACTGCTGTAAAGTGAAGGATATATCCACAATACTTACAGCAACGCCACTTTATTTTCCTGGGGGGTGTCTTTTTAGATGCCCAGATGTGCGGCAGTCAGTAGAAACTTTCTATTCAGAATTCATTTCAGTTCTTGCGTTGAATATTTTCTGCTAACAATTCAAATGTTACTCAGGTGTCATAAGGAGACATCCTGTGGTATTTTGAGCCGTGTTCAAGCACGTCTCTTTTAATTCAGGCGAGCAGAGGTGTAGAACATGAGCGGAGGTCTAGTTGTTTTACAAGTGGTTATCAACGTTTTTTATCTTTTCCCCAAATGACAATAGCTAACGACTGGATAATTTTGTAGCCGTATTAAGAGGCAATTACGGTTGCATCAGCATGGAAATTGGTCCTGGATGATGTTATACTTTTCTAAGATTTGTGTTTTTTCCACGGTTTCCAATATACAATTTGGTTACGTTTTACAAGACGCAGCAAATTATCTGCTGAGGATATATTCCCTGATGAGCCCAAGTTCAGCAAGGCCCTTATTAGCTTATATAATATCAACTGTCTCACTCGTGCTAGCTTATGTTGTTGTTGTTGTAGCGATAAGGTTACTCCCCGAAGGCTTTGTGGTGTGTTATCGATGTGATGGTCCTTTGACAGATACAGATCCGGTACGCTCCGGTAACACAGCACCATTAGCCCGACCATCTCGGGAACGATTCATATGGCCACATTAAACATTCAGGCCGTCCCTCCCTCCCACCCCAAGTTCCATGGGGAGCTTGGGGTCGCCAGAGCCTCGTCTTTTAATTCAGGTGAGCAGAGGTGTAGAACATGAGCGGAGGTATAGTTGTTTTACAAGTGGTTATCAACGTTTTTTATCTTTTCCCCAAATGACAATAGCTAACGACTGGATAATTTTGTAGCAGTATTAAGAGGCAATTACGGCTGCATCAGCATGGAAATTGGTCCTGGATCATGTTATATTTTTCTAAGATTTGAGTTTTTTCCACGGTTTCCAATATACAATTTGGTTACGTTTTATAAGACGGTGCACCACCTAATTTTTATCAAATATTATCAAAGGTGGTATCAAAAGATGCGTTTTTGCAGCAAAAGATAATATTGCTTTTTCACAAATAGGCTCATATTTGGTGAGATGCAAGATCTATGAGTAGTTGCTTATGCATTTTATTTTATTATCTTTGTAGTTAGAACGAAACGGCTATTTAACTATTTTTTGTTAAGGCGTAACATTTTTTTGATAGATGTTCGCTTAATGAAGTATTTGGCCCTTTGTGAAAAGGAAAACTTAGTTACTACATTTAACATAACTGTGATTTCATTAAGTTTCTGTGCAAAATTATTCTCATAGTCGAAATAAGATTGAGTCGAAATTAAGGTAAATTATTTAATAAGAACGGGGACCAATGACGAGATATTTTGCAATCTAGCCTTGTTATCTTTATTGGGTGTCAGCCAAGCTTCCACACTGAAATGTTATAAGTCAAACAACGTAAGAATGATAATTAAAATCAGAGCACATCACATCACTTACCCGTTGCCAAATACTTTAATGTTATTGCGATTCTCTCCTCGGCGCTAAACGATTTCTTTTTTCGATGTGGTTCATAGGAACTTATAACCGGCGATAAATTAGATACCAAAAATCGAAATTGTTTTTCAGTTATATCGAAGAAACAATTAAAGTGATATATCTCATTGCTACGAAGTTGTATCTCTTGACGCAGGTTTTCTTTGCTCAGAAACTCAGTTTGGTTCTTTTTCAACCATTCTTTTGTCCATTCAAGACGTCGTTTGCTATTTAATATGCCAGCCAAATCCAGTGCTGACATTTTCGGCAATTGTCGTACTAGCGCTGCTGCAGTAGTGGTGCGGTTAGTTTGAGCTGAGTTGACTCCCTCACCTCCGCCACTGACAACTTTATTATCCCGTTTTAGTTGTTGTCCTTGTTGCTGCAACATTGTATAACATTCGCCAAAAGCTTTGGGAACTGCAGTTGCAGAAGCTACAGGCTTTGGGCGTATGTAAATCTTTGCTGTTTCATTATCGTCCGCACGATTGGTCACTTTGTCATCCTCGTTAACGCCAGTTACAAGGGCTGTATTACTACCAGCACAAGCACTATCAGGGAGAGCAGAGTTGAGCGTAATCATGCGACATATGCCATTGCCATTGCCATTTGTGACACCCTCGCGTTCACGTAAAACACCAATAGTTTTGATTTTCAATTTATCCATATTTTAAAAACTTGTGGTGCTCCTGCCAGCTTTTTTTTGTTCAATATATTTTGAAGGCGCTGATGTGCTGGCGAACTTTTCACAGCACCCGAGCCCAAAAAACGAAAATGGATTTTCGCTTTTTTGTCAAGTTAGTAGCACACCTTTCAATTGAATAGTACGTAAAGATATTGAAAATATAAACAGAAATATAAGGTTAATATGGTTCCACTATATTTTTTGAAAACGTCTACGTTATTGTGTTTAGGTGTGGTCAGCCATCTTCTGCAGTACAATTCAAGAAATTTGATTTTTATTCGATTTTTTCCCTCAACCTGACTTTTTTTGGAATGTCGAGCTACCAAACAACGAGCAACACACAAGGCGACCAATAACAACAACAATATACGCACTAAAAAATGGCAGCAGCCAATGCAAACATATAAACGCGGTCGGCTGATCGTCTATACTTGCTAATGTAGTTGTTGCTATTCTGTTGTCGATTCTATATATGGCCGATTATGATGCACTTTGCATGTAGCAAAATGAAATTATTCCACAATATATTGAGCTTAATTGAATCACTATTTTATTATGCTAATTTCACCGGACACTGTTCTTTTACAACATTTGTTAATACAACTTATGAAAGGGTAGGCAAACGATTTATTACATCTAATATGGCGGATTTTTGCTCACATTTGTTATACAAAGTCCTATTAGAATTCGTGGCCAAAACGAATCCGTTTTCGAATTTCTTGTTTTCGTGTGAACAGCTGTTCCAGCACAGCTGACGCAAATTCTGTTGTACTAAAAATTACTTTTATCGAAAAGCAGTTCAAATGTTGCCACCCCCACAGCATAACAACCCAACAAGAAACGCTAATAGTTTTACTAATACACTCACACTTGTAATTGACAATGCTGATCCTGCGATAACGTAAACATTGATACGCAAATTTATGTATGTTCCTTTGTTCGCTCACGCATGTCCGCATGTTCCCGACGACAGCCTATAATCATGAAAAAGGACTCAAACTGGGGAAGCTTCGGAAACCTGGTAAAGAACAAAAGAACATACAGCAGATAACATTATGAATGTGAGACAGATACATACATAATTCTCAACAGAATTTTATGTATGCGAGAACAGTTTATCCGATTTAATCATGTTGTCACTACTGACTGTCATATGACAATCAAATGATGATCACGGTTGTTTTGTTATTTTTATATTCCGCCATTTTCAAATGACGAAAACCATATAAAAAATAAGTTTAAAAAATGAAAAAGAGAGCATTTCAAAGCTCCATGCTAAAAGAAAAGAAATCGAAAATAATATTAAAAAATAACAAAAGCTGTCGGAATGTATGGGGCGCACTCAAAAAATTGATACGCGAAAAATAGTAGTGGTTAGTGATGATTCATTTTTAAATGTGTTTCCGCATGAGGAAAGCGCTCTTCTGTTGTTTTGTTATTTTCTGAATTTAAATTGAACATTCTGAACTCGAATTCTTATAAAACTATTTATTTTAAACAAATAAGAAAACGTATGCTTTTACCACGTACAAAATTAAAAACGTAATGAAATAAAGTAAATAAAAAGCAAAAAGCATTGTTTCATTTTTGGCGGAATATAACAATGGTCATTTATGATAGTATAACAGTCAAACCTGATATCTACAGTAAACTATCATTTATGACACTTTTTGATAATTAGAGTGTCAGCACTGATCCAGGAAAAGGAATGAGAGTGAGCAGTACGGCTATATACTTAATCAGTAGGCCACGTTGGTGTATAAGAAGGAGACAAAAACTCACACGTACACAGTTGTTTACATCACATTTGCGCAAGTCCCCTTAAGTTTGTGATAGAAAGTTTGTATGAGGCGCTGATCGTTAGGTTGACTTTGCTGACAATCAGATGATACTCATATGATAGTCAGTATTCTTGTAGGGTTGTAGGGTAGCCTACAAGAAACGCTGATAGTTTTACTAATACACTCACACTTGTAATTGACATTGCTGATCCTGCGATGACGTAAACATTGATACTCAAATTCGCTCACGCATGTCCGCATGTTCCCAACGACAGCCTATAATCATGAAAAAGGACTCAAACTGGGAAAGCTTCGGACACCTGGTACAGAACAAAATAACATGCAGCAGATACCATTATGCATGTGAGACAGATACATAATTCTCATCGGAATTTTATGTATGCGAGAACAGTTTATCCGATTTAATCATGTTGTCACTACTGACTGTCATATGACTATCAAATGATTATCACGGTTGTCTTGTTATTTTTTAAATTCCGCCATTTTCAACCGACGAAAACCATATAAAAAATAAGTTTAAAAAAGGAAAAATAGAGCATTTCAAAGCTCCATGCTAAAAGAAAAAAAATTGAAAATAATATTAAAAAATACCAAAAGCTGTCGGAATGTATGGGGCGCACTCAAAAAATTGATACGCGAAAAATAGTAGTGGTTAGTGATGATTCATTTTTAAATGTGTTTCCGCATGAGGAAAGCGCTCTTCTGTTGTTTTGTTATTTTCTGAATTTAAATTGAACATTCTGAACTCGAATTCTTATAAAACTATTTATTTTAAACAAATAAGAAAACGTATGCTTTTACCACGTACAAAATTAAAAACGTAATGAAATAAAGTAAATAAAAAGCAAAAAGCATTGTTTCATTTTTGGCGGAATATAACAATGGTCATTTATGATAGTATAACAGTCAAACCTGATATCTACAGTAAACTATCATTTATGACACTTTTTGATAATTAGAGTGTCAGCACTGATCCAGGAAAAGGAATGAGAGTGAGCAGTACGGCTATATACTTAATCAGTAGGCCATGTTGGTGTATAAGAAGGAGACAAAAACTCACACGTACACAGTTGTTTACATCACATTTGCGCAAGTCCCCTTAAGTTTGTGATAGAAAGTTTGTATGAGGCGCTGATCGTTAGGTTGACTTTGCTGACAATCAGATGATACTCATATGATAGTCAGTATTCTTGTAGGGTTGTAGGGTACCCTACAAGAAACGCTGATAGTTTTACTAATACACTCACACTTGTAATTGACAATGCTGATCCTGCGATGACGTAAACATTGATACTCAAATCCGCTCACGCATGTCCGCATGTTCCCAACGACAGCCTATAATCATGAAAAAGGACTCAAACTGGGAAAGCTTCGGACACCTGGTACAGAACAAAATAACATGCAGCAGATACCATTATGCATGTGAGACAGATACATAATTCTCATCGGAATTTTATGTATGCGAGAACAGTTTATCCGATTTAATCATGTTGTCACTACTGACTGTCATATGACTATCAAATGATTATCACGGTTGTCTTGTTATTTTTTAAATTCCGCCATTTTCAACCGACGAAAACCATATAAAAAATAAGTTTAAAAAAGGAAAAATAGAGCATTTCAAAGCTCCATGCTAAAAGAAAAAAATTGAAAATAATATTAAAAAATACCAAAAGCTGTCGGAATGTATGGGGCGCACTCAGAAAATTGATACGCGAAAAATAATAGTGGTTAGTGGTGATTCATTTTTAAGTGTGTTTCCGCATGAGGAAAGCGTTCTTCTGTTGTTTTGTTATTTTCTGAATTTAAATTGAACATTCTGAACTCGAATTCTTATAAAACTATTTATTTTAAACAAATAAACACGTATGCTTTTATCACGTACAAAATTAAAAACGTAATGAAATAAAGTAAATAAAAAGCAAAAAGCATTGTTTCATTTTTGGCGGAATATAGCAATGGTCATTTATGATAGTATAACAGTCAAACCTGATATCTACAGTAAACTATCATTTATGACACTTTTTGATAGTTAGAGTGTCAGCACTGATCCAGGAAAAGGAACGAGAGTAAGCAGTACGGCTATATACTTAATCAATAGGCCATGTTGGTGTATAAGAAGGAGACAAAAACTCACACGTACACAGTTGTTTACATCACATTTGCGCAAGTCCCCTTAAGTTTGTGATAGAATGTTTGTACGAAGCGCTGATCGTTAGGTTGACATTGCTGACAATCAGATGATAGTCATATGATAGTCAGTATTCTTGTAGGGTAGGAGGTTTTGCTGGGGCGATACATGATTCAATTACTAGAGGTTTGTTCTCCAACTGACAGCAGAGCTTTGACACTCCCAAATTTTAAATCACTCCGGGTTGCATTTCTGTAGGAAGGAAAAAGGGGAATAACTTTTCCCCATGATGGTAAGAATGGTAGTAGACTAGTAAGAAAGGTAGTATATTAATAGTTATCAATTTTGCATTTTAAAGTATGTTTACACGCATAGACGAAATAAATAAGTACATATGTATAATCGTATTACTGTTCCTGAATAATTGGCCTCTCTTCGCTGCACTGCGCTAATTTTTGCACAAATAAAAAGATGATTGTTTAGTTTTTGCAAGACGTTATAGTTTCAGTTTTTAAAATTTTCTTTAGTTATTAATGATTTTACACAATTCACTTTTTACAAACATTTAATACTAAATGAAATTAGTTTCAATATACATACATATATTCAAACTAAATATATGTATGTACACGATTGGTATGCAAAGATAACCAAAAGAAGCGCGCCCGCGATTGCCGGCTATTGGTTTTTGACTAGTTCATTGCAGTGCATTACTCAACTCTAAAAAAGTTATGAATTAAAAAAAAACACCGTTTTTGTTTTCAAAGTGCTGAAACTGAAAAACTAAAAAAAAAACTTTAAAAATTTTTTTGTATTTTTTCCGAAAAGTACATTTAAAAATAAATTTTAAAAAAAAAAAGATCGCAAACGGTCAATTTTTGAAAAAGTTATAGCATTTTGAAAAAACACCGTTTTTTTTTTTAAATTCATAACTTATTTTGAGTTGGACATCGCTTAGCCCACTCCGGGATTAGTGGGGATGATTGCAGAATTGAAGTTTTTTATGAGAAAAAAAAAAAAATGGCAAAATTCGTAAAATCTCGAAAAACTTACAAAAAAAAAAAAATTTAAAAATTTTTTTTGTATTTTTCCGAAAAGTACATTGAAAAACAAATTAACAAAAAAAAGATCCCAAACGGTAAATTTTTGAAAAAGTTATAGCATTTTGAAAACAAAAACGGTGTTTTTTTTTAAATTCATAACTTTTTTTGAGTTGGTTGAAAAAATTTGAAAAACTTCTGAAAAACGTCTTTCGTAAGCTAGAAAAAGAAGAAAAACTTTCAGCCAATTCTAAAGGGGTCGGGTTCAAAATTGGTCGAAATGGGATGGAATACCCCATATGTACTTTGTATCAATTTCTTACAAATACATAATTCTTGTATGCTCACATTGTCCGTTAAGTGCACCGGTAAGCAAGACAAGATTTTCACAGGTGCTATGAATGCGAATTGGAGAAAATTCTCTTCAACCATTCGACAGTATATGACCAAACCTTCAAATATTCATGAACAGTTTCAATGGAAAAAGTGATTTTATTATAAATATTTCCATTAACATTTTAATTTAAATTTTACTTTAATATAGTAAATTAGTTGTAAGTGAATTTTAAAATATTTGCTACAACTTGGTTATTTTAACTGAAATATATATTGTGTGTTAAATAATTATCCATTTATTTCATTCTATGTTATAATATAATTATAGGTGACTTAATTCTAAAATCACAACACGGCCTGGTTGTAAAAGGCGATACGCCCCCATAAGACATGAAAATAAATAAAAATGTTTACCAATTGCAATAATAATATATTAGGCATAGCTTTACTACCTTATCAATATGCCTAGGGTGTGGAAACTGTACAAGTTGCGCTCGCAAATGTTAGTTGTTCGTCGGTTTGTTGAAAATTGTCCAATCCGGTATCACGATTGCCGTTAAGGATTCAGGTTCGGCCCTAACCTCAAGAAGTTCATTTCGAAAATTGGTCCGATATGGTCGAGTATCACGGAATGCGCATCACTGCCAGTTATAAAATTAATAAATTATAATGACTTACATATGTTTAGTATATGTAACTAGAGTTATTAATATTATTACACAAAATTGGTTTTCATTCAAAATCTTGTAATGATAAAGAACCAAAGGCGTGTACGACTCTTATTTTGTCCATGAGTGTATGTGTGTGCTTTAAACTAATTTAAACAGGCTAAAACTGAAAGTGAACTACTTATGCATACCTTAATATGTGTGCTTAAAATGTGCAGAACCGGTCACTCACCGTCACAATGGTTTTGGATGGGTGTCCTTTATTTTTGATTAATCTGAAAAATGGTCACGAATAAATTTTGAATTTATGTTTTACAATTAATTGTCTTACCTCAAACTAAGCAATCGAATTCACAACAATTAAACTGCAGCAGCGGGTATTTCGTAATGCTTAACACCTGCAAAATCAAGAATAGTTCCTGTATATTGCTTCATTATTAAATTTTTGTCTAAACTTACCAATTTTCATGTGATCAAAACAATTTCTTTTTTTTTTTTCAAAAATAAATAAAAATTACATCGTCAAATAGATATAAGTGTTGCTGAAATATATTTTTATTCTAAGATTTTGCCTTTAACTCATTTTTTTAAACAAACTTGCCAAGAAGCAACACAGTCAGGGGATGTCAGTTCAACTTGGGAGCAAGATGGCCGCAATTGTCAAAAATTCTGGCTGTCGAACAAACCTCTTGTGATTGAATAATGGGGGCGATAATAAAGCAAATTGGCATGCTGTGGCAACATCTTGAAAATTTTTTTTAGTACAACACATGACGGAACCAGTAATATAGAAGCTATCATCCGGTGGCAAAATCCTAAGCCAGATAAATAATTTTGCATGTAAATGTAACAACAACGATTTGAGCCAGATAAATCCAGATAGAAGTCTGGTTCAATTTGTGAGCCAGATAATTTGTTAATTAAAGATTGCGCACTGCGCATGTAAACAAAAGATCAGCTGTTTTTTATAGCCAATTTTTACGTCACTTTCCCTTAGCTCTTGTTTTTTCTCTCTATCTTTCATTCGCTCAAGCAGTCAAGTATGACGTCGATGCGCAGAACGAAGCAATTTTGAACTCGTGAATGCGCACTCTTCTGTGTGAGATTTGTGATAGGTAACTGCCGGGCATCAACTAGTTGGTACTTGTTTAATATGATTTGACATTTCAATTTTCGGCGCAGTATGGTTCCGCCATGGTACAACATGAAACAACATCCCACTTACATGCCTATGTCGTGGGCTGTGCCAATTGGTAATTTTTTTACTATGGTCAAATATCTCTAATATTTAATACCCTGCAAAAATTGTTGGATTACGTGTTCCATTTCCTTCATGTTGGAGTACTCTAACAATGCTCCTTTACAATGCGTTTGCGGACCACTATCAGCCGATCATTGCTCGTTTTTTAACGACCGTGATCACGACACGATGACGATCGAACAGAGTTGCCAAAAGTAAAATATTGCATACAAATAACTGATAATAAAATTTTACTATGGCAACTCTGATAAAATGCAACCGCGCACTGGTTTTATGTATACATACTATAGTATAGCGAAATGTTGGTTTTTTTATTCACACAAATGCTAAATAACATAAGTATATTCGTAGTGTTAAATATAAAAGTTGTATTGCCTCTCTTCATTTACTTTCATTTTAAATTAAATTCACTCCGATAATTCTTTTCGACACAATTCCTCTTTAGTACTTTGGCATATGATCCCCTGTGGATGCTCCATGGAGTTCTACAGTGAAAGTACTTTGGAAAATACTCTCACGTGTGTACTCTATGGAATACTCACAAACAAAGCGAAAGTGGGATCACCTACTCCTCTCCTAGGACATCGCAATGTTAATTGGAGCACATTTTTTGTATGTATACAGATTAGTTTTGGAACACTCCTGTACTCCTAAAGGAGTATTCCTTACACTATTTATGGAGTACTCGCGATTTTTGAAGGGTAATCATAGGCCCCTATTATGAGCATTATTCGATCTTGGATTTTCGCTGTCTATCGAACATCGAAAATTGAATTTGAAATTGGTATTATGACATCTCATCTCTGTCGAAATTTTCGTTGTGTATCTAATTTTCAAGCGAATAGAAATTTGTTGTCGACGCTGTAGCGAATAGAAAAATAATTGTTTAAAATGTAAGTTTTTGTATTTATGTTCTACTTTTTTACCACCTAGTAGTAATTTTAAACTATTTGAATTAATTTTATATAGGTCCAAGGCCGTGAGTACAAAACAACATCTTGAAAGACTGGTTTCAATTATGGAACAAAATCCCCATATAGCAAAAGGAACTTGTACATTATAGAAATGCAACTTTGTTTGACGCATCTCAGCCTCCTCGTAATTCAATTGATCCATCTTTCACAAATAAAATTTTCCAAGACATTCAACACCTCTGATAGTACCACAGACACAGTCGGCTGGGCAAGTACGAGTGCATTTTCGTTTCCAATGCCCAGTTGGTAGGATGCCTGAGCACAAAATCGAAGAACTGTTGCCAATTTTAGAATATTAGGAACAGACTGAGCTCTTGTGCATTATTGCAGCAGTTCATCTGTACTGGACAAGAAGTACATGAACGCTTCTTTGGACAGCCTGAAGTTTTGAATAAATCTATAAACAAAACTTATAATTTCAACAATTTAACAACTTATTTAGAAAGATTCACTTACGTGGTGGAATTAATTTTCAAAGGATTTGAAACATCCCTCATCCGTCTTCTACTTCTGGCTAGCTCCAGTAAGCTTTCCTCTTCATCTGACGAATCAGAAAAAACACAATTCCGTCGTAGTTATACTTTTGTTTTTAATATTTGCATTTAATAACTAGTTCTGCTTTTCTTTATTTATTTTATTTTATTTGACAGCTTATTGGAAATGTGCTATTGTGAACTTTTGAATTTATCGACATTCACAATAACGCTTGCCTTCATCGAACGCGCGTCATAGTACCGAATGAAAATTCGTTCGATCAGCTTTTCGACCACAGTCGAAGATCGGATTTGTCTCATAATATGGGCCTTAAACTTTAGTCTCTCCAAGGAACTTTGCTACCGATTGACACAGACCGTTATTTCGCTTTCAATTAATTCCATTAAACTTTCATTGAAGACTGGGGTAGGCAAGATATTTATATAACATGCTATCTACCAAGAGTTTTCTCAGGGTATTCGGAGGTTTAAATAATATATTAATTTCCCTACAAGAATACTGACTATCATATGACTATAATCTGATTGTCAGCAATGTCAACCTAACGATCAGCGCCTCATACAAACTTTCTATCACGAACTTAAGGGGACTTGCGCAAATGTGATGTAAACAACTGTGTACGTGTGAGTTTTTGTCTCCTTCTTATACACCAACGTGGCCTACTGATTAAGTATATAGCCGTACTGCTCACTCTCATTCCTTTTCCTGGATCAGTGCTGACACTCTAATTATCAAAAAGTGTCATAAATGATAGTTTACTGTAGATATCAGGTTTGACTGTTATACTATCATAAATGACCATTGTTATATTCCGCCAAAAATGAAACAATGCTTTTTGCTTTTTATTTACTTTATTTCATTACGTTTTTAATTTTGTACGTGGTAAAAGCATACGTTTTCTTATTTGTTTAAAATAAATAGTTTTATAAGAATTCGAGTTCAGAATGTTCAATTTAAATTCAGAAAATAACAAAACAACAGAAGAGCGCTTTCCTCATGCGGAAACACATTTAAAAATGAATCATCACTAACCACTACTATTTTTCGCCTATCAATTTTTTGAGTGCGCCCCATACATTCCGACAGCTTTTGTTATTTTTTAATATTATTTTCGATTTCTTTTCTTTTAGCATGGAGCTTTGAAATGCTCTCTTTTTCATTTTTTAAACTTATTTTTTATATGGTTTTCGTCATTTGAAAATGGCGGAATATAAAAATAACAAAACAACCGTGATCATCATTTGATTGTCATATGACAGTCAGTAGTGACAACATGATTAAATCGGATAAACTGTTCTCGCATACATAAAATTCTGTTGAGAATTATGTATGTATCTGTCTCACATTCATAATGTTATCTGCTGTATGTTCTTTTGTTCTTTACCAGGTTTCCGAAGCTTCCCCAGTTTGAGTCCTTTTTCATGATTATAGGCTGTCGTCGGGAACATGCGGACATGCGTGAGCGAACAAAGGAACATACATAAATTTGCGTATCAATGTTTACGTTATCGCAGGATCAGCATTGTCAATTAGAAGTGTGAGTGTATTAGTAAAACTGTCAGCGTTTCTTGTAGGGAAGAAACGCTGATAGTTTTACTAATACACTCACACTTGTAATTGACAATGCTGATCCTGCGATGGGGGTGAACAATAATCTTATCCCATTCGTAATATCCAAATAATCGGTTTAATAAGATAACAAATATACAGTAAATAGATGTAAATACCTAAGCAATTTTTAAGATAAATATAATCTAAACTATATTGACAAAGCTAAAAAAACTTAAAGCAAACAAAATTTATTTGAACAATTAGTTGAATGGGAGAAAAACTAAATTGCGTTAAACCTGGCTGTGAGACAACCATGGCTTAATCGACTAACCTCATTGTTCTGATAATTTCGACGGGTCTGTCATTCTGTAATAATGATTAAAATTGTATTAATAACAGCAGGAACACATAAAAATATTCCATCATGGTCACTGTAAGGCGTTTCATAAGTAATCGCCTTTACACTGTCCGGAGATAAACTGGTCAGTAACTAATCAATAGCAGTTTGTCGCTTCGTAGTGGTAAGATTTTCCAAAAGTGAATGCAGTCCCAGCTGCTCCAATTTCCTCCCAAGTATATCGTTTGATGAATTTCGACAAAAGTTAAAGTATCGGTATACCAACACAATAGCTATATTTGCCTTTGATATCGCCAAAAACTTTTCCAGCTACATACTGGAATTTTCTGAAATTTACGGTAAAACTGCATGCGAAGTCAGGCTTACAATAAATTATAATTCGGTTTCGAGGACGACTTTGTCCTTATCTGAACAATCGGTTGTATGAGATATATACTATATATACCACCGGTCTATATGATTTTTTCAGACAACAATATATGCTATACACGTAAGCATTTGGTGAAATGTGAACATATCTAAACGATTTTTAAGATAAATCTAATATATAAAATTCTTCAGTCACGGTGTTAGAGGCTTAACTCCTCCGAAACGGCTGAACCGATTGTCATGAAATTTTGTGAGCATATTGAGTAGGTCTGAGAATCGGCCAACGTCTACCTTTTTTTCGCTACGTGCCTAGGGTCTTGAGACCAAAACGTGGACCCGGGTACCCCTAGAATGTGTTTATACAATATGGATATCAAATGAAAGCTGTTGATGAGTGCTATAGTACAGGATAATTTTCATACCCCTGAGTGACTAGGGTCTCGAGATATAGGCCAAAACATGGACCCGGGTACCCCTAGAATGTGTTTATACAATATGGATATCAAATGAAAGCAGCTGATACTACAAGATTATTTTCATACAACTGGGAGGCTAGGGTCTCGAGATATAGCCCAAAACGTGGACCTGGGTACCCCTAGAATGTGTTTATACAATATAGATATCAAATGAAAGCTGTTGATGAGTGCTATAGTACCGGATAATTTTCATACAACTGGGAGGCTAGGGTCTCGAGATAAAGCCCAAAACGTGGACCCGGGTACCCCTAAAATGTGTTTATACAATATAGATATCAAATGAAAGCTGTTGATGAGTGCTATAGTACAGGATAATTTTCATACAACTGGGAGGCTAGGGTCTCGAGATATAGCCCAAAACGTGGACCGGGTACCCCTAGAATGCGTTTATACAATATGGATATCAAATGAAAGCTGTTGATGAGTGCTATAGTACAGGATAATTTTCATACAACTGGGAGGCTAGGGTCTCGAGATATAGCCCAAAACGTGGACCGGGTGTACCCTAGGATGTGTTTATACAATATGGATATGAAATGAAAGCTGTTGATGAGGGCTATAGTACAGGATAATTTTCATACAACTGGGAGACTAGGGTCTCGAGATAAAGCCCAAAACGTGGACCCGGGTGCCCCTAGAATGAGTTTATACAATATGGATATCAAATGAAAGCTGTTGATGAGTGCTATAGTACAGGATAATTTTCATACAACTGGGAGGCTAGGGTCTCGAGATATAGCCCAAAACGTGGACCGGGTACCCCTAGAATGCGTTTATACAATATGGATATCAAATGAAAGCTGTTGATGAGTGCTATAGTACAGAATAATTTTCATACAACTGGGAAGCTAGGGTCTCGAGATATAGCCCAAAATATGGACCCGGATACTTCTAGAAAGTGTGTGTATTATGGATATCAAATGAAAGCTGTTGATGTGTGATATAATACAGAGTAAGTTTTACACCGCTGAGTGACTAGGGTCTTGAGATATAGGCCAAAACATGGACCCGGATACTTCTAGAAAGTGTGTGTATTATGGATATCAAATGAAAGCTGTTGCTGAGAGCTCTAAAATTTATTGTGATATTCGATTTAGTCGCATCAACCTGGAAAAACTGATAAATATGCATGCGAAGCCGAAATAAAGACAAGAATTAATAATAATACCCACATACCTGTTTACATACGTCCTGTTTGATTTGCCTGAAATTTCGCATATAAATTTGCCTATATTAGTATTTACGATGCTTTTTTCCGGGAAGTATACCAGAGACGGACTGGGACTGGGATTAGGACTAGGACTGGGACTGAGACTGAGACTCGGAGTGGGACTGGAACAAAATACATACCACCCTCTGGGACTGCCAATAAGGTATGAAGAAGAAGGAGAAAAACTTGAGAGAAGAGAAAAGAGAGAAGGAGACTGAGAAAGGGATAGAATGAGACAAGATGGTGATGAAGCGAAAAAGACGGAGGGAGGAGTGAATAAAAAGATTAGGAAAAAGTGTAGAGGGGTAGGGCAGAGTTAGACGGAAAAAGCTTATTAAAATGTATGCAGATAGGCCAAATTTAGGGCAGAAGAACGTCTGGCGGGTCTGCTAGTATAAAATAAAAAATAGGTACGTACTTTGTGTGAGGATGCAAAGCTTTACGTTTTTTGTGGTCTGCACGTAAAAACTATGACTACGAAGCACGTATTTCAAAAATATAGACGTAAACGTAACTATTTGATGAAATTTGATGAATTTTGAAGCTTCTAGCCGTAAAAAAGGGGCACAAATGACAGTTATTATGGGGTATATAATATATATACCACCGATTTCTATGATTTTTTCAGACAACAATATATGCTATATACGTAAGCAATCGGTGAAATTTGAAGCTTATAGCTGTTAAAATGGGGTAGAAATTGCGAAAAGTTTCTTATCTGAACAATCGGTTGTATGAGATATATACTATATATAGAACCGATCTCTATAATTTTTTCAGACAACAATATATGCTATATACGTAAGCATTCGGTGAAATTTGAAGCTTCTAGCTGTTAAAATGGGGCTGAAATTGCGAAAACATATATATATACTATATATATATGGGGTATTCCATCCCATTTCGACCAATTTTGAACCCGACCCCTTTAGAATTGGCTGAAAATTTTTCTTCTTTTTCTTGCTTACGAAAGACGTTTTTCAGAATTTTTTCATCCAACTCAAAAAAAGTTAAGAATTTAAAAAAAAACACCGTTTTTGTTTTCAAAATGCTATAACTTTTTCAAAAATTGACCGTTTGGGATCTTTTTTTTTTAAATTTGTTTTTAAATGTACTTTTCGGAAAAAATACAAAAAAAATTTAAAAATTTTTTTTTTTATTTTTCAGTTTTTCGCCATTTTTTTTTCTCATAAAAAACTTCAATCAATTCTGCAATCATCCCCACTAATCCCGGGTGGGCCGATTTGTCTTTATATATATTTTTTTTTATTTAATTGAATTAAAAAATTTTCAAAAATAAAATTTTTTTTATTATCAATTTTATTTATATAACAAAAAAATGTAAGAAAATGATTTTTAAGTATCCTTTTCTTTATATATTATGGTAATCTACGATTAAAATAACCAGGATTAATGACTAACAGTTGCTGGACAGCGAAAGCGAGTCATTTTAATCGTAGATTACCATAATATATAAAGAAAAGAATACTTAAAAATCATTTTCTTACATTTTTTTGTTATATAAATAAAATTGATAAAAAAAATTTTTATTTTTGAAAATTTTGTTTTCAATTAAATAAAAAAAATATATATATAAAGAAAATCGGCCAACTCCGGGATTAGTGGGGATGATTGCAGAATTGATTGAAGTTTTTTATGAGAAAAACAAAAAAAAAATGGCGAAATTCGAAAAATCTCGAAAAACTGAAAAATTAAAAAAAAAAAAAACTTTAAAATTTTTTTTGTATTTTTTCCGAAAAGTACATTTAAAAACAAATTTAAAAAAAAAAAGATCCCAAACGGTAAATTTTTCAAAAATTTATAGCATTTTGAAAACAAAAACGGTGTTTTTTTAAAAATTCATAACTTTTTTTGAGTTGGATGAAAAAATTTGAAAAAATTCTGAAAAACGTCTTTCGTAAGCTAGAAAAAGAAGAAAAACTTTCAGCCAATTCTAAGCTCAATTCGGGTTCAAAATTGGTCCAAAAATGAATGGAATACCCCATATATACCATATATACCACCATATATATACTATATATACCACCGATCTTTATGATTTTTTCAGACAACAAGATATGCTATATACGTAAGCATTCGTTGAAATTTAAAGCTTCTAGCTCTTAAAATAGGGCAGTAATTACGAAAACTTTTTTATCTGAACAATCGGTTGTGGGGGATATATACTATATATACGACCGATCTCATCAATTTTTTCAGACAACAATATGTGCAATATACGAAAGTATATGGAGAAGTTTGAAGCTTCAATCTAATAAATTGAGGAATATATGACAAAGATCCTCTTTTTCTGAAAAATCGGTTGTATGGAGGATATATGCTATAGTGGTCCGATCCGGCCGGTTCCGACAAATGTCTAATCGGACACACAATTACACCCGCTCACCAAATTTTATCAAGATATCTCAAAAATTGAAGGACTAGTTTGCATACAAACAGACAGACCGACATGGCTAAATCAACTCAAGCCTTCATACTGATTATTTTGGTATACTTAATGGTGGGTCTATCTATTTTCCTTTAAGGACTTGCAATTTTGGGTTTCGTGACGAAATTAATATACCATTTCATTTTCATGAAAGGTATAAAAACTTGCTTCTACCATCACTTCACGGCGGCCCTATGGCCTGATGACTTAAGCAAATACAATTTGTCACTTACTTGGTGGACAAGCAAGAAACTGACAGCAAAGTTGGCTGTGTTTATTTTATGGGTAAACGCCAGAAAGGCAACGTATTGGTGGTTGCATCCTTATTTGCCAATTTTCAACTTTTGACATAAGTTAGTCACGTCATATATGTTGCACATTATTTGTTTTTTTTTTCCATTTTCAGTACGTGTGAAATATTGGTGTTTAAAACTTAGGCTTTTTTATACCTATCTGTACTTGTACACAGGGTATTATAACTTTGATTGGATAACGGTACAGGTATAAAGGAATCGAGGTAGATAAAGACTTCCATATATCAAAATCATCAGTATCGAAAAAAAATTTGATTGAGCCACGATAAAAAAAAAATAAATAAATGTAAGGCGCGATAATCTCCGAAGAGATCTAAGGCCGAGCTTCTCTTTAACACGATAACTTGAGTAAACATTAAGATATCTTCACCAAATTTATCTATATATATATATATATAGATAACATTTTGGAAAACACAAAAACCTGATTATTTAGTAAGAATGTTGAATGTTGAAACTTTACGTCTGAACTGATATTGAGACTATTGATAAAAATTTGGAAAAATTTTTAAAAATGGGCGTGGCAGCGTACACTTGTGATGAAATCAATTTTACAAATATTATTAATCATACATCAAAAATCGTTAAGCCTATCATAACAAAATTCGGCAGAGAGGTTGCCTTTACTATAAGGAATGCTTTGAAGAAAAATTAACGAAATCGGTTAAGGACCACGCCCACTTTTATATAAACGATTTTTAAAAGGGTCGTGGACGAATATAATAAGCTATATCTTTTCAAAAGAGGGCTTTATATGAATGTTTTTTCATTTCCCAAGTGGATTTATAACAATTAATAGGAAAAACTTCAAATTTAAAAAAATGGGCGTGGCGCCCCCCTCCCCCCCCCCCCTTTTATAACTAAGCAATTTTGTCTTTCGGGAGCCATAACTCGAAGAAACATTTTTTCAGAATAGAACCATATGTATATGTATTATTGCGCAGCCTTGTAACACTATTAAGCACACAAAACAAACAACAACAGCATTTGAAGTGTACAGCTGGGTATGTAATGTTCTCTTTCACCCGAACTTAGACTTCCGTACTTGTTTAAATTAATAAACGTCCGCGGTTCAGAGGTGATGATTGCTGTATTGAGAGGAGTATGGACAGGTGACCAGATGCTAAAGCCCGAGTTAAAGTTGACGTAGTCATAACGCCATAGTCATAACCATACTTTTACTCATCCATATCAAATTGGCATCAGTTATTGGTGCTTTAACCTAAAAATCGTGAAAATTTCATAAAAATGAATAAAAAGCAAACAATTGCAAACATATACCACAAAATATAAGTCTCTTAGTGAAAACGTATCCGAAACAATAAATAATATATACAAAAAGTTAATAAATTTTCCAACTCAAATATTTTTAGGTTATGGATATGGCGAAAACCCAATTGTTTGGCTATGGTATAATTCTGGCGTTCGCGTTATGGTATGGAACCATTAATCCATTACATTGATTTCCATAAGGTTAGTTCGGTCAGCTGTTTTATCTGGTTATGGTTAAGTCACCTTTAACTGGCCCTTAAGGGCCACGGATTTTAGGTTAAGGATACGAGCACTTACCGTGTCAAAATTTCACTAAGTAAATCAATAAAAAATATGTATTATATTATATTAGATTAAGCAATTATTTAGTTAATCATAGGCATGTGTGTTGCATTTCAAATACATACATATGTACCTATTTATATGCACGTTCCATCCGTTCATGCAACGATAGGAAATGCAATTTGTTTTTGTATTTATTGAATTCATATTTACTTAGCAGCAAGTTTGACTAATATAATTCATTCATAAATATGTATGTATGTGCATGTTTGTTTTTGTTATGTTAGCATAGGTATGCGTGTATGTGTATGTATGTATGTATGTGCTTTGTTACATTCATATATTTAAATACATATTGTACTTAACTTATTTTGATATAAATATTTAAATACAAATTATTAAAAATGTTTTTGCTCTTTTTATTTGCCCCATTGGATTAAAAAATGAATTAGACAAAAAATTACTTTAAAAGCATTTATATTTATTTTCTTTTTTATTTGTTTTAAATATGTAATAATAATGATGCTTATTTATTTTTATTAAATTTTTTGTTGCATTTTATCTTTAAGGCATCATACACACTCAAACATGTAATGCATATGTATGTATGTATTAGATATATACGCCGCCGATAAACGCCGTCGCCGCCGCTGATTAGGGTCGTTTTTCGTACGCCGCCTCCGAATGTCAAAAATATCGGCGCGGCGGCGGCTGCGTCCAACGCGTTAATATATTTTCTACTCGTTTAAGACTGTTTAGGCCATTTATTGTTCATGTCGAAAATTGGTCGGATATGATCGAAGGTGGTATCAACGGATGCGCATCACTGTCAGTTATAAGAAACTAATTACGAAATTTAACTCTTTCTAACTGTTCAAAAGTTATTTAAAAAAAAAAAACAGATGTTTTCGATGTCAGCTTAACACGGACTTTCCATCACCCAATTCAGCAAGTTATTAAAACAAAACACTAAAAGAAAAGTTATATAATAAATTTATATGCTCACTTTGCAAATTTTTCCCAAAAAATAATGAACAATGAATTCAAATAAAATTACCCATGGCGTTTCAAATTGTTTTCAAATTATCCTCAAGTTGTTAAAAAAGCAAAAACAGGTGCCGATTTTTTAAAAAATTGTATATTGCGATTGGCTGAAAGTATAAGCCAAATCAGTGATGCAAAATCCTTTATTAGGTTCTAGGGGCATAAACACTCCTTTGAAATGATTCTTACCTCATACTTAAGTTGAGGATATATGTACATACGTATGAGACGGTCTTGAAAAATCATTTGGGCTTACATTCAAAAATCTGTTGTTTATTTCCGAAACTATAAAATAGCGCCTGAAATGTTAATTTTAATTTTCACAATTCATCATTCAACACCCAAGTCTCCCGGTTTGACATAAAGATGGCGGCCCTATCCAAAACTAGTCCCTTGGAGTGAATCACATTGATTATAGCCTATCAACCAAGTTTAAATATCACCTACACGTTACGGCTCCTTTTACAAATGTGAATACGTAGGCACATATATGTATTTACCAGGTGAGGCTTTGTCCTTCGCAAGAGCACTCAAAGTGGTGAAGCAAAAGCTTTCCCAAGACAGTCGAAATAATGACCGTGTGTGCTACTACCTTAACGTAGTGGACAGTCGAACTGAAAACTGAAGCTACGCGGTTATCCATAATGGTCACTCTCTAACGTTTCAAGGTGTTTCTCTGGTGTAGCTCGGCAGCATAGCGCGACAAAAGCATCCGTTGGAAAGTCTTCGGAGCTACACCTAGAGCTTCTAGGAAAATGACGTCGACGAAGGTATGAGTTCGAAGTCGCAGTCCTATAGATTCTGTGCTGGCATATCGTGTGAGGGTCAGGAGGTGTGGTAGCGACTGGTGGTCGGGATTGCTACTGTTCGCACATCGGGAATTGTAGCTCTTAAAAACAGCCGAAAAAACTGGAGGTGCCCTGTGCCACGAGAGTCATGAGTATTAATAGACCATTAATAGCAACCGTAAGTCGCCGAAGCCTCTCTGGAGTAAGTGAATGAGGGACAATCCCTCCGCAAGGAGCTACTTCTGAAATTTTTTGTACGGTCTGCGAAATCTTGAGGAAAAACCCCGGATCTTTCCGAAATGGCCAACACGTTGATTTCTTTAAATACGTACAAATAAAACCTTTCCTAAATACTATTTTTTTTAAATAGAAAAAAGCAAGCTTTTTAAAGTAAGAAAACCGGCGTACGCCGGCGCGCCGCCTACGGCGCCGCCATCGATAAAGTGATCGGCGTAAACCTCTAGTATGTATGTATGGATATCCCAATGTAGCTGCCTAAACTAAATTACATAAAAATTATTAGTACATACATAACCTCACTTATAATGTTTTTTTTTTAATTAGTAAATTTTTCACATCAGCCCATTAATGATTTGCTAGTTGCAACTTTTAATAACATAACGGGCAATATGGATTTTAAAGAAAACAATATATACACATACAATAAACATAAAACGTACATATAATGTTTTTTTTTTAATTTATTTGACAAACTTTTTTTTGAAACAATACATATTCTTTTTTTTTTTTAGTTAAAGCCAATTTAAGAAAATACGTAAGCAACATTTATTAAATACATACAATAGCATAATAAAAGCTCGAGTTTTTAAAGAAAAAACATTTTTTTAACAACAGCAAGTATTTCACAAAAAGCATTCATATTTATGTTTGTCTGTTAGTATGTATTAGCGTATGTATGTAATTTCTCTACTGCTCTTAATTTCCTGCTAAAATTTGTGTGCTAATTAGTTTGTAGTTGTATTTATAATTTTCGATGCGCCAATAACTTTAAAATTCTATATATGTTTGTATGTATCCTTTTCACTATGCATATTTGTATGTTTGTATATAGGCTAATAACTTTTTTTGAAATCTTCAAGCGTCCTTCAATGTCCGTTCATCATTAACGTAGCATGAGTTTTGCATTTATTTCTTTAAATCTGAAAATATAGAAATTTTTTTTTCGTTACATTTTAATTTAGAGATAATTTTTATAAATATAAATTAACTATTTAATAATTTGGGAAAAATGGGAACAACTTGACATCAGGATGATCAAGGCGATAGTTGTTTCGATTATTCCAATTTAATTCAAATTGTGTGGAATATTTTTAGGCTCGTTCGACAAAAATTAGATTAGTGACATTGAACCTATGTTTTGCTAGCAGTGCATAATCAGCAATGATTCCGCAGTTTACTATTTTAATAACCCCCAGCGGGTTAGGGGGCTTAGAATATAGCAGCAGCAGTGTCGGATCCAGGATCAGGTCAATGGGCGGGAGGGGGGGGGGGTGGTCTATAACTGAAAATTTATATATATATAACAGAAAATTATGAGATACCGTATAGGAACAACTAGCCAAGATCCAAAAAAAGGTTAAAGAGATTGACATGAGCAAAATTTGAAGGTGTAGCCAGGAGGTAAAGTAGGCTCGAAACAAATGTAACAAGTCTAATTTTTTAAATACTGCTCCAAAAAGGATCCAATGGCAACACTGTCAGAAATTTCTCGAACTTTTTATGAAGATGTCTTGGATTGTTCAAAGAAAATTTTCTATCTGAAGTCAAGATGTGGAGACACCGAATCCATGGCAAAAATATCCAAAATGCGCTTGATGCTTTACTGGTGAGTGTTTTTCGATTAAAAATCTACATGTAAAAAGGTTTATATATGATGCGATCCGAGAAAGGCACCTAATAGACAAAAGTGAAATCTTACACGCCACGCTCTGGAAGGTGCTGATGTACCATTCAAACCCATGTAAAGAATCTTTTCTATGTATTTATATTTTGTTAAATAACAGCGATGTTATAATTTCTGATTGCGCCTCATGATTATTCAGTAAAAGAACTTGCGTAATCAATCATGATCCAAATATTTAAATTATTTCCAGCTTCTTTTCGGGAATCTAGCGGTACAGTTACGAACTTTATTTCAGAGGGTTTCGAGATCATTTTCAGAAAATTTCGGCAATATTTCGGGTTAATTTTTAACCGCTTGAGGAATCACTCCGTTAATAGTTGAAGACCCTTTTCGGCACTAATTTGCGATAATTACACTGTTGATTTTTAATATTGGAATTATTTCGTTATTGTCTTTAACTAATTTGTGGGTTAATTTTGGAATCGTTGTGGAATTATAGCGGGATTATTTCTAGATTGCTATATATTTTTTTTTTCGCTGAAGTTTAGTCCAGCTTGTAGAGTACATATATTAGAGCGGGTCAAATTGTATGAATGGATTTTTTTTCATCAGGAGTATAGCAAAAACATAATCTAAAGATGATTCTAAGAAAAATTGCTGAAGACACCATAGCTCTAAGTCAGATTTTAAGATTTTAAAAAATAATAACATACCATTACTTCCATTTTGAAAAATACGTTAAAATGGCCAATTCTAAGTAAAAAAATCTTTTTTTAAATAAATTACATTAAAATTATAAAAATTGTGTTTGTTTTTTTTTTTGCTTATTACTTGAAAATATATGTTGTTTTTTTGAATTTTTTTTCTACTAAAACGAATTCGAAAAAAGAAAAACTGTCTGAATGGAAGTTGTTGGAAATATTTTTATTTTGAACTTATTTTAGCTGTAAAGAAAAAAAATATCCATAACAAATTTGTTATAAATGATAATATAATAGTTAAAAGTTCATTTTAGGCTAATTTTCAAAATTAAAGCTTGATATCTCTACTAACATTCAAAAAACACTATAGATATTAATACAGATTCTTAATTGTACGTAAAATATGTTCAAAGTAATCCCAATATGATATTTTTCCTATTATTCTATCAGAAGCTATGAAGATGTTTTGACCAAACCCTACATTCATATGGCAAAATGTTTACTTTGCAAAAGGCGGGGACTCGAAATCGGACTTAGAGCTGTGGTGTCTTCAGCAATTTTTCTTAGAATCATCTGTAGATTACGTGTTTGCTATACTCCTGATGGAAGAAAATTTGACCCACTCTAACATACATAGATACACAATTCAATTATTGCTTTTTAGCCTTGTACATATATGTATATATATATATAATTTATACATAAATAAACTACATATATGTATATTAAAAAATATTGTGCATATGTATATACATATGTACTAATGTATGTAAATGCCATGAAAATATGTTATGATTTCCACAAACTTCTTAGACAATATTCATATATGGAGCCTCATTGCTCGCAAACCAAGAACAAATCTCCTTATATGAATATCATCCTAAAATAAACCCATAAAACTAATTCAATCTGAAAATGTTTATAAAGAGAAACACTAATACATATTTTTTTTATACGTACGTACATATGTAATTAGTTGAGCTCTATTGCAAAATGTTCAATGCTTAAACATTTATTAAATTTTATTTTTATTTTTTGTTTATGTTAGGACAACAACGAATTTTAGTAGAAAATTTATAATGATAGAGAAATTCGCAAGAGAAAATCAAAACTTATATATATAGTATGCATAAACAAACATACTTACATACATACATACATACCGCACTTCCATACAAACATACATACATGCATACCGCACTTCCATACAAACATACATACATACATACAATTACATAAATAATCTGTTCCACCATAGAGAAATGAATTTAAAATTTAGGTAACGTGATTAAATAGTTCTATAAATGTAGTGTAACGTCTATATAAAATAATGGGAAAGCGGATTGCATGACACCGCGAGACCTATATACATACATATGTTCAAGGGATTCAAGGTGTAGATATGCGCAATTCCGAGCTATATAGCTTCACTGCTTCCGAAATCCAATTGTCAACCTCACCTCATCATCAACATCGATACCACTCTCCAAAACCTTCGGGAGTGTTTTTTATCGCTACAAGGCAGATGAAAGACCTACTAAAGGGGCCCATTACTGATACTTAGCATATACTTGACTTGACTTGGCGTAAACTTGGCACCTTAGCCACGATTATACTCCACTTAGCGCATACAATCTGCCATCATAATCAATAAATGTCAATTTTTATGACAAAATGTCAAAATGAAATGGAAACAAACAAATGGCATCTCAAAATGTAAACGTCACTTAGAACTTTCATATAAAATCAAAATTCCACAGACTTCTAAGTCAAGTTAAAAGCGGAGTCATTGGTGCCGTTTCTCGTATCGCTGTAGTCGTATCCCTAACGTAACCCTATACGATACATTGTTATCGATTAATGATGCCTTAACCTAAAAATCGTGAAAATTTCATAAAAATGAAGAAAACGCAAAAAATTACAAACATATTCCACAAAAAATATGTCTCCTAGTCATAACGTATCCAAAACAATGAATAAAATCTACAAAAAGTTATTAAATTCACCAACTCAAATATTTTTAGGTTATGGATATGGCGAAAAACCAAAAACCAATTGGTTGGCTACGATACGGTTACGACGTTAGCGTTACGATATGGCACCAATAATCAATTACATTGATTCCCATAAGGTTGGTCGAATCAGCTGTTATAAGGTTACCAATACGGTTACCGATAACGCACCAATGTCTACAGCTTAAGTGTTACTAAGTTTTGAGTAATCAGTAACATGCAATTTTCATTTAACAGTGACAGTTCTCAAGTCAAGTCAAGCCTATGCTAAGTATCAGTAATGGGCCCTTAAGGCTGACAAGATGACCAAATTGGCCATTTTAACGCTACGTTATATAAACATATATTAGCCTATCAAAGGTTTTGAGCAGAAATGATGTTGATAACTTTCTTCTGGCTCTTCCCCATCATTTTTTCACAGCCATACCTTTTCGCATCCTATTTCCACAGATAAATGTTTCCGTGATATTCTCTTTGCTCTGCTAATTTTCGGTTTCTATATCCTAAATCCCTGTATTAATCATATCATTACTGGAATTTTACGAATTTTGTTGGCTTAAACATATCCCTCCTATCACTTGGTCTTAAAGAAGCCTCAGTTCTTTGCTCCACCATAGCGGCTTGCTTCGAAGGATTGTTTTCCAGGTATCACACCACATTACATTATATTAAGTCTATAAGCTAATGCAATATTTTAAGTTTAGATTAATTTAACGGACGATGTCAGCTTTATATACAAATCAAAGGTTTGTTACAAGCTTTTCAGCTCTTTAAGGTAGTAAAGCCTCCTCAAAAGCAGCTTTTAAATGACTGATAATAAGTTTTGGTTCTTAAGTGGAAGTAGCGATCTTCGAAAGTGCGCCAGGGAAGCGCATGATCTGATGACTTCGTTTCTATCTCAGGTCTGGATCTGCTTTCATCGAGAAAGAGAACTGAAGTTGGACGACAGTGGAACCTCAATACGACCGAATGATAATATCATAAACGAACACTTTCTATGCCAATGGCCGGCCTGCTATGGGTAAAGCGGGGTATGGAATAGAGTGTGCAATGAAAAAAATGTAAGCTCAGCTTGTGAGTTTCACTTCTACAGCAAACGGATATAACTTTTGGATATATTTTTTAGGTAAAGATTCTAGATAATTAGAGACCTGTTTTAGGCTGCTTCATGATCATTTTAAGAAAATTTTTTTAATATTATTCCGCATTTTTCATGACTTATTTATCATGTTCTCTCCGTATTTTGAAGACATTTTAGAAAACTAGATCAAGATAATTAAAGAATTACTTCGGTATATTTCGAGAATCCTTTTGATAGTTTCGGGACTAGTTTACGATATTTTCGTACGGACTTCCGCATTAAATAGTGCGGGTTCTTCCCAAAGTGATTTCAAGCCGTTTTAAGATATTCCCACTGACTTTTGGAACTTGTTTTTTTTTTTTTTTGGGTATGGAATCGTTTAATTTTGGAATTTGTTTGTTGCTTGAACTGCTTACTTTTATTTTAATATTTTTTTAGAAACAGCTAATTTTTCCTAAGAGGTATTTTTTAATGGATCTTTCTTTAACTTATGCAAGTTTTTACTTTTTTAATCCAGCTTTTAGAATTTGTTTAATTTTTCGGAAGCGGCTATTTTTCTGGAATCGTTTTTCAACTGGTTACTTATTTGGTAAGTGGTGCGTTCTTTAGCAACTTTTTTGGAGCCGGCGTGTTTGGCTGGTTGCTTATTTGGAACCGTTTACTACTTTGGAACCGGTTACTTTTCCGAACTCTTTACTTTTTAGAACGTTATATTTTCTTGAAACTGGTAACTTTTTGGGACTAGTTTCTTCTTTCGAACCTCCTACTTATTTTAAGTCGTTTCAGGAACTAATAACTTTTTTGGAACTTGTTGCTTTCTTAAAACCATCTTTATGGTACTGGTTGCAATACAAAGAAGTCATATTTTTGGGGCTGGTTTCATCAAGAACCGGTTACTTTTTGGAACTGACTACGCGCTAGGAACTGTTTTTATAAAATGATTCCTTTTGAGAACTGGTTACTTTTCTGAAACCATGTTTATAAACCGGTTTAAATTAATTACTTTTGTGGAGCTGTTAATTTTTAGAAGTTCTAGCTACGTTTTGTGAATAGTTATGTTTTTGGGGTTGGTTTTTTCTGAACTGGTTACTATCTATGAACAAGTACTTTTACGTGAATTGGAATACTTTTTGGAACTTCGCTAGTTTTTGGAACTGATTTCTTTTTTAAATAACGAACTAAACTTAAGGCTATCGAAAAAGTCCTGAAAATTATGCCGCAAGTATCCTATTGATATCAGAAATGAAACCCAAATTATTTTTAAAAATTTTCCTTCACGTAAGATAAAATTATTGACGCTGTACAACTGTGGCATATGGGCCATTATTTTACAAATCGTACGGATTTGTAGAATCACTTTCTTAAAAGACACCAAATTTATTTGTTGGAATCTTTACGCAATTTAAGCCAACACACAGGATTTCCTCGAAAAAATTTTTTTTCAGAGATCTGCATGTGCTCAGATTCGATGGGTAAGCAAACTTGTCCACATTCAAAATGCTATATCTTTGGTTCCACTCGTCGTATCTTATTCATTTTTGTTTTTGTTTTATTTTGAAGGTAATGATATTTACTTTATAACTGCGTTAAAAAATATTTAATTACAAAACATCAAAATAATGAATAAAAATGATTTTTTTAATAATTATTACATACTGTTTTCCCCCACGAATATTTTCGAAAAAATATATATAATATGCGATATACTTTCATCTAAACACCCCTTTTTATTTTAAGTTGGAACATTTTGTGGTTCAAAAGATATTAACTCATTTCTTACCTGACCTCGAGCAACTTGCTTACATTTACTTGCAGCAGGTACGTGCTACAATTGTATGCAGCCAACGCCTGCCTGTGTATGCATGCATGCAGGGCCGCGGAAAGGGGGGGGAGGGGAGAGACAGCCAGGGCAATTGCCCTGGGGCCCGGAAGGTTTTTTGGGGCCCGGCGAGTTAAAGCAGTATTGACAGTAATCTAACTAGTATTTCATAGATACATACATATTTTGTTGCTACAAAAAATTGTTTTAAAATTGAAAATCACTAAACTAAAATCATAAGCACCCAATCAAATACTATGGGGCATAGACATAGTCGAAATAAAACGTGATTTTAAGTTAGATATACGTTTTTGACACAATTTTATAAGCGCTATCTGTCAAAAATGCTTCAACTATTATTTCGACTATAACTATGCCTACCGGTTTGGTCGTATTGCTTTTTCATTTTTGTAAAAGCCAGCGACATCTGTAAATACAGGCTGATAATAAACTAGAGCGTTAATTTGAAAAAATTAGTACACTTGACTTGTTTTGCGAAGCGCCAATTTGTGCAAAGTATGAGTATGCCGTGGATGAGCTTACATAGGTCAGTTTCGCGTTAATTGTTGCAAGCTTCGTATTTCTTTTGTCAGTGGTGCAATTATTGGTAAATTTTTTAATTTGTGAATGTAATTTCGGTTGTAATTCTTCACGGGTCTTCTAAAGATATACACTAAGCATTGATTTATAAAATTTAAAGGTGAGAATCTATTAAATAAATGAAATGAAAAAAATAATGCATCACACATTTACTTCGAGAGTGTCACAACTCAAAAATCACGATTTTACAGTTAAATACAAAAAAAAAAAAAAAATCATCATGATCTATATTGTGTAAAAAATTATTGATGATTCCTGGAAAATTGGGGGCTTCAGATAAAAATTACTTCCTAGCTTTACGTGTAAAAGGATAAAAGTGAAATCAAACAATGGAATCTAACATTTTATTTATGTAACTGCTCTAGTAAATCTTATTGTATATGAAATAAAACTGACAATGTGAATTGAAAAATTTATGTATGTTATGTTATTTTTTTTACTGGATTGAGTTTATTTTTTAGGGCGACCCGGCTCGGATCTCTGCGGCTCTGTATGCATGGTCAACTTAACTACAACATCCATACATATATGTACTTGTAAATAAACCTGATAATCACTTAGCAGATAGCTAGTTTTAAGAAATTATTATTTATGTCAGAATTACTATAAGTAGATGTAAGATTGTAAATAGAAAACAGAATTAAATTTTATTTCAATGTAGAAACATCGTTAATTTCCTTAATGTAGAAAGTTCTTGTTTTATTATTGAAGTTTTAAATAAATATTATTAGGAAAATGCCGAAAGTTAAATGTTTTAATCCATTTGATTTGTCTCCGCACCCAAACACCAAAAAGTACGGGACTCGGAGCAAAGTAAAAAAAAAAAACACTTATTGACGCTGGATATTCCTGTAACAAAAAGAGCGATAGAACAACGAATTTGCAACAAATGTCGACTTCAGCTATCAAAAATCAACAAAGATAATGAGGTTTGTATATACTTACACATAAAATAATTGAATATACACATTTAGAAACAATATATCTATTTATGGAACTCATATGTAAGACATTGGCAGCTGCCCTCATACACATATGGTTTTTCATATTTTAACTTCAATATTATAAAATTCGGCAACATTAGGTACTTATCATACATTTATTCATTTTTCCAGATGAAAGAATCAGATGATATTAATTTCAGTGAAGTACTCACTGAAACTGATATAAACCTTGCTCATTTTCTACTTATAATAATAATAATATAAAAATATAAAAATAACTTGAAAAATCTTAATTTTACAAAAATATGTATTATAATTTATTATTAATTATTAAATCCTATATTATTAGAAATTATTAAATTCAAATTTCGAATACGAAGTTTTTTATATTGTTACATGTAGTTTGTAAACACACATATACATATTGTAAAGAATTTAATGAAACTCCTCTTATTTGCAACTTTCTGCTAACGTTCGTATCGCTAAACTGTTGAATAAAATAACTCAAATATTCAATAATGCAAAATGGTCTTTATTAGACTACTTTGAAAATACTTCACAATAACACTTATGCTTCGCAACCAATAGCGTGCTTAAATCGAACTGATTGCTCATGGCTCAGCTTGTGCTGCTTTCATACTCTTCGGTTTCTTCGTTCGCATACTTCTAGTCGTTTCTTCTTCTAGAATTTACTACTTGTTTACAACCTATAAAGTCACCAGCTATAAACTACAGATGCACGTTTATAGCTTCTTGCATAGCCATATGCGCGTGTATATGTGAGTGATACTTCCACCGATGATTGCATACTTTTGTGAGTATCTCAGATACATATATGCATGTGTATGCGCATATCTCCCCGCTTCTTGTATGTACATATGTGTAAACATAATGATTGATTTGTTTATGTAGATACAAGTGACTGCTTAAAAAAAAAAAAAAAAAAAACTTAGTATCGGCTTAAATATGATAGTATGCCTTAGTGTTGCTAATATTCATCACAATATTTTCTTACGACGGCTTTGAAGTGTGCATTCCCATTTATTTTCAATAATATATGTAAATACATTTTTAAAAATAACTAAAAAAAATATAAATTGTTTTTTGATTTGTATTCTATTGAATATTGTACTACAATAATGATTTGGTAAAACAAAAATACTAGCTACCTCCTAAGTGATTAGTAGGTTTGTTTACAAGCACATATACATATGTATGTATATTGTAGTTAAGCTGACCATGCATGCATACACAGGCAGGCGTTGGCTACATACAATTGTAGCACGTACCTGCTGCAAGTAAATGTAAGCAAGTTGCTCAAGGTCAGGTCAGAAATGAGTTGATATCTTTTGAACCACAAAATTGTTCAACTTAAAATAAAAAGGGTTTTTTAGCTGAAAGTGTATCGCAAATTATATATGTATATTTTTTCGATAATATTCGTGGCGGAAAACAGTATGTAATAATTATTTAAAAATTCATTTTTTATTCATTATTTTGATTTTATAAAATTAAATATTTTTTTAACACAGTTATAAAGTAAATATTTTTACCTTCAAACTAAAACAAAAATTAATAAGATACGACGATTGGCACCAAAGATATAGCATTTTGAATGTGGGCAAGTTTGCATACCCATCGAATCTGAGCACATGCAGATCTCTGAAAAAAAATGTTCGAGCATATCCTGACACAGGTATTTGCTTATTTCGTGCGAGCAATTTAAAAAAAGTTTGAGCCGAATCAAAAATGAAATCTCAAAAGTTGTTCAATTTGTAAAATAATGACCCATATACAAACACATAACAAAGAATGCGTTTCGGTACACATTCTGATATGAAATGTTTCAGCAAGTACTTCATGGGTTAAGTGGCGAAACCCAACGACAGTTTGAGCTATATAAAGGGCTAATTAAACTTCCTTAACCCTAACGCCATAGTCGTAACCATACCCATATCCATAACCATCTCCAATGTGATCGATTAATGGTGCTTTAACCTAAATATCGTGAAAATATTATATGAAGAAAACGTAAGAAATTACAAACATATTACACAAAAAATAAGTCTTTTAGTCATACCGTATCCAAAACAATGAATAAAATCTACAAAAATTCATTAAATTCACCAACTCAAATATTTTTAGGTTATGGATATGGCGAGAAACCAAAAACCAATTGTTTGGCTATGATATGGTTATGGCGTTAGCGTTATGGTATGGCACCATTAATGGATTGCATTGATTTCCATAAGGTTGGTTCGATCAGCTGTTTTATCTGGTTATGGGTATATGGTTATAAGTCACCATTAATTGGCCTTTAAGGCTGACGCAATTGTTCAGTTGCATCCACATTTTAAATAGGAAGATTTCAGCGCCCAACAATGCGATCACAATGGGCTAGCTGGTATATATGAGTTTCTTAAGACCATACAGTCTTCTTTTCACCATTTACGTAGTTTAGGCCTTATAGGACAGGTACGCTATGAGAAAACAACGAATGTGTTTTCTAAATTTACGTGTGCAAAAGGTTGTGCTGAACTCCAGCTTAATTCTCCTGGTGTGCGCTAAATTAAAAAAAAAAAAAAAAACTACTTAAACAAGAGTCCTCAAGAACCAAGGTTTTTGTCATTTCTCCATTTGAACAGACTGTTTAGTTTATGTATGTAAGTATGTGCCATTGTATGAATGTACTAAGAAGTATATAATGAAAATGTTTCTGTAGACGAGATTGTGCTTACCTAACCACTTTGATGTACACATGTAGGTTGAGTATAAAAAGCTTGTAGGTAATTCCTTAATTTTGTAGTAATATCTTTTATGCGTCTCGAACTAATGCTATCGATTTATTTAATACTTTTCTCTTTTCCTCTTCGTTTACACTCTTTTCCAATTAATTCTACTGCTGATCGCGTTCTTCTCTTTGTTGTATTTGACGCCGTTTAAAAGCTTCAGCATCATCCAACAGCACTTCCTCCATTGCATTCTTATCTTCCACAACCGTTGATTCTTCATGAGACCAAAAACTGGATGTTAAACTTGAACAAGCACCAGGATAAGAGTCCTCCATGAGAGTGCTGGATGCACAGCTTGTGACACTTCCTGACATTTGCGAATTACCAGCGCTGGTTTGATAAGTGGCTGTTGTACCAGCCGAACTGGTGTTAGTTTGTTCAATACACAACGATTCAGTTGATACGTCTTTGGTAAGTTGTTGTTGTTCCGTTGGATAATCTAACGTATTATCAGTAACGCTTGTTGTTGTTGTTATAGTTTGTGTTACAGTATGTTCATGCCCTTCAGCATCCGTGGTGATGGTGGTGGTTGTTGTTGTAGTTGTTAGTCCCTCACCCAATGTTGTTTCACTCGTTGGAAATCGTGCTAACAAATCAAATTGTTCATTTTCCATTGAATCCATGCTCTCTTCGCGTGTCGGTTGTTTACGATCAATTTCCAGTGAGTCAATATCGGAGCGTGTTGTTGCATCTTTGGAAATTTCGAAGCTGCCAATACTGCTTGAGCGCATATCAAGACTTTTATTAATCTCCAAACTATCAACGCTTCCCTTTTCCGAATCTTGTTTATCCATTAGCTTTAGCTTGGTCTCCAAAGGCTCAGTTGCAATTTCTGTTATCTTTACGCTAGACACACGACCTTCACATTCTTGCAATTTTTGTTTGAGCAATGTTTCAATATTTTGTTGTTGTTGTTGTGCAGGTAATACTTCGGTGCGTGTAATAGTACGCGTTACTTTGCTTACAACAACATTGGTAGCGCCATTTTCACGATCACTACCACTCGATTTATTTGAATCATCCGACCGTGAAAGTAGTGATGCTGCTTCTTCCTTAGCCTTTATTTCGATTAGATGCGCTTCTATGCACGCATTCTCCAGACCCTCAAACTCTTTTAGGCTTGATATTGATATATCGTCACCGTGCGCCGTGGTGCCACTAGCGCTGTGACGCACCATATAACGTCGTGTAAAGCTGCCATTACTTGAGTCGGTCGAACCCTGATGTGTCCTATTGCGATTTTCTAATGAGATCGCTTGCTCCAATGATTCAAATTCTTGTAAACTACTCATCGATACATCATCGTGTTCGCCGCGCGCATAATAGCGTCGTGCTGCCATAGCATCGTATTCGGGTGTGCTGGAGAATGAATCTTTAAAACTGCTTATACGACTGCTACCCACTTCGAATTCGGCATCCTCCTCTTTGATGTCCTCTAGCACGCCACCCGTTATGTCGTATGGATAGCGCAGCTGATTATCGGTAAGTTGCATTTCAACCCAGCGCTTATTTGAGGCAGCCATATCACCGGAATCGCTTTCTTCCTGTGCATCACTGCTACTGCCCGCTGTGGGCGGACTTTCTTCAAATTCAAAATTGAGATCATCGCGAAAGATTTGTGAGCCGAGTTTGGGATCGGCTGGTGCTGATTTTATTATAATTTTCTCAACATCTTCATCATGTTTCGATTCGTATTTTGTGGGTTGTATCTTAATGCTCTTACCACCCAAATCGACTTCGTTCGCCTCTTTGGCTACCTCCTCCACAATTACGAACTCATCAGAGATATCTGGTTGCTCGATCATTTCAAATGAATCTGGCGAATCGGGCGCCTTGTCGTCGTTATCATCGTAATCTATATCGCCTGCCTGTGGACGCTGTAAATCCGCCAGTTTTTGTTTATACTGTTCCTGCACCAACTTATGAAATGTTTCCTCATTTCCATCCATACGCTTTTGCTGATGCAACGGTTCATCGGCGGCTTTGTGTAGCTCCTCTTGAGTTTTTACTTTGTATAATGATTTCTCTTCAAACACTTCAACGGTTTCTTCCGGACTTGGTGACTTTTCAAAGTCTTCAGTTACCATTATGTCTGGTATATTTGAATAATCTTGCATATTTTGCGATGGCCGACGTTGTTCCTCAATAGCTTCGGCTTCCATCTCTTCTGTTAAGCTATCTTCAACAATAACTTCAGCAACCAATTGTGATGGTGTGAAGGGACGCTTCTCCAGTTCGTAGCTATGATCCATTTCGGCGGCTGCTTGTTTTTTCTTTTTATTAGTTTTACGTTCGCTTGGCGCACGAAATTGTCTGGCATATTCAGATTCATAGGGATCTGTATCGGATTCACTTTCAGATTCTTTATTTTCTGGCGGCTCTTTATCGGCTATAGCTTTAAGTACATCTCCTGCAATTGCAGTGCTATCGCTACGCTTATGTCCACGTTTACGGCTTTCGCCTCCTGGTGGTGTCATTGGGCTAGAATCTTGTGGTGAGCCCTCTTTACTGTCCATTTCCATGGTAAAAGTCTCTTCGTGCTCATGAGATGAGTGTGCCTGTTCATCGTGTGGAAAACCGAAAGCTTCAATACCAATCAAGGATGAAGAACCAGCTGAGCCAATTAAGTCTTCAAAATTCTCTACAACAGTTTCTATATTCGATGTGCTCGACATGCTAACCGAAAGTATGCTACCCTCATCTAAACTGGAGGCCAATTTTGCATCATCGATTGAACGTCTGATATCGCCGTGATAGAGCAAAATATCGTCGGTACGTTCAGTATCCTTCACGTCATCAATTATGTTAGCTTCATCTAGCGGATAAGCCAAACCCCAAGTGCGTTCTATCTCCTTAGGCTTAGGAAACTCTTCAACAGTGATGCTCTCGAATTCTTTCTCCTCTGGTTTGGGCTCATCGGGTTTAGGTTTAAATATCATTTCTTGTGAACGCTTCATCAACGAACGCTGCATTTGCTGTTCAGTTTTATTGTAGTCTTGCAGTTCTAGACTGTCATCGCTATCCTCATCATCTGCACGCAAATCGCGCACACGTGCCAATTCTTCTGCTTCCAAAGCGTCAGCATCCGTTGAGGAGGCTACCAAAGTTTCAGATAGCTCTGAAACATCAATGCTACCTAAATTGGCCGATGACTCTGATTGCGAGTCGAAACTTTTCATGCTATCATGTGAACTTATCGTCTTACCACTGCTGCTTTTAAGTGTGCTAACAGCGCTTATATACTCGGTAGCCTCACGTGCTTCCGATGACATTTCCAATGCAGTTTGATACTCTGAAGTGTTGGCTTGTGTTAGCAAATTTTCTACATCCGAAGATAGTGGACGACTATCGTTTTTGTCTAAGCTTTTGTAGTAACTTTCACTAGAGCTTGACTGATCTAATTCGGGTACAGACCATCTATTTGTGGCATCTGCTGTCGCACTACCTTCGGATTTGCTGCGATGTGCTACCTCCTCGAATGGTATCATTGTTTGTGCGGAGATTATTTCTGAGAAAACTGTTCGACTACCAGCGGTAACTGGCGATTTGCTATAGGGACCACTGTCTGCGGTAACAATTTTAGCTTTGGCTAACTTTTCTTGATAATAATCCTCCATGGAATCGAAATCTTCAACAGTCTCAGTTGATACAAAACCAAGTGATGCATGTTCTTGCTTAGCTGCATACTCTTCCATTGAACTGAAATCGTCTGCAGTACCCGTTGATATGAAACCCAAAGAACCATGTTCATCTTTAAGCTCTTCTTGCTTGACTTCTTCGAACAAATCGCGTGCATAGTGTGCCATGACAGCTTCTTTATTCAGTGTTTCCTTTATTGTTGCTTCGTAAGACAAATCTGTTGACTTTATATGAGAACTTATTTCACCTGTGTTAGCTGCGGATTTTACTGTGTCTGGTATGCCAATGAAAGTGGTAAAATCTTGTTCCTCCGTATATGATAGATTTTTCTTGATTTCAGCTTCTGTCAACGATTTTTCCTTCTTCTCAGCGGTTATGAACGCTTGTGAAATTGTTCGGAACTCGAATTCAGATGGTGATTCCTTGATAGATTTGCCATCCTTCACTATAAACTTAAGTTCATTGTTTACCGCTTTAATTGATTCTTGTGCCTCTTCTAAAGTACGCGCTACCATTTCTTCATCAATCAAAGCTTTTGGCAGCTCACACAATTGCTGTGGTGAATGTATAACTTTTGGTTTGCCAATTGGTATTTCCTTCTCTGCTGTCTCCAATTCACTCTTTTCTAGTTGTAAATCGTGTTTTGCAGTCTCCGCATTCGTTTCAGGTTCTGCAATGGTTTGTCTACTTGTTGGCGTTTGAGTCACGCTTTCAATTGTTTTATTGAGCATTTGCTCTACTTCCGCTGTAACAACGAAGCTAGTAGCAGTTCTCTGCTCATCTTCTGACTTTTCTTTTATAGCTTCCTGTTCTAAAAGATCATTTCTTGTTTCAGAGCCTTGACGCACTATTTTACTCTCAGCTACATCTGTGTCACGTTTAATTGTCACATATTCCTTAAATAAATCGCTGCTTTCATCTGAATCGACTGAGATTTCCTTCATTAGTGCGATATCTTGCGCTTCGATTCTGGGTTCAGACTGGCTATCTGCACATGTGATGTCCGTAGTTGTTTCATCTAGATCTCCCTTCATGGGCGTAGTTTTCATAATGACATTACGACTTGATTCACCAATATAAAAACTAGTTTTTGTTTTTCCTCCATCGATTAGTTCGGATCTTTCGGTTTCTGTTTCGCCATCATCCACCGAAATTTCACTAGTCGGTTCAAATGATTCTGTTTGCTCTTCTGATGCTGTTGTCGTACTTGTTATAGTTGTAGTGGTAGCGTAGTCCCGTGCATGTGATGATTTGATGGAAATTTCTGTAGATGGTTCATCGGTTTTCGATAGATCCTCTGTCATGTCCAAACTACGTAAACTAATACTATCTGATTGCTCGCCAGCTAATGCTGTTAAATTCTTATAGGAGTCAGTGGGTTTCATTTGTAGCCGTGGTTTTGGTACAGGGGTGGCTGGTAGTTCGTGCAAAATTTCAGAGGAATCCGTAAGGCTGTGTCCATCATCGCTTTTGAGCGATTGCGTGGCATCGCCAACGAAATCTCTTACTGGCGAAGTTGTTTTAGCGGAACGTGGTTTAGGTGTTGGTGCATCGGGTCCAGTTGGGGCGGTTGTGGTAGTAGCACTACGTGGTATTTGGGTGGTTTCAGATGACTTAGCAAATTCAAAGCCTGTTTCTACAAAAATAATAACAGATTGTGAAAGTAAAGGTTTTTTTTGATATATTAAAGAATATGGAAAAGAGGTTAAAAATCAAGAAGTAAATGGTTAAGAAAACATAAGAGATAGGTATAGTGGGTATGTATATTAAGGCATAAAGTACATTGTGCAACATTTTTATAATAATTTTTTTTTTTTGAGCGGCGGAATGTTTCAAAATAGGATGCAATGTGGCAATTATTTCCAAAAATATAAGCTTTACAAATATTCTTGCATTATCAATGGAATAAAAAACCAATCTGAAAGTCTCTTATATCTTAATATCAACAGAAATCAGCTGTTCTGCCATCTGGCGTATGAGAGCAACTGCCGGTAATGCAGTTCAAATATTCACAATAGTGCCATAATACAAATAGATTTCTCTGTGTGCTCACAATCGTTTATTTTTAGCAAATTATTTTAATAAAATATAACTCAACAAAAGCACTACGACCAAAATTGCCCAAAGCTCGCTAATAGCCCGAATCTCCATCTTTACAACCAAAACTTTATAGATTTGGATTTCAAATAAGAGCGAAAAAGTGACCCGTACATATATATAAAAACAGCAATTAGAAATAATATATATAATGATGTGTAAGTTATTGGGCGCGGTATAACTACGGAATTAGGTTGAGATATTGGAAAGAATTTTTCCAATGAAGCGTTCATATTGAAGCCTGAATGATAGCAGTGAGTGAGGCTTCGAAAATTCTTTCCTGTGTTATGTTCATGCTTTGTTCTGTGATGCTCTTTTGTTTTGAAAAAACATCTATGCTATTTAACTGTATCCTTAAATGCCTTCAGAGGTTTAAAGTGTGCCCTCACCAATGTGCCAGGAAGATCCTCAAATAAAGGAGGCATCGAACTGAGCCGATATTTGCTTATTAATCAGGGTGATGCGGAAAAAGGGCCAAGATATGCAGAAAAGCCCGAGAATGAGTTTGAGAAAAATAAATCTATATTGCATTTGCAGCTGTCCCAATTAGAGTGGACTAGATAAAAAGTAGTGAAGAGTAGCACATGATCAAATAATCAGAGAAGGCGTGGTGCTAAGATCGGAACATTAATGTGTAGAAGACCATAAGCATATTGAATGCTTTATGACAGTGGATTAAAAAAATAATATTGCGGTTAAAAATAGGACTATTTGTTCCTAATGGAGCGGTTTCGTGGTGTAGTGGTAGCGTGCTTACATACAACACCGAAGGTCCTGGCTTCAAGCCCTGGTTCGGTTTAAACCTCAAACTACTTTTAATCCAGTTAACTTAGCAAAAACAACCTTTCATCCTTGTTGTAGATCTTTGACCTGAGCATTCAATCCAGTGTTCAGACTCGGTTCATATTTCACCTCAAATAACTTTCAAAACAGATAATTTAGAAAAAAGTTGGCAATTAGGCATGTCTTTGCGTTGGAAATTCAATCCAAAGTAGTCTGAACTGTTTTGTTGTCCAGTTACTTATGGTTTCCGTAGTGTGTGCCTTTGTGAGCCCACAGAAGAGCTCTGGACCATAGAATGCTAGCTAGTCTGCCTGTTCCTTAACAAACCCCTATTTTGGCTTCCACGTTATTTAGAACTCCAATGCATTTATCTACTAGCCTAGAAGTAATTGTGTGTGACTGCAAGGCACATAAGGCTGCTTGGCTGTCAGACATAATGGGGATACTCCACGAGGGTTAACCTCTTCGTAGACATTCTCTACCGCATGCTACTATTTCATGAATTAAATAGGTTGGATAAGGCCAAGGCTACATGATTAATTCGCTGCTGTAGCAGTGAGGTATGGACCCCATCCAGCACTGGTGACTTGATGGACTGAAAATAGACAAAGCACATTGCGCTTGCTTACGAGTGGAGGGCTTTGTTGTTGCTAGACACATTTCTCTTCCGGCAGCTTAGTATAGCTTCCATCTATTTTGAAATTTGGAACAAATACATTCAATCAATGTAAATGTAAGTAAATCCGAGTTCAAACTTTAGCACCTGAAATGCTGGCTGATGAAGAACCGAAATTCAGGAACTATTGATTTGTAAGATAAATATAAAATAAACAAGTAAGAACGGGACTGACTTCATACCTTTCATGAATGGGGCTGAACAATAATCTTATCCCGTTCGTAATCTCCGAATAATCGGATGTATAAGATAAGAAATATATAGTGAACAGATCTGCATACCTTAACGATTTTTAAGATAAATATAAAATAAGAAATAGGTAGGTACTTTGTGTGAGGATGCAAAGTTTCTGGTTTTTTATGGTCTGCGTGTAAAAACTATGACTGCGAATCACGTATTTCACCAATATATGACGTAAACGTAACTATTTGATGAAATTTGATGAATTTTGAAGCTTCTAGCCGTAAAAAGTGGGCAAAAATTGAGTATATATGGGGTATATAATATATATACCACCGATCTCTATGATTTTTTCAGACAACAATATATGCTATATACGTAAGCATTTTGTGAAATTTAAAGCTTCTAGCTGTTAAAACGGGGCAGAAATTGCGCAAAGTTTCTTATCTGAACAATCGGTTGTATGAGATATATACTATATATACAACCGATCTCTATGATTTTTTCAGACAACAATATATGCTATATACGTAAGCATATGGTGAAATTTGAAGCGTCTAGCTGTTAAAAAGGGGCAGAAATTGTGCAAAGTTTCTTAACTGAACAATCGGTTGTATGAGATATATACTATATATACCATCGATATCAATGATTTTTTCAGACAACAATATATGCTATACACGTAAGCATTTGGTGAAAGTTGAAGAAGTTCTAGCTGTTAAAATGGGGAAGAAATTGCGCAAAGTGTCTTATCTGAACAATCGGTTGTATGGGATATATACTATATATACAACCGGTATCTATGATTTTCTCAGACAACAATATATGCTATACACGTAAGCATTTAGTGAAATTTGAACATATCTAAACGATTTTTAAGATAAATATAAAATAAAAAATAGGTAGGTAGTCTGTGTGAGGATGCAAAGCTTCACGTTTTTTGTGGTCTGCATGTAAAAACTATGACTACGAATCACGTATTTCAAAAATATATGACGTAAACGTAACTATTTGATGAAATTTGATTAATTTTGAAGCTTCTAGCCGTAAAAAAGGGGCAAAAATGAGAGTTTATATGAAGTATATAATATATATACCACCGATCTCTATGATTTTTTCAGACAACAATATATGCTATATACGTAAGCATTTTGTGAAATTTAAAGCTTCTAGCTGTTAAAACGGGGCAGAAATTGCGCAAAGTTTCTTATCTGAACAATCGGTTGTATGAGATATATACTATATATACAACCGATCTCTATGATTTTTTCAGACAACAATATATGCTATATACGTAAGCAATCGGTGAAATTTGAAGCTTATAGCTGTTAAAATGGGGTAGAAATTGCGAAAAGTTTCTAATCTGAACAATCGGTTGTATGAGATATATACTATATATACAACCGATCTCTATGATTTTTTCAGACAACAATATATGCTATATACGTAAGCAATCCGTGAAATTTGAAGCTTATAGCTGTTAAAATGGGGTAGAAATTGCGAAAAGTTTCTTATCTGAACAATCGGTTGTATGAGATATATACTATATATACAACCGATCTCTATGATTTTTTCAGACAACAATATATGCTATATACGTAAGCAATCGGTGAAATTTGAAGCTTATAGCTGGTAAAATGGGGTAGAAATTGCGAAAAGTTTCTTATCTGAACAATCGGTTGTATCAGATATATACTATATATACAACCGATCTCTATGATTTTTTCAGACAACAATATATGCTATATACGTAAGTATTCGGTGAAATTTGAAGCTTGTAGCTGTTAAAATGGGGCTAAAATTTATATATATATATACTATATATATATACTATATATACCACCATATATATACTATATATACCACCGATATTTATGATTTTTTCAGACAACAATATATGCTATATACCTAAGCATTCGTTGAAATTTGAAGCCTCTAGCTCTTTAAATGGGGCAGTAATTACGAAAAGTTCCTTATCTGAACAATCGGTTGTGGGGGATATATACTATATATACGACCGATCTCATCAATTTTTTCAGGCAACAATGTGTGCAATATGCGAAAGTATATGGTGAAGTTTGAAGCTTCAATCTGTTAAATTGGGTAAGATATTACAAAAATCCTCTTTTTCTGAAAAATCGGTTGTATGGAGGATATATGCTATAGTGGTCCGATCCGGTCGGTTCCGACAAATGTCTAATCGGACACCCAAATACACCCGCTCACCAAATTTTATCAAGATATCTCAAAAATTGAGGGACTAGTTTGCATACAAACAGACAGACGGACAGACGGACAGACGGACATGGCTAAATCAACTCAGCTCTTCAACCTGATTATTTCGGTATACTTAATGGTGGGTCTATCTATTTTCCTTTAAGGACTTACAATTTTCGGTTTCGTGACGAAATTAATATACCATTTCATTTTCATGAAAGGTATAAAAATAGGTAGGTAATCTGTGTGAGGATGCCAAGTTTCACTTTTTTTGTGGTCTGCATGAAATAACTATGACAATGAATCACTTATCTCAACAATATATGACGTAAGCGTTAGAATTTGATGAAGCTTCTAGCCGTTAAAAAGGGGACAACAATAACAGTTTATATGGGGTATATAATATATACCACCGATCTCTACGATTTTTTCAGACAACAATATTTGCTATATACGAAAGCATATGGTGAAATTTGAAGATTCTAGCTGTTAAAATGGAGCAGATATTACGAAAAATTTCTTATCTGAACAATCGGTTGTATGGGATATATGCTATATATACGACCAATCTCATCCATTTCTTCAGACAGCAGTATGTGCAATATACGAAAGCATTTGGTGAAATTTGAAGTTTATAGCTGTTAAAATTGCGAAAAATTTCTCATCTGAACAATCGGTTGTAGGGGACATATGCTATATATACGACCGATCTCTTTGAATTTTTCAGGCAAGTATATTTGCTATATACGAAGGCATATGGTGAAATTTGAAGGTTCTAGCTTTTAAAATGGGACAGAAATTACGAAAAGTTTCTTATCCGAACAATGGGTTGTATGGGACATATGTTATTTATACGACCGATCTTATCCATTTTTTCAGACAGCAGTATATGTAATATACGAAAGCATTTGGTGAAATTTGAAGCTTCAATCTGATAAATCGAGGTAGATATGACAAAAATCCTCTTTTCAGAAAAATCGGTTGTATGGGGGATATATGCTATAGTGGCCGATTCCGACAAACGTCTAATCGGACACCTAAATATACCCGCTCACCAAATTTTATCAAGATATGTCAAAAATTGAGGGACTAGTTTGCATACAAATAGACAAACGGACAGACGGACATGGCTAAATCAAATCAGCTCTTCATTCTGATCATTTCGGTATACTTATTGCTGGGTCTACCTCAATAAATGCAAATTCATGTTCTTCTCTCGGAGATCTTTGCCAACAGCCTCTTATGTAATTAATAATTTTTGTCTTCTATCAGTAAACTATTTTGTGGACTTGGGAGTCACGATAGATACTAAATTTAATTTCAACCTTCATATTAATGGTACTGTCAATAAGGCTAGAGGTGTACTTTCATTCGTGAAACGGTTGTCCAAAGAATTTAGTGAACCTTATGTAACTAAAGCACTTTTCACCACTTTAGTTAGACCAATGCTAGAATACGGATCAATAGTTTGGAATCCTAAATATCGAGTTCATGCAGATAGACTTCAATCAGTACAAAAGCAATTTCCACTTTTCTCTTTAAGAAATTTTCAATTGGACTCTGCGTATAATCTTCCCCCTTATACTAGTCGGTTGAAGCTTATCAATCTTCCATCTCTTGCAAGTCGTAGAGAAATGCTAGGTGTAATATTTATGGCTAAACTACTGAATGAATTGATTTCGAGCCCAAATCTCTTAAACGAAGTAAACTTTAACGTCCCATCACGAGTGTCAAAACATTACAAACCTCTTCGTTTGAGGCAGTGTAGAACTAATTTCGCATTAAATGAATATTTTCGGTGTTTGTGTCATGATTTCAAAACTCATTCTAGTTCATTTGATATAACGGATTCACTTTTTACCATAAAGAAAACTGTCCTATCCTATCTTAACTCGTAACAAAAATAAACAAAAAAAAAAAAAAATTTACGTACTAAAAAGTTCACTTACTTAACAATGTAGTATATGCATAATTTCTAACTGTTATTTATAATACTGAGCTGATGATTTTTATTCTGTAGCTGAGCAGTTTTAGATCTGAACGCTTAACAAACCTCCGCCTATCAACAACTCGGCAAAAACAAATCCGCGCGTCATGCGGATGCGTCCCTCGCGTCGGTTGGGCGGGCTTTGGAGGGTATTAATCCATTGGGTATTATTATTATTATCTCTTCTCCTTTAAGGACTTACAATTATCAGATTCATGACAAAGTTAATATACCATTTCATTTTAATGAAAGGTATACAAATAATTTAATTTAAAGTTTTTAACCCGCATGTGAATCACTCCGGCTCAAAAATGATTGTTGCACAGTGTTATAGAAACAAGCAAAAGTAAAATACATATATGGTTTATAAAATATTATTTTTACAAATATTTTATTTCAAATAATTAGAAATTATATAATTAACATGCAAATTTGGTTATAATATTGTGGGGCAAAAAAAAAAAAAACAAGCAAGAACAAAAATGAAAAATATTAAATAATATTTGTAAATACATTGAAAAGCGTTCTAGTAAAAAGAAATGAAAAATTTTTAAACTATGCAATTAGAGCTCAACTTTAACAAAACCTATAGCTAATTTTATTTTTGTATGTAGTATACAAAAATCAAACAATTTTTTTTTCTACATAACTCATATATAATTTTATTTTTTTTTTAATGGAATTTTTTCGTATACATTGTTTGTTTTTGAATTTAGTTAGTAATTTTATTAAAGAATTATTGAAAAACTTCAAAATGTATAATTTCGATCAAACACATATGCATTAATTTTATTTACGTTGTATACACTAAAAAAATACCTGTTGCTATAACTTGTATATCATTGTCGGGTGTACTTTGACCAATATCGCCCAAAGTGTTTGTTGTCGGTGACACACTATCATCCCAACTCATTTTTGAATATTCACTTTGTAAATTACTCAATTCATCATCATGTACCATTGTATCGTAATTTGCATCGAACGAAGACGCTTGTTCGTCAATATCATCGACATTTGATGTGAGCTTTTCAAATTTATGTTCGATACGTCGAGTTTTTGTTGCATTGCGTTCATCTGTTACTTTTTTGTTATCACAAGTACCACCTACATACATAGTACATACGTATATGGATAGATTAATCTACACATTTCTACTCTTAAATTATATGCAGTTGTGTAGATAGAAATGCCTCACTACTTCCTCGAAAAAAAAAATCGATCTTATGTTTTAAGAGCTGGATTAGCCAAGCTTGCCTTCTTTTACTTCGGTAGGTTTTCATGTTTTGGCCTCGACGCCGCTTCGAAAAATCTGATGGTAAAATCCGTATAATGTTCAAATTGAAGCTGTCAGGCTAGTCTCGCGTGTCGAGAGAAATTTCTAGAAGGGTTGGCAATTAGGTTCCGGGAATGTTTCAATGAAAAACAAGAATATGAATTTTTTGGAAAACTCTTACTGCGGATCTTCAAAATGGTTCCCCCCATAAATTCAGAAAAAAAAATTCAGAAACACATTTTTTCAGAAAACATTAGTCAGAATCCTTTTTTCAGAAAGTCAAAATTCAGAAGTAAAATTTCAGAAGTAAAAATTCAGAAAGTAATCAGACAGCAAAAAAATATAAATTTTTGGGCAAAATTTAATGTTTTTTGCTGTCTGATTACTTTCTGAATTTTGACTTCTGAAGTTTTACTTCTGAATTTTTTTCAGCCTGGAAAACAGAAACGTCGAAAGAAGGCGTTATATTCAATCGAATTATGGGTGAAATCCGTACAAATGGAGGCAAGCCATATCGGAAACGCAAGAAAAAAGACTTTGTTTTTTAATACTGTAAATTCAAAAGATCGCGGGTTCGAATCGAGCTCAATGCCTAACAATAACTACTTTATCATTATTATTGTTATGATACATTTTTTCTTAATTGAAACAACAAAAATTTTTAATACATCACAGAACACGGCGAAAATGTGTCAATAAATATGACACTATGACATCATTGCCATGAAACAAGTCCAATTTTCACATCCATTCTGTAACAGATGTTGTAGTGCTGTGAATATCAATTGGCAAGAAACAGAGTAGAAGTGTAATGAAGACTAACAAACAACCTCTGTGATAGCTGAATGGTTATAGCAGCGGCGCCTAAACGTTGCCGATGAAGGAATCTAGCAGTTCCCGAAATGGATCTATACAACGAGCTTTGGCAGTTTTCTAAATTTTTTTCTTTCTTCTCTGCTAATTAAAATTTTTTCAATTGAGAATAACATAATATTAATAATGATAAAACAACTATTGTTGGGCCTTGAGCTAGATTCGAACCCGCGATCTTACAAATCAATAGGCCGATATAACAGCAAAAATTGTAAATTCATTTGAACAGGATAAATGCGAAAAAAATTAATTAATTACATGCTTGCTATTGCACACAATTCAAGATTTTAGATTGTACTACTTTTTCTTTATACATAATTCCTTCCAAATAAATAAACGTTCTTGAATTTGGAGAAAAATTTAATGTTTTTTCTGTCGTCTGATTACTTTCTGAATTTTGACTTCTGAATTTTGCTTTCTGAATTTTGACTTCTGAAATTAGACTTCTGAGTTTTGACCTCTGAATTTCGTCTTTCTGAAAAAAGGGTTCTGACTAATGTTTTCTGAAAAAATGTGTTTCTGAATTTATGGGGGGCACCCTTCAAAATAGTTCCCTCCCCTCTAACTCTACACAACGATTCCAACGTTTCTCCCATAACTGAAATCACCTTTGTTAGCCTCCTCCGAGTTAGACCGTTTAGCACATTGACGGGTCAAAAATGGATTCGTCTTCCAAATTCAGCACGCATCTTTCACTCTATCTACTAGGTATAGAGAAGGCCTCTTGCTTCCTGTTGGCGAACCCTGTAAACGATCGAGCGGTATGCATATTCTCAGATAACCAAGCAGCGCTTATAGAGTTAGATTCAACACTTATGTACGTCTGTCGATAACTGTAAGAAGGCGCGATGCAGCCAACTCGTGAGTAACGGGTGGTCACAGGAATATAGACGGACATGAAAAAGCGGATAAACTGGCAAAGACTGGTACATTGTTAGACATCACTGAGGCAGTCGCCGTACATCGACTGCTTACATCCATAAAAAATGGCATTTTTACCCATTTCAGGAATACTCAACGAAGTCATATAGAACTACCAACAGAATTTGGCATAAAAAACTGAAATTGTTTAGGAAACAAATATTTAAGAAGACAGCCACAATTGATTTAAAATTTCTTACCGGTCAGAGAACAAAAAATACCTAACATTAATTCGCGGTTCTGAAATTGACTTATTTCAATTTTACAGATCGTAACCAAATCATGCAGGAATTAATGTCATTGAAGTATTTTTTTTGTAATGGTATGCAACTGTTTGACAAGCTTCTCTGCAGGAAAAAACTAGCAATTGCTCACTATGTAGTAGTTGACTATTTTGTGGGAATACCCAAAAACAGTTCACTTAAAGTCAACTGAACATAAAAGTTAGCTCTTAAACTTGTTGTGTAGTCATGGTGCCATAGAAGTAACCACCGCCCACTACCTTTTGGTTGTCATGTCATGCAGAGGTGAGCAACAGATTTTTTCCGGCCAACGCCATAGGAAAATAGTCAAATCTTTTCAAAGAAAATAATCAAATAATACTGCACCCTAGTTTATTTGACTTATTTGACAACAACTTATAGTTAACTCTGAGTTAACTTTTTTTCTTGGAGGGTTCGGTTTTGAGAAACTCAAATTAAATCATTTATTCCTATCATTCCACGCCAATGGTGCCTGCAGGCGGGCTGCATTTAAGTGAAACCCCAATCAAAAAAACATTATACTGCACATAGGGATGACTAAAGGTCAATGGCCACAACGTCAAATGACCTTTTGACCACAACCTTAGTGGTGATTGAGTCAAGTTTAAAAAGGTCGCAAAGTCAAATGACCTTATGACCAATTAATATTATGGCCATTTAAACCAGCAACCACGCTACTGTTAGCAGCCATAATTTGGAAATAGTAAAAGACTTCCTTTATTTGGGAACTAGCATCAACACTAGCAACAACATCAGCTCTGAAATCCAGCGAAGAATCACCCTTGCCAATAAATACTACTTTGTACTAAGTAGGCAATTGAAAAGTAAAGTCCTCCGTCCTGCTTTATGGTGCAGAAGCATGGACCATGACAACGTCAGATGAAGCGGCTCTGGGGTTTTCGAGAGAAAAGTTCTTCGAAAGATTTATGAACCTCTACGCGTTGGCGATGGCGAGTACCGAAGAAGATTTAACGATGAGCTGTACGCGCTCTACGCAGACATCAACATAGTTCAGCGAATTAAAACGCTGCGGATACGCTGGCTAGGCCATGTAATGCGAATGAAAGATGATGCTCCGGCCAAGAAAGTGTTTCTATCGGAACCCGACTATGGAATCAGAGGTAGAGGTCTTCCCCCACTCCGCTGGAAGGACCAGGTGGAGAACGATTTAAACTCCCTTGGTGCGACCAACTGGTGCCAGTTGGCACGCCTTATTGGAGGGCCATAACCGTTTATACGGTTAAGCACCAATTAAGTAAGTAAGTAAGCATTTAAACCAGTCACAAGGTCAATGATGTTATGGTGTTATATCACCCTACCATACTTAACGTGTAAAATCATTGAGTATTTTGCATTGGCTTACGTTTTTAACTTCATGAGGTCTCCGGGTAAAACTTGAGCCATTTTAGAAAAAATTTGCTATCTTCACTACTTTTTTAGATATAGTCCTTTTTTTCGTGTCTTCGGGTAAAGTTTGACCCATTGTAAAGAAGTGCTTTTTTATTTGTTGTTGTTTTTTTTAGCAGAATTCCATGCTCAACAATTTTATTAACGAATTTTTGATTTTCTGACGTTTTGTAACAAAACATTCGAATGTGTTAAAGTACTGGGGTCAAATTTGTCTGGATGAGCTGAATTCGAGTCTGAGGTTCGTTTGGCTCGAACATTCCAAAGTTTCGAGTAAATTGCTGAAACCCGAAAATTTGTAAAGTGTTATAATAATTTTCGACAGTTTTCCTCCATTTACATGTTACTTTGGGATTTAAGACCCAAACGGCCCCAGATTTGGATTCTGCAACTGTTATAAATATATGTTGTTAAATTTTTTTGTGTTCGGCATATCAAGGCCATATCCATTATATCAACAAACCTTTCTATGTGTTGAATCCAAATCTAAAGTCATTCTAGCCATTTACTAATTCCTTCCAAATATTAGGGGTGTTCCAATTGAACGGACCAGATTCGAACTCAACACGTCGAAATGTGTATAACGAGGTACATAGGTTGTCTACTCAAATCTACAGACCTCTTTTTTTTATTTTGTATCAGCGTTATTTTGCGAAACTATTGCATGGAAATGTAAAAAGGAAGATGAATATGAAAAAATGTTAATTTGGTGAAATGTCTTTTATGAGGATTGTGTATCAGTCCGAGTATAGAACTTTACTAGATACCTAGCGACAATATAAAGATCTGCCTAAGCTTGCCTGTATTTACTGTTAGAGAATCGGGTAAGCGTCGGTGAGATACGCATATACTCGGACAGCCAAGCAGCGCTCAAAACACTAGAATCACCACATACATTCTCTAAGATGGCGAAAACTATAAAATGGCGTTAGGTGAAGCAGCAAACCTTGCATTCATCACGGTCACTTGGTTAGCTCACAGGAGCATCGACGGCAATGAAAAAGCAGATGAACTGGCAAAGGCCGGTGCGTCGTTAGACATACCTAACGCAGTCCCCGTGCACCGGCCACATTCTTCAATAAAGAGTGACATTCCTATCAATTTCGAAGAAACCGTTATTAG